>NC_091471.1:259006258-259606258 GCF_036971445.1 Narcine bancroftii | reverse complement strand
GCCACACTGCTCATGTTTGTCCACTTCTGTTCTTTCTTTCATTCCATCCACCCTATGCTCCATTCATTCCTGCCCACTCCCATCAACACACTCTCAGCCCTCCACTTCATTCCAGAAAGATCACCATATCCTTCCCCACTTAAATATGCCTCTCACCTACCCTAAGAAACACACAATTCCTCAATTAACGCAGTCTCAAATAACAACTGTTCAGCAACAGCTCAAGTTAGCTAAGATAAAAAGCTTTATGAGAATGTTGTAAATCAATAACAAGTTTGCTCACATTCTAATACTGTGACAGCCCGGTCACTCCATGTTGATAAGCACGTTCTCCCTGGTAAGTGGAATCCTGCGACAAGGCCACATCGATCTGAGACTTGAATTCATCTCCCAGATAGCTGTCCTGCAATTACAGTGATCATTATAAAATATAAATTGAAGCCAATCTTTTTGAAAAGTCAGCCACAGAAATTAAATCCCAAATCTGCAAAGATGAAAATACCTGATAAATGTCAGTTAAAAATGGGGAAAGTAGTGAAAGGGGAGCAAGAGAAAAATTAGAGATGAAAAGAGAGAATTGGGTAGGGGAAGAAAGAAAATGGAGTAGAGATGTTGGGAAGCTCCAGAAAAAATGGGCCAAAAAAAAAATTAAAAAACAACCGTGAATAGTAGAATGAGGGTTTTTTTTAATATTAATCTCCAAGGTAAACTAAGGAGGGGAATTGATAGGCTATGATTAAATTGGGTGCAGTGCTATGAGGGATATGAGATGGATTTTTACAAGATTTCCAATACAGCACACTGTTTTTAGACCAGCTCTGCAGCACAGATTCATGCCCTGTTCAATAATTTTCCACTGTTGGAACAAGGCTTACCTGTGACAGTTCTGGCTGAGACAGGCCTGGCTGGCTCATCTGCGAAGGCTGGCTCATGGAGATGTATCCCTGGGTCAGTGGGCCCTGAGAGAAGGGCTGTGACACTACATCTTGGCTCGCTTGGCTATTGGGCAGATTGGCCTGGCTGTTTAGCTGGTTGCCCAGGCCACGGTTTCTCTGGCGGGCTCCACGGCTCAACTTCCCTTTTGCAATTCCACGACCTTCAAACAAGAGCAAGCTTTAATACTCAATGGAAGCTAGAGGCCATTATCCCCCCTGAGACTGAGCTTCTTTGAGACAGAGCACTCATCTGCCATCAATGCCAATCCATGCTCAAAAACAGAATCAAGCTGCACTTACCAGCTGCAGGACCATTTGCTTGGCCAAAATAGCCAGGTGGAGGCATTGGAGGCATCATCAGATTGAAGGGAATAGGGATGTTCATTGCAGCAACATGGCTGGGACTAGCTCCAATCATTCCAATCTGGTCATGAGTCTGGAAATACATGTTGGAAGGGCGACCCGCTGGAGGGAAGGAGGGTGTGGGGAGTGGGAATAGAGTGTGTGAGAGAGGTGCAAATATCAAACATGATCAAAGGCCTGAAAAATCTCAGTAAAACATTGGAAACAAGTACATCCCTCCCCAAAATCTCATCAGGCCACTGTAACCCCACTACGTAGTTCTTCTCAATGTGGGATTCCCCTCTTGGGCAAGATTTTCACACCAGCACAGAAAACACAAGTAGCTAGATGGCCCTTGCCTCATCTTCTTTCCCCTCTTGATCCTCATATCACAATTCCTTTTGGATGCTGAAATAGATTGACTTTGGAGGCAACATAAACCACAGCCCTGTGAATTGGAGAATTTTAAAGATTTCTAAAAGTTTCTCTTCATTGATTTCCTAAACAGGTGACCCCAATCCTGAATTCAAGCCCCTTTTGGAATCTTGTATCTCAATAGATCATCTCTGTTAAAGTCCAGAGCATAAATCCACCGTCATCTCTCCTCATATTTGTACACAAACAGAACTACAGAGCTTTTATAGTGTAGTGGTTGCAGTTTTAAACAAAAGGATGAAAACTTCAACCAATTAGATAGAGAGAACAGTTAAGAAATCAAGTGCTGACTTCAAAAGCACAAATCCTATGATTAGTGCTAAAATCTTAGTTTTCTTAAATGCAGGATCACATTTTCAATGGCAATGGTCCAAACTGAGGTAAAACATGCAAAATTACCTTGGCCACTCCGATCATACACAGAACCTGGGATGATGGCTTCTCGAGCATCATACATAGCTGTGGTCATGAATCTTGCTCCCTGAAACACAAGGATGTTAATCTGAGCATACTACAGTCCACTGAAGTACTAATTTCATTGTCAAAGACTCAATTTAAATAAAGACCAAAAAACCTACAAGAGGTGGCAAAAGCAGATATCATAGCAACAGTTAAGAGGCCTTTAGACAGAGACGTGAAACCATAGGGAATGTAGGGATATAGATTATTTGCTGGTACATCAGGTTATCTTAAATTGGCATTTGTTAGTGCGTACATGATGGACCACAGGCCCTGTCCTAGGCAATATTGTTTTAGGTTCTCGAAATGGCACTGCAAGGAACATAGAGGGAAAAAGTTTCTCTTCATTGATTTCCTAAACAGGTGACCCCAATCCTGAATTCAAGCCCCTTTTGGAATCTCGTGTCTCAATAGATCATCTCTGTTAAAGTCCAGTGTATAAATCCACCATCATCTCTCCTCATATTCATACACAAACAGAACTGACAGTTTGCCAAGAGGGAGCAGACTGTAGTCCCTCAAATTAACCTCAGGCATCACTCAAGTACCATTGCTCATAAGTGGCCAACTGCTTGAATCGATCTCGCACAGAACGTTGAAATTAATACACGTGTACATGGGGAAATTTCCCAAAACCAGTTTGAAACAACCGATTAACGAAGCCAGTATGATGTGCAGCTGCTCCCAACTGCTTCTGTGCAAACAATCTGTTGCAATCATCTCCCACGTCAGCAAAACTGAGGTGTCTATAATCACAGGTGGGTGAGTAGCTAGTTGAGGGAAAACTAACTGGCAGGCTTTTGGAAAGTTTACTTCCTTACCGGGTTGATGGTATTGACGAGCTTCCGAGGTTTGCTGAATTGCATCAAACTCTCGCGGAGATTATTCAGTGGACCCTCCACCAGCACTTTCTGCTCTTTATAATAGTTCAACAAGTGATTCCACAGTGGCTGTTTGGACAGAGCTTTTGGATTCCCCACGATAATTACACCATATCTGCATATCAGAAGTTACATGAAACCCTTTGATTAAACTTCAAATGAGACGAAAATATTCTAATAGGAATTCCTCAACTTACCCAATATTTATATCCATTCCACAGACCTTTTCCCACAACCAAATTTGGATTTTCTCCCTGACGACGTCTCAACTCTAAAACTGATTATTCTTCCCAAATCAGGCTATTAATAAATCATACGGATATGAAGAGAGTGCAGAGGGAAGTAACTATACAACAAACTATTATTCCAATGGAGTGAGATCAGCACGGGACAGGAATGCCAGCATACAAGACAGTATTTGAATCTTAAAAAAAAAATCACCCCAAAACTAGGGACCATCTTATAAGCCAAGTATAAAATCTGAACCTCAACAGCGAAGTCTCAATGCTCTCTTGTGCCAAGTATAAAGTCCGAACAACAAAAGCAAAATTTCAGTGCTCTCTGACCGGGGTACATCTGCTTAATCTGACTGCCATTGACTCTGTACAGACTTTAAACGGCCTGTTAAAGAGCCGACAGTGGTTTACTTTAAAAGATGTGAATAAAATTTAAATATTTACTAGGTAATTTGGTTTTAAAATATTGTGACAGCATCACTCCACTGGTCAGTGGTAAGTGTCTGACTTGGGGTAGTCTTATCCAGTGAATATAGATCAAAATCATTATGTGCAATTCTGGGATTGTCTTGTGCATGAGCTGTCTTGTACACCAAGTATATCCCCACTACAAAATCTCATCTTGTAACCTTATCAAACACTTCTTGATCCTGCACTCCCTCAGTACCTTTTTGCAATTCTCCCTCTTCCCATGACTCCTTACCTTGCCCTAGTCAGGGCCACATTCAATCGACGAGGGTCATTGAGAAATCCAATACCCTGATGTTCATTTGCTCGAACGCATGACAGAATGATGAAATCCTTTTCCCGACCCTGGAACGCATCCACACTGGCAATCTCCACCTCCTAGAACAACCACACAGGAGTTTCACAATGCAGCAATTCCTCTAACCAATAACCTTCAACTAATTGTCAATTGAGAACCTCAATATCTTAAGCATCAGAAAGGTCAGTGCATCGTCCTACAAATGTATTAATAAACAGTACCTGGTAGAGTTTGGTGTGCAATGAGCCACTGAACTGCATGTATTGCACCAGGTATGACCGCTGCCCCTCATATGGTGTAATGATGCCAATTTGATCTGGCTTGGCACCTGCTTTCAGAAGTTTAGTGGTAATCTTCTCCACATTGGCTGCCTCAGTTCTGAAAATAGAGCAGGTTTCAACTTCATTTTGGTGGCATATCCCTACCCATTGTTGCAATGTTACAATTCTGATCAACACTCCCTCCGTACTCTTGTCTAATTTCCAAGCTTTCCACAGTATCCTCAACTGCACAGATATATGTAACGCACAAAGCATATTTGTGACTCCTCTAGAGTTGACAGATCGTGAAGTACATAGTTTTACCTACTGCCAACAAAAATAAAGAAGCCAAACTAAATTTTAAAAGAATTGCTTTTGAAAGATTTAAATGAAAACAATTTCCCCCCCACTAAAATTGCTGAAGGGAAAGAAGTTTTTGATTAAGTGAAGAACTATTCTCACCTATTAAGGTAGGAGGTGCCTGAACTGGCAATTTCCTCCTGGCCTTGAGTCACATAGAAAAACATTGGTTTATCAGGCTGGGGCCACTGGAAGTCGAAACCTTTCTTAATGCGATCCGCTGTGAACCAGAAATAAACCATCAGAGCACTGATACATTCAGTACAAGTTCCCAATCCCTACCTATACACTCAGTGAGAAATTTTTTCTTTTGAGATTATTTTGTATATTGAAACTAATCAATAGACAACTTTTGCCAAATGAAACTATTGGGCTCTAATCTGCTTGATAGACTCAATGATAAGTCAAAAAGTAATAGTCTTCAATGCCGAACTCTAACCTAAGATCAATACAATAACATGCCAATAAACACATTTAATGAAAGAGAACAACTGAAATTTAAAAAAAAAAGATTGGGTGGGATATGTAATGTCATCTTCGTTTAATTCAAAGGCAAGAGGTGTGGCAATTTTGATTTAAAAAATCTTTCAAAGTCAGAAGGTGCATTATCAAATATTTACAGAAAATGTGGATTTTTTTTTTTTAACTTATATGCTCCGAATGTGGACGAGAAATTTACTTGACATATTTCTTAATTTGGCAGAGGCACATGAAAATATTTTAATAAGAAGTGATTTCAATTTTTGTTTAGATCCATTATTAGATAGGTTTACCAGAGCAACGACGAGAACAAAAGCAGCTAAAGCTACAATGTTTTCAATGAGAGATTTGAATTTAATAGATCTATGGAGAAAGAATCATCCTAGAGAGAAAGATTATTCATTTATTCAAGTAGATTTGATTCTTACTCTACAATGGATTTATTTTTGATTTCAGCTTAATTACAGGCTAGGACCTTGAAGCCAAGGATTTTATCTGATCATTCACCTTTGCTAATAACGATGGAAATGCCTAATAAGGAGAAGTTGATTTATAGATGGAGACTTAATTCTTAATTGTTGAAAAGACTTCTGCAAGTTTGTTCATACACAAATTTGGACTTTTTGTGATACAAATTTGAACTTGGTAAATGATAAATTTATTATATGGGATACCTTAAAGGTATATTTAAGAGATCAAATTTTAGGTTTCACTTCTAAAATTAAAAAAAGAATATATGAGAGAGGTAGATCAAATAGAGAAATTAGAGTTTTGGAAGAGGAGCTTCAGAATCGTATCTCAGAAGATAAATGTAGGCAGTTGATTAATTAAAAAACCTTCAATATAATACATTACAAAACTGAGAAAGCAATAAGAACGAAACAAATATATTATGGATTAGGTGAGAGGTAACATAAGGTATTAGCTTAGCAATTAAAGACAGAACAGACTTCAAGAATAATTAATACAATTAAAAAAGATACCAATGTAGTTACGTACAAGCCTCAAGAAATAAAATCTTTTCTATTCAAAATGACATACTTCGGAGTCTTTAAGGGATGAAAATAAAAAATAATTTATCATAGATAACACTACCTAGTTTAAGTTTAGAAGAACAGACTGAACTCAATGTCCTGTTTACGAAGTAGAAGCAAGGAAAGCCTTACAGAGCAACAAACCTCCAGGAGAAGATGGATTTCCACCTGAATTTTATATAGAATTTAAAGATTTATTAATTCCTATATTTATGCAAGTGTTAGCTCAGGCTTTCGAAACTTGTACTCTTTCAGAATAATTTTCTATGGCAATAATTACATTGATTTCTAAAAAAGATAGAGACCTTTTAAAACCTTCATCTTATAGACCTATTTCTCTATTAAATGTGGACTATAAAATTGTAGGAGAGAGGAAAGCAGAAAATTTGATGGTTGCTGGCAAGGAGACATCACTATTGAAACATTTGCTTAATATTTGGAATAAACAATCAGATTGGTATAAGAGGGTCTGTATCGTCTAAAATGCCATTGAAACAAAAGCCACGTAGCTTTTCAAGCGATAATCAGTTTTTGAATATTTGGTTTCATAAGATGATTGAAAATGTTGAAGATTGTTAGGAAATGTAATTTAAACAGCTGAGGAATAAATATGCCATACTGCATTTTTTGTTGTTGTTATTTTCATTTAAGAGCATATTTGAGGGATAAACTTGGACTCACTATGTCTTTATCTAGTTGTACTGAAGTAGAACTTCTTGTTAGGAGAGGAATAGTTAAAAAAATTACTTCTACGATATATTCATTATTACAAGCAGGTACTCCATAGACCTAGACAGAGATGGGAAACAGACCTAAATATTGTAATTGATGAAAAAATATGGAAAAGTTTATGACTCCATGACTAATACTATTAATGTAAGATATAGATTCCACACAATTTTCTGCATCAAATGCATCTTAAACTACAGAAGTTGAATAGATTTATTGGATCAATGTTTTAGATGTGGCATGTTTTATACACCCAACATGGTCTTGTCCCAATGCAAGACCCTTTTGGGCAGATTTATGGACATTTTTAGAACAAGTTACAGGAATTGTTTTTCAGCAAAATCCTAATTTATTTTTATAGGGAAATATTTAGATTACAAGACCTAAATTAAATGTATCAAATTATCAAATGGAATTTGTTAAATTAGCTTCAGCAGTAGCGAGGAAATGGATTGCAGTTACATGGAAGTTTGATATATCTGGGTATGCCAATGTGGCATGCAGAAATTCAAAGTTGTATCCTTTTGGAAAAAGTTGCATATAATTTGAGAAATAAGTACCCTACGTTTTATCAAATTTGACGCTCCGTGCACCCAAATAATGGGATTAAATTTGTAATAGACCTGAGGAAACTGCAGATATGCACTGGACGACTCTGCTTGCAATCGAAAAATTTATTTTTTTCCTTTCTTTTTCTTGCTTAGTTTATGCACATATATATATTTCTGAATGGGGGGTTGGGAGTGAAAACCATCACATGTGTATTTTTGTTCAGTTTTTCTTACAATTTGTACTAAAATATTAATGACTATGAGTATGAATTTTTCTGTAGCATTTTGCAAACTTTCCACACCTCCACTTTTTTTTACCTGCAGTAACCCCATTTTGCAGGGAGCCCTCATAGAAAATGTTGGATGGGAAGGCACTGAGTGCTGGGTGCATTCTGTATTGGACCTGTAGACGTATTGGTCGAATTCCCAGAACAACCAGACGCTCAAACAGTGACTGAGATAGACCAGCTTTTGCAGCTTTCTTGCACATAACCACAGGACCCAGTTGGCAATGGTCGCCGACAAGGATTAGCTGTAAAGAAAAAGCAGTTCACATTCATAATTATATCCACTTACCAATGATTGCCCTCACTTTGTGGTTGACTCCTGGTTAGGAAATCAAGTCATCTCACTTGATGCCTGTTTAATCTAATCCGTGACAGTCTGCTTTATTCAAATGTTAACCCAGGGTTGTGATATTAGATTTAAATATAGAAAATGAAAAGAACAAAAAAAAAGTGGGCTGTTTAGAACTGGTCAATGACCTCAATTAATTTATATTCTTACAATGAGCCTTGGTCCTTATAGCTTCTCCAAGTTTAAAGAAATTACTTGGAAGGGCCAAGGAAAGAAGCCAGAATCAAGTCCAAATCCAGGTCACACAGAATCTTTCTTAAAACTCAGCTGCAAGGTTTGTATTAAAGTGAGCAAATGTACAGCACTACAAGGATTTTCCAAACATACAACCCAGCAAGCTCAATCAGGGTGAGCATTGTGCTTTATGACATGGTCCTTTAGATGTTCTTTTACACAGGGTCTTTAGAGCACATACAGAATTTTTGTCAGCAAAGCACTCTTCTGGTTCCAAAAGTTAAATCCATATGATTTCCAATATCAGTCTTCCACAAAGCTGCACAAACTCTCAGTGAGCAAAGCATACCTGTTTTGCTCCCAGGACCACTGGGACCATACATTCAGGCTCTGTGGCCTGGGTGCTCTCATCAATCAGAATGGAACGAAATTGCATCTTAGCCAAACGAGGGTCACCAGCTCCTACACAGGTGCAACAGATAACATCTGCATTCTGAAAAAGAACATGGAGAGACAGAATCATGAGGCTTGTAGAAGTGCAAAGTTCACATCCAACTTTAAAGCAAGGGCAGCCAACAATATTCCTTGCCAGGATTTGCAAAGTTAGGACATCTAATCACTGCTGTCCACCAGAATACCATTTCTAAAATCATTACTGAAATTTTCTCCTGAAATAACAACAAATTCACTAAAATCTATAATATTTTCCCAGCAGGTGATCTTTAGGAACTGTGAAGCTCACGATTTAATGTGAAGGGCAAAATCAGATAAACTGGTGAGCTTCTTACCATCAGCAGCTCACGTTCTGCTGTCCTTTTAAGGGCACGGTAGCGCTTTTCATCTGCAGACGACAACTCGCCAGTCTCATCCTTCAGCTGTTGCAGCTTCTGCAATTCAGGCATGCTGGAGAGCAGAGAAAATGGATATTACATGCTGTAAATCCATTGGTAACCACTGGAAAACTATATGCACAAGCCAGAGAGGTAAGCCAAGTTACAGCAAAGCCCCAAGCATTGGACACCTATGGATGTGGGCAATGTGTTTGTCCATTTTAGTTACTATGGAACCTCTCAGGAACAGATAAGCAGACAACAGTCATTCTTCTAGTCTCACTGAAACCAATGCCATCTGAAATTCACAACAGCATTCTTTGTGAAGGCAAAGATATTCCTTTAGTCCAAGTGTCTGAACTCTGATTTTTTTGTGCTTGTGAATCATGTCAAGCAGATCAAGGATGACCCAAGTTTGTCTTAAGCCAGTTTAAAAATCGTAAGCTTCAGAACTATTATTATATAGCAAAAATAGGCTGTATTAGGCAAGAACAGAATCAAAAATCTACTCCAGACGTAGTCACTGGAAAAACAATGCTATTTAAAAAAAAAACTGAATACAAACCCACTGTTTCCTAACTGGCTTTGATAATTACCTATTTTTTGATCTTTGAGAGTGAATGGCTTGGGTTCCATGATTATTCACAATACAGCACATTTCTGATTATCCAAAAACATTCGACTGAAATTCTCAAATATCCAAATTTTTTTTTCCCCTGGCTGAGACATGACGTCACAAGTTGAAATTTATTTTTACCCACCATGTTCACATGGAGCACTGACGCACTGTAACAACAGAGCTCAGAACCAGCCGAAGCAATTCAAGGCATGAAATTGGGGGGGGGGGGGTTGGGGGCAGATGCAACTATTTGAAAATGCTGCCGTAGTTTATGTTGCTGCAAATCATTCTGGGCTTTGTCTGGGGCAGTACAATGACAGATCTTTGTGAGTGGATGCGTTCGCGTATTGAGGTGGAAAGCATCCTTCGCATCGAGAGGAGAGGGATCCGACCTGCATTACAGCGCCCCCCCACCTCCCTGCTCGCCCAAGCCGCCCCCCCCACCTCTCCCTGTCAAATACCCTTTCAGCAGGGTTGCTGAAATTCTGGAGGGCATCTATCTCCTGGGATTGTACGTGCAATCTCCTACCACTTACAGGTGAGGTGAGACCTCGGGCTCCCAGGCAGGAGTGGGGATCTCAGACTCCTGGGCAGAATTGGTGACGGCGGTGGGGAATTGGCGGCGGACAATACAAGTATTCAGCTGATGCTTCTGGGCTGTTTAAAGCAATTTAATGACTATCTGAAAAATCTGGATAACCAATTGGTTTCAACACTTTTCAGATAATTAGAAATGTACTCTATTAATAACACAAAAGTATGCCCTTGAGCAAGAAATAGTGTACAAGTGTACAGTCTCAAATTTATCTGGACACAGTATTTGTCTGAAATAGAAGTTATTAACAGTAAAAGTGTCTATAAATAACAAGTGTGCAATCCACAAATTGGCCAACATTTAAACCTCAATCTGTTTGCCATTCTATACCCCAGGAAAGGAGATAATCTGCTTGTGAAGTCTTCTGAAGCAGACTTCTAAAAGTCAGAATTAAGAAACAATGAAGCTTCTGTCTACCCAGGGTATTTCATAAGGCATTAGAAGATCACATGATTTCAGTGCAAATACAGGACAGCCAACAGTGCCCCCTCACCTGTCCATGTTACGGATCTGGTTGTGTAAAGCCAAGAATGAGACTGGTGAATCAATGGCCTCACGACTTTTGGCACACAACCTCACCACCTTCAGGCCTGTATGGTGGATCTTCTCAGTCAACTGGTCCACTGCAATGTTACTTGGAGCACATACCAGAACAGGTCTACGATCAAAGAAAAGCAGGTTAAAGGCCCTGAGCACTGGTTCATCCAACCAAATCTACAGCATTCATGCACCCAGTAAAAAAAACTCAGACTGCACCAACTGAAGAAAAAAAAACAGACCCAATTTCCCAAATTAAATTTTTAGAAATACTTCAATACTGAGATTTGATACTGTCACCCTGTTTTTTTTTTTAAAAAAAAAGGCTATTAGTTGATTCCAAGTCTTTGAAACTGATGTCAGAAAGCTTGTACATGCTTCTAGTGTTTAAATTCGTGATTAAAGCAAAGCAAACAGTAAAAGTATTGAACAACGAACAGAGTACTATCATATCTGCAAACAAAATGACGATGTCAGCTCTAACTTTCTGTGAATTTCATTGTAGCATTACTGAAGCTTGTGTCTTTGGCTGTGAATACCCTAAACTTGGAAACTGCCTCCCTAATTATTTTCTGCTTTTCAGTCTCTTCTCCCATAAGACGCCCTAAGCTTTTGTTTCCACATGCTATTGACTAAAATTATTTGAGCAGATTTGAAATGATAATTAATGCTGATATAAAGGTCGCTGGAAAGGTCCACCTTTTTTAAAAACAAAACACATTCAAAAATTCCTTGGATGTCATGGTTTGGTTCAGCCAGTACAAGAGTTGGGGAGAGAAATGGAATTAGTTTCAAGGTATTCAGTTTCCTAAATAGTGTCTTATTTTCCCTGGAGATCATGACTTGTTCTCTGCAACAAAGAAAATAGTAAAGGGACAACACATGGAAGTGCTGAAGGGTGCCACCCGAGCACAGGATCAAATGAAGGCATATTGAAACAGAAGGGAGCGGTGTCTGAGGCAAACCTTGGAGGATCATAGAAGTGATGGCCATCGTGATGAAAAGCCACTGCTAAGATTAACTTGCAGCACAAGACAATAAGATCTGAAATAGAAACGATATTCATTCTCAATGTGCAAGATCATTGGGCCCATGGAGTCTGTCGGCTCAGAGCCATTGCGTTCCTCTTCTTTTTCCCTGTAACCTATTCTTTCTCATATACCCATCAACTCACCACTCTTCTAATCGCCCACCTACTTCAAGGATCATTCAGAATCAGTATTTATTGTCACGAACAAGTCATGAAATACATTGTTTTGCGGCAGCGTCACAGTGTAAACCACCAATCAAAACAAAAATAGTGCACAAAAATTCAAAGTAAGGCAATGTCTTCGGTTCATTGATCATCAGGAAAGATGTCCTTGTGCCACCAAGTGCTCATTTTTAGGCTCCTGTACCTTTTTCCTGAGGAAAGAGGGCATGTCCTGGGTGGTTGGGGTCCTTTAGGAAAGACTGCTTTCTTAAGACATCGCTTCTTGTAGATGTCCTTGATGGAGTGGTCTGGACAAGTTAACAACCCTTCTTGTCCTGAGCATTGGCACCTTCATTCCAGACAGTGATGTAACCAGGCAGAATGTTCTCCACGGTACACCTGTACAAGTTTGAGCATCTTTGGGGACATACCGAATCTCCTCAAACACTTCAAAGTATAGCTACTGGTGAGCATCCTTCATGATTGCATTGACTGGGAGGCTCCAGAACAATTCCTCAGAGATGTTGACACTCAGGTATTTGAAGTTCTTGGCCCTCAACTACTGAGCCCTCGATGAGGACTGGATTGTGCTCTCCCAACTTCCCCCTGATGTGCACAATCATCTCCTTGGTTTTGCTAATGTTGAGTGCAAGGATGTTGGTGTGGCACCACTCAATGAGCTGATTATATCTACCACTATCCTGTACGCATCCTCATCAGTGTGCGTGATTCTACCGACAGTGGCGTCATCAGCAAATGTGGAGATAGCACTGGAATTACGCCTGGCCACACAATAATGGGTGCATAGTAAGTAGAGCAGTGGGCTAAGCACCCATCCTTGAGGTGCTCCCGTGTTGATAATCAGTGAGAAGGAGACTTTGTTTCTAATTTGCACTGACTGGTCTTCCGATGAACATTCAGTTGCAGAGTGGGGTGTAGAGGCCCAGGGTTTGGAACTTCTTGACCAGCACTGAGGGGATAATGGTATAGTCTATGAAGAGCAGCCGTATGTACAAGTTGCTATTTTTGAGGCGATCCAGAGCTGAGTGGAGAGCTGGAGATATCGCGTCTGCTGTGGAGCGATTTGTGATGATGGGTAAATTGCTGTGGGTCCAGATCTTTGCTTCGACATGTGTTAATTCTGACTATGACCCATCTCTCAAATCAATTAATGTATCAACCAGCACATCTTGGGATGCAGAGCACCCAATGGAAACATGCCAACTTCATGCAGATAGCACCAGAGGTCAGTATCTTAACTTGGTTGCTGGAGCTGTGCCGCAGCAGAACTACCTGCTTTGCAACTTCTGGAGAGGTAATGGTAAAGATGGATGGTTCAACCAATGCTGTAACAATTGAGAAAGATGTGTAGTCAAGAATGGAGGACGTTGATGATTTAGTCATTCTAAGTAATGATCAGCTCAGAAACTAAACTAGTCTTTACAGTTGTAATGTTATTGTAGCTTTGGATCACAAAATATTTCCTGAAGTTTGTACAAGCACAAAAGCACGCATTACTTACCCATTGCCCTGCCTGGCCAAATGATAGACTATAGTGGCAGAGGTCACAGTTTTGCCAGTGCCTGGAGGGCCTTGGATCAGACTGAGGGGACGCTGGAGAACAGTCTTCACAGCATAGACCTGTTGAAAAGATTTTTTAAAAATCTCAAAAGGCCATCCTTCAACAGTTAATGTTGCAACTGCTTGTGTATCCTACTGGACTAATTACACTCCACTTTCAGTGCATCACTTCAAAACTGCTGTAATTCAAACAGCAACATTTATAGTTCATAGTCTGCTAAGTTGTTCACAGTCATTTGAACAGGGCATCGGCTGCAGCGGTATTTGCATGTGATTAAAATATTAATGAATACTCAATAAACTTTAAGTGGATTTATTCACTCACAACAGTTAAACATATGCTGCCATTGTAAAATTCTATTCTGCTCCTTTAAAGTTGCTGACCGTATTCTCATACACTAGAGAATTTAAAAGATTAAAAGCAGCAACGTGGAGCAGTTTAGAAAATTATTCACATTGCTACATCACCAAGAGTATGGCAACGGATTATTTCAAGCTCTTCTCGTAATGCTAACAGATACATGTGGATGCTTAAATTGATCAGAGAACCAAAGAACTCATGATACTATACAAACATATACCAGATACTGTTGCCTCCACAGGGTACTCCTGAAGCAAAGATGTGGTTTCCTCCTAACCATAACACATGTGAACAATGTAATTTAATGGTGATTGCAGCTAAGTGGTTTATTGTGTGTATACAGAATAAAAACACACCCTTGGTTACTTTGGTATTTGCTGCAATTCCAACAAGGTTCCAAATACGAACAATGCAAAATTGGACTCTTTCCATTCTAGACTAGAAGCTGCTATGTCAAGGAGGATGTACCAGAATACTGTATAGATGGCATGCAATATGACGACAAAGCACATCCTTGTCATGGATGAGCTGTGAAATTGCTTCATATCTAGGTCAGTGATCTGCCCCTAACCGTATCAGGTACACTGTACCACTGGTCCATATCAATGTACATAGTCTGCAAGATGTCTGCTCGAGAGGCTGCTCTGTTGATTTTTTTTATGAATTACAAAAGTGAAACCACTACAAAGGGAAGTAGTTACCATATAGGTCTACTTTGATAAGATGGCAATTACCAAGCCAGAAACAAGATTAACAGAAAATTAATCACTTAAAATATCTACCTGTGAGTGATTGAGGTCAGGCAGACCATGAGCAGTGAAGCGTTTGGGTAGCTGGCATTTAATAATCACATCCTCCACTTCATGGCCAAGCAATTTGTGGTAAATATACCCAGAAACAGAGGTCTCGTCCACAGCAAAGGTCTTCAGGGCACTCTGCATTCTGTAATGGACAAAAGCACAGGTGAATATCTTAATAAACAAAGCAGATCACAACACAAGGTCTCATTAATATCATCACAAAGTATTGGCCAAGCCCCAGTAACTCCTATCCTAATAGGCTCTAAACTGGAACTCTCATTACTAATACTGTATATTCCTTCTAATAATTGCAACTTTCCAATTCTATGATCATCCACTGCATACAAAAAATTATGTATATCATATACAATATACGTGCTCCTTCGATAGCACCATGTGTGCTCAAGGAGAGCCAAGATCAACACCCAGCTTGAACTTGTAGCTGTGCATAATGGCCCTTTGACTGCCTCAGTACCCTGAACTAAAGAAGGAAAAACTGCTGGCCCAGAATACATGATTATTTAACATAGCTAACCTGGATGCTGGGACAGAGGAGGGGATGTAAGAAAATGCATATACTATTGCATCACTGATGAATCTCTGAAGATTTAGTACAATAACTGAAATTAACAGCACTCAAAATGACCAGGAAAATCTGGTTATGAATGAAAGGAAAAGATATAGAGAATATTAACACAATGCAGCAGATTGCATTCTTCTGTGTGGTCAGAATTATTTGTTCCTTTACTGAGGAACTACATTTTCAACATGGAACTTTCATCACCACACAAAATATGCATTCACTTCAAAACATCCTACTTTGTTTTCAAAAATTGTTTTCTACCAACTAAAGAGGTAATCACGTAGGTGATTAAACCATAAGCTAACTTATGACATTACACTTGCTACTCCCAATGAGCTGGAGTAGCTTTAATAAACCATAGAATACTACAGCTCAGAAAAAGACTCTTTGGGCCATCCAGTCTGTGCCAAACTATTATTCTGCCTCGTCCCAATCACCTGCACTCAGATTATAACCCTCCATTACCCCTCCTATCTATTACCTATCCAAATTTTTCTTCAGCTGGCAGCTCTTTCCACACTTTTACCACTCTGCGTGAAGAAGTTTCCCTTTAGATTTTTCACCTTTAACCCTCAACCCATATCCTTTAGTTCTTGTCTCATTTAACCACATTGCCTGCTTTCATTTACCTGATCTATACTTCCATCAAATCTCCCCTCATTCTTCTACACTGCAGGGTACTACAACCAACAACCTTAAGGTGTAAAATAAAAGTTGATAATGCTATATTTAAGTGAAAAGGCAAGTAACCTGGTAACTTACCGATCAAATGAAGTTGATTTCCAGACAAAATCCACCTGGAAGTTATGAGTGACTTCAACAGGGGCTCCAACACTACTACGGAGTTCAATGGCGATCTCATCCCCATAATCTGCATAGGTAAGTTAGAGACAACTTCCAGCCTGACTTGGTCAGGCCTAACAAAATCAATTTTATTCAGCCAGAAACTTTCCAATAACTCTCAACGCAACTTACAAGTGCATATTAAAGTAGGTGCTCAACAGGAATACGGGAACACAAAGAAAAGATCTGAAAATTAGTCCAAAATGCAAGAAAGGCTAGAGAATAGATGATAACAGAGAATAAACTAAAGGTGCAGACAAATAATGGAAAAGTGATAATCTAGCTATTATTGAAACACAACTGAACAGCAACACCATAGAAACATAAATTATTACTAGGTGTTTATTTTGAGATCCCAGGCAAGCATGTTCAGAGAAGTAGAACTCAAGGGGAAATAGCCAAGGTGAGACAAGATAATAAGCTGTTTGCACTGGAGTTCCTCCGTGCTGGGACCACTGAATTACGTACTAGTATCAACCCATCTAATCATATGTGCAGCTTTGGTGGCATAAATTCAAATCTACCATTGTTAAGAAGAAAAGTAAATGCATGATGTAATGTCATTAGTGTCTCCTCCCCTCCCCCCCCACCCCCACCCAGGAAACAAAATATGATTTGTTTGGTAAGGGCACTGTTTACAGCAAATAAGGTGAAAAAAGTGATTAAATTAAAATCATGAACAGAGAGCAAGTTTCCCCCCTTAATGGACAAATTCAAGAGTGTACCAAAAAATATATCAATAAAACTTAATGGCCAGTGAGATAAGAGTTCCAAAGTACAAGGCCAAATGGCTATCATGTTACAATTTCAACTGAAACTTGGAATAAAAAGTACCTCTGACACAAATGAAACTGCTTCCATTGCCCCGATAGACAAATTTACAGATGGTAGCTTGGCTTTCACAATCATAGGACACCCCAAAATATTCTCACCCAGTGAAATACTGTTTGATGGGGTGGACAAATTCAGCAGGTCAGCAGTACTTCTGTGTTTGATTTGTAAAGTGGGATCTAAAGTGTGCAATGTGGTATTAAAAACAGGCACATAATAAATGATCTGGTGTGTTTTGGGGGGTAAGCATTCAATTGTGACACGAGGGGGAAACATCATCCATCTCAATGAAATGAGGATGAATCAGTTCTCATACTTGTCCAGTCTTTGATCTGCACATCCTTCTTCAAAACCTCACCATAATCCTGACTCTGTTTTCTCCCCTCCAGAAGTCTTGTCAGACAATGGACACATATCTATCTAATTCCCCATTGAAAGTTATTAATGAATTGACTGCCACCAACCTCAGGGGGTTCAGATTTTGAAAGCACCTTGAGACATTTTTTTACCATGAGCTATTGACAGAGCTAAGTATCTAAAAACTGGCAGCTCTGACAACATAGCGCTCATAGCAGCTGTGCAGGATTCAGCAGACAAATGTTTGAAGTAGCTCTTACCATTCCTATACAAACAGCATTGTGGAGACTTCAGCTGTACAACAACCATAGGTTAAATTAGTAAGATACAAAGGATACTGTCCGGGACTTTGATAACATGTCCAATTCCTTTCCAGAGAGGTGCAAGGTCACCCTTGTAGCGCAAACAGATCTCATCTCCTTGCATCAGGCGCATGTCTGAAGAATAAGAGTGATGGGAGTCAGAGGGTACCCACAGTGCACTAGAGCACAGCAGTCAATTGACTTCACAGCATTCACTAGCTGCTCTAACTGATTCGCTTTTAGATGTTTAAAAGCTGCCAAGATCAAAGCAGCTAAATATTATTTTCCATCTTAACCCAGAACCCATTGCTGCTGTTCCACTACTGAATCAGGAACACAGTAATGATTGTTTGAATGAGAAAGGCATCTGCAGAGATTACTTAATAATTGGTCAGGTCTAAGGCTAATAAATACTTCAGTGAAGAATTGTTTTAATTTCCCACAATTTCAGAGTTGCACTTTTGGTTCACAATATCCAGTTTGGCCTAGCACAGGAAGGTCTAGCTTGTGAATTGCTCACCTTTGAAGAGCAAGTGGTTGCCACGATGGCCCGCCATGCAAAAGAACAGTCAAGCTCTGCTAACTCTCAAGAAGTAAATACTGCACTATAACCAACAATTCTTATTATCCTTCATCTGGACAGAGCCCACATTGAACTGACCACAATTTAGTGTTTTTATAAGGCTCCTTCCTCTATACTCACTACTTCCTGGCATTGAGAAGTATTATCGGTTTGATACCTGAGCACTCTACAGAATGGAAAAAGGTTTGAAAACCACTGTTTTGATCGTCCCTCATTGACTCATTATGTGCACTGTTTCATAACTCCAAAGGAAATGGGCCAATGACCATTATTCTCAAGCAAAATATTTCAGTAACAATTGGGTCTAGAGCAGTGATTCTCAACCTTCCCATTCACATATCATCTTAAGCAATCCCTTACCAATCGTAGAGCACCTCTGGCATAGGAATTGCTTAAGGTGGCATGCAAGTTTAGGGGGCGTGCAGTTTGAAACTTCTGATCGAAATGAACCAAATCAGATCTACTTACCAGAATCAGTTTTGGGCAGGGTAAAGTATGCAATTCTCTTCTTGTTGAGACCCAAGTCCCACCTGACCGTGATGTTGTCCTGAGTCTAAAAACAGAAACATAACTGAACATTTAAAAATTCAAGCAGTCAGACAACTGTGTCAATAATGAGAATATCACTCCAACTGAAATAAATAAAAGTTGAAACTATCAGTTAACACCAATCACACATTCTAACACGACTTAAAAACTTCAATGAACAAATTCTTATGGGAAATGTAACAGGAACATTTGCTATCTTTTTGTCACTGAATCTTTGGAGTGCAGGAGCATTTTAAAAAAAACATGTCCCAGGCATTATACTTGAGAGTTAATTGCAATGATTTATCCAGGATTTTGTACCAGTTGTCTTGCAATTTCTATTTCCTTGACCTCATGCTCCAGATGCAAAGACCAGCATTCCAACAAATTTAGATGCTCCACCTGCCCACGTAACTTTAAAGACCCAAGTACAATGATCAGTGATAGAAACACCATCACTACCATGACATACTAGATCAGCTTGGTCAGCAAAAAATAAATCAGAGACCCACTGTACAATACCTGCGATTCCTTCAGCTTTTTGTCATAGTCAGCCTCCAGCTTGACCAGTGGCCCAAAGATATTCTGGTATTGATAAGCATCTTCATACCGAAGGAGGACATGCTGGGGTTCTTCATCTACGCCAGGCTTCTCCAGGTCCTCAAGGGTAGCAGATGGATTATCCTAAACATGAAGAGTTCCCAATACACGAACAACATTAGAAAGTAGTCAGATGACTGAAACCTAACTCGCATCATTTTGCTTGTTCTGATATTTCAATTTCTAACTGAACTAGGACTTTTAAAGGTCATCTACATTTGCCGTCAATGGGTAGAGATACATGTTAAAGTACAAATAAAATCTTATATCTCCACATCTTGTGATGACTTGGGTTCTTTCAGATTTCAGTGACCCATACATATCATTGCATTCAACTTTTCCCAAGCCCACCCAGACATTGAACCTGGACTACATCTCTACATCCAGCTAGACATTGGTGTCCAAGTGCACTGTTGCAATGACTTTGAATCACTTGCTTGCAATTTGATAACCAAAGACAGGATCTATATCTGGGTAACCTTTTGTCTGATTATTTGCATTCCAATTATTACAAATTCTTTTTGAATGCCAGGTTGGAGTCCACTGTACCAAATGGCATGTTACACTCTGTCTACCTTCCAGAGTTCCTCCAGCTTGTTGATCTGTTGTGCTGTGATCTGACGGGCTCGCAGTTGCTCCTGCTCTGAAGGAATCTTCACCAGCCAGGACAAAAAGCAACGATCCTGGATTAATGGCTGCCATTGTGAACTATCCCAGTTGATGTCTTTCAGGCTGCTCTGACTAGCACATGGTTGCCTGTGGAAGAATAATATTAAAAATCATTTTGCTCTCTTCTCAAGGAACCAAAGAACCAAATTATACACAATTCTGTGGAAAATTGTTAATTGGATCATGTTTTCAATCATGACAAGCTTTTAAATTTACCATTGCTGTTAAACGTAACTCTCATTTGTCTCATTACTTTGACAGATTTTTTTTTGTTACAAATTCATATGCTCTAACTATTGTTTTAATAGTACTGTGCAAATTAGTTTAAAGTATTTCCTAATATCACTGCAACATTAAGTTTCCATGGGATCAAATGTTCTGAGATTCCTTTCATAATGCAAATCAAATCTCGGAAGATCTTTCCTGGAACCACACACCAATGGCATCATGAAAGCCTCTACTTCTTCAGGAGTTTGCGGAGGAGCTAGTGGAGTTGTTCAAGTGAACCGGTACGGACTTGAAGGGCCGACATGGCCTGTTTCCGTGCTGTAAACAGTTATATGGTAAAACAGTACACATGCTATATAAATATCTTTACATCCTTGCATTGGAAATTTACCATTATTCAATAGATGAAGAAATTGATTTTATACTTCCTTTATTGCCATTTATAATCATATTTCCACCACAAGCAGAAACACATTTGGAAGTAGTTTGATCAAAGACTAATGATAGAAAGAAGTCAATCTTGAATCTAGCATCATGCAATTATGAAGTCTGGTGGTGGGAAGTACAGTGCAGTCAGTCACAGGCTCATCAAGTGGACAGGGAATCAGGTTCAGAGTTCTTTGAAGATAGAAATTGTTGCACGGTAAGACAATCCTTACGGTAAAAATTTGATCCCATAAAGTGTGGGAGCTCATGGATGGGAAAATATGATGTATATTCTAAGTTTTCATTACTTGTGAGGCTTATAATATTTACACTAGAAAATTTCAAACAAAAAGCCACTCAGCCTATCGTGTGCCATGAGAAAAATTCTCAATAGGTCCATAGCCCTGCAGGTCATAGTTTCCTGTGAAAACAATCTTGCAGTAGTATTAGGAAATGTTTTAATTAAATTAATTTGCATATAACGATTGAAACTAATCTTCAAACATTTACAAATAGTGAGAAGCCAGAGGGATTCAGCAATACATTCTTGTAAATAATTTGCCCCTTTTCAATTCATTTATTCTTTTAACCACATGCTAGGTAGAACTGCATACATTATGCAAGTGCTTTTAATCAAGATTCAATTTCGGAATTAGTTTTCTTACTGCCAATTACAATACACCACCTAATCAACGGTGGAACGGACAAAGTTACTCTGAACTCTAGCGGACAAAGACTGCACAAATCCATCAGCTCCAATCGTTGTAGTTTTCCTGCCATTGGAATTGGTTGATTTGTGAAGCATCGTGTGCTTCTTAGAGCGCAACATCAAGTGCACGTTAAATACAGGTGTCTTTGCTCTGTGGATCAACAGAATGAAGGCCATCATCCTCGACTACAAGGCGTATATACTCAGTGTCCAGTTTTCATACTGTGAAGGTTCATGGACCCAGTCCAGATTATATATTATGAAAGATTAAAAATGGCCAGAGTCCAAAAGGTTAACATGTTCTTGAAATTTGCTAGCAGATCCTCTGTAAAGTTGCTGCCAAAGTTGGAGATTGAATTTTGATTTTGAAATCTAAATTGATAATATCTACAACTTTCTAGTCCGATTTTTTTTGAATTAACAATTAATTGTTAATAATACTCCTTTTCTGCTTTAGTTTACTCTGAAAAGTGTGGAAGCAATCAATCCAACACAAGGGGTTTATTTCCTTACTTTCATTAATTTTTTTTTCTCCTACCAAATTCCCGTTTAGCATCACTGATCCTAATTTCTAATGTCATACCCATTTGTTCACTCATTTAGATTTTTTCCTGAAAACAGAACTAATTTTGAACATCTTATTAGCTGATTCATTAACATATAACCTCAGACTAAGCTGGCTCACCTGCACAGTAGCACTACCACAGAGTCAGCCTTCGCAGGGATAAAACCAAGAAGAAATACATTTCTGCAACCACAGTTGTAGCACTCCAGAACAGTCTCTCCCAGTGGCCCATCTTTATGCAGAGTCACCTCCTTGCACTTGGCTCTCACCAGGTGGTTCACAATGTGGCTGCAACAGAACAAGGTTAGAATGAAACCAAAAGGACAGAACTGAAAGGTACACTCTTACCCAGCTGATGTCTATAAACATTTATTTACATGGAGTGAAAAAGTGGTTAAAGTAAACAGGAATCCAGTCAAAGATGAGAAGGGGTAAATAATAATGGAGAATGACAGAGGCTTTGAAGAAGTATTTCATGTTAGTCCTCCAACAATGGACACAGATACATGTCAAAGATTGATGTGATGGAGGAAAGGCCTTATTACAAATTGCCATCACTAAAGAGGCAGTGCTGGGCAAACTAGTGGGCCTAAAAGGTAGATGTCCCCCACTCCTGACGTAATACATCTTGGGATACTGAAAGAAATGGCAGAAGTTAGAGTAGATGCTTTTGTGGTAACTTACTAAACTTTCCTGGACCGATCTCAGCAGATTGGATTGTAATCAAAGAACTTTTCTGAACTTACATACACATTACATACATGTGTGCTTAGAATTAGAAGAGGGCTAAGTTAGGTTATTTAAGTTAATAGTGATGTGTGATCCTGTTTTCATGTTTAAAGATAATTGAAAGCAACTTTTGTTTAAGTAACCATTTGTCTTGGTGAATATCTGTTGCTGCTGGGTTTTGGGGTCCTCTGGGCTCGTAACAATATACAAATGCAATTTGGTAGAGGAACAAAGTGTAGTGTATCTAAGATTGGTGATGACATGAAAATGAGTGGAAAAGCAAATTATGCACAAGACAGTCTGCAGAGAAATAAGGATAGATTAAGTGAACAGGTAAGGGCAAGAGTCTGGCAGATGAGTACAACATTGGTAAATGTAAGGTCATCCATCTGGAAAGAAAAATTGTAAATCAGACTATTATTTAAAATCATAAAAATGGGAGCATGCTGTTGTTCAGGCAGACCCGGGAGTGAGGTGCTTGCAGTAAATTAGAAATCATTTACAGGTACAGCAAGCTACATTGTTTGAGGGATTTCATTTAAAAGCAGGGAGGTCCTGCTTCAACTGTACAGGGAGTACAGTGGAGTACTTTATACAATTCTGGTTTCTCTACTTAAGAGATCAACTGGGTTTGGGAGTAGTGCAGAGGAGGTTCATCTGGTCGATTTCTGGAAATGAGAAGATTAGCTTACAAAGAGAAATCGAGTAGCCTGGGAAGTTTCACTGGAATTTGGAAGGATGAGGAAAGATCTTCTAGAAACATACAAAATTCTGAAAGACAAGATAGAAGCAAGGAAGTTGTTTCTCCTGACAGGTGTAACTAGAACTAGGCATATAACCTCAAGATTCAGGAAGCAAATTTAACAAAAACGAGGAGAAACTGCTTTCCCCAGAGTGGAATTCTCTGCCCAATGAAGCAATGGAGACTGTCTCATTAAATGTATTTAAGACAGATCCCCTTGACTGCCTATTCCCCATAACTCCCAACTCACCTTTTATTTAAACATTTGAGTCTGTGGACAGATCAGGCATGATCTTATTGAATGGCTCAAAAGGTCAGATGGATCACTCCTGTTCCTATTTCTCATTTATAATCAAATATATTTATTAATACCACCAACAAAAGTGAATACTGAGCATCCAACAAAAAACAATTATAGAACAATGTTTACATTTTCTAGAAATCTAGACCATAATTAAAGGGCCTGAAACATTGGTTACCCTTCACTTCCTATAGACACTGCATGATGCGCTGAGTTTCTCCAGCACTTTTGTGTATTTCAGTACAATCAAAGCGTCTGCAGACTTTCCTGTTTAACATAATTGATTATCCATTTTTCAGGCATATCGTGTAACCAACCTACAAACATAAACACCTCAGAGATAAACTAATAGTTAAACTGTTTTGATGTTGATTGAGATAAACATTAGCTTGGGCATTAGGGAAAATTCCTCTGCTCTTCTTCAAAATGGGACAAGGACATTGATGGAGATAAATGGCACCCCAAGATATGCACTCAAAACTTTTTTTTTAAAACTTCGCTAGGAGTCATCAGCACCGTAATGGCCTACAAGAACAGAAGTCACAGGTGAGTAATTATTAGGCTCCTAGTCTTTCTCCATCATTCAATGGTAGCTAATCTTCGACCATACACCCATATCTGTACCAATCCCATGTCACTTGGGGTGTGTTTTTTTTTTGCATCAGGAGCAACATTCAAAAAGATCCACTGAAGCTTCCAACATGAGCTTGTTTGAAACAAACTTGGGCAAAGAGAATTATTTCAGTGAATTGCTCACAGCTATCAGCATCCCAGAGCAGCAAGTTTGACAACATCAAAGCACACAAAATGGATTAAAGCTAATCATTTTTCTTATACCCTTTTATTACAACAAAAATTCCCTCCAACAATAAAGCTGATAATTTTCTTAGTGTAATTCTCCTCCTCCATTCTCCAAGCAGTCACTGCTCCTACAGCTGATAGGTCAGCTTACACTATCACAGAATCACCAACACCCAGCATCTTAAAATATCGTAAGTGATTGATAACAGATTAACCATTAAATGATGGAATTTTTATTTCATCGAAGATGAGCTACGAGCAGACAAAACAATTCAATCAAGATGTGCTCATTTTATTTTATATAAAAAAGGGTAAAACAGGGAGCACAACTTTTAAAATTAATGTACAGTTTGCACCTTGAGTTGCAAAAGGTCAGCTTTATCAGTTAATAAAAAGCAATTTCAACACCCAGCAAACTCTAGTTATAAAAGAGTTCAAAGTAATTCCTCATTGTGTTATGAGAGCAATCAATCAATCTTCATAAAAATTCCAACAGATAGGGTTGGGGCGCAATGCCTAAATCGAGTTTTAGAGGTTTGCCAATGCCTAAGAATTCCCTACTGCCTCAGGGCCCTCTATATCAATCAAAAGCAGGAAAGGAAGTCTCTTCCTTCAGAAACTAGTTCTAATTGGTTACCACTCACCTGCCAGAGGTGTTTCCACGACCATTACAAAACCATTTCTTGCTGGTATTGCAATAAACTACACAGGCTGGATCATGTATCCCACAATAACTGAAAATAGAACAGAATTAATGCAATCAACTGCATTCAAGAGATCTCAAAATTTAGTGGTTCATATTTTAATGAAAAAATGCTGAAAGGAATGCAATATTGATGCGAGAAAAAAAGGAACACGTTCATTCTATTAAATTCCTAAGCCAACAGGGAAAGAATTCATGAAAATGTATAATTTAAATAACTTCCCCTCCAACTACCTATTCTACCCCCTGTCCAAGGGCCCCAAACATAATAGGATTGACCTGGTTAAGAATTAGTTCAGGGAAGCTTTCTTACACAAGATAATGGAGGCCAACAATTTACCCATAAAAATTGAAAAATACAAATATCAGAAAATTATTATACCCATGTTCCATGTGTTGTTAGAGTCATTGTGCAGACAAACTAACAAAATTGCAGTTGCAAGCTATTGGCTAAATACATCCAATGGTATCGATGGATTATTTTAATCTGGAGTGGATTACACCCTCGCCAAGAGGGAGAACCACATGCTGGAGGGAATTTGATTACAAATACAAGCTAGTTACTTTGACCACATATAGCTCTAAGCAAAGGTACACTGTGTGCCAAAATGTTGCTTTTTGCAGCAGATGGACTAATACACAAAGCCCAGAAATAACTTGACAAATTAGGCTAGTAACTTTTTGCTATATTCAAACCCAAAATAAGATTATAGGAACAGAATCAGAGGACGATCATAGACACTTTTCTGGATTTGCTTTGATTAAACTTTATTCTGTACCATTGAAACTTGCATAATTAAAATCTTACAAGGACTAATAAAAACTGGAATTAATAAAAGATTTGTATATATATATAAAAAAAAACAGATACAGGTAGTCCCCGACGTGCGTCCGTGTTCCATTCTGACGGACTGGTCAGATCTTGAAATGGATGCAAGTTGGACGTACGTTAACCTCGGATCTCCCACAGTTGGGCATGCACTGTGGTGTTCGGATGCTGTAATTTTATATGTTTTCATTATTTTTTTCCAGCCATACGTACAGATGGCCATAAGTTGCGTATATCGGGGACTACCTGTAATTCATAGAGATTAATGAATTATCTAAAATCCATAGAAGCAACAACCTAGAGCTATTGTCCAAAATACAAAATTGGACAAATAGCTGAAATAATTTTGATGTTTGACCAGGAGATATTATTCATTAAAAAAAACACGGCACTATCACTAAGCAGACTGTTCAATGAGCTGCAAACTCAAAAAGAATAAAGCTCAATCAAGATCAGGCTTTGTAGGGTGAAAAAAGGATTAGATTGATACTCCAAGGTCAGATTCCGGTTAGCAATACTGAAATCATGGATGTGAGATCTCTTACGATGTACGAGAAGACCATACGAATTGAGAGTTGTCTAATAGTTAGTGACTGCTTTGTGAAATTCCCAGTTGCCATGACTGATAATTACCTTCCTTGAAGTCAATGCCTCTAACAAACAGCTTGGAGATTAACGGTAGGGAAGAAAATGTCTGTTTTCCTTCAACACAAAAGATTTTAAAACAATTTATCCCACCGTTTGCCAAACTATGTTGAAGTTATACAAAAGATGAGAAGCTTCTTCGCAGAATTATGCGACAAGACAGAATGAATCTACCAACCATTTAAATTATTACACAGAAAAATTAGATTGATACCTGCAGGCATGGAGAGGAAGGTCCTTGGTGTAGTATGTATCCTCCTCATCCTCCTCAAAGTTCAGTTCTGGTAGCAACTGACTTGCTTTGGCAACTGCATCCTCAACTGGTCCATTTTGAAGAACACCATCTGGTCCATTCACCTAGGTGAAGATGAAGAATCTCTATTAATGCACAATCTAGAGGCTAAAGATCATTCTTTACAATGACCAACTGCTATTAACATACAAATAAATGAAAAGAAATAGATTTGCCATGAAACCTGCTTTGTGCTGTAATCTCCTCTCCAGTTATGACCCCATGATTGTTCAGTGTCTTTCCCCCCCCCCCCATTTCAACAAGGCCAACAGTAAGAGAGCACTTCCAGTGCGATGGCAAGCAAACCAGGCAGCATGTACACAACTTCAATCTACAGCTTCTTGTACAACCATCTCCACCCTTACATTAATGATGTTCATTGTCATATACATTGTATAATGTACACATGCACCCAAATTTATACTTGTTGCACCTGAACAAGTATTGTGAAAAATCAATAGTATACATTAATCAAAAATAAATAATGCGTACAAAAGATAACTAATAAATATTCAGTTGCTAATGTGCAAACAACAATGGATTTACAAGAGTAAAGACTGTCCTTTTTGTGGCGTTGTACAAGTCCACGATTAGTGTAATAAGGGAAAATTCAAGAGCCTGATAGCTGTTGCAAGGAAATTGTCCTTGAACCTTGAGGGGCACATCTTCAGGCTTCTGCATCTTCCACCAAGTTATAATACAATATTTAAGAGCAGTACAGTTAGTGCAACGTTGTTACAGCACCAGTGATAGGGACTTGGGTTCGAATCCCACATTGTCTGTAAGCAGTTTGTACGTTCTCCCAGTGTCTGCGTGGGTTTTCCCTGGGTGCTCCAGTTTCTTCCCACTATTCAAAGTATGCCAGAGGCTATTGATCAATTGGGTGGTATGGGCTGAAGGGGCCTGTTATCGTGCGGTATGTCTCAATTTAAATAGATTTAACAGGCTGGAACCTGTCGTAGCACTGACAAAAAAGCCAAATGCTAAAAAATCCATGAGCAAGAAAAGTGAGAAACAACAATGATTCCTGCAATTGCTGAATTTATAATTGTGCATTTCTCATTTAAGACTCCTCTTGGCAGTAGAATACCAGTTTTTCTTTTTTCGAACTGTTAAAATAATACAAGAATAACAAATCCAGATTGATCAGAAATGTACCTTCTGGAGCATTTGAGACTAGACATATTCTGCATTAGACAAATTACCATTAAAAATGGCTGATCACAAGAGGTTCTTTGCAGTAACTGAACTTCCCTTTCAGTCCAGCCACATGGTTGCTATGCCAACCATTACAGTTGTAATGGAATGCTCACAAAATTCTGAGTTTTTCACTTACCTTTTTAAAGTTCAATTAAATGCACCGTCTGTTAATTTGTAAGAGGGTGTGATACCAACATCTAAATACTGTACCTGCAAGTTACTCCAAATTCTATCAAGGCGCCATAGCTCAGAGGTACCCAAAAGTTTAGCCATTTGTTAAGAGATTCCCCTCAGTCAACTTCGGTGTTCTTGGCAACAATCTGTTGCTAAGTGAGCAAATATTCAAGTTGTGTGAGATACAAATGGTAGTTCACCACAACAAATCAGAAACAAAGTGCAACAAGAATAAAACCTTCTATTAGTCACCTGGTCAAAATAAATTCTCTTCATTAAACCAATGAGTATTTGTAGGGATGTTCTATTATTTGTATTAGAGAAGCAAATGACATCCAAAAGACAATTTAAGCCTCCACTTTTGTTTTGATCTATTTATTTAAAATGATAATTTTTTAATAAGCTAACTACAGGGGAATCATGTTGCTCTCCATTGCAGGCAAAATCTTCGCTAGGATTCTACTAAATAGAATAATACCTAGTGTCGCCGAGAATATTCTCCCAGAATCACAGTGCGGCTTTCGCGCAAACAGAGGAACTACTGACATGGTCTTTGCCCTCAGACAGCTCCAAGAAAAGTGCAGAGAACAAAACAAAGGACTCTACATCACCTTTGTTGACCTCACCAAAGCCTTCGACACCGTGAGCAGGAAAGGGCTTTGGCAAATACTAGAGCGCATCGGATGTCCCCCAAAGTTCCTCAACATGATTATCCAACTGCACGAAAACTAACAAGGTCGGGTCAGATACAGCAATGAGCTTTCTGAACCCTTCTCCATTAACAATGGCGTGAAGCAAGGCTGTGTTCTCGCACCAACCCTCTTTTCAATCTTCTTCAGCATGATGCTGAACCCAACAAAGACCCCAACAATGAAGACGCTGTTTACATCCGGTACCGCACGGATGGCAGTCTCTTCAATCTGAGGCGCCTGCAAGCTCACACCAAGACACAAGAGAAACTTGTCCGTGAACTACTCTTTGCAGACGATGCCGCTTTAGTTGCCCATTCAGAGCCAGCTCTTCAGCGCTTGACGTCCTGCTTTGCGGAAACTGCCAAAATGTTTGGCCTGGAAGTCAGCCAGTAGAAAACTGAGGTCCTCCATCAGCCAGCTCCCCACCATGACTACCAGCCCCCCAACATCTCCATCGGGCACACAAAACTCAAAACGGTCAACCAGTTTACCTATCTCGGCTGCACCATTTCATCAGATGCAAGGATCGACAATGAGATAGTCAACAGACTCGCCAAGGCAAATAGCACCTTTGGAAGACTACACAAAAGAGTCTGGAAAAACAACCAACTGAAAAACCTCACAAAGATAAGCGTATACAGAGCCGTAGTCATACCCACACTCCTGTTCGGCTCCGAATCATGGGTCCTCTACCGGCATCACCTACGGCTCCTAGAACGCTTCCACCAGCGTTGTCTCCGCTCCATCCTCAACATCCATTGGAGCGCTTTCATCCCTAACGTCGAAGTACTCGAGATGGCAGAGGTCGACAGCATCGAGTCCACGCTGCTGAAGATCCAGCTGCGCTGGATGGGTCACGTCTCCAGAATGGAGGACCATCGCCTTCCCAAGATCGTGTTATATGGCGAGCTCTCCACTGGCCACCGTGACAGAGGTGCACCAAAGAAAAGGTACAAGGACTGCCTAAAGAAATCTCTTGGTGCCTGCCACATTGAACACTGCCAGTGGGCTGATATCGCCTCAAACCGTGCATCTTGGCACCTCACAGTTTGGCGGGCAGCAGCCTCCTTTGAAGAAGACCGCAGAGCCCACCTCACTGACAAAAGGCAAAGGAGGAAAAACCCAACACCCAACCCCAACCCACCAATTTTCCCCTGCAGCCGCTGCAACCGTGTCTGCCTGTCCCGCATCGGACTTGTCAGCCACAAACGAGCCTGCAGCTGACGTGGACTTTTACCCCCTCCATAAATCTTCGTCTGCGAAGCCAAGCCAAAGAAGAAGAATATCTCTTCCATCCCCGCCCCCCAATCCAGAGACCCTTCTAGTTGGAGTGTGTATTTTGCCCAAATCAGAAACAGTGCAATTACTTAAAAGTACCACTGCTACTATTATTCTATTATCTGAAAAATTCCAAAAAAAGTGTCTGGTCCCAAGGATTTTGGATAAAAGACTAAGCCCCTGCACTACAAAAGATTCTAGAAATCTGGAAAAAAAATGTTAGCATCAATCTTCAGATCTATTAACAGCCTTTCGTCAGAATGAGAACAGTAAGAAAAATAAAATTTAGATTGTAGAGAAGGACTCATAGCCCTCATTTCTCCCAGTTTTCAAATTTTATTTAATCTTATCCAGGCAGAACAGCTGAAACCAGCAAGTCTTCATCTCCCTAAATTCATACCGCCACTGTTATTTCAAAACCCTCCTCATCCTCAACTTGAAACAAGCTGGATTTCTGATTTTTCCTAGTTCGGATGGACGGTCAAACAGAAATGTAATCAGAATGACAAAGGAATTACAAGACACTTAAAGACCAATAAATGGCAAATGAAGCAACACTGATGAATGCAAATTGGTATATTTTAATAGGAACAACAGAGGGGTTACATTATTTAGATGGTATGAGTTACAAGATGTAAAGATCTTGGGGTCAGAATTGAAAGCAAGTACATAACGTTCAACTTTGGTTAAATCTAGCTAAGAGTCCACATATGGGTTTGAATTTTAAAAAAAGGAAGCCATGGAGAGGGTTCAGAGGTTTAAAAAACAGACCCTAGAAATCCAAGAGGATGAATATCTGGAAAAGACAAACAAACTGTTTAAAGTTGCTGAAGGGGTGACTGATGTGTTAGATCTTTTAAGAATATTAATGGGGTTTGATTTAAATATATGTTTAAGGGTATTATTTTAGTATTGATATTTTTTTTGTTGTTAATAATTTTTTGTTGTTAAGTTTTATCCTTTTTTTCGTAAGTGGGGTTTTTTTCTATTTTATTTACAACATTGTTAATTAATTCTTCACTCTTTATTTTGGGGGGAGGGTTGGATTAATTTTAAATTAGATGATTAATGTTGTGTTATAATTATTGGGGGGGTTAATTTGTGTAGTTTAATGATGTAGTATTCTAATTTTTATTATCTTATTTTTTATTATTTCTTTAAATGTAATTTTTATTTTATTTATGTCATAAAATTTTAAATAAAGTTTAAAAAAAAAGAATATTAATGGGGAAAATAACATATTTAGAAGTCATCAATTCAAGTCAGTCATAAAGAAATCCAATTGGGAAATTCAGAAGAAACTTCACTTCCCAAAGAGCAAGAATGTCGAACTTGCTTCACTACTACAAATACCATAGTTGTTGAAGTCAACAGCATAGATGCATTTAAAGGGGATCTGCACTCTTGTACCTTCATTAGCACTTTGGTTATTCCATGGAATAAAATGCTTAAAGAATATCTGTGAAAATATTGGGAGATGCATTTTGCTAGGAAGTTAGCAGAGGGCTCAGTGATAGGCTCACAATTATGAAATAGTTCAAGTTATCTCATCACCACAAAGCAATATTGCAATGTTTACCTTGGAGATGTAGCCAACAATGAGGTTCTGCTTGTCACCATAGAAATTTCCAGGCTGGGAAAAACAAAGGGGTTAAGCAGAGAGAGGCAAAGAGCAATTTCCATCACAGAATGGAACAGGAAAAAGACAATGGGAGAGACAATAAGATAGTCCTGCATGGAAGAGCAGCTAACCGGTTTCAGCAACGACCTGCCTTCACCATATCGCACCATTGAGCTCATCTCAGCGCTGAATTTGCGTCACTCCCTCCTCTACACTCCAACAAAAATCATCCTTTTAAAACCAAGATCTTAGCACAATAAAAATAATGTATTTTTAACGTATTAATTAGAATTTCCCATGTTCAGACTAGAATTAATTAAAAAAATCAATATTAAGAAGGGAACAGGGATTGAAAGCATGTGGGACCAGTGGGAATGGAAAACTACACTAATAAATTTGGCCAAGATAACCAGGTAGAAACTCAGATGGCACACCAACTACCATTCAACTGGTTGGACTAAATGACTCGCTTCTATGCCAAGTAAACTACTGTAATCACAGGTAACACAAAGAATCTGATGCTCAAATTAGTGGACTGCTAGGAAGTAACACAATGCAAAACAAACACTCAAATGAAGAAAGATTTTTTTTTGGTCACGAAGCCATAATGTTTATGATCCTATTATCAATAATAGGAAGAATATGGTCCTTTATCAATTATTTTTCTGTCTTTAGTTTCCCTCGAATGAGTGATCAATTTGTTTACCTTCAGCCCACTTATTATTGTGATATGTCAATACTTTCACACCCTTCCATGCTGCACTTTTTGGATCTTCCATCCTCTATAATGTTCCCTCCAAAATATTGCCAATCTCCAGATACAGATAAGCTACTGACTCCATTAAGTGTTTGGATAGACATCAAATTATTGCGCTGTTAAAAGTGCAAATGCTCAATTGTTTATCGATTTGAACACACATATGATAAGCCTTTTCACACTGGCACCTTGTCCCAGTAATTGATGACCAATCTACTGGTTAAGGGTCCAGTGTGAAAGCTTCTTAATTGGCATGCAGGCATCATTAGAATCCAGGGATACTACAACCTAGGAGTAAAAAGAACATAGGGCATCCGGGCATAAAGAAGTGACCCAATTATGTTTTTCCGCGAGTTCAGGAACATGAAGGAAAAAAGTTAAAAAAAAAGTATAAACTTTGCTGACCCTTACAAACTTACAAATGTCTAAAAACCGTGGGAAAGTCGCAGTGGGAGAGAGATATGGCGGACCTGCCCTTCCAGAATTCCATGTGGCAGAGAAATCCCTCCATGAGTGGCTTGGTGCATTCAGCCCTTTCCCCGCCGCATGGAATTCAGGTCTACCGCCATTATTTCCCAGTGTTTATAAATTATGCTTTATTGCCGCCAGGACTTTCCTACAGTGTTTATAAATTGTGCGGTTATATTTTCCCCACAGTACTTTATGAAATTATAAAGGTTTGTATCGGTTAGCACAACATACTGTGCTGTAAATAATGCTTAATTATCTTATAATTAGGCATAATTAATTTTGTTTAAATACAAGATTATAATACATCGATCAGGATTTAGGGGAGGTCCACCATCGCTTGATGTGTCACTCAGACGTCACTGGTGGAGGATAGAATCTCCTATCCCTGGGAAAGCCTTGTGATGAGAGTGAAAAGATACAGAGAACCAGTTAACAGTGGTCCAGTGTGAAAGGCATAAATGGCTTCCTTAACCAGGACACCAAACTGCCATTTACTGGGATGCCAGTGTGAAAAGGGCTATGGACTTCTAAGTACTGCTGCAACTGCTTAGCATAGTCAACATCCCTTCAAGCCTGTGCTAAGTGGTTAGGAGTATAAGATAAATGCAGGATTAGCTCACCAGTCAGCCACAAATTCACTGGATTGCTGCAAAAGCTCATCTAAATGCCATACAAAAAACAGGAGTAGAGACCATTTGGCCACTCATGCCCTGCTATCATGGATAAACTTTTATCTCAATTCCATTTACCTGTATTTTTCTTTTGAATATTTTTCCCCCAAAAAATATACATAACAACATTTTCAGTATCACAATATATTAAACTTTTTCTTACAAACAAACAAAACAGTCCCTTTCTCCCTCCTTCCATACATATGAATCCACACATCATCAGAGCTTTCACATCTTTTAAAAAAATATTACAATTGGGGAAAGCAAGTTTTACTCACAACATAATAGTTAGCCCTGTATTCCTTACCAATTTCTCCTACAATCCTCTTCGTCAGCAAATTCCACAGAGACTTTTCTTCTCAACTCTGTCATGAAAACTTTATTGTGTATGAATGCTGAGTGCATTCAAATCAAATGTTTTTATTATGTGTCTTTACTATTTCCCCTGCTCTGACACTAATTGGAAGTGTGTGTGCACCTTTTTTTAAAATTTAAAAAATTTTTTCACACTATAAACCATATTAACCAAAATGCACACAAACATTTCCCTCTTGAATACAGTGTCATTTTCTCCCCTTCCCCCCCTCCCTCCTTCCCACCCCCCTCCCTACCCATTAACCGTTCAACATATACATTACAATAAACCAATTAAACAAAGTCATCACAAAATGAAAATAAATAAGAAAATTATGTCATCTACTTTTACACACTGGGTCAGTTCATTTTGTCGTCTTCTCATTCTATCATTTTAGGGGGTGGAGGTCCGCGGTAGGACTTCTCTGTTGTGTTCCGTGTACGGTTCCCAAATTTGTTCAAATAATGTGACTTTATTTTTTAAAATTATATGTTAGTTTTTCCAATGGAATACATTTATTCATTTCTATGTACCATTGCTGTACTCTCAGGCTCTCTTCTGATTTCCAGGTTGACATTATACATTTTTTTGCTACAGCTAAGGCTATCATAATAAATCTTTTTTGTGCTTCATCCAGTTTGAGGCCTAATTCTTTACTTCTTATATTACTTAGAAGAAAGATCTCTGGATTCTTTGGGATGTTGCTTTTTGTGTTTTATTTAATACCCGATTTAGATCTTGCCAAAAGTTTTCCACTTTCTCACATGCCCAAATTGCATGTACTGTTGTTCCCATTTCTTTTTTTACAGCGAAAACATCTGTCTGATACTGTTGGGTCCCATTTATTTAACTTTTGGGGCATGGTGTATAGCCTATGTAACCAATTATATTGTATCATACGTAACCTCGTGTTTATTGTATTTCTCATAGTTCCGGAGCATAGCTTTTCCATTTTTCATTTTTTATCTCTGTTTAGATCTTGTTCCCACTTTTGTTTGGGTTTACAGCTTATTTCATCATTCTCTTTCTCTTGCAGCTTGATGTACATGTTTGTTATAAATCTTTTAATTATCATTGTGTCCGTAATCACATATTCAAAGCTGCTTCCTTATGGTAACCTCAGCCTGCTTCCCAATTTGTCCTTTAATTGCAGGTAGTTGGTTACTGTATTTTTGTGCCACTTGAGAATGCGGGGGAGGGGGGGCAGGTGTCTCTCCCATTCAAGTCGGGGGGGGGAAGGGGAGAAAATGACACTGTATTCAAGAGGGAAACATTGTACCGTGAGTCATTCCATATTTGTACTTCATTTGTTCAAAAGATAATAAATTATTTCCCCAAAAAACAATTTTCTATTCTTTTGATCCCTTTTCTCTCCCATTCTCTAAAGGAAAGGTTATCTATTGTGAAAGGGATGAGTTGATTTTGCATCAATAATAATTTTGGTAGTTGGTAATTTGTTTTTTTCCTTTCTACGTGAATCTTCTTCCAAATGTTGAGCAAATGGTGTAGTACTGGTGAACTTCTATGTTGCACCAGCTTTTCATCCCACTTATAAAGTATATGTTCTGGTACCTTCTCCCCTATTTTATCTAGCTCTAACCTGGTCCAATCTGGTTTTTCCCTTGTTTTTTTTTTGAAATTTATTTATAGTATCTCCATACATTCATTTCAAATTGACTTAGTATAATATTACATAATAGATACTAAATAATTTTCAAATTTTCAACCCCCCCCCACCTCCCCTAACCCCTTAGGAAATCACCTTGTGGTGGTTAATTCCCAAAAACCCAAATAGGTGTGGTATAAACCACAAGTGGCATATGACTTTCGGGAGCAGAAGTACCACCCCCTCCCTCCCCCCCCCCCCCAGGCAGACAAAATACACGTATAAACCGAAAAATCATCATTTCTTATATCCATAAAACCCCGGTCCATCAATTTAACCAATCTTATTCATAAACTCTTTTTTTTGAAAATCCAAACTTGATATTAAATTTTGCACCCTTTCCACCCTCCCAACACTGAGTTAAACATTGTTTACAATCAATAAAAGCTTTTTTTAAAAATTTTTTTTTTCAAGTCTTCCTGAATTTCATCCACTGAATTAAAACACCTCTGAACATCCCAGTTCAACACCGAATCTTCCATTCTTCTCAGTCTCAAGTTGAATTTGTAGCTTACTTTCAAAAAAAGTTTTTCAAATCTTTTAAAATTTTCTTGAACATAATTCCTTCGGTCTTGATCTTCTAAAGCATCAATGTTATTCATAAGTTCTTTCTTCTATGTTTCCCAATTTAATATCAAATTTTCCACTTTGTCAATCTTCTCAATGTTAAGTTGAAATTATTGTTAATTTTCAAGAAAAACTTATTCAAAATTTTTAACTCTTCTTGGACATTGCTCCTTTGACTTTAATTTTATAAATCATCAATCTTGTTCATAGTTTCTTTCTACTGAGTTTCCAAATTTAATAAAGTTTCCGTTTTTTCCAATTTTCTCAATATTAAACTGATCTTGTTGTTTAGTTTAAAAAAAACCTTTTCAAAACTATTAAAATCTGTTTGCAATGTATGCATACTCACAGATAATAAATTCACTCTTCCAATATTCCATCCAAAAAAAAATCACTGATAAACCTTATTGCAGGTCAAGGAGTTCCATATATATGTTTATCTTCAGAAAATATTTCAAATATTTCATCAACATTCGTCGCCATCTTTCAAAAAGGAGTCCGAAATCAACTTTAATAAGTTGTTCTTGAGAAAATTCCAGCACCAACTCCGGCTCTGTCTGGGCAAATAGGTCAAATTTCTTCCAAAGTCAAAGAATGTAATTTTGTTCTGTATTTATAGATAATAAGTTCATCCTTCCGATATTCTCCATCCAAAAAAAATCACTAATAAACTTTAATGTTATCTGGATTTTTAAAACTCACGGGCAACCAATGTTAATTACTGCAATTTATCTTCATAAAACATTTCAAATCAATATTCATCACCATCTTTCAGAGGGGTGTCCAAGGCCAGCTTATCCGACAGTCCAATTAATGAGCTCCGTTCTTAAGAAGATTCCAGCCTTGACTCCGTGGTTCTGTCTGGGCAAGTAGGCCGAGTTTCTTCCAAAGTCGGAGAGTGTAGTTTTGTTCTGTATTTGAACTCTATTTTCCTTAATCTTTGTTGCCATTTTAAACTAAAAACAATTGATAAACAAAACAAAGACTTTTAACAGAAAAGAAATATTCTTAAAACGGGTATTTATATAACTGCCTGGGGGAGACCGGGAAGGCACGTCCGCTCCCTACGACATCTTGCCACGCCCCCGTTTTTCCCTTGTTTGATAAAAATTTGATAGATATCTTAATTGTGCTGCTCTATAATAATTCTTAAAGTTTGGTAGCTGTAAGCCCCCTTGTTTGTACCATTCTGTTAATTTATCTAGTGCTATCCTTGGTTTCCCCCCTTTCCATAAGAATTTCCTTATTATTTTCTTTAGCTTATTGAAAAATTTCTCTGTTAAGGGAATTGGTAACGATTGAAATAGGTATTGTATCCTTGGGAAGATATTCATTTTAATGCAAGTGTTAGTCGTAAATCTTTCCAATGTTCTAAGTCATCTTGTAATTTCTTCATTAATGGCTGATAATTTAATTTGTATAGGTGGCCTAGATTATTATCTACTCTAATACCTAGGTAAACTCAAAATGGTCAACCAGTTTACCTATCTCGGCTGCACCATTTCATCAGATGCAAGGATCGACAATGAGATAGACAACAGACTCGCCAAGGCAAATAGCGCCTTTGGAAGACTACACAAAAGAGTCTGGAAAAACAACCAACTGAAAAACCTCACAAAGATAAGCGTATACAGAGCCGTTGTCATACCCACACTCCTGTTCGGCTCCGAATCATGGGTCCTCTACCGGCACCACCTACGGCTCCTAGAACGCTTCCACCAGCGTTGTCTCCGCTCCATCCTCAACATCCATTGGAGCGCTTACACCCCTAACGTCGAAGTACTCGAGATGGCAGAGGTCGACAGCATCGAGTCCACGCTGCTGAAGATCCAGCTGCGCTGGATGGGTCACGTCTCCAGAATGGAGGACCATCGCCTTCCCAAGATCGTGTTATATGGCGAGCTCTCCACTGGCCACCGTGACAGAGGTGCACCAAAGAAAAGGTACAAGGACTGCCTAAAGAAATCTCTTGGTGCCTGCCACATTGACCACCGCCAGTGGGCTGATAACGCCTCAAACCGTGCATCTTGGCGCCTCACAGTTTGGCGGGCAGCAACCTCCTTTGAAGAAGACCGCAGAGCCCACCTCACTGACAAAAGGCAAAGGAGGAAAAACCCAACACCCAACCCCAACCAACCAATTTTCCCTTGCAACCGCTGCAATCGTGTCTGCCTGTCCCGCATCGGACTTGTCAGCCACAAACGAGCCTGCAGCTGACGTGGACTTTTTACCCCCTCCATAAATCTTCGTCCGCGAAGCCAAGCCAAAGAAGAAGAAGAAGAAAACCTAGGTATCAGATTGCTTGTGTTTGCCATTCAAATGGTGATTCTTTCTTAAACTTTGTGAAATCCGCATTATTCATTGGCATCGCTTCAGTTTTATTTGCATAATTCTGGTTCTGTTAAGTATACTATGATGTCATCTGCAAATAGACTGATTTTATATTCCTTCTCTTTTATTTTTATCCCTTTTATTTTCTGTTCTTGCACCTTTTAAAGCTTGCTTCAGTCACCATAATTACGTAATGTATGTATGGAATCAGCAAATCAGATGCCATTGGGTTGAAAGTAATTTTCATCTTGCTTCTGTCAAGATCTAAATACACCAAAGGATTTTCCTGTGGCCATGTATTGAGGTGTCCATTTCTCCAGCAATCAGGGAGATTAATAATTACTGTTCATAAATAATGGGCAAATAGTTTCCATGGAATCTTGAACTGGGATAATGTGAAAACAGGGAATGTCCTAAACCTTTAAAAACTGAATATGAATGACAATCTCAAGAATCATTGTGAAACTTCTTTAAATTATTGCTGGCTCTGTAACTAGAACACTAATAAAATGGCTACCAATCTCCCTTAAGATCTTGAGCATAGCTGGTGAAAAAGTTTACCAGTTTTTCTTGAATGGTCATTTCCTGTGAATTAGACTTGAATGGGAGAGACACCCCCCCCCCCCCCCCCACAAGTGGCACAAAAATACAGTAACCAACTACCTGCAATTTTGCACATTGTTGACATTTGATATTTAATTAGCACTTAAAAGAGACTACTCAAAATGTTTTTGTTCAGCCATTTATAAATTCTAACTATCGTATTGTTTCTTTCTCTACAGACAGCGCCTAACCTAATGTGCATTTCAGCATGTAGAATATTTTAAAATCCAGTATAAAAATGTCTGTGCATAAATAAGTACAATAAGACTGCATACGAACAGACCTTGCAAGCAGTTAGTAAAATGCCTAAAAAAAACCACCACCAGGTAAACAGACATAGCGAAGAGCATTTGATGCAGATAAATTTGATGTGATACATTGATAACAATTCCAGGATTGGTTGTAAACAAGTGTGGTGGCACAGAGCCCTGGGGATTGGATTTCAGAATTGTCTGGAACTGACAGCTTGCATAGGTAAAGACCAACAATGTTTTGAGCATTATAAATGAATGCATGTACAAGATTTGCTGTATGAATAAAAATGCTTTTCAGGCTCTAGAAAGGGTGTAATAATTCAGGGATAAATAAGGTATTAAAAAGAGATAGAATAACATATTTAAGACCGAGAGTTTACATTATCAAAGGGAAACTGTTGTCCACCCACAAATACATTCACTTTAAAATTCAAAATTCCATAAAATAGTCTTAAGCTTGTGAATGGAAACATGCAAAGTTCAAATTGTTTACTGTGACTGCAGGGGTTTCTGCTGAATACTTTGTGCCCCCATCCCAAAGATATGTTGATGGGTTAAATAACTACTTTGTGTAGATAGATTGCAAAACAAATTAAAAAGGGATAATCACACTAGACAACTTGAAGTGGCATCAGGAAACAATGAGAGGGAATGGGATTGCTCTACTGGGAGCCACCTTCGGCTGAATAGTCTGTGTCATAAGGATTACCGAAGAATCCTTTCATTGTCCTTCAATATTAATAAAACTATTCTGTTCCTCTCTAACAGTATCAACTTTAAAAAAAACAGTTCATTGCTTTCATCAAGGAATTCTGTATCCCCCCCCCCCCCCACATTGTCACAAAATAACAGATAATTCAATACTTGTCACGGCAAATCCTGAAAATACAGTGCTGTACTTGAATACATTTCCACCACCCCTCCCATTATCAGCCATGAACAAGGGGGCGGTTTCTTTTTCAGTTTTAGTGCACTTTATCTGATTACTGCTATACAGTACGAGTGGTCAAACCCAAAAGGAGAAGCAGGAATCACCTTGTCAAACTGTTATTTAAGTCACACAAGGCTTATTATAGATCTAAAAATACAACCGTGAAGTCAAACGTTGAAACCTGTAATACAATACGAGTAATGAGAACTACATTTTACTCCTTATACTGTTGAGACCATACAAAATGAAACTTGTGGAACAGTTCCAAGAGGTCAAATGCAGTCAATCCAAAACACAAGATTACTAGATTATATAGACACTGTTCACTCGCGTAACATCTTTCAGCTCTAACATACAAGCGAGAACATTTAATGTGAAAGAAAACTCACTGGCAAAGATAGATAACAGAATGCAGCAGCTGCTAGAGGCTGTGACTCAATAGTTAGTTTCAATTCCTTCTGACCTACTTCACTGGAACTTCGCCAATGCAGAGAGAAACATTAAGGTTCATTTGTAAAACTGTACGAGAAAGTTTATCCTCCAAATGCTTCACAAGATTTTCAAAAAAGTGAAATTCAGTGTAAGCAAAATAAATTTAATGGATTTTATTTCACCTAAATTGCAATTATAAAACATGGCTTTATTCCACAATACCCACGATGCTCACAACTGCTGTATATGTCACTGTCTGTGGTCAGCCTTTTTAATCAGCTTCCTTCCATCTGTTCCTCCAAAGTGGTCCAGGGAATAAAGACTTGTTCAGAAATACATTACAGGGGTAATATTCTCAATACAAGGCAAAAAGCTATTTTAATGTATACTTTGTGTATAGTGCAAAAATTAAACCCATGAGACACAGTTGTACTCAAAATACAGAGCACAAAGATTAATTTATCTGTGATAAACACTAAGGATATCACAAGTCACCTTGTTTGAAGCTCAGAACTGGCTCCAGCATCCTTGCTTCATCTGAAATAGCAATTACATACCCCTTTTACACAGAGGATTCAAACGCTTTCGAACACTTTGCCCAGCTTTGTGAAAGTGTTAATGGTAGATTTGGGGGTCTGAACTTACCCAGCTTTAATCTGCCAAGATGGGTAATGTCAGAGGTGAAGCAGTATGGGGCCAGTCTAAAAGGGTGAGCTGCGTTGAAAGGGGAAGGGAAGATGACGTCTTCTGCATGTGATGTAAATTCATAGTCCCAGGGACTATGATCATGATAGAAAATGCAAAAACTCGATCCCTGAACCAACTCCCCAGCTCCCCTTTCCATCTCCAAGTCATTTTCAAATTACCATCAAGCAATTAGTCCATTGAATAGGGATACAAAGTTTCAATGAGCAGAACTTAGCACCAAAATGGCTAAAACTCTTAATTTGAAAAATTGTCAAGATATTTATCTCTTAATCAGAGGCAGCAAAAAAAAACTTCTTCCGACATGTAAAAATAACTCAGAATTGACATCTGAATTTTTTAAATTTTAAAACGGGCGTGGAACACAATTTTGAATAGCCAAAATAAATATTGAAAAAACTGAATGATAAGTCTAGGGGTATGGGACAGCCTTCCAAAGAATCACACAAATATATGATGGGTAAAACAAGTTTCTTCTGTGCTACTCCTTGAACTTGCTATTTTAAGCAACCCTGATGAAAAATCTCAATGCACTAACCAGAAATCTTTCTAACTTTCTGCAGATTCAATACGATGTTATATCAATTTCTTTACAAGTTGTGAAAGGCCATGTATTGTGGCTCGAATAACGATTTTAAAATACCAGACAAGAGAATTAATTACAGAACTGAAGCAGGCTGATGGAATTAGGATGCACACGAGCAACAAATGTGCTTCAGTATTCATGAATAGAAAGTGCATAAATGTTATTTACATTCCCAAGTCAAATGACCAAATCATATAAGCTATGTGTATTTTATTTTATTTATTCATTCTGCAGGATCTAGATATCACAGAGAAAGACAGCATTTATTTCTCATCTTTAAATACCTTCAAAAGAGTTCTGATTAACTACTAAGCTGCTGCAGCCCTTCTACACCACATTTTCCCAGTGCTGTTGGAAAGTGACATTGAACTGAGGGACTTCTCAAACACAAAGGTGTGTGAACCTGCAGGCAGTTTTCTTCTTGGTGACAGAGTCTGTGGGTTTGTGCAGCGCTACCAGAGTAACCTTGGTGAGTAACTTTAGTGCATTTTAAGAAAAACAAAATCTTGAGAAATCAATGGCTTGAATTCAAAACCGTCAAGTTGAATGATGTAAAACTATCTCAATCAATCATCAACACAATTTTAACAAGTTGAATGCAACAAAAGTGTAATTAAATGCACAACCATAGATCACCAGAGCACAAAGCAAGGATCTCCGGGTCCAAAGCTGTTCACAGCCTGGTCCAATTGGTAACATTCAGGCCAAGGAGCTTGAAAACCAGTGAAGAAACACACAAATAATTTTAAAAATAAAAAGAGCTATCAATTCATCTATCAGCACTACTGATGGCAGAGATTCTACCTTCAAGATATGCATTAATATGGCATCTGAAGAGTAGTAAAACAATCTCAGAAGAACCTCATTGCAAAATACTGACTGACCATTATAAATCTTTGATTGCACTTGTCACCTATTCTTCAATAAAGTGGTGTGAATGCTTTTGCACAAAAATATCATGCGGGCACAAAAGTTATTCACCAATTTAAAAATTAATATTTCACGAATTAGAGGGAAAATCTACAGGAAGCAGTTTTTATTCTTGGTGCCAGTTTGAAACAAAAATGCAAGAGTACTTAACATACAAGAACTGATTGTGACAGGCCAAGGAAAGGCGGAGTATCTATTTAAAATCCATAGTGTTTTGTGCGGTACAGCACCAAAAGTAAATAACACAGCCATTCATTTTGATCAGTTGGGTTTCAGCCTAATCAATTACAGTATTCATCAAATCAAAGCCAAAGTAACCTGGGACACAATTCACAAAGCGTTAACATGCCGAGATATTGATGACTGCTGCAGGCCAATTCCAATCCAATGTTTGATTGTCCATATTCATAATAGAGCAGCGACACATTAACACATCCAATATTTTTAATTAAGGATTTTCTGTCTGCATAGTTCAGAACTTTACATTAAAAATTCACATTTGGAACAAAAGTGGCCCATGTAATATGTTGTAATAACATCTGTGGTCAGTATAGTTAGTTCCAATACCACTATTGTAGACCATGCAATTTTGGTGCATAGGTGCATTGTACAATGTATATAACAATAAACTGTCAATTCCCATTGTGTTCGCAAGAATTTATAAATTAGAAACAAAAATAAGCAAGGAATGCTGACATTAAAATGGGAACCCAATTCCAACTGAACAATGTGATCCCATGATCTGGTGACCATGAACCCCAGTTCACTAGACAACTTCAATTTGGTTTTCAATGATCGACTCCAGAGTCATGGGAGATTAGCAGCAAAAAGCTTATGTGAAGCCATCAACATCTTATTTTGCAATGCTTTTCTTATACAAAAAATTTATGATGCATGACAACCAGTAAGATTCCACTGTACAATTTCTACTACACCCACATATCAATGAAGAAAATGCAAGAGTCCTAGATTATATAGTATTCCTGAAGATTAATGGTAAATGGAACCTTGTACATTTCAGAAAGTTTAGACACTATATGCCAAGGACAACTAAGGTGCAAAGCTTAAGAGTAGCATTTGACAGAATAGCTTCCAACTATAAGGAATTACATTATCCACATTGTCTTCTCAATGTGGATAAGACAAAGGAGATGATTGTGGACTTCAGGAGGACTAGGGCCAACCACCCTCCACTACACATCAATAATTCTGTAGTGGAGAGAATAGAGAGCACCATGTTCCTTGGTGTCCACTTAAATAGTGACCTATCCTGGACACACATCTCACTTGTCAGGAAGGCACAATGGTGACTGCACTTCCTGAGAAGACTGAAGTGGGCAAGGCTACCAGCCACCATCCTGTCAACTTTCTACAAGAACTCTATTGAGATCCTCCTGGCTGGCTGCATCGGTGTGGTATGGTTACTGTAGAGCATTGGATCAGAGGTCAATCCACAGAACCATAAGTGTCAGAGAGGATCTCTGGGGTCTTTCCCCTCCATTGATGTGATCATTGTCTGGAGAAGGCTCATAAAATTGTTAAGGGCCCCTACCACCCCACACAGCATCTTCCAGCTACTGCTGTTTGGAAAGATAAAGTATCAGAGTTGGAATCACCAGGCTGAGAACAGGTAGTAAGACAGCTGAATGAATGATGAACTGCTTATACAAATCCTTCCAAGACTACTAGTATTTAACAATATTTATTTTTATATATGCACTGCATATAAGGTAAATTGTTTGTAAATATGTGTGCTATGTCTTTATATGTGTTTGCATACTTTTTTTTTTAAAAAAAAACACCAAGGACCAAAGAACGTTATTTATTCTAATTGTACTTCACAATTGCATGATAATAATAAGTTTGAACTTGATTATCATTCTGGAAATCAACCCAAGCAGTAATATTATAAATAAACCACAAACCTCAATTGTTACAATGCTGGGGCGGGAAGGAAGAAGCTTAACAAAATACAAAAGGCATGGAGGAAGAAGGCAACTATCATGAATCTAGTTAGGGTATCTTCTAACCAAAAGAAGAAAAACATTCACTTAACAGCAGGTGCAAGCATCAAGGAAATCATCACACTATGGAATTAGATAATGGGAAAAACTTTTACTTCATGAAAATCACATCATCAAGAGCTTCCATTTCACTGGATATGTCCATGTTATTTTACAACAGTTTTGTGCTTGCAGATATTATGACAAATTCTATGCTTATTGCACTTTAAATGTAGCCCAAGGCATTTCTCAGGACCATCATCAGACAAAATACCTGACACCAAGCTACACAAGGTGCTGCAGCCAATAACCTAAAAATTGGTAAAGAGCGATGTTATAGTGACTTGAAGGGTATTGAGAGCAATGCATTTCAGGCAAATATTCCAGGGACAAATGACAGTGTCTTAGAATATAATTGAATGTTGGAGCGATGAAATTCTGTACAAATTCCAATGTCATGACCAAAGAAGAGAAGGAAGAGACCATGAAGATATTTGCAAATGAGATGGGGATTAAAACTGAAATGTTACTCAAATCTTTCAGTCAGCAAATGGGTAATGGGCAACAAACATCGAGTTAGGATTCTGGATGAATTAAAAAGTTCAGAAGGTAAAAAGAGAGGTCATAAGATGAAATCCCAAAAACTAGATACAACAAAAGCATGGACAAGGATTACAGAACCCAACAAGTGAAGGCAGTCAAATGATGTTACTGAGGTAGAAATAATTGGATCCAAAACTCAAATAACATTGATGGTGTGAACAGATTGCAATTTGGAGCTTTGCAAAGAGGTGATTACAATGTTATGAGAACAGAAATTGCAATGGAAACGCAAGTCATACAATGGCATTGGTCAACTGCATGTCCAATTCACTTTTGAAAATGGACACTGATTTCCATGCCTTTAAAATAGTTCATAATAAATCATAATTAGTACGAAAACAATCCTCTCGTCTCATTCAATTGTCAATTAATCTTAAATATCTAATATCTGCCAATGAAAGCAACATTTCAACAATTTTTGTACATTTAAAGGTTATTAAACCTAAATCATTAATAGATGATAGAACCATCTCAAGGCCCCAAATATTAACTGTTTGCTATTAATGCTCTGGTATTTTCTGACATCAACAGCCTGCCATTCTGCACCTATGAATGTTTTTTTGTATCTGACCCAGTCTTTATCCGAACATACTACCCCATTCAGTGAGCTCTTTTGTTAAAAGTCTTATCAGCTCATCAAAAGTTAGTGAAAATCCATATACATCATATACTTGTTCTTGTCTTCTCTCCTGCCAGTTATAGTCCGTAATTTCCCTCCTAATGATAGGTCTAGAGTTTCCAGTCTTCTCTCAAATAATGGGATATGTTTACTACCTTTGAATTTGAGAAATTTTGGAAGAATACAACTAAAATAACAATTTTGTTGTCACCTCATTAAAAACCCATATTCAATGCCAATCATATCCCTGGAAATTTGTGAACCTTTTGTCCAATTAATATTAATTTTTCTAATCACTACTCAAGATTATCCTTCTCAAAGTACCTTCAATTCTCAATGTTTCTGCTATTTCCTTATTCATCTTTCACAACCTTCCATAAAGTTACTTTTTAATAATAATTTTTCATTTCATGGTCATAGGAAGTTAAGAAGCAGAATAGCACAGAATTGTGACTTCTACCATGACTTGTCAATTGGACCTGACATGGCGATCTATGATAATCTAATTTTCCTTTATTTGGCCCCACCCCTTAATTCCTTTCCTATCCATGTACCTGTCCAAATTTCTTTTCCAAACCCAATGATTACATGTGCTCCTCTGACAGTTTGTTCCATGTAACTTCACCCTCTGAATGGAAAAACGTGCTCCTTAGATCTTTAAGTATTCCCCTCTTATCTTAAACCAATAGCATCTACTTTTAAGACTCCTTTACCTTTGTAAAAAGACTAAGGTCTGCCACTCAATTTTATGAATGTTGCACTCCAGTAAGAATAAACCTAGCCTATCCAAACTCTTTGTAACCAAAGGCCTCCATTCCAGGCAACATCCTGGCAAATTTCTTCTGCACTCTTTCTAGCACTACCATGGGGTCAAAAACAACACAAAATATTCCAAGTGTGGCCTAGCCAACATCATCCACAGCTGTAACATGTCCAACTCTTATCCTTTTCCATGCCCATAAAGACAAACAAGCTAAACACCTTCTTTAATGCCCATCCATTTATGTCACCATTTTCAGGGAGCTATGAATGTTCACCCCAAAGACTCTTTGTATATCAACGCTTCCAAGATCCTTTATGTTTACTGTATAGGTCCTGCCCGTATTAGATAGCCCAAAGTGCATTACCTCATACTTGCCTGGATTAAATTCCACCTGTCACAACTCTGCCCAACTTTCCAGCTGATCTATGTCTCTCTGTATCCTTAGGCAGCCATCCTCACTATCTACAACGACACCAATCTTCACATGATCAGCAAACTTGCTTTTCAGACTACAGATATTCTCAACTTGTCATAACTGAGGTTATTATCCTGTGAATCCCATAAACCAATTTCTTTTTTTCCACAAATCAGTCAGTTTACTATAGCCACCCATATGGATGGTTGTTCTGCACATACCTCCTAAAACTTTCATTTTATACTTACATGCTCAGTCTCACCCTCAATTTAATAACAAGATATAGTATTTGTCCATTATTTATGAATACTACAAAACATCTAAAACAGGATGGCATGGTTGGTATTGTGGTTAGCACAATGCCAGTGATCGGGACTGAGGTTCCAATTTTGTAAGGAGTTTGTAGGTTTTCCCTGTGTCTGCATGGATTTTATCCAGGGGCTTTAGTTTCCTCCCACCATTCAAAATGTACAGGGGATTGTAGGCTAATTGGGTGTTAAGTCGTTGGTACAGACAAGGCCTGTTACCATACTGTATGTCTAAAAAAAAATTAAAAATCAATACCATCTTGAAAAATTCTTGGGAGAACTTCACAAGTCAGGTCTTTGTACCTAGGAGGCCTGTGTGACAAACTCCAGCTCTGACTGCTACAATACACCATCCCTTATAGATTTCCTGTCCAAAGAAACCTTTCATCACTACCCTCTGCCTCTTGGCACCAATCTAATTTTGGATTGTTTCCCAATACATCTTGAATCTCTTGCAGTTTGACGTTCTAGACGAGGGATTCCCAACCTGGGGTACATGTACCCCCGGTGGTACATTTGCACTTTTCAGGGGGTACATTGGGTCTGAGATAATAATCACTACTGTACAATACATGGTGTTGTAATCTGCAGTCAGATTGCGCAATGTCATTTTTTTTATCCTTAATTTTTAGGGGTACATGGGAACCTATAAAAAAGCCCAAGGGGTACAGAGGAACAAAAAGGTTGGGAACCCTTATTCTAGACCATTCTAGCATACAGGACTCTGCTAAATGCTTGGCTAAAGTCCATGTATACCAAGTCTACTGCCTTGCCTTCAAAAATTTGCTTTAAATCTTTTTAATCTCAATCAGCTTTGTGAGGCTGACTTCGACAAAATCTGCTAACTCCCTTTACTGTCTTTTCAAGTGAATACAAACTCTTTCCCTTTTTTTCTCCCCTCCAAGTTTTCCTACTTAGGAGGTGAGGTTCACTGGCACTTTTCCTACACTGGTACTTTCTGGCTCTTGGCCTTTATTTATTGGACTTTAGGAGAATGGTGGGGGGGGGGGGGGGTGGAATCTCATTGAAACATTCTGAATGCTGAAAGGCATGGACAGAGTTGTTTCCCATAGTGGGAGCGTATAGGCCAAGAGGATTTAAGGGTATCTGGTTAGAACAGACATATGGAGTAATTTCTTTCGGCAGAGAATGGTAAATCTGTGGAATTCATTGCTACAAGTGTTGTGGAGGCCAAGTCATTGGGTGTATTTAAAACAGAGATTGATAGGTTATTGATTTGGGAATCAAAGGTTATGGGAAGAAGGTTGGGCAGTGGGGCTGAGTGGGAAAATGGATAAATGATGGGACAGACAATGCACTATTAGCCACCCATATAGATTAGCCTATTTCTAATCTTATATCTTATAGTCTTACCCCACACATCGATAAAGATTATGCAAAAATCTCTGTCACATACCCAACAGCCTCCTCCTCTGCTTCCCACAACAGAGACGATTTCACCACAACCTGGGGATCTGTTTTAGTGAGTCTATATTGCTAACTTCATCTTCCCTGATACACATGTTCCAGATGATCAGTAAATATCTCTCCAACTTGGTTTTTCCTTCCAAATACTGACAAAGTAGGACTCATTGAGAACACCATACATTTCCCTGGGCTCCAGACAAAGACTCCCCTTTTGGTCCGGGATGGTGGGGGGGGGGGGGGGAGAGATGTTTAACTCCTTCCTTTGCTACCTTATATTTCAAATATATTTAAAACATTTGGAATTCTCAGTAAATCTGTTGACTAGGGCCATTTTATGTGTGTGTCTCCCCACCCCCTTCTTTTGCCCTTCTAAATGCTTAAGACCTCTCCTATATCCTCTTTAAATCTCAAAAGACTCACTAGGATTATAATTTCCCAATCCAGACATACTCTTCTTGGAGATCTGGAGTCACTTAGAAGCGAAAAAAGTAAGGATTGGAAAATTTACTCCCTTTCAGACCAATCATAAACAGACTGGGTTTATACAGTAGGCATCACTAGGCTAGTTTTAGTTGTGTTATCTAGAATTATAAACTCACACTCCAAGATTTGAACCATCAGATGCATGAAATATGGCCTCTCAGTTGTTAATCTAGATTTCTAATTTCACCACTGTGTCACTACCATTCCTCTTGCAAGTTTACTCACATATTCCATTTCCTCCCTTGATCATTCTTTCACAAATTCTCAAGAGCTTTCAATGCTCAAGTTTAATTACACTTTATGGAACATTCTTGTTATCTGTTAGCCATGGTTGGACCATACTTTCCTTGTAAAAATCATATTCATACAAAACTACAATTTTCAGTGTGACACCTCAAATAATAGCAACACTGTCAGACACCTAGAGCAAGATCTCTTCTTGGGAGAAAATGTCCATAAAATGGAAAAGGCACTGACAAAGGGACTTAATGATACAAAATAAAAAATTGATAGACTTCAAATGGTACAATTTAAACAATAACAAGTGTTTGAATGTTAGCTAATCATTTACATCACTATACACAAAATGCAGCAGAAAACATCCAGAAGCCAAATGATGGTGCATACCATAATCTTGGCACAGCCATAATTGCAACATTTGAATTTTTTTAAACAACAAAACATAATGATGCAGAAATATGCACATAAAGCCTCATTTTGCCTTACAGTTATGGTGGCATGATGTAGATGAAATCTATTACAGGTGAGATCAGAGGGTACACACCAAAATTGGCAAAGGCATCAGAAGAGGCTGGATAGTTCAAGAACATGCTGAAGCAACTCACCTTTTACAACCCAAACAGATTATGATCACCATGCATACTAGAATTCCTAGTGCAGATATCACTGTAAACCATACCTGTTCAGGTCTCTCCTGGACAGCTTAGATCTGTTCTGGAACAAGCTGCTATTTCTTAGCATGTATACACTACTTTTAATTTAACTTTTTTTAAAAAAACAATCTACATTGCGAACCTGAGGTCCTTTGACATTGCACTGAGGCAGAATATACAATTCCCAGAGCAACTGTATGCGTTTGTCCGTTTACTAATGTAATACAAAAGTAATTTTGAAACAATTGATTGTCTTATTTGAATTTTATCATGGACTTCAAGTACCTGGGAAGGAGTAGAAGTTCCTTCAAGTTGTCTACTCCTGTTTCAGTGAAGCACATAATTTAAAAACAGACATGGGAGTATCCCATGTCTGACTCTAAATTTTTTAAGAGTACCAAATACCACTTTATAACAATCCAAATATTAAACCTTTGCATTAGGCAATACATTTTCCAATTGGCACAATTAAATTTCAAATGTTTCAAGTGAATTTTCAATCAATCCACTGCTAAACATCCATGCTGTACACTCACTCTCTCTGTTACTGCATGTTTGGTACTGATGTGAAGAAAAATGGAAGGCCTCCCATTCTCATTTCTTGGATTTAAAGAATTATAAAAGTCACAAACTTAACAATAATGACTGGACTCAGACTAGTTACATGAATCACAAGTACAGGTCTTATAACAACTGAAATAAATATTCAGTTAACTCACCTGCCTGAACATTGATTCAACTTGTTGCTTGAATGTACACTATCCAAGACCATAATGAACAGTGATCAGGTAATAATCCAGAATCTTTACATGGAATTTTAATTGTTCTCTGACACCTACCACTGATGCAACCAACTGTCACTTTTAAACATGACCTGTTATTGACTTAACTTACCTTGCAGAACCACAATGATAATCTTGGAACGGACATTCATCCAAATGCACAATTCCCCAAGTTTCCAGGTTCACCCAACCCACCTAAAGCATGATCTGGGCAAAGGTTGAGATTTGTGCTAATAGGCAAGCAACTTTTCTGTCACTACTGACCATCACAGGCCGTTCTTCAAGTGGTTCTCGCAAGTGACTGGTATTTCAAGGAAAAGACAGTGAAACGAAGGAACAGGGTGGAAGTCAAGACCATCTAGGAAGAGCATAGAAAGGGAGGAGTAAAACACAAAAGTCTGCAGACACCGTGGTTGAAGTGAAAACACAATGCTGGAGGGTACTACACAGGACAACATGATAAACCTTCGTTTCGGGCTTAAGCACTTGCTCAAGAGGAAGGGCTCAAGACCGAAATGTTGGTGAAAAGGGAGTGTAGGATAGAAATTGGAAAGGTGGATACCAAAGAAACGAGTGCACAAACAGCTGGGCAACAAGATTTGGAAGGGGGGAGGGGGGAGTTGTTGAAAGAAAGTTCATGAGTGGATGTTACGCCATACACCTTTTGGCAAAGCTGCTCGCCTGCCAACCCGGTTCCTCTAGCTCTAGGAAGAGCTTCCTGCCGCCATGTGCGTCCTTCGGATGCCGAGGCCCAGGCTGCGCTCCAGGCCGCATCAGCAGCGTTGAGAGGCCGGACTTGGCCTGGAGTTGACATGCGAAACCAACCCACCCCCTCCTCCCCCACCCACCCCCCCCCCCCCCCCCACTCTCCCGGCCACGCCGCCGTTGTCCTCACCTGCCCGTCGCCGGGGCCTTGGCTCTGGCCCTGGGTCTGCGTCTGAGACGGCAGCGTGAAGTCGGTGAATTCGAACTCCGAGCCCTGCGTGTCGGCCCCGAGCAGCTCGGCCTCCTCGGTGTCCAGGAAGGTCAGTGTCTGCGAACTCGGCCCGTACGCGTCCACACTCATGGCGGCCACGGCGCGGGAGCGCGCACTCCCTGTCCTCACCACCGGCGCGATTCAAACCCGCGGGGGGGTGGGGAGCGGGGGGGGGGGGGGGAAGAGACAACCGACCGCTGCGCAGCGCGGCGCGCGCCGGCCGAGGGAGCAGCGGAGAGTTCGCGGCGGGGGAGGGCAGGCGCCTGCAGCTTCGAGGCCTCGGGCCGAAGGATCGGCGGGGGGGCTTTGTATCCGACGGAAGTCCGTGACCTAACTATGCGAGGTCAGGCGAAAGAGCGGCGGAATCGGCGGCGATCGATCGCCGGACGGACACACAAACCCCAGCAACGGCGCGCGAGAGCCGCAACTCCCCCGCAGCCGCTGACGTACAGCACAGAGCGCCTTGACGTCGGGACGCCGCTGGGGTGTGCCGGGATCAGCGGTGACGTCATCGTCCGCCGAGGACGGGTGACGTAATACACAGGAGAGTGCAGTGGCGGGCGGAGAAGAAGAAGAACAAGAGCGAGGCGGCTTTGCTGTCCGTGCTTCCGCCGCCGCCGCCTCCTTCGCCTCTTTCGCCTCCTTCACCAGCCCTCGTCGCGCCCCACAACGGTACGTACTGCAAATCCTTGGCAGGCTGTGCGGGGAGGCGATACCGCGGCCACTCTGCACCGCTGGTGCTCCCTCCCTGTCAGACAGGGTGCCATTTTAGACTCCGCGCTCGCGGGTCCCCATCATTCCCCATGAAATCCTTTTGCCCTCCTGTGAGACCCACTATGTCTTCCCAAGACCGGTGCCCTTTATTGTCTTCCCTGCTGTGGGCACTTGTGTCTCTGAGAGGGTTGCACAGGATCAATGCCCTGTTTATGGAAGTGCTTTCTTGGTCTGATCCATGGGTATATGAGATGGTTCTCCCTTTCACTCTCTCTGGTCTGATCCATGGGTCTATGAGATCTCTCTCTCTCTGGTCTGATTCATGGGTCGTGAGATCTCTCTCACTCTCTGGTCTGATTCATGGGTCTATGAGGTGGTTCTCTCTCTCTCTCTCTCTCTCTCTGGTCTGATCCATGGGTCTCTGAGATGGCTCTCTCTCTCTGGTCTGATCCATGGGTCTATGAGAAGGCTCTCTCTCCACTCAGAGTAATCGTTGTCCAGTTAAAGCCACTCCCATCAAGCCAACATTACCCCTGGCTAATCCTGTTCTATTTTAATCTGGTTGCTATTCCTTCTCCAAAACAATCAGTAGAGAGAGAAACACAATGCTGGAGAAACTCTGCAGGTCGAACAGCAAAGATAAAGATACATAACTAACGTCTCGGGCTCTTTGACAAGTGTGAGAAACAGAAGTACCTTCACAGAATTTGCTTGAGACAAAAATTGAGAACAAAGAACATTTATTATACAACAATGCAAAGTTGGGTGCTTCCCCTTACCCTGGGAATACACACAGACACTGGAGCTCACCCAACTTTTATACAGTTTATTTCAGTATAGAAGTACCCTTCCCCTTACATTCTTCTGCCTCCTGGATGAGTTTGGCATTAGGCAATCCTGTCTGCCTACGTGCTGTTTCTGTGAATTTGGAGGACCAGAGGGTATCCTGTCAGTGTCCCATCATGTCCTTATTCACAAACCTGCCTTTGTTCTAATTCACACCTTCCTGACTCTCAGGGCTACAACCGTATATGCAGAACTTGCTAATTCTGTCTAAGGCTAGAAGACCCTTATCTTATTCAAATAACTTTACTTCCTACATTCTATTATCTATCCTTATCCTATTCATACTGGCTTTATTCATTACATATATATCCATACTAGTTTCCTCATCTTCATATTTTTATATCAGTTTTACTCATTTCTCACAAGTGAGAGATGACATGCCAGATATCCATAGCAAATCAAAGTTTAAAAAATCGATTTTTAAAATATTCTGATGGATCTGAAATGTTAACTTTTTAGCTTTCCACAGATGCTGTCCGACCTGCTTTTCCAGCATTTTTTTTACTTTTAAAGTACAGGTCTGAGATATAGATTGTGAGGAAATTACTGAAATCTCAACAGAGAAAGAGTGACCTGGGATATCATTTAAAAAGTAGTAGTGTAGTTATTTCACGCCCCCCCCCCCCCATGAAAGAAATCAAAGGACATTGAGGGTATCATCTCTTGATCCCTTAGATATACGAATAATGAAGCCATCAAAGTTATGAAAGGTTAAAATTTAAAAAAAACTCACTACTTTCTGGGTGAACAAATTTCCGTGACCTGTTATTCCATATACCCTAAACCAGGGAGACATTATTTCTGCCATCTACACTATGAAGCCCTGTAAAAAAAATTGTACATTTCAATGAGATCATCTGTTATTCTTTTAAACTGCTTAATCTTTCCTTGTCCAATTCCCCTTTTTAAAGACAAATGCATATCCTCACATTTTACACATTCCATGTACATATCCTGTTCATTTGGATATTAAACGTCCTGAAGCATTTCTGCATCACTGTCACCCAGCTTTGTACCATCAGCAAAAGGAAATTGATTAAAGTGAGTTTACCAAGGATAAACAATGTCATTCTAATCTATTTAAATGGTTACTAGCCTGAAAAATCCCCAGATACTATCAACCCGAGTGCTCAGGAGGTTTTTTTCCCTGAAGTCTCACTTAGATTGCCAGCAGAGCTATGAGAGTGCAGTCATAACTTTGTTTCCTGTAGGCATAATGATCTGGAAGATAGAAAATAGGGATAAATGGAGCGTGCCTGCTTCACAGGATATTTTCCAGAGATTTCTGCCTCCTGTATTTCATCCAAAGGAAAAATATTTATATTTATCAAAGGAAAGTTATTTATCATGTTGTCCACATTTGCAATGGCATGAAAATAGGAGGCACGGTCATTTGTGCACATGGGAGCAAAAAGTTACAAAGAGACAAACTGATTGAAGAAAACCATGGGGAAGTATGAAGCTCATCCAATGTGTCAACATGGAAACAGGTCCTTCACGCACCAAAACCCCGCTGACCATTAAGCTTTGTGTCTGAAAAAGGCATTTAAAAAAAAAAATCGGACTTGGAAGTGTGGAGGAAGGAAGGTGTCTGCAGGTCTTTGTATTTAGATTCGTACAATCTGCTAAAAAAAGTAGTCAAAATGGCTAATGAAATAACAGCCTTTAAGGTGATTGGAGTGCCGAAATGAAGCCTTGGTTACACAAAATGTTTGTCTGACTTTAATCAGAAACACTGAATTTTGGATATGAGGAAGGATGTGTTGGTTCAGGAATTATTATGCATCCTTTGTTGTGTTCCCTTGAGATTAGAAAATTGAAGGTATTTAAATTGGTAAAGGAAATCAATGGAATAGATGGATAACTACTCCCTTTGGAGGGATAATCTGGAATTAAAACATAAAACAATTTAGAGCTAGGCTGTTCAAAAATGAAGTTTTTAAATCAAGAGAAGTGGAAATCGAGAAATCTCTACCTAAAGGTTGGCAATTTAAAATTTCATAATTGAGACATATTTTGGTTCAGGATATCTGTGGATATAGACTAAAGACTGGCAACTGTATTTTCAGCATATAATAGCTCATAATGAGATTGTTATTAATTTATCTCCTCCTGTTTCTGTGGAATATCCCTCTTGTAAAATTCAAGACCAGTTTCAACACATATGGTAAATGCCCCTCCAGTTATTGTATAGTGGGTGAACAATGTCTTCCCCTTCTTCGTCAGGACAGCACAACAGTCATCACAATTACAAGGTAAGCAGTGGCAATGAAAACCTTATGGCCAATTTTTCATACTTTTTCTAGTTGCGCCCCAACCTTTAATGTTATGTATAGTTTTAACTTCCACCATTTACTCCATGTCTTGTATTTGCATACTTTAAATAAAAAAATCATCTTTGATATTCTCTGTTCTAGAGGCCAGTTAAAACAGTTTAATATTTTCAACACTGGGATTTATAATCTGAGAGCATTAAAATAAAATCAGAGTGGACCAATATTCCATGATCTATTGTTTGATAGGATCATGAAAGTCCTCTGTTTCAACTGCACTTTGCAATAATGGACTGGATTTCCATTTGGCATTCAGGTGAGATATTCTTTTCTGGTGGAAGGTATGTGGTCATTCCCTGAGCTCTCCGGTCTACCCTGGCTTAGATTGTTGTTTCAGATTCCAGCATCTATAGTCTCCCATGTGTCTTCAATCTACCCTGTGGCTGTTCACTGCACTCATTAAAGGTTCAGTGTCCTGGCAATCTTCCCATCATTACTTCTAGCAGGGATTCCAGTTGACAAGCAACACTTTAAGAACTCCAGCTGTGACTACTAATTGCACTGTTTCACTCATGCTCAAGTTGAAGTTCAGATTGTACACATTCAATGTGTATAATTGTGTAAAAGATTATGAATCGTACAGATTATATATACAAATGCCTTTTATGCATTACTGAAAATGTCTTCCTTGTGGTACCAGCACTAACTTGCATGTATCGCCTCACTGCAATGTCTTACCACAGCTTTGCAGGTGAATTCTGCCTCGCCCGCAGGAAAAAAAAATCTCAGGGTAGTATGTGATGTCATGTATGTAATGTACTCTTGACAATAAATCTAAATATGAATTAGAAATTTCTGGCTGTAGACTTTTTGCAGTCAAATACAGATGTGGTCAAAATCAATCATGTTTTCCCTTAAGAAATAAAGCAGGAGTATGACTTTTTGCCCCTTGCATCTTCTTTCCCATTCAATAATATCATGGCTGACTTTTTTTTAAAAAACCTCAGCACCATCTTAATACACCAATTTTTTGATTTCCTTAATATCTAAAAATCACTCCATCTCCAGAGCAAATAAGATTCTGCATTCTTCTTAGGTAGAGAATTCATTTCCTCTGGGAGAAGACAGTTCTTCTCATCTCTGCCCAGAATGGCTGATCCCCTATTTTGAAAATGTGACCCCTGGTTCGAGATATCGTTCAGATTCACATTTGCTGTCAGATGACATCATGGACAACCCTGAGATTCTTTTTTTCTACAGATGAGGCAGAATTACCATTTATTGGTAGTGCCAAAAAAAAAACACACAGTGAATGCTTGTAAACAAATAAAGAACTGTAAAACATATAATGAATGTAAACAAACTTTGCAATGCAAAGAGAATTTTTAAAAAATCAATAAAGTACACAAGTAAGAGTTCTAAACTAGTCTCTGATTGAGTTTGTCGTTGAAGAGTCTGATGGTGGAGGGGTAGCAGCTGTTCCTGAACCTTAGGGTGCAAGTCTTGCGGCACCCACATCTACTTTGTCAACCCTTAAGAATTTTGTACATTTCCATCATATCATTCTTCTAAACAGGAGGGCATAGGGGCAAGTTAGATTAATCTCGCACTCCCCTCCCTATCCCAGGAATTAGACTGACAAAAGATGGAGCTAATTGGACTCACCTTGATTCTATTTCCAATATTCTTATTTCACAGTTATAAAAGAGTTGCACTTAACAGCCGTAAAGTTCTTGTTTGATGTACAGTATAGTGACTATTGCAACATAGGAAATGCTGCAACTATTTTGCCTGCAGCAATGTGATAGTGCCTTATAGGAATAGTAATGCAATGTTTACATTATTGAACCAGTAATCCAAAACCCTGGGCTAATGATGTCGAGACACAAGTTTGAATCCTACCATGGCAGCTGGTGAATTTAAATTCAGTTAATTAAATCCAAAATAAAATGTAGTATCAGTGTTGGTGACCATTACATCACAGGTTTGCTAAAAAAAAACTATATGCTGTGCTTTCAGGAAGGAAAACTTGTTTTTACCTGGCCAAGCCTCCGTCTAACTCCTGACCCACAGCAAAGGGGTTGTCTCCTACTGAAATAATTTAGCTAGCCAATCGCCTATCAGATTTGGAGCACAAATAAGAATAATACTAGATAGACCAATCAGCATTGACCTCATACACAGATTTTAACATGGCCAAAGTACACCAAGCCCAGATGCTGCTGCGAAACCCTCCTCATGGACATTTGGGGCATGTCAAACTTTAGAGAGTTGCCCCACAAATCAGAGTTGCATGGACCTGATTTAGTTGTACTGACAAAATCGTGTGTTTCAATATCACAGACTATAGTTATGTCTTGTTGGAGTCCACAATATTGTGGTATACACTAAGGCTGAGAAGTTGTCTGCATTATCCAATTACACTGGAAACAGAGATTTTGATTCCTGAATACTTTTAGGTGTATTTTATGGATTTTGGGCTGCTGTTCATAAAAATCACATTAAAATTTTCCTATCACAAACTTTTTTTCGATATAAACTATTTTTGTGATTTCCTGTTGTATTTTAAGTCTACTTCAAGCATTCAAAACCACATGTTGTTGAAAATTCATGTTCTGCATTCGCACTTGGACTTGGTCTTGGACGTCTTCCCTGCTGATCTTGGTGCAGTCAGTGACAAACATGGTGAAAGGTTTCACCAGGGCATTGTGACCATGGAAAACTGGTGTCAGGGCAACTGCCATCATCAATGCTGGTTGAATATTGTCGAGAGGCATCAGATGCTGAGTACAAATGAAAATCAGCAACAAAACATTTTTAGGTCAGTTGAACTAACACGATATGTCAGTGTCATTATGCGATTAAACCTGCTAAATTCAATCAAAGTTAATTTAATGTTTCTCCAACTTCCTACGGGATTCACCAAGTCTGAAATTATCTTTGTTCAGATTGAAGTTGTCTGTCATAATCCCCAATTTCTTTTCAGGATGCAAACCATTTGAAAATTGATTGTCCAGTGTTATGGATCAAACGTTACCAGAAAATCTTCTGCTGACTACTCATTGCTCAATTTCAGTTGATAAATCCCCATTTTGAATATATGTAATAGAATATGTGTTTATCACCAAGAAAGGCTTAATGGAGGTGCTCAAGTCCTAAGAGATCAGGCTGCGAGAATGGGTCACATGATGAGTCAATTTGAGAACATGTTATCATTGAATGGCATTAATGTGGACTTCTCTGGTTTCTGCTAGCCTACTCTCTATTCTCCCTCCCTTAATGTTTATGTTTTTTCCTCCAGCTCTCCACTCCCCCCTACATTCACGGAGCCATCCCTCCCCCTTCCTGTTTGCTGGTGTGCCCTCCCTCCTTTGTCCATCTATGACAGGCCTGTGGGCCTGTGCTCCTTCCCTGCCTCTCCCCTCCATCAGCATTTTATTTGGGTGCCTGCCTACATTTTACTCATACCTTGATGAAGGGCTCAAGCCTGAAACGTTGGTTATGTATCTTTACCTTTGTTATTATAAAGGTACACTGTTTGATCAACTGAGTTTCTCCAGGATTGTGTTTTTACTTCAATCACAGTGTTGGCAGACTTTCATGTTTTATGCCATGAGCTTTGTCCGGTGCCCTGAACAACAGGAAAATAAAAGAGTGTCCCTTCATATCTCCAGCGCTCCCACTCTCTTTGTAACTGCACAGACTCCTGTTCAATCCGAGCTCCAGGTTCAAAACTGCAGTTCGATCAGGAAGCCTTCATGAGCCCATCTTGCCCTCAGCACCCTCTTGAATTCTGGTTCTTATACCTGTTCTCATGAGCCAGTCTGCAGCAGCCTGTGTGGTTCCTTCAACACAAGTTGCCAGCAGCCCCCAGCCTATGTGAGCCCTTTAACCATGTCAGCTGCAGTTTACACCCCATGTGGATTCTTCAGCCACTGAGCTCCTTGCTGGACCTCTGGTGTGGTCATCTTTTCTGTAGGGTCGGCTTCCATGGATCTTCTCAATGGTGCCCTGTGCCAGTCCACTGCTCCCCCGAAGTCTGCAATTCCTCGTGGTACCCTGGCCAGCACAGGTGCTGTCATCTTGGGCATGGAGCTCCATTGTTAAAAAAACCCCCACCATCGGCTCCTTTAACAGGCTGATTAAAATTTGTATGGAACCACTGGGATCAGGAATAGGAAGTAGGATCCTATGGAGTAGCTCCAAGCTCTCCTGGGTCCACACCCACGGCAGTGCTGCTGTAACAGCAGGTCCTGCAGAAACTAATCTTAAGACCATTGGACTCATTGCAAACAACATCAAGAAGCATCAAGGCCAGTTACTCTCACCAGATACAGCAAAAACCCAGAACATGACAATAATAACATAGATGTGCTTCAGAACTACCTGTATGTCTAAATAAAATCTTCCAGGTAGAAACAACCCTGACATGTGCTTAATAATGTAGAAAATTGCCTGGGTAAATACTGCCTGTAAAGAGTATATCAAAACCAACTGGCTAATAATTCAGCTCATCCTGCATCAACCGCAAAGTGATGGGGAAGTTTAATGAAAAACAAAATGAAACGGGTAGGATCTATGAATCAGCTCTGAGAAACTTTGAGCTCTAGGATCAGAGACAATCTAAAAGTCCAACTTTTCTGTGTATGACTCCAGTTATTGGTGAACTTTCTCCATCTCTTTTATTGATGTCATTTGAATGAAAACTCCCTGATTTCCCCCACCGAATGCTAACTTGATGTTAAGGCCAGTTACTCTCACAACCTCTTCAATTGAAATTTAATTGAGCTAAGATTTAATTGAGGCGATTATGGCTCTGAAAGGCTTGATTAGAATGACAGGAACGATTTCCCTTGGCAGAGAGCTCAATAATAATGGTCAGATGTGTGATTGTGAGCAGGTCTGTTGGAGTAGGCATTTATGGTTTCTTCACTACTATAAATCCAAGATCTTAGAGCAACCATTCTCAACAGGGACACTCCGCCTGCCTGGGGGCCACAGCACATTTAAGTAAGAGCCTTGTTTTCACCTCATAAAATTTAACGTAATTTTTAAAAATGTTTTTCATGTAGTTGGTAGAAATATGGAAGAAACCAAAATGACTATTTCACAGGGAAGGGGTGGATGGGGTCATCAACTTTTGAGTTTTAGGAAGCAGAGACGATTAAAGTCCAACTAACAACCATTTTCTGTTCTGCTGGGTGTGACTCCAGCTATTGGGGAGCTTTCTCCATCACTTCCATTGATGTCACTCGTACGAAGACTCCCTGATTCAGCAATTGAATGCTAGATTGATGACAGCTGGTTTCTCCCACAACCTCTGGAATTCAGCACATTTGCCCAAATCAACACCAGCTATTCTCAATGGGGCTGAATGACCCCCCATTCTCCCACCCCCCCCCCCCAGGCCCAGCCCTGACTGAAATAGTAAAATATTTTAATGTAGTTGGTAGGAGAGAAGTATGGAAGGGTTGTTTTTGGGGAAGGTGGCCCATAAACTTTGAGCATAGACCTAAGGAGGCCGTAGCCAAGAAAGGTTGAGAATGGTTGGTCAAGACCAAGGCTTTAATGCATCCTGAAAGAACATAAATTATTCAGGTTATTGATGAGTGCTATTCTTCACTATCTCTTCATCATATTGTTATGAGCCCAGAGGACCCCAAAACCCAGTAGCAGTAGAAATTCACTGGTTACTTAAACAAAAGTTGCTTTTAATTATCTTTAAACGTCAAAACAGGATCAAACTTTAACTTATTACTATTGACTTAACCCCCTTCTAATTCTAAATGCACGTGTATGTAATGTGTGTGTAAGTTCAGAAAAGTTCTTTGATTCACAGTCCAGACTCACTTCTCAGTTCTCCAAGTTCACCGGTATCAGGCAATTCTTATACTGTGCATAGAATTTAACATTTATAAATTTAACCAGGCTTTGGTGCTTGAAAGGTCAATGGTTACCGCTCAGGAGGGTTCTGGTCAGTTTTAAGAGAGAGATTTGTTGTTCATTGGACACCCACAACTGATTCCTTTAGATCATCCACTTCAGTGTCTTGAAGAAACGTGCCATCAGGGTTCTCCACAGAGTTTCTTTTTATTTCCCTTATTTCAAGTGAAACATATCGCCAGCCATCTCCTCTTGTAAGGACAACAAGGGCTTTGACCAGGCTGAACTAAGAACTCACAACCTGTCTTCAAAATGGGGTTTTGCACAAGCTTGCCAGTTTGTCCTGTTCCAGTCCCAGCTGCTGCTGCTGAACTGTAGAACTGAATTCTCTCTCTCTCTCTCTCTATCTCTCGCACACACACACACAAAACTATGACCCTCTTAGAACAGGAAACTGCATTCAGACTGTGGCACCAGACACAATCTTCTGAGTTCATTCATCCGTTGCTTTCCAAAACAATTATCCATTACTCCACAGCATGTCCAGGTTTCCTCCCACCGTTCCACTGGGCGGCACGGGCTCGTGGGCCTAAAGGCCGTGTTACCTGCAGTAGGTCTAATTTTTTTTTACAAAGTAAGAATAAATTTTAAAAACATTCAAGTCCAACCCCCTTCCATCATTAGTCCAAAGCACTTGGAACATGTGTCATCTACAAAATGCACTTCTCAGATTGGCAGTTTGTCCTGTTCCAGTCCCAGCTGCTGCTGCTGAACTGTAGAACTGAATTCTCTCTCTCTCTCTCTCTCTCTCGCACACACACACACAAAACTATGACCCTCTTAGAACAGGAAACTGATCTATGAGCAAGCCTCACTCACAGGGTCCCCTTTGAGAGATGCATCATTCGGGTGGGCATATCTTTGTCAACACTGGACTCCAACATCTTGCTGGAGTATTAACTGCAGTGCTTCAAGAAGGTGGCTCATTATTACCTTTCCAAATGCTGGCCCATTTTGAAAAGCACTCTCCCATTGCTGAAACCGTTGCTCACTAATACTGACACCCAAACTATTTTTAAGATACTTGGCAGAAGATTCAAAGGGAAGATGAGAATTTTTAAATCAAGCTGTGAAATGTGTTCTGGAATGAAAGCAGATTTCATAGTAAATTTGAAAAAAGGGATTGGATAAATAGGTGAAGGAGAGAAAGTTGTGGAGCTCTGATGAAAGAAATAAAACCTGCTTCTTTCTTGGATTGGCTAATTCTATCTATATAGTGTTAATTGAGACAAATATTGCCAACGGTGGAAATTTGAAATTAAAACAAAATGCTGGAAGGGCTGGAGAATTCTAGTTGACAGACTGTCAAGACTGGAATTATTTTTTTCTCTGAAATTTAATTGAGGCGATTATGGCTCTTAAAGGCTTGATTAGAATGACAGGAACGATTTCCCTTGGCAGAGAGCTCAGTAATAATGATCAGATGTGTGATTGTGAGCAGGTGGATTGGATTGAGTTAAAGTGTGACTGAGTGCAGATGTTGTGGAGTAGGTATGTATGGTTTCTGCTCTATCGCAAATCCAAGATCTTAGAGCAGCCATTCTCAACGGGGGCCACAAGCACATTTAAGTAAAAGCCTTATTTTTTTTCACCTCATGCAGCATAAATATTTTTATGTAGTTGGTAGGAGAGAAATATAGAGGAAACCAAAACTTAACAGCTTCATAGAGAATTTTTAATTTAAACAAAATTGGACATACAGCATGGTAGCAGGCCATTTTGAGCCTGTGCTCCCTAATTACACCCAATTGACCTACAACCCCGGTACGTTTTTTGAACAGTGGGGGTAAACCAAAGCATCCCGAGGTAATCCATGCAATCATGGGGAGAACAGACAAACTCCTTATAGAGACCCCAGTCCTGATCACTGACGCTGTAACAGCATTGCGCTAACTGCTACATTTACCGTGCCGCCTCAAAGGAAGGGGGCCCTTGGTGGGGGGGAGGGGGGGTGGGTGGGTGTGCTGTACCAAATAAAGGTTGAGAATGGCTGTCTTAGAGTATCTGATACATAACTGGTGAATCTTTCAATAACTGAGGCCTTCAGACCTCATTCCCCTGCCACCTCATTTATTGCTCGAAATTTAATCTGCAGATGGTTCTTATCTTGTATACATCTGTTAATTCTGAAGTGAAGGAATATGTTTGTAGAAAGTTAGCCAAGTTGATTTTTGTGAAGTTAAAACATTTATGGTATATTCCCAGCCTGTGTAAACAACCATTCTTTTAACTACCAGACTGAGGAGAAAAGATGTAAACTGTTCAGTACGTGGCCAGTAGGTGGCAGTGCTGTTCCTTCAGAGGACAGCGATCATTCCTGCTACTGATGGCCGCCAGTCACACCTAGAAATAGGAGAGTGTGGCTTTAGGATCTAAATTGGTTAGGATCTAAATATTGAAGGGAACATGTCAGGAAGTTAGTAAAGGTTTCTCGTTAACTAAGGAATAACAAAGTGTGACCCTTTGATGAATGATGGCCAATGCAATAGAGAGAATCATCTCGCTTCAGGGAATCAAGGTGCAGTTTTCTGTGTGTGGCTCAAGTTAGAGAAACATATTGGGTGGAGAGAAGAAATAAGTTACTTGTTGAACTGATGTGTCTGTCCCTTTGCAGTAATCCCTCAGAGGCAGAGTATAAAGGAAAAGTTGATAGGAGAGTGTCTGAAAGATATGGCAATAATCCTGGTTTGGGGGTGGGGGGGGGGGGGGGGGAATGTTGGGCTGGATTTTCTCTAACATTAAGAGTGGGGGAAAATAATAATTTGGGCAAAGGTAGCTTAGATGAGGAGTTTGTAGAATATTTAGTCTCTTAGAACAGCGCCTTTTGGAGCCAAAGAAGAAAAAGCTGGATCTGGTTATATACAACACAATCTGTCTGCTTTACAGCAGGCAAAAGCAATTTTGTGTAATATGACACTGTTTTATTACATGACAATAAATTGAATCTTGAATGACTTCAGTTAAATGAAGATGCTTCCAGGTAATGGGGATCATAATACAAGTAACATTTATTTCAATTAGTAAGAGAGAAAAGTAGATATCTGACTTGGATTTTAAACTTGTTCATAGTTGTGAGGGTAGTAAAACAGAACCAGTTAAATACAACTGGCAAATTAGATGAAAGGATTGTCACTCAAGATGCAGTGGCAGTTATTTCCCGGGACGATTCAGAATGCACAGAATAGATCTATTAAAACAAGGAAGGACCGTTCCAAGGGGAAGACGTACTGTCCATGGTTATCCAAAATAGTTAAAGATAGTATCTTGCTTCAAGAATCAATGTACATTTGCTCAAAAACAAGTAGCAGGTCAAAATATTGGATGAATATGAATAATTTTAAAATGTGTGTGGAGCTGAAAGTGCTGGTGACCTGCTTCTGACTGATATTTATTATGGACAAGGACATTGATAAGAACATTTGGAGTACATGGCTATAAATATAAAATAAAGAAGAGATTTTTGTGGATAGTTTGAAAAGAAAAGTTAAGAATATAAGTAAGAATACAGAAAAATGGAAGATTAGGGTAGTTAGTTGAGTAGGTTTCTATCAGTCGGAACAATATCGTGGGCCTGTACTGTGCTGTAATGTTCTATGTTTAGGATAGAAATATCATAGCTAACAGAAATACGTTTAAAATGAGGGAACGGAGGAGTTTAAATAAGATGCGACAGGCCTGGAACGGGGTACCAGGGGTCGTGGTGGAAGCAGGTAAGATGGTCACGCAATCTGTTGAGACTGCTTAATGTTTATAAAGGTAAGTTTTAGTCGATAAGATTTTCGGAGATCCAAGTTGATGACCATGAGTCAGAAAGCAGGATGGAGAGCAAGAATCTGGTTGTGTGGTGCCAGGACAACAATCTTGCTTTCAATTTCAATAAGATTCCACCTGCATTGAATTCGCCCATTGTTATTGAATGAAGATCTACCGGGACCAATGCCTGAAGAGGGGCACACAAAATCAGTGAACCGGTGCGGACTCGAAAGGCCAACATGGCCTGTTTCCGCTCCGTAAATGGTTATATAGTTATTCAGTTATACGGGGGGGGGGGGGGGGGGATAAATACAGACTTTGTATGTTACATGAATGTTAAAAAAAATTATATTGTTTCTTTGAATTTTACAAGTCTATGAAAATTAAAATATTTAAAAAATATATATTAGTCCTATAGAAAATAAGTCTAGGGGATCAATAATAGAAAGCAAGGAAATTGCAGCTGAAATAAATTTGGATCTTGCAGTAGCCTTCATGACAAAGGGTATAGAATGACCAGCAAATCTGGAGGGGGAAATTGGGAGAAAAAAAAATCCTAGACATGAGGACTGTGGTGCAGAGCAAATTGTTGGCGCTGTGGACTGACAGACTTCATCCTTGAGTCTTAAAAGAAATAGTAGATGAGATTGTTGCTGCTTTGGTGTTAATTTACTAAAATTGCTTAAATTCGGGGAAGGTTCCATGAGACCACAAAATAACAAGTGCATACTTTATTCAAAAGGTGGGTGGTGGGGGGAGGGGGTAAAATGCAGGAAACTATAGGCTGTCAAAGAATAAATGTTAGAAGCTGTTATTTAAACACATTGTAAGAGGCACTTAGAAAAATTCAAGGCTATTAGGCAAAGAACGTGAATTTTGTGAAAAAGAAATCACATTTCAACAATTTATTGGAGTTCTTTGAAGAAGTAACGTGGTGTGGATAAAGGAAACCTAGTACAAGTATTCTTAAATTTTCAGAGGATTTGGTAAGAAGTCACTTCAAAAATTAATATGGAAAATAAAATTTTATTGTGTGAAATGTAATGTTGGGATAGATGATTGGCTAACAGAAAACAAAGACTATTATTCTGGTTGGCAGGGGTGTGCCACATGGATTGGTGCTTGGGCCTCAAGATCTTTTTAAAAATTATATACATGATTTCATTGATGCCACTGTGTGTGTGAAACCAGTTCGATGGATCTCAAGGGCAACAAATCTGAACACGGCTGATTGAACAGTAGTTGTTATTTACATATGAAGGGGAGTCACAACAGAGGTAAAAGATACACACACTCACCAGATTAAACGACACACTGGGAACCACTCGTTGATTGAAGGCTTTACAATCAAGTTACAACATAAAATACCCGCCACCCCTTGATATCTCTAGCAGGCACAGCTCTTGACTGAACTGAGGACAGTACGAGACATGCATTACTCCAGCTCCAAACCCTTTGCTCACCAACAACTCTGCAGCGATGTCCACGGTTCACAACCTGGAGTGGAGCTGCAGTTCATCCCAGAAGTGAAAGAGGCAGATGGCTCACACGTGGTGGGCTTTATAGTACCATCAGCTGGAGAGTGCAGCCCAGGGATCAATGAGGAAATTAAAGGGGCCAATGGCCAGGTGTGCACTGAACTGTGGGCAAAGTGTGACCTTGATTGGCAGGTGAGATGACTTCCAACTAGGTTCCAGATGGAGGGTTCACATAACCCTGTGTGATCCACATACCTTTCAGGTTCCAGATGGATGGGGTCACATGACCCTCTGCAATCCACACTACACACTGCAAGTACAGCTCCTAAATATGCCATGATGTAAAATCAGGAGGGATAGTAAATTGTGAAGCAGGTGTAATAAGGCTGCATAGGGATATAGATAGATTATGTGAGGGGGGGGGGGAATGTGATGAATGGAGTATCATGTGGGAAAATGTGAAATTGGAATGAAAAATGAAACCTATGATCTAAATGGTGAGATATCGCAGAATTCTGAAATAGAGTAATCTGGTGTCCTTGTGTATAGTTCACAAAAGTCAAGTGCAGACAATAATTAAGCTATACTGTACTTGAAAGGCTGCATAGGAAATTCTTAAAGGAGTTGACAGGCTGAAAGTGGAGAAGATATTTCCCTCGGCTAAGGTGTCTCGGATCAAAATAAGGGGTAGGCCTTTTACAACATGGATGTGAAGAATATTTGCACTCAGATGGTGGTGAATCTTTGGAATCCCCTACTCCAGAGGACTATGGAGGCTCATTCACTGTTTATTTAACATGGATTTCTTGACAACAAAGGAATGGAGGATTATCAGAGACTTGGAAGATGGCAGGAAGGTTGAAAATCAACCATTATCTCAATCAATGGTAGAGCGGGATTAAAGAACAGGATTTCTTTTCTCATGCTCCTATTCTTCAGGAGTAAAATTCATAATGTTCATTGCGAGGGGAATTCAATACAAAAGTAGGGTGTTTATGGTTCAATTAAATTGAATATTGATAAGACCACACTTGAAGGACTGTGTATGCACCATCTTCTTATTCAAGGAAAGATGTTGATCAGTTCAGAGAAAGTTTTTGGACTGGGCAGATTGTCTTTGGAAGGAAGGTTGGACAGGATAGTCTTGTATCTACTAGAGATTAAAAGTCTGGGAATGACTTGATTGGCACAAGATCTAGAGGATCATTAAAAAAATTTAAATGTTTTTATCCTTACCTTTTAATCATAGCCAAATATAAAATACAATAATTAAATATTTGTGTCGAGTCCATTATATGTGATGGTGCAAACCCCCCCCCCCAATATCCTCCACCCTTAACAAATCCCCAAGAAAAGGAAAGAAGATAAATCATTAAAAAGAAAAGAAGAAAGTAAAGAAAAGCAGGAAAAGAAATCTGGTTGCCAGAGGACACCCCTCACCACGTGGCTCTGACCATTTACATCTTTTAATTCTTCCAAGGAGGTTAATGAGGTTCTTGAAGTTTAGGGAAAACATGTATAAATTAATTCCCTCAATTAGTAAATGCGGACACCAAATTTTCAAAAATACATCATGTTTATTTCTCAGATTGTAAGTAATTTTCTCAAGAGGAATGCTGCTATGCATTTCTGTGTTTCATTGCTCCGTACCTGGATGGGTGTCTGATTTCCATGTTACTGCTATACATTTTCTTGCTACCACCAATGGAATCTTTATAAATTCTTTTTGGTATATGGATAATTTCAATTTTGGTCTTATCCCTACAATATTACCTGAGATCCAGAGGATCTTGACCATGCAGTAAGGTTATTTTATCTTGTGGGAAAATCTCAGAATGAAGGTTCTGTCTAACACAGGGATGAGGTGATTTCTTTTCCATTGAGAGGATTAAAAGTCTTCCTCAAAGGCCAGTGAAACAGTCTTGGAATATTTTGAAGACAGAGCTTGATAGATTCTTAATAAGCAAAGAGGTGAAAGGTTATTGCGAGAGATTAGAACATAGACGTTACATTCAGATAGTCTTGAAGTTATCTGACAGAGCGGTTTTGAAAGGCCAGGTGCCCTACTTTTGTTCTGAGTTTGTATGTTTATGTGCTCATAATTATGTAGAACTTGAGTCATTTAGTGGGTCGTGTTGATTAGGATTTAGTTTTATCCAAATTTTTGATACACAAACTCGATAAAACTATCAAAATCAAATTGATGCAAAAAAATTTGGAGTAAAAATGAAAACAAATGCCAGAAGCGTACACAGGTTTTCTTGAACATATTCTGCTCATTTTGCTCCAACAAATATGATTTAACCCACTGAGTTCTTCCAAAAATCTCTGACTCAAACTCCTACACCCAGTAACCACAATATTTGAAGGTGGGAGTTCTAGATTTGAATGTCAAGTTTATTATCATGGTTGTTCAAGTACAACCCGATGAAACCGTGTTCTCTGATCCTCGGTGTAAAACACACAGACACTCAACCAGACATTACACACATACAGACAAACAATACATATGTAGGACAAGTATTTTAGCTATAAAAATAAATAAATCAATATTGCTTTGTACAAATGAATCTTGGATAGTTAGTGCAAGCCATTCTTTTGGTCGTTCAGCACTCTCACTGCCTGTGAGAAGAAGCTGTTTGCCAGCCTGGTGGTGCTGGCTGTGATAATCCTGTATTTCTTCCCCGATGGGAACAGCGCTAAGATGCTGTGTGCAGGGTGGAAGGGATCCTCATGATCTCTTCAAACAATGATCCTGGAAGATCACATTAATGGTGGGCAGGGGGGGGGAAGGGAGACCAATTATCCTCTCTGCCACACTTATGGTCCTGTGGATTGACCTCTATTCCATTTCTCTGCAGCAACCATACCTCATTGTGATGCCACCAGCCAGTTCACTCTCGCTAGAGCTCCTATAGAAGGTTTATATAATGGTGGCCGATAGCTTTGCCCACTTCACTCTTCTTAGAGTCGCTGTTGTGTCTTCCTGACAAGTGAGGAGATGTTGAATGTCCATGATAGGCCACTAGTTATGTGAACTCCAAGGAACTTAGTGCTCTCCACTCTGTCTACTACAGAGTTGTTGATGTGTAGTGGAGGGTGGTCATTTCTAGTCCTCCTTAAGTCCACGATCATCTCCTTCAAATTGTCCCCATTGAGACTCAGGTTGTTGTTCTCGCACCATTTCATGAGAAATTGAGGCCTGTTAATGTCACCCTCTTGGGTACCAGGATGATGGTGGCTGTCTTGAACCCTGCAGGAATGACAACGGCTGCAGTGAGATGTTGAAGATAGGTGCTCTGTAGTTAGTGATTATTTAAGGTGGTACTTGAGTGGATTAAAAAAATTGAGAACCACTGCTCTAGATCCTAACCTAAGCTTTGTCCTCCTCCAATCTTGCCACAACCACCACCCCCTCCCCCACCACTCCAGATTCTCTCCTAGCCTAGCTCGAATGACTCATTTGTCTCATTCCCCATTTTCGTAACCTTGGGTACTTCTGAGCAATGACCAAACAACATGGCCAAGAGATCAAGGTAGAAGATCTCTCAACATTAAGATTGGATTAAATAAATGAAAGAGAAATGAAACTTCACTAGTGCAAGTGGTTCTGAGATGGCTGAAAAAATAACAGCTGTCATGTTCCCATTATTGGTAGGTGGTGAATGGATCCTCAGTGATTGTGTGGACGTGGGGATATATCACTCTGGTGTTAAGTTTTCTGCCTGACCTGCTGAGTCCCTCTAGTTACTCTTTATTTGTACACAGGCATCCTGATTGTTTTAAGTTCTCAGCACTGAATGGAGCACCTACAACCCTCTGAGATGAAGGAGATATGTCCTTTCTGCTTGGGGGAAATAGTCCCTTCATACCTATCCTCTCAATTATTTTCATATCTGTATGTCTGATGTGATTGTCTCTCAGACTACAAACTAACAATGATTTAAAAAAAATAATTTTACTTATTCTTTAGTAAAATACAGAAGTCTGCAGACATTGTGGTTGAAGTAAAACCACAATGCTGGAGAAACTCAGCAGGTCAAATCATACCTTGATGAAGGGCTCAAGCCCAAAACGTTGGTTATGTATATTTATCGTTGCCCTATAAACTGTTGGACCTGCTGAGTTTCTGCAGCATTGTTTTAACTGTACTTCAGTCTGGCTTCTTCCCCTAGAGAATCGACATTGCATATTTTTCAATGGCAGGTATATCTTCTTTATGATACAGAAAACAATACTTTGTACAGTATTCTAGATCCAGTCCTATCAACCTCTTCTCCCAATGCAAAAAGGCCAACAATATATTTGCCATTGTAATTATTTACTTTCAGCCAAGAACCAGTCACAGTAGAGTGTGGAATATTGCTGTAACTAGAGAGGAGTTTGATACAATTCTACTGCTACTGATGGATCTCAGTGGCTCATGAATGGCCTGTTTTAAGCTGCTAGTTCTCTGCATTCATATATATGTTAAAATTCCCCTGTATTCTGGAATTCAAGCAACTGGGGGAAAAAAAATCGCAGAAAATAAATAGTAGAAAATACGGCAATCATGCAACACAGAATCTCGAGCAACTGGAAAATTCACCTATCTGGCATCTCCAATCTCCATAGGTAGTGGACACCAGGGGCTTTTACTGTACATGAGCACCCTGTGTCCCCATACTGATGCACGGGACAATCTTCAAACTTTGATTCTCAATGAAGCACATGTTGAAACCTGCACTGTGTCAAGCTCTAAGTTTCGGAGGTAAGGATGTGGTTGCTATTGGTAACAGTGATTTCAGTATGATTCACGATTGTTTTGGAATTCAGTGTTAGTAATGGAGAGTATTTATCGTCTGCTTTGTTGAACATGTTTCCAGCTGTCTGCTGCAGTTAAGGATCTGATTGTAAGCTCCAGTTATCTGATTGCCGATTAGTGCCAAAAGTTGCACTCATTTAAAGTTGCGTTTGGTGAAGGGAATTCATCTGAAGTCATTTTTATTTTATTATTTCCTGTGATCGTACCTCCTATGAGACCTTTAATGAAATTCCATGAACATCCTTTCAACTCCAGTAGGAATTGAACAAATAATTGTCTCTGTGAACAGACAGCAAGGAAGATTTGGCAACTTGGAGCCAGATCAGAGAACGGTAATGGCTGTGAAGGCTTAAAGCAGTTTATAAAATTGAAAGGAACTGTGAGGGGACAAAATGTACCATTTGTTTCAATCTTTTGGCTAAACTGAAACAAGGGACATGGAGGATTATCACACAAAAACTATGGAGATATTTATCTGCAGATGGTTATTGCAACATAATCCTCGTCATATTTTAGAGATATAATACCAGACTCCACAATCCAAAGAACAGAGGCTGTAAAAAAAATATGGTGGCCCTGTCAGAACTGTTGCAATGGCAGTGGTGCCTCTGGTGTGGAGTGGGGAGAGTAGAGACAGTGCTGTTCCACGGGGTCCTTCTGCCTGGTTCTATATGGCTCTGTACAGGCATTAAACAGCCTTTAGAGAAACTGACAATATATATTTTTTTAAATCCGTTGAGAAGGAGATGCATGAGAGATGATCCTGTGAGGAAGGTGATCACGGCAGTGGACAAGCAAGGGGCAGCTGGAGACTGCCCCTGGTGTTTGATCCTGTTTTGCTGTTTAAAGATAATTAAAAGCAAATTTTGTTTAAATAACCATTTGTCTTGGTGAATTTCTATTACTGCAGGGTTTTGGGGTCCTCCAGGCTCATAACATAGTAAATTCAAGGCTGATGCAACTTTCCTTGTCTATTTTCCCATAATATCCACATTATCCTCGATTCCTTTCCTACTTAAAAATCAATCTCCGATTCAGAGGTAGCATCCTGGGGTAAGGAATTCCAAAGACTCCTGGTCGAGATAACTGAAGCACGATCAATTGCACAAATACTGAAGTTACCGAAACTGAAGGGTTTTATTTGCAAGAGATGGACAGCATCCCTGTGTTGGTCGCTCACACTCACCTGGACTCAAACTGGGGGCAGGCCTGTGGCTTAACAGCCTTGATGGGGAAGAAAGGGGAAGAGTCACAGGCCGGCCAGTGAGAGCAGTGTCAACCAGGAAAGGTCATGTAATTTACATATAATGAATATATACAATAGTGGTTTCACCACAATAATGTTTTAATATCACTGCACAAAGGTGTGATCTTTCATCTACTACTTACGCGAGTTTGCTCTTTGCAAAGTGATTGCAATATTTCATTATACTAAATGAGTAGTATCCTTCAGGAATTATTTTTTGAACATAAAACATGTTAGAAGTTCTCAAGGATAAGATAGATACTTCAAAAATAATATTTGTGTCCTTACTGCCATTTCAACGATGATGAATACAGTTGCTTGTAACTGCCATTTTGCAACATACCCTAATGTTTCACATTAAATGTCTAGAGTAAAGGGATAATTTTACTACTGCTCCCGATTATAGGTCAAAAGGTATGTGTTAATCAATAGGCCAATGTCCCCATCATTATTATCCCCTTGAAACACAGCAGCCTTTCAAACATTCCTGACCCGTAGCAGTATGTTTCAAAAAGATTTAATATCAGTTGAAGACAATTACAGTGTAGTAGGATAAACAGTGAGACAAGAGGTATTTTACATTCAGTGTCAGATGTCCGAAACCAGCCACCTATTCTTGTTAGATTAAAGATTGCAGACCAAATTAGCAGATGTAAAGGGCACAAATTTTAAGAGAAAAAAAATCATGGTCACATGGTCACCATCGGTGAAACGCGGCAAGACAACTGGAAGATAAATATACCAGGCTATAAGAGCTGCAGAAAGAAAAGAAAGGAAATATGGCAGAACCTGGGGATAGCTACCATTTTAAGTAATCCCTTACTAATCACAAAGCATCTCTGGCATAGGGATTGCTTAAGGTGGTGTGTGAGTGAAAAGAAAAAGTTTGAAAACCACTCCACGAGTGGAAATTGTGGGAATGTAGTGGTAATCAGGCTCTTGATTGCCTTAAAATCCCAACCATGAACAAGTCCAGGATCAGGACAAGACCTGTCTGCATTATTTTTCTCTGTACCTTTTACATTTATGATCTCTTACCTTATGGAGGGTGGGGGTAATTTTATGTATACTACTGTAGTTTTATTTACAAAAGTACTTGTTTGGCTGCAGCAAGTATAAATTTTGGTGCATATGTTTTCTTCTTTGGCTTGGCTTCGCGGACGAAGATTTATGGAGGGGGTAAATGTCCACGTCAGCTGCAGGCTCGTTTGTGGCTGACAAGTCCGATGCGGGACAGGCAGACACGGTTGCAGCAGTTGAAGGGGAAAATTGGTTGGTTGGGGTTGGGTGTTGGGTTTTTCCTCCTTTGCCTTTTGTCAGTGAGGTGGGAACTTAAGTGCATGATAAAATTATTGTTATCATTAGAATTGAGCATAGACCACCTGGACGTAACTGGTTGAATGGGAATGAATAAAACAAAGTTGGGAATTTCCAAAGGGTTTTTAATTGAAAATGGATTGGGACAAAGAGGCTACTTCATTTTTAAAAGTTTTGATTCACTGCAGTTTGTCAACAAAATAGCAGACGTTACGGAATTTAGGCATAATTTATTTAGCATAATGCAGTTAACAGCCCAACAGTGTGCGCACATTAATAGCAAACAAGCTCTCCATGGTGTTTGAAAATGAAAAATGTGAAACAGCTGCTGAGGTTCTATGTTTGGGCAAAGCTAATTTCCCTTTGCATACAATCTGCTCATTTGGGCAAATCTGCTCATGTCCAAAGCAACAGCAGATCAGTGGGAAGTTTTCAGAAAAGAACTTGCTGGGGCATGGGACTAGTTTAAAAATGAGCCGGAGGTGGAACCCAGCAGGTCACGCGGCATCGGGGGATGGAAAGGGATGATTGGTGTTCGGGGTTGAGATCCTGCATCGGGACTGAGAGTGCAATGGGGAGATGGCCAGTATAAAGAGGTGAGGGAGAGGATTGAGGCAGGAGCTGGCAAGCAACAGGTGGATACAGGTTGGGTTGATGGGCAGACGGAGCCAGATGGGAGAGGGAAGAGAGCAGACAGCGTCAGATGCCACAAGGTGATGTAAGGTCAACAAAGGGCTGTAGTTGATAGAATCTGATGATAAAGGAAGGTGATGAGTGGAAGACATAATGGAAGGATGGTGGACAGATAGGAACAAGAATGGGAAGGGATGGGACCCAGTGAATTGATTGGCAGATGGAAATGAGTATTAGAGCCAGCACCAGATTCGAACCCCAGTCGCTGACGCTGTAAGAGCTTTGCGCTAACCACTATGCTAGCCATGCCTCCCCTTTCAAAGCACATGCACTGTGGTTCCTGGGAATGTACAAGATGCTATGGCAATGTCAGCGCAATTTAATTTGGAACACAGGGAAGCGTGATGCAGACATTCGGTATGCGGAACAGCATACGTTGTGACCAATAGCAGAAGTATTGGGAGAGTGGGGGTGGTGAGAGGGGAATGGTCAGAGGCAGGAGTTGCATGTTGAATTCTTCACAGATATGCCCAATTTATGATCTGATTGGATGTTTAAGTTGATGAAGGGTATTCAGTAAGATAGTAATAAACTATCTCTTTGGTTTGGGAAGATTTGATTTGCTTGGGAGGATAATAAACTTGTTTTGAGTTTAGGACAAGTGGTTGTAACCTTAAAATCAGAACTAGTCCATTGGGAGTGATATCAGAAGGAGATATTTTTCCACCAAAGATAGAATAAATCTCTATTTTTTCCCCCATTGTCGGTGGATGCTAATGGTCAATTGAGACTTTTAAAACTAGGATCAATGGACTTTTGTTGAGAACAGCTATCAAAAGAGCTGCTGTAGAGTTGAACCATAAGCCATGATCAAATTGATTGGTAGAATCTGATTGAGGAGATAAAAGGCTCCTCCAGTTTCTATAAACTTGCACATATCTTATTCACATAAAAAGTATGCCCTAATTTGTTTCATACTCCATTATTTTTGGAATGTTTTTTACAGTCAAGCAAACATTTTTTACAGAGGAAGCCCCCATAACAATTGCGAGCAGTTGACATGTTTGATGATGGTTGATGTTGGCCAAGGTAGACATTGGAAAATCCCTCTGAACCTTGTGGTACGTTAACATTGGTGAATGTCAGGCAGTGCACCTGGGCAAATAAAACAAAGCATCTCAAAAACGGAAAACTTGAGTGAGATCAAAGGGCAGAGCCAGAGGGATTGAGGAGAACAGAGCAACAGAATCATTCAAAGCAACACCTGTGTTAGCAAAGCAAATAACAATCTTAAAAAAGCACCAGCTTTCATTTTTCAGTGTAAACAATGAAAAAGTATTGATCTTCTGTTAAATGAATAGTGCCTGCTCAGGCTACAATACAGTAAACCCTTGTGGTCACATATACACAGGAGCACAGGAAAAATAAATGTGAGAACGGAGAGGATGTAGCTCACTGGTATGTCGGGGATTTTATGACAAAAAAAAGTCTTTAAAATTATCAGGGAGACTGTGGAAAGAGTAATCCCATTTTTGAGCAACATATACACATTTATTATTTCCTTTATTCGGGAGTGGTTGAAATATAGAAGAAACCACAGAGATGCTGTGCAGCGTCCACAGGAGGTAAAGATATATAACTGACGTTTTGGGCCTGAGGCCTTCTTCAGGGTAGGAGTTTGCCTTTGTTGGAGCTGGATAAAATAAATAGAATATATTTGAAACCAAATTGAAGAGAAAGGGAATAAAAACATGCAGAAATCTGAGATGATTTAAATGGAATGGGAAAAGACTTGTTCAGAGTAGTTTTACATTTAGATTTAGATATATAGCATGGTAACAGCCCCTTTTGGCCCACAAACCCATGCCGCCCAACCTATATCCCCGGTACGTTTTGAATGGTGGGAGGAAACTGGAGTCTCAGGGAAACCCAACATAGGTATACAAACTCCTTACAGACAGCACGGGATTTGAACCCCAGTCGCTGACGCGTAACAGCGTTATGTTAACCATGCCGCCCAAGAATAAAAACCCCACCTCAGCATAAAATCAAAACAAAACAGATGCTGTAAATCTGAAATAAAATCAGAAAATGCTGAAACATGCAACCTATTAGGGCAGCATCTGTGAAGAGAGAAACAGGATTAACATTTCAGCTTGATGGATTGAGGAGGAGATAAAAAGCTCAGAACTGTATCAGCTCTGATTGGTTGGCTTGAATGATAGATCAGCTTGCATTTTTAAAAACTGATATTGCAGGATATTTGAGGTGCATTTGGACGGACAATTGGGAATGTCTCAAATAGCCACACCGCCCACAGCACAACACCACATCTGATGGTCAGGTGATTCAAAGCTCCCTCATGGTCTCTGATAATACAGCACTTCTTCCCTATAGTACCTCTGAGAGCATTGTGTCATTTCGGTTCTGTACTCCCAACAGTACAGTGTGCCCTCAATACTGACCCTTTGACAGCACAACTCCTTTCACATTTTAGTAATCTCTCAATACAGCCCCTTCTCCCAATTTACCCTACTGACTTGCAGTGTTACCTTTCACTTGCAGTGCTCCCCTTCAATGCTCTCTTTTTAGGTGGGCTTAGTGCACCCTGAAGACCATTTCTCCAACAGTGCAATGCTCCCTCGATCTTCATTCAATACCTCCCCTTTGACACAGAAAATTCCCTCGTCACTGTTAGAGTACTGCAGCATCCCTCAGCAGTAGCCATCTTGACACCTTCAGTACCATTCCTCTGACAGGGCAGTGCACGCTCATTACTACACCGAGCTTCATTTGAGACCATGCCATCAAATCAGTTGACATTGAAGTTTCCTGAAAAGTTGTGCAATTTAGTTCTCCATTTCCCAGAATCTTGTATTTTCAATAGGTCGGGAATCTGGTGGATGTGGAGTATAAATCAGCAATGTACTTAGAAATGAGACAGTGAGCAAGTCTTTTATGTTCCTCCTGGGGACACTGCATAACAACTTTCACTGACCACAAACGTTTGAAAATCACCTGTGCTTCTTACCCACTTCCTCCTGACACTCTGTCATGGCCATGGAATGGAATGTGGTATGATTTTGGTTTGTTGATCTTTGGAAATTAAGCCTCTATTTGAACAGCAGTTAGAGAATAATGCTGTGACTCTGGTCTCTGCTAATAGTCAGCCACTTGTCTTTTTTTTAAACCCTCCCTATTCTCTCTCAGTTTATTGATGTTGTGTACTTGGACTTTTAAAAGGCCTTTCAGTAAAATAATACATAACAGATGCAAAAAGAATTAAAGCACAAATGGAAAAGGGGCAGTGGCAGGAGTAGCTAGGGATCAGAAACTAGAGTAGTGGTGGGCGGTTGTTTTTCAGACTGAGACTGAGAGAGACATGTAGTAGTGTCCCAGAGTTTCTTCTGTTATAAATGAATTAACTGCAGTAAAAACACAATGCCGGAGAAACTCAGCCAGTCAAACAGTGTCCTTTATGTAGCAAAGATAAAGATACAAAACCAACATTTTGGGCTTGAGCCCCTTTTCAAGGTATGAGCAAAATGTTGGCAGATGCCCAAACAAAATGGTGGGGCGGGAGAGGAGCAAGGTCCCAAAGGCAGGAGGTAATAGGGAGGGAGGGCACTACCAGCAAGCAGGGGAGGGGGCATGGTTCTGTGAATGGAAGGGGAAGGGAGTGGAGAGCTGGAGGAAAGAAGACAAGGGATAAGGTGGAACAGAGGACAGAAACAGGAGAAGTCGATGGTAATGCCATCCGGTCGGAGAGAGCCCAGAGGGAAAATCAAGTGCTGTTCCTCTGATTTCCAGGTGGTCTTAGTGGGATAGGGTCATGAGGCCATGGTCAGAAATGTCAGCATGGGAGCGGGGCAGAGAATTGAAGCGGTTGGCCACTGGGAGATCCCTGTCACTGATGCAGACACAGCGAAGGTGCTCAGTGAAGCAATCTCCCAGTCTGCGCCCAGTCTCTCTAATGTAGAGAAGGCCAGATGGGAACACTGGATGCAGTAGTTAACATGCACAGGATCAGTTCAAATTATACAAATGGGGTGAAAGATGTAGTAAACAGTGAAGAGGTTAAAATAGACTGCAGGGAGATGCAGATCGACTGGTGAAATGACAGATGGCACATGAATTTGAATGGATTAAAGTGTGAAGTGGTTTATTTTTGTTGGAATAATGATGAGAAGCAAAATAAACAATGATACAAATTGAAAAAGGGTAGAGGAACAGAGGGAGCTGGACGTAGGTGTATTTAAATGAAGGTGGCAGGCTAGGTTGAGAAGAAGATACATGAGATCTTGTGCTATAATAAAATAGAGGATAAAAACAAGCAAGTTATGTTTATCCTTTATAAATTACTGGTTGGGTGTCAGGCACCACAGTTGTGAATAGGTCTCAGAGTGTCAGAGAATGTAAAGTCTTCGGAGAAGACCCAGAAGGGATAACAGGAATGACCCCAGGGGTGTGGGACTGTGGAGAGGGTGAAGAAGCTGGAAATGTTCTTCTGAGTGTGCGGACTGTAATCAACGTTTGAAAAAGGGAATCCAAAGCTCTGCATAAATATTATATAATTAAAGAGAAAGTCTGAAACAAACTAAGGGAATGGGACCAAATATGGAGAAATTCTTCATAGCTGACAGCCTATCACGTTGGTCACGGAGGACTTTGTGTGGTTTCTGGATTGAGGCTAAGGTGGGACCTGTGGACTCTACCAAGGATAGGGGAAGATTTGGGAAGCGATGCACTGTTTTTGCCACTCAAGTTGGGCTTCCATGAGCTTCTGACTTAACCCTCCTAAGCATTCACTACTTTCACGGCTGATGCAGAGTGGCAACAGTTTGTACCATCTACAACATGCACTCCAGCTGGCTCATCCAGACTGCTCTGACAGTATTTAAAAACAATTGAATTCTGCCACCAAGAAGGACAAAGGCAACAGGAGTTTTTCAACACCATCACCTACACATTTCCTCCTAAGCTGTTCACTATCCCGATCTGAAAATCGATCACTGGTCCTGCAGTATTGTTGAGAATACCATTGCAAGAAAGACTGTGGCAGTGAAAGAAAACGGCTCATTACCACCTTCTTGAGATGAATTACGAGCAATAACTGCACAACCCAGTTGCCAAAAATGAATATAAATAAAGTATTTGGACTAGATAGTTTGTGGTAGGATGGAGACAAAGGGGTTTAAGAGGTACAATTTAAAGTTGTATGAAATATTCCTTCCAGTGAGCCTTTCTGTCTTTGATAAGTTTACCTCCACTTTTGGTAGTCAGTGGAATGAGCTCTTGAATGTTTGGGCTACAATGGCATTGAAGATTCCATGTATGTCATGGTTATTAACAAGTTGCTGAACTTCCTGCACTCTTTCCAACCACTCAAAAGAAATGACTACAATAATATTACATAAGAAATAGGAGCAGGAGTTGGCCACTCAGCCTGCTCAATGGGATCACGGCTGATCTGATGATAGGCTCATCTCCACCTACCTGCTTTTTCCCCATATTCCTTGATTCCCCTACTATGTAAAAACCTATCCAACCTTGACTTAAATATATTTACTGAGGTCACTTCCACTGCTTCAATGGGCAGCAAAAAAGGGCGTGTACATGTATGCTTCTGTGATCATTTTTAAAATCTGGAACCACCCTTGCAAATTGGAAATGAATAAATGCAACCAAACAATTGAAGAAAGGAAAGGAAATAGTTAGGAACAACAGACTCTTTAGCCTTATATCTGTTGACAGCACAATGCTGTAATCCATCTTTTAGATGTACATGCAACATGGTAACAGGCCAGTTCAGCCCACCAGCATGCCCAATTTACACCCAATTAACCTACACCCCTGGTACATTTTGGAGAGTGGGAGGAAACTAATGCCCCCGGGGAAAACCCACGCAGACATGGGGAGAATGTACAAACTCCTTAAAGAGCACGATTCAAACCCTGGTAAAGATCGCAGGTGCTGCAAAGGCGTGACGCTAACCGCTATGTCAAATGTGCGGCCCCAGAAGTGGCAAAAGGACACTTTGGCTCTGAGTAATGGTATTGTGATTTGCAAAGTGTTTCTTTTGAAGGATATATTTTTTGTTGACAAATCAAACGTATCGAATGGAGTTTTTGGAGGGTTTTACCATTTGGGTAAATATGAGGGAGCCGATGGATGTAGCATATTTTGATTTTTCGATAAAGAATCACATACGGTACAAGGTAGCTGAATAAAATAAAGGCTTACATGATTAGGGCAACAAATAGGTATAGCTAGAAAGTTGTTGAACGGTCAGAAACCAAAATATGAATAAATATTCTTTTACAGGTTAGCAGACTGTCATTAGGGGGACATCTCAGTAATGCTGAATAATGATAGGGAAGAATTTAATGCCATCACTAGGGAGTTAATATTAGGCAAACTAATAGGGCAAAGGTTGCCTGGCCCCCTTGGCCCAGGAGATGTGCATCCTGAACAAAGATGTAACTGAGATGGTGGATGCATTAATCATGAACTTCACAAAGGTTCCAAAGAAGTGCAAGCAATTTGTGACCAGGGTTCGAATCCCACATTGTCTGCAAGGAGTTTGTACGTTCTCCCCGTGTCTGCGTGAGTTTTCCCTAGGGGCTCCAGTTTCCTCCCACCCTTCAAAATGTACTGGGGGTGTAGGTCAATTGGGTGTAATTGGGCAGAAATTACCCCTGGCACGCTCGTGAGCTGGAAGGGCCTATTACCATGCTAAATGTCTAAAAAAAAATTTCTAATCAAAATTTTTAGGGCGTCTAGGGCAGAATGGAAAGGGGGAAACCAGTAGATGTACTTGGACTTGCATTCAACAAGCTGCATCACAAAAGGTCAAAAGGGTCATAATCTTGGAAGAAGCCCATTGACGTGGACTTTTTTTTCTTGGAGAATTGGCTCTTGGGCAGGAAACAGCAAGTAGGGGGTCATTTTCAGGTTGCTAGCAAGTGGAGTGCAACTGGAATCAGTGCCAATCTCACAATCATTTATGTTAAGGACTTGAAGGTATGAAGTGAATGTACAGTGGCCAAACAATACAAAAATAGGTGCCAGGAGGATACAAACAGTTTGTAGAAAGATGTTGATTGATTCAATAAGTGGGTAAATAGTTGACACAAGGACATTGATAATTTTGGAAGGAAGAACAAAAGAGTGATGTATTATCCAAATGAAGAAATGCTGCAGAGACATGAAACACAAATGTTACATGGATTCCTTGCGCATGAAACACAGAAAGCTAATGCAATTGCCCCAATAATAAGAAAATAAGGAAGGTCAGTGAAGTGTTAGTTCAGGCAGTTGGGAACATAAAAACAGGGAAGTATTATTGCAACCATACAAGGTGAGAGCACATCTAGATTACTTTGAACAATTTGCTCCCCCTATTTAAGAATAGGAATTATTTCTTTGGTGATAATTCAGAGGAGGTTGACGAGGATGATCTAGGTCAGCCATTCTCAACCTTTTTTCAGCTACAGCCCCACCTAGGACCTTGCTCAAAGTTTACAGACCCCCTTCTCGGCGAAGCAGTCAAGTTTTGGTTTCTTCAGTGCTTCTACTGACTACATTAAAAAGACATTTATGTTGTATGCGGTGGAAAGAAAACAAGGCTTTTGCTTAAATGTGCTGTGGCCCCCAGGGGCATGGGAGGGGAGGGGGAGGCTTTGAGAATGGTTGCCCTTTGTTGCCCAACAAGGGATGGTTAAATGGTGATTCGATTCTTTGGAATTTAGGAGAACGATTTTATTGAAATGTATAATATTATAAAGGGCCAGACAGGATAAAAACTCAGAGGACATTTCATCTCCTAGACAGTACAGAATCTGAGGGTCTAGACTCAGAATAAGGAAGTGCCCATTTAAAAGTGAGATGAGGAAGAAATTGTTCCCTCTGAGGTCTGTGAATCTTTGAAACTGCTTGCTACAGAAACTTTAAAGTCCTTTGGTATATTTGTATCTGAGATAGGCCGGTTTCTAATTGGTAAGGGAATCAAGGGTTATGAGATAGCAGGAAAATTGTTAAATGTGGATCATCAATGACCTGATTTTTGTGCTGAATTCCAGAGGGATCGATAATGGATTCTCAGTGATTCACAATCTGTAAGAATGACAGATGAAAAGACATTGTGCAATATGTTCAAGTTTTCTGAACTAACAAATCTGAGCGAGCTGTGAGGAAGATTCCAATGGATATAGACTGAATGGATGGCAGATGGAGGATAATGTGGTTAAACATGGGGATATTCGCACAAAGAAATGAGTAAATGTTTATGTTCAAAGGGATTTTAGTGTTTGGCAGGAAGCAAACACTCAAATATAAGCAAGGCAGATGCTGTGTTGGCCTTTTATGAGACAGAAATGGGGGAAACCTGCTGAGGTTGCATAGGTGAGGGCTCATTTGGAACAATATTCACATTTGATCTCCTTGTCTAAAGAAAAAATATACTTTATAGGATGAAGTTGTTTCAATAGATTGATTCTTGTGATAAAGGGGTCATCTCAAGCAAAAAGACTTGAGAAAAACTGGTGCCTACTCACAAGAGTTTGGAAGGTTGACAAGGCAAACAAGGTTCTGAGACAGACTGATAAGGTAGATGTCAAGCAGGAGTTGTTTCATCAGGCTGGAGATTTTTATAAATCTTCACCACAGAATTCTAAAACATTACAGCACAATATAAGCCCTTCGGCCCACAATGATGTGCTAACCTGTGTGACCCACTCCACAATAACCTAATCCTTCCCTACATCACAACTACAACCCTCAATTTCTCTTACATCCACGTGCCTGTCTAAGAGTCTGTTGAATGCCCCTATTGTACCATCTCAATGTTCCCATTGCACAAGCCTCCACCACCACCCCTGGCAAAGAATTCCAGGTGCCCACCACTCTCTGTGGGGTGAGAAACTCATCCCTGACATCTCCTCAAAGCCTTCCTCTACTCAGATGTCCTCTAGTATTTGCTGTTGTCTCCCCAGGAAAAAAGGTGCTGGCTGTTTCCCCCCCCCACCCACTCATAATCTGATACACCTCTATTAAGTCTCCTCTCGTCCTTCATCACCCCAAAGAGAACTCTGACTTGGAAATATATCACGTCCTTTTTTTCTTTGGGAGTACCTGGGCAAAAAAACCACAACAGTGCAAGAAAATGGCCAAGTCTGAAGGCTTTTTGAACACCAAGGCATCCAGAGGTAGGAACTAGAAGGAAATCTGGGGGCAAGCAGAATCTGCAATCATTGAATGATGGAACAGGCTTGAATGCAGTGGCGACACTAGGGTTGGTGTCACCAACACCCCCCCCCCCCCCCCACCCACCACCATGGACCTCCTCCAGTACAAGACCATACAGAATCTTTAGTAATGTTTTCGGTACTAAAGTCATTCATAAATCATAATTCCTGTATTTATCACTGAATGTAACGACAGTAGTAGTGAAGAGGTAAAAAGGTAAAAGATTTCATTATTGTCATGTAATACTACATTTAGAATAAAGCACACGTGAAATTCTTTAACTTTTGTCTACCATAAGGCAGTCAGAGTTGCCACTTTGTCCAGTGCCCCTCACAGAAACCTACAGCACCTGGTGTTCCTGAGCAGTCTTCCCTCCAAGTACTAATCAGACTTGTGACTGTTTAGCTTCCAAGATCAGACAATCCCAGGCATATTCAGATAAACAACTAGCTAAATTAAAATTACACCTTTAAATTACAATACCATACCACTTCTTTCTCAAAAGAGTTATTGATTTAGTTCACAAATACTAATTACCACAATATTGTTGCTAAAACATCAGAAAACCTGACAAAAGCAGCAACTATAAAAACTCCAGCAGCAACAAAAAGAACAGCGCGGGCTTGTAGCATGCAAGTTGGGCTTACAAAAAAAATTTTTTGTTGTTAAAACTAACTACAGGGATACTTTTATAAAAAATAATAAATTTCTGCTGAAACAGTGCACAAGAAATTTATAGTCAGTCGTTTTGGTGTAATCCGCTCTGACAGTGTAACCCAGTGCGGTCTGTACCCAGGGGTGCAGTGCTAATTTTTTAGGTGCTGGAGCTCACCAGGAACTGTGACAAGGAGGTCTCGTGAGACCTGACCTCAGTGGCCGCCATGTTGGACTTGGCGTTTGTGATAGTATGGATTCTATCACCAATGTGTTTATGTACAGATGGTCGTGTAGGATGACTGTGATTGGCTGAAAGTGTAGCCACACCTACTGGCAGGTCTTAAAGGATTGCTCCTAGCCAGACCAGGTCATTCTGGACTGGTTGACCTACTTGTTATATGCTCCAGTCTTTTAGTTAATAAAAGCCTTGGTTTGGATCAACAAGTCTTTGGTTCTTTCGACATGCATTATAGCATTGTATAATTGAGAGCGAACGGTAGGACAAGAAAGGAGGATGATGGTCATGGAAGAAACAGATTCCTTGTATGCTAAGCGGGGGTGGGAGGGGGTGCAGCTGGAGTGATGAGGTGCTGCCCGGAGCGATGAGAAGACGGAGTGGCTCCATAAGGTGGGAGCAGCGTTCCAGTGAGCTCTGGCAGCACTGCACCCCCTGTCCACACCCTCCTTGTGATGCCAGTGCATGAATGCCCATTATCATAGAACAACATCAGGATGGCACAGTTAACATAGGGAACAGCATGATTGGCATAGCGGTTAGTGCATTGCTGTTACTGTGTCAGCGCTAGGGGTTCAAATCCCACACTGTCTGTAAGGAATTTGTATTTTCTCCCCATGTCTGTGCAGGTTTTCCCCGGTGGCTCCAGTTTCTTCCCACCGATCAAAAAATGTAAAACATACTGAGGTTGTAGGTTAATTGAGTAGCACAGGCTTGTGGGCCGAAAGGGCCAGATGGAGATGAGGGAAAACTCATAGCAAAGATTCAATGAGCCCAGTTCACTCTTCAGCATGACACCTGTGGTCTTCACTGGGGTGTTGATTCTACATGCTCTTTTTCACACAGAAGGTGGAAGGTATGTGGAACAAGCTGCCAGAGGAACTGGTGGAGGTAGGTACAGTTGCAATGTTTAAACGATATTTAGGCCAGAACATAGATAGGAAAGGTTTTGACAGATATGCACATAGACACCTTGGCCAACTGAAGAGGCTGCTTCCTTGCTGTAAAAAAATCTTTGGCTCTATATCACTGGTTGGCCCAGAGGTGGGCAACTTTTTAATTTTTAATTTGGACATATAGCACGGTAACAGGCTATTTCAGCCCACGAGTCCATGCCGCCCAATTAACCTACACCGTCGGAACATACTCATGGGCCGAATTGTCCTGTGACCATGCTGTATGTCTAAATAAAAGATTGCCCACCCCTATTGGCCCTTCACTTCCTACAGTCACTATGATAATTTTATTTTTAATTTGTGAACATGGGCCGTGGCAATTTGGCACCATATTCAGCAGTGAAAGGTGTGACATTCTTTCCTTTTATTCTTGGGGAGCTTTCCTATATTTACTGCTGTTTGGCAAAAACTAACATCTTCAGTTATATAAAAAACAATGCATGCTGCATTAACTTTTAGGTAAAATGCAACTAAATGGAAATCAGAAACAATAACAATTACAAACTAGTTCTGGTTTTATCTTAAGCCCCTTTCACACTTGTGTCCCACTAAATCGGGCGTTCTGCGACCCCGGATAGGAATGGGGGTTTGTCCTTTCACACTAGACCACCCCTAACCGGGACACTGAATGCTTTCACACTTGCAAGTGTCTATCCCTGGTGTTTGGTCTGCTCTACCTTTACTAGGAAGTGCCTACAGTGCAATTACCCATTTCACATTTGGACTTGCCTGATCTCAACGCCGGCATCTGCAGATGCCGGGGATTGTACTAGGAGTCAAGGCTGGAAATCCCTGGGGTGAGATGATGTCATCTGACGCTGGTGTTGAGCAGATTTTGCTTTCACGCTTGCCACTTTAAAGGCTGATTGGCGTTCAATTCCTAGGATCACTGGCAAGGGTGAAAAGGGCTTTAGTTATTTCTTTAACAATACTTTCTGTCACATAGTCATGAAGACACCCCTGCTTTTCATGTAATCTCCCAGAGAGAAACACAGGGGTTCATTGAGTAAAGAAGAACAGAAAACTCCCCATGTGCTCAGGAAGGATGACAAGGATCTTCAGAACTGAACCCCAAGAGTCTGCGGATGCTGTGATTATGGTTAAAAAAAACACACCGAAATGCTAGAGGAACTCAGCCGGTCTCGCAGTGGCCATGGTGGGGGGGTGGGGGTGGGGAGGGGCTGTAAAGATATATTATCGATGTTTTGGGCCTGAGCCCTTCTTCAAGGTATGAGCAAGGAACAGGAAAGCGCCTGGATAAAGACTGGAGAGAAACTTCAGAAGGCCAGCAATATTATGCACTGAAGCAATTATTAAAAAGTGTGTTATGTTTATCTCTAATCACCATTTGTCATTAACAAAGCTTCAGACGTTCTAAGTGCAGTACGCAGAAGTGTGAATTGAACAGTTTTTCTGGAGTAATGTTTAGGATGGGGAGACATCGTTTGAACCAGGTTAAATTGGGCAGTGTTTTAATTGGGCAATGATGAGAAGGCTGTTGTTGTGACCCAGCCAGTGAGTCATCTGTGAAGCTGTTTTGTGTCTGAGTCTTTCATCTGGTTAAAAAATCCACTAATTTGTTGCAGGTGGGTTTTGCCTGCTGAACCCTTCTTGACCCACAGAGCCTCTCCAGACACCAAACCCTCTCTAACTTTGACCCTTCCTGGACCCACAATCACTCTTCAAATCTAAACCTTTCACTAAACTTGACCCCTCCCTCCATGAGCCTTGCAACCAAAATCTCACCCTGACTCTTATCTCTTCATCTACCCCTTTCTGACCTTCTAGATCTATAATACTTTCTCAAATCAAATCAGAACTCCCCCACTAATCCTTTACTGATCTACTGATGTAGCTGACACCCCCAAATCATAGGCTTCTTGCTGATTCGTGACGCCTCATTGATCCCTTCTCGATTCCCCACAGCCCTCCCAACTCACAGATTGACCCTTCCTGAATCTTGACCTGCGTCTGAAACCTGCTGCCTTCCTGAGGTTTTATATTCCTTGTCACACAGTCTTGTGATGCCATCTCCCATCCTCCCGTCCCTGAACCCCATCAAATCACCAGGACTCTCCCTGATCCCTGACACCTCCTTGTGCCCCTGACCCTCAACAGCCCTGGCCTCCAGCTCCGTGTGAGGTTAACTGGGCTGTGGTTTATTCCAGGGATTTGACTGCCTACTGTTTTCATCACGATCCTGCCCCTGGCAGATTGGAAGCGGAATTTCTGTCTCTTCCTGTTCTGGGAATTGCCGCTCTCCCGGGCACGTCACAGGCATAAAGCCCACGTGGCGCAGCCATTGTGGGTCCTTCAGCACTTGCTACAAATTCCTTCCAGAAAATTCTTCAGGTGTCTGGAAACTTCATTAACTGATTGAGGCAGTGGCCAAGAGGCACTGGGCAGAACAGCCAAGCTCCCAGCTAAACACTCAGGAATCTCTGGCACGGAGTGGAGCAGACTAGGTTTCAGAAAGGTTTTACAGATGCGCTAGAAGCCCTAGATTCACCTTCACCTCAGCTCTTTTCACTGCCCTCATCCTCTTGCATTCAATGTGTTAAAGATAATGGATTTCCAGTCCTCTCATGTGGCCCCTATCATTCCTCACCCATCTTTCCCTCTGCTTGATCTGACACATCCATCTTGCTTGCTTTTGCACACCCCACTTCCCATTCGTAGAATGTGAATCATTGAACACCATGTTGTGCCAACCTGCATATTCCTGCCAAATAAACACAAAACCCTTCCTATCCTGTATCCCTCTATTTTTCTTTCATCTGTGCGCCTGTCTAAGCATTTCTTAAATCTCCCCCCCCCCCCTATTGTTCCAGCCTCACCGCTACCCCTGGCAATGCATTCTAGGCATCTGCAACTCTCTACGTGTTTAAAAATCACTTACCCCTGATGTCTCCCCTAAACCTTCCTCGCTTCACTTTGTACAGACTCCCACCCTGGGAAAAGAGCGCATTCTGCACCCTTTGACCTTCCTTCTCCCTTTGGCTCTTTTTTATTTGTTCTGTTCACTCTCTGCACACTCAGAAGGACATCCAACTTCTGTGAACCCACTGGGCTTGATGGCAGAGAATGGAACGTTGACACCTCTGATGGGGAAATGTACGGTCCTGGCCGTGTCACGAGGACGTTTCTCCTTGCAGGGGGAAAACCTGTAACACAGGGACATCATCTTCGAATGATGGCCTTTCTATTTAGGATGGATGTGAGGAAGATTTCTTTTACTTAATTTTCCCTGAAGCATTCTCTATCTCAGTGGGTTGTTGGGGCTGAGCCATTGACTAAGTTCAAGACCAACATTTTTGGACTACTGGGGAGTCCTGGGTGACTAGAAACAAGTGAGAAATGGCTCTGAAGCCAAGATCAGCTCAGCCATGATCTTATTCAGTGAGAGCAGGCTGCAGGAGCTGTATAAACAACCCTGTTTGGCTCTTTGTTTCTATATCCTATGCCCTCCAACTAGTCTTCCTCCCTACCATCCATCCTGGAGGTTAAGAGTACCTCTCGACCATGACCAATCAAAGCCTTTTCTGCTCACCCCACCCAATACAAAAGGTCCTGTGAAATTGTTATCACTCAGAGTGTTCCTCTAACCTTCCTTCCTGTCATCATCTACCAACCATTTTTTTTGACTCTTTGCCATGTCAATTTTTCAACCATATTCCCTCTTGCCTGTTCCCTCATGGGACCCCACTTTCATCCTTACTTTAGCTTCCATGCTTGACTTGAATTCCAGCTGCATTTGGCAGTTTTCCTCTCCCTTGCAAACAACTCCCATTCTTTTCTTATTCAATGAACCAATCCCCAGCCAACCCTCCTATCATCTTATTGCTACGCCTTGATTCCTTTAAGCTTCTGGCTTGTGCCACGCATCACCTTTTGAAACTTGTTGCCTCTGACGTGCTGAATGCTATCTAACCAAACATATTGAATACTATCTACTGTGCCCTTGAATATCTTGGGATTGCTTCAGAATGCAATCCTGCACCTGTTCTGTTCTTGAAAGATACTATCACTTTTCCAGCCTTTCGCTTCACAAAGATCTTGACTGTTCTAAGGAGAAAAGGTGATCCTTCCTGAGAAGACGGAGGCAGGCAAGGCTACCAGCCACCATCCTGTCAACTTTCTCCAGGAGCTCTATGGAGAGCGTCCTGGTTGGCTGCATCACAGTGTGCTACGGTTACTGAAGAGCATTGGATGGGAGGTCAATCCATCGGACTACAAGAGTGGCAGAGTCACTGCACTGGGGTCTTCCTCCCCCTCCCCCACCCCTCTACCCATTGACGTAATCTATCGGGATTGTTGTTTAAAGAGGGCGTGCAAAATCTTTGATCTCCTGGGGAAAACCCACGCAGACACAGCATCTTTCAGTTACTCTCTTTGGGAGATACAGGAGTATCAGAGCCAGAAGCTTCAGGCTGAGAAACAACTTCTTTTGACAGGCAGTGAGGCTGATGAACAACTGAATGAACTGCTCATACTAACCCTCCGAGACTACTATATATTTAAAAATTTTATTTACCTTTATATCTGTATGACATGTGTATCATTTGTATGTGTGTATGTCTGATTGTGTGTTTGCATGTTTTTGCACCGAGGACAGAGAACGTTGTTTTGTAGGGTTGTACTTATACAATCAGATAATAATAAACTTGAACTATGCTCCAGAAAATGGATATTATCCATAACTCTTCTCCCGTGCTTGCTGACTTCGTCTGACTCCAAGCTCTGGGCTTCCTTTCCTTGTAAGTTCCTGTCACCAGGATCTCTCTCCTCGAATTTAGCTTTGTTCATTCCTGAATATTTTAATTGCTTCATTATTGTTGACGGTGTCACAAGTTGCCAAAGCCCTAAGCTCTGAACTTGCTTCCTGTACAAATATGGTGTATGGTTTGGACAAGATCTATTCTACCAGCTGGTTAGACCCACCAGAGATGTCGCCATTGGAGTAAATTTGCCAATATTGATTCAAGACCCTGTCTGGTTCAGAATAGCAGGTGAAATATGGGGAAAGTAATTTGATAATTACCAGTACCCCTGATAATGAATCAATTCTCAGTGTTAAACTTCATTTGAACTGAATTGTCACGTTTACTGAGATGACGAGCAAACTTCACTTTGGGTGTTGTCAAGTCAAGCTATGCTCAAGGACAACAGGTTGTCCAATAATTAAAAAGATAATGATGCAAAAGTATAGTCTGATAGGAAGGAAGCCCTTGAATCTGGTGGTTTGTGTTTTCAAACTCATGCATCTTCTGTGCGATGGGAGGGGGAAGAAGAGATAAAAGGAACTCGAGGAGAAGAATTTCAGGGACAATCCCAAGAATTGCTTGGTAGCACCAGTACTCACTGATTTGGAAAAATCCTGAAGGAAATAGCTGGCAGACCCTCATCTTCCTCAATATACTGAGTGCAACGGCATCTGGTGTTAGGAGTGATCACACAGCACTCCACCCACTTCCTCCACCATTGCATTGCCTGCTAAATTACCCAAGTTCCCTCCCTACATCAAAACCCTATGCATTGGCTCTCCTTTAGTGACCAATCGGATTTCTTCCACTGTAGTCCCTGTTCATCATCATTAATCCTTCCCCCACTGCCCCCTCTAGTAACACCTGCCCATTGATGTTTGGATAGGCACGTGGAAGTAACAGAAGTAGAGGGTTATGGATGTGATTGTTGTACAACAGATTGTTGTAGAGTAGGTTTACATAGATCGGCACAACATCGTAGGCTGAAGGACCTGTACTGTGCCATAATGTGTTCTATTGCCATGCTTCTTGTTTCTAATCTATGTTGCTTTGTCAACAGCATCTCCTGAATTCATGTCTTCTACATCTGGAAGAACACATACAGCAGATTCATGGGACTGAAACATCGGTAACTATCTTTACCTGCTATGGACGCCGCACGACTGGTTGAGTTCCTCCAGCATTTCTGTATTTTTTTTTACTACAATCTCAGCATCTGTAGACTTTTGTGTTTCACTCCCTTCATGAGAACATTTCCAAGTTCCCCTCCAAATCATCTGCAGTTGGAAATACATTGTGTTTCTGTGTCAAAACCTGACAAAATCGGACCAAACAATACTGTGGAAACAGCTTTCCAGAGATTCATTGGTTCACCACCACCTTCTTGAGGGCAATTAAGGACGCTAGTTTTACCAACGACATCACGGGTGCTGTATATAAAGATTCCTTAAGTTGTCTGGCAGGTCATTTGTATTAGTGAAGGATGTAAGGGTCCTCGTCACACTTAATCCCCAGCAGCAGTGTGATAGAGGATTCTCTGATCTACAGGCTGTACCTGGGGATGCACACAGAGTTAGACATCCAGAACTACTGGAACACCATCAACTCAGTGAAAGGCGCCTTTTGGTTTTCCCAAAACCTGTTGGTCTTTCAGAACATGGAGACATCAATGAGGCAATGCTGCCGACTGGCACATTCCAGGCTGCAGGAGTAAATGCTGAGGAACGCAATGTGGCTTGGCCCAGCCAAAGCGAGAGCATTGTGGGGAAGGACTGCAGTCCACTTCTGGCCATTGAGGGGATGAGACTGGAGGGGAAGCCTCTGGAGGCTCTGGTTTCCTCCCACCATGGGCTCGTGGGCCAAAATGGCCTGTTTCTGTGCTGTATATTTAAATTTTAAAAAGAAATGAAGAGGGAGATATCAATATAATGTACAGGAATGAAATCTAAATATCAATTGACACTAAGAATGTGAAAAAGATTTTGCTCTGTTTTATTTTGGGTTTTATTTTGTTCTATCGTTGAATCTTTCTGCTTTAACTAGAAACATGATCTGGTTACTCCATGTTTCAGCAATTCTACCTTCAGAAGTGAAAAGGAACGCGGGATTTGGTCTAAAGTCTAGATAGGTATATCTCCCAGGGGCATCCTGTGGAGAAGAATGGATAGAGGTAAAATGACAGAGAGAAGGCTGGTGACTGGTGGATTTCATATTCAGATTTCAGATTTATTGTCAGAGTATACACATGACATCCATACAGCTCTGAGATTCTTTTTCCTGCAGGCGAGGCAGAATTACCACTTATTGGTAGCGCAATTAAAAACTGTACTCAACGTACACATGTCAATAGATAACGAATTAAAACAAACTGAGCAATACAGAGAGAAAAAAAATCAATAAAGCGTCCACGATTGATTTTGTCATTGAGGAGTCTGATGGTGGAGGGGGAGCAGCTGTTCCTGAATCTGGTGGTGCAAGTCTTGTGGCACCGATACCTCTTTCTTGATGGCAGCAGCAAGAACAGAGCGTGTGTTGGGTGGTGTGAGTCCTTGAGGATTGTTGCTGTTCTTCTCCTACAGTTGTGTTCCCTGTAGATGTTCTCGATAGTGGGGTGGGATTTCCTTGTGACATCCAACTACCTTTTGCAGGACTTTCTGCTCAGGGGCATTGGTGTCCCCATACAAGACCAGGATTCACATTCTTTTTCACATGCTTAGAGGTATTTACATTTCTTTACTGTATGTTGTGTTATCGATTTTGTGTTAGCAAAGCACTAACGGAGTGAACAAAAAAGACCAGCAGTCAGTGGGTTCGTCTTCACTCGAAAGTTTATTTTACTTTTCCGCTCTGTGCTTTAAAGTCCCCAGAAGTCTCGCCCCTGCTCCAGAAGCTGCGACTGTGTGATGCCACTGAGCAGTCCGTGCGTATGCGGGCCCAGAGCCAAGCTTGAAGTGGTTGTTCCACTGACGCATGTGTGACATGCAGAGCCGGTTCGCCTGACCGTCAATAGGTGCATTCTCTGCCAAGAATGTGCCTGCAGAAGCGGATTCAGACCTGTGGAATGGTCGTTCAGATGGCAGCGCTGAAAGCGCAGAGCTGGCCATCTGAAAGGGACAGCTTCATGAGAGGCGCCTCAGAGCGCACTCTGGCTCCTGTTCCTTCGGGCTGTCAGGGCTGATCCCACTGTCCCGCTCTCTTCCCACAGCCCTACATCAGTCCCCACACTGTGGGATGGCTGGCACGGGCTGTCAGCATTGCTGGTGGGGACTGACATAGGGCTGTGGGGAGAGAGTGGGGCAGCGGGATCAGCAATGCAGACTCCCCAAGAGGGATAACAGGGACACCCTAACTCAGACTCCCACCTTACCCTAATCCCCCCAAATGACCCAAACAGGAATCCCACACAATCCCTTAAACCCCACCATAGCAGACCCAGACTCCCCAAGAGGGATAACAGGGAAACCCTAACTCAGATTCCCACCTTACCCTAACCCCCCCCCCCCCCCAAATGACCCAAACAGGAATCCCACACAATCCCTTAAACCCCACCATAGCAGACCCAGACACTGGGCAATGCAGACTCCCCAAGAGGGATAACAGGGACACCCTAACTCAGACTCCCACCTTACCCTAACTCCCCCCAAATGACCCAAACAGGAATCCCACACAATCCCTTAAACCCCACCATAGCAGACCCAGTCACTGGGCAATGCAGACTCCCCAAGAGGGATAACAGGGACACCTAACTCAGACTCCCACCTTACCCTAACCCCTCCAAATGACCCAAACAGGAATCCCACACAGTCCCTTAAACCCCACCATAGCAGACCCAGACACTGGGCAATGCAGACTCCCCAAGAGGGATCACAGGGACACCCTAACCCAGACCCAACCTTACCCTAACCCCCCAAATAACCCATGCAGGAATCCCACACAAACTGTAAAACCCCACAGCAGACCCAGCCAGACACTGGAAGATGCAGAAACCCACCAGAGGAGAAGAAACTAGCCCCAGCAGGAGCTAGAAACAGACACAATGTAATGAAAACATGGGCCAGCCCAAAGTGGCAGTTCAGAGTGATACAGAACCCCAGAGCACTGACAGCCCGTGGCAGCCTCCCCACAGTGTGGGGACTGGAAGGGCTGGGGGGGAGAGAGCGGGGCAGTGGGATCAGTCTGGGGACAGCCTGCGCGGCTGCCCCTGCCCTGACGTCCCATGACGGGGGACAGAGACAGCTAGGAGGGGGGCTGTCAGGGACTCGCCAGCTGATTGTCATCCCCTGAGCAGACACTTTCAGGCGGCTGCATTCATGTGCCGGGGTCGGGGTTGGGGGGAACACCTCAGTGCACCAAGTTGGCCTCCTCGCATGTGCCTCCTGCGCTTTCAAGTGGCCTCCGGACAGCTGGACATGGGCATAATATGTGGCTTTCCATCGGGTGAATTTGGCCACCTGACCATGTGCCCCTCATCAGACCAGAGAGAGGGCGAAGAAAGATAAACGGGGAGCAAGCCAGGGGTAAAAATGGAGAGAGATGCAAGGCAAAAGGGAAATGGCAAAGAAAGCAAATACGAACTTAATGCAAGAAATGGAAGAATCCCAGCAAAGTGTGAGAGGCTGTGGTTTGTCGAAAGGGAGGAGAGGGCTGGTGGAATGGGGCAGGTTCGTTAATGTAGGCTTTGTTTTTGCTGTGGGGTAGGTGTTCCGGACGGGTTGCCAGCACATGATGTCAATCCATCGGCGATTTAAAACGCGGAGACTCAGTCCCGGCCAAACATCGGTTTGGAGAGCAGGCGAGCGGAGGAGGGTGCTCCCGATTGCCCGGGTTTTGAGGCAGAAGGGTTTATCCCAGCAAAATGATTTTCGGAACCTTGTTATTCTTTAGCTTGCACCTCTGCCGCAGCCTCAGCACCTGCCAACGAAACGGAGGTAAGAGAGTTTGCCCGTTTGCTTAAAGCATCCAACCTGCCCCGAGCCCCTTTATTTCCAGGCTGCTCTCCTCTCACCGCCCACCGAATCCCGCAAACCATTGCCTCCCCACGTCCCTCCTGAAATATTTTGCGGGACACCGAGAAAGTGAAATGATGCTTTAGAACGTTTTATCGGCACGAACCCCCCCCCCCCCCCCCCCCCGGTCACGGGAAGATTTCAGCTTCATCTGACAGAACCCCCGTTCATAATATAAAGACCTTATTCGCCTGTCCTTCCTGGGTCAATCACGTCATTCGTTCAGACTTTATCTCTTGGCTCCCCTGGACCCATACCCTCACCCCTGGACCCATCCCCCTCACCCCTGGACCCATCCCCTCAACCCTGGACCCATTCTCCCACTCCTGGACCCATCCCCCTCACCCCTGGACCCATCCCCCTCACCCCTGGACCCATCCCCCTCACCCCTGGACAAATCCCCCCCACTCCTAGACCCATCCCCCTCACCCCTGGACCCATCCCCTCACCCCTGGACCCATTCCCCCACTCCTGGACTCATCCCCCTCACCCCTGGACCCATCCCCCTCACCCCTGGACCCATCCCCCTCACCCCTGGACCCATCCCCCTCACTCCTGGACCCATCCCCCTCACCCCTGGACCCATCCCCCCACTCCTAGACCCATCCCCTCACCCCTGGACCCATCCTTGCCTGAGCCCCAGTCCTCTCCCTGCTGGGTTCATGCTTCTCAGAATTTTACCCTCCTCACACTCTTACCCCCATGATTTGATCTGTTTCTCCCTGTTCCGGGCAGAATATGAGGTTCATGGCAAACAGCCCAGAGCAGATATAAACAAGGGATCAATGCAATGAGTGAATCCTGTCATTTTTACTCTCTGCATTTCTGAGAGAAATGGATCGATGTCAGTAAGAAAAGGTGCTGGGGAAAGGAGTTAATGGAGAACCAGAGAACATTACAGCACAAAAAACAGGCCATTCGTCCCTTCCAGCCAAACTTTTATTCTGCCCAGTCCCACTGACCTGTACCTAGTCCATACCCCTCTCATCCACGTACTGGTCCAAATTTTTCTTATATGTCAAAATTGAGCCCACATTCACCACTTCAGCTGGCAGCTCATTCCACACTCCCACCAGTCTCTGTGTGAAGAAGTCCTCTCCCCTATCGTCCTTAACCCATATCCTCTGGTTTGTATTTCACCTACCCTCAGTAGAAAAGCCTATCTACTTTTACTCTGTCTTTCCCCCTCATAATTTTAAATACCTCTATCAAATCTCCCCCCATTCTTCTACACTCCAGGGAATAAAGTCATAACCTGTTTAACCTATCCCTGTAACTCAGTTCTTGAAGACAGGCAACATCCTAGTAAATCTTCTCTGCATTCTTCTATCTTATTGATATTTCTCCAGTAGTTTGGTGACCAAAACTGCACCTAATACTCCAAATCTGGCTTCACCAATTCTTATACAACTTTACCATAACATCCTAACTCTGTACTCAATATTTTGAGTTATGAAGGTCAATAAGCCAAAACATCTCTTTACAGCCTTAATCACCTGTGATGCCACTTTCAGGGAATTATGTATCTGTATTTTCAGATCCATCTTTTCCTCTGCACTCCTCAGTGCCCTATATTTATTATGCATGTTCTACCTTGGTTTGTCCTTCCAAAATGCAACACCTCGCCCTTGTCTGCATTAAATTCCAACTGCCATTTTGCAACTAATTTCCCCAGCTGGTCCAAGTATAATGCACCCCATTCATATCAGTAACGATTCAACCTACAAACATTGAGTTATATTGTGACACCATGAGAGCTGGTTTAACATCAGTTGTTGATTTGCCTGGAGAATAAATTGGACTTTTGTCTTTATTCACTGTCTTTAGGAGATTTCAACCATCAGATGCTTTCGAAAATGGTGCTAACAAACCAGGAACTGGCAGAGATTAAGGAGCTCCTGAAACAACAGGTAAAGGAATAGTAACCAACTTTAATTCTGTGCACACCACCCTGGTTCAATGGTCCTGTGAATCCTTTAATTCTTAATGACACTATCCACATTCTGGTCGTCACCAAATACCCAATCATAACCAATGCGAGTCTTTTTAAGCCTTGTGCTTAATTATTATTGCTGGGATGTAATGTTCAAAATGAGAGAGCTGCCCAAGTGTTTGACAGAAATGGGACTCATCATTTTTTAAATTAATTATCAGGATGTGGGCTTTGATGACAAGAGCAGCATTTAATGTCCATCCTTGAGCATCTTTAAGTAAGAGGCAGTGAGCTACTACCTTGAACTTCTGTGGTGAAGGTTATTAGAAGGAATTTGAATGTTTAGACTCGGCTACGATTCAGGAATAGCAAAGATATCTCCAAGTCAGGATGGTGTGCAACTTGGAAGAGGAATCTGCAAGTCAAGGTGGGAGTGGGGTGGGGGGGGGGTGGTGTTATGTTCAGAAAAGGTTTGATGAGTTCAAAGAGAATTAAGGCTTGATGCATGTTATCATCAAACAGTGGTCTTTATTTATACACAGGGGAACTCACAAAAGAGCACAGACTCACACAGACCAATCCAGAATAATGAACTGGACTTCAGTGCTGGTCTTGAGGCAGCAGCAAAAGAGCATGAGCAGAATCCACACATGGCTTTTCATTGCAGGGCCCATTCGTATGATCAGTCCATAGGAAACAAAGCATTTTTACACACAAACTTAGGAATTATTTTAAAAAAATGAGCATTCTGTTACAAGCCCAGAGGACCCATAAACCCAGCAGTAATAGATATTCACCAAGACAAATAGTTACTTAAACAAAAGTTGCTTTTAATTATCTTTAAATATGAAAATAGAATCAAACTTTAACTTATTACTATTGACTTAACTTAACCCCCTTCTAATTCTAAGCGCACGTGCATGCAATGTGTGTGTAAGTTCAGAAAAGTTCTTTGGTTCACAGTCCAATCTCACTTCTCATTCCTCCAATTTCACTGGTTGAAGGCAATTCTTATACTGTGCACAGAATTTAACATTTATAAATTTACCAGGCTTTGGTGCTTGAAGGCTTAGGAAGGTTTTTCCCGGTTTTCAGAGAAAGATTTGTTGTTCTAGGACATCCACAACTGATGTACTTCTATCAGTTATTTCAGTGTCTTGCTGAAATAACTGCCCCTTTAAAGTTCTCCAGATGATAACCTCTTTCTTACAGGTCATCACAGAGTTCCTTTTTGTTTCCCTTATTCCAAGTGAAATATGAGATAGCTAATCCACTCCTCTTGCGTGAACCACAAAGGCTTTGACCAGGCTGTCTTCCAAGCTTACCAGCTTGTCCTGTTCCAGTCCCAGCCATTTCTGCTGGCTGTAACACTGTACAAATGATCTGTGTGTGTGTGTGTTTCTCTCTCTCTCTCTCTCTCTCTCTCTCTCTCTCTCTCTCTGTGAGAGAAAGCCTGTTTGACTCTCTCTGCTTGAAAAACCACATGATCCTCTTAGAACAGCAAGCTCTCTTCCAGACAGCAGCGGCTCCGACATGCTCTTTCATCTGTCACCTTTTGTAAACAACAATCCATTAGTGAAGACTCTTGAGCATCTTCAAAGCTATTGCAAATGCTCTGAGCCACCAATATGTCTGGCATTGGGCAGAGCTCCAGTATTTCAAATAAGATCGGTTTTAAAGTATTTGTATGTAACGTACACTAACAAACCTTTCCCAATTTATCTCCCAAAAACATATCTAAATATATATATATATATATATATATATATATATATATATATATACTCTGTCACAATACTTACTATGGTGTGTCCCAAAATGGTCATTTATATGGGGGCACTTTTACACACTGTTGTGGAGTTTGTCGGAGGGGGAATGTTGTATTCATTAGGCTTGTTTCTTATGGAGTGGCTGCGGTCAATTTACACTGCAGGCGCTCTGTAAAAATGTGTAGGGGTAAGAGTGGAAAAATTATGGGATGGAATTTGCACAATAAATTCCATCACAACATTTTTTCCCTGCCACCAGAGCAGAAAAATTCCACTGTTCAGTGGCTGTGTAAAAATACCCATAGTTGTATGGCCAATGTTTCGGGTCTGAGCCCTTCTTCAAGGAATAAGCAAAGAATAAGCCACAAAACAGTAAATCTCAGAATAGGGGCAGTGTTGGCTGGAGGAGGATTCCAGATCAACAAAAGGTGTTCATTGGATATGATGACGGGAGAGATGAGAATTGATTATGTCTGTGTGAAAGGAGTCAGGGAAAAGGAAGAGAAGAAGAAGTCACTTTCAGATGGCCAGAATACCCAATGTAAAGCCACCTAAAATACCCGAACGCAGCTGTCAGGAGGCCACCTGAAAGCGGAGAACCCTGACCTGAGGAGTACTTACCAATCCCTTCTCTGATAGGTGTATTCTCCGCTTCCCACCTGAAGCACCTGAAAGTGGGCGGGACTACGGCCACAGTCAACAGGAGCTGGCGTTTGCTCCGCGGTGCCTCTCCCCGCTGCGAACCTTTCAGATGCCAGAATAGCGCTGCCACCTGAGTGTCGCTTTGCACAAACCCGCAACCGGCTCTGGAGCCGCATTCTCCCAGCTATTCCACCTGAAAGCGAAAGATTCTATACACTGCTGCAGGGTGTCTGGATAAAGTTAATGGCCCTTAGAATCACCCTTTTGCTTTAGAAGGGAAGGGGAATCACAGATGCCCCTATCATTCGTCACTGGATTCCTTTTGCTTACAAGCACCCCTATGCTGTGAGACGAGGTGACCGTGGCTTTGGTTCTGCATTTGCCATGCATGCAGTCAACTTCTTGGCCTGTTGCCCATCGCTGCAGATCCCAGTGACCTGTGGAGGATGTGTGAGCTCCACTGGACTTCACTGCCACAGCCCTCACAAAGAATCATTGGGAGAAATGTTCCAGACTCTGGGTATGTGGACTCCCTACCAGATGAAAGAAAAAAAAACTTCTGGAAGCAATGACATCTCTGTGACCTGTAGTTGTCATTAGTGAGTGGGAGATGCACCTCTCTGAGGGAGTTCAAAAGCGCTGGAGAAACTCACCTGCAGCGTTCTTTTTCTGCAGCAAAGATAGGCTACCAAAGTTTCTGGCCTGAGCCCTTCATCAAGGTATGATCAAAAAGCGGGCAGTCGCCTGAATAAAATTGTGGGTGGAGCACAGGCTCACAGACATGAAGGAGGTGGATATGGCTGGGAGGGCCGAAGAGAAAAAAAGCTGGGAAGTGATAGCTCTCCGAATGGAAAGTGTCTCTGAGGGAGTTGACTGTCTTTTTAGGGTCACCTGCTGTCGAAGTAATTGACGAAGAGGGTATGTCAGAGTGACGATGCAAAGATTCTTTGGAAGGCCAAGCCACTCATCGCCCAGGCTTGCAAGCAAAGCCTTTAGAGCCCCATCACTTGGGTGGCAAGGGGCATTTATTTTTTTTTACTTTAAAATTAAAATGCAATGTAGGGGCTTGAGCGTAAAGGCAATAAAACCCAAAACAAAACCACAGTGAAGATACAAAACTGGTTGGATGCAGAAACCCGGGCTCTGAAAGCTTCCCGATCGAATCGGAGTTTTGGATCAGAAGCTCGTGTTGGCAATGGATAGAACAGGCGTCCGTGAGGTTGCAGGGGCTGGAGGTGAATTCACGGGCACTCAATGTCCCTGAAGGGACTCTCTTTTGCTTCTCTTTCCTTTACTGTCAGGGGTGCCAGGGAATACTGATGGTAATTCTTTGTCATACTGTAGACTAAAGGAAATTTTGTGTAATATTACATTTTCTGTTTTATTACAGGATAATAAAAAAATCTTGAATATTGAAAATCTTGTTTTTTTAAATGTCACTAACATGCTGCACTGTCTTACAGATAAAGGAGTTAATCTTTCTGAAGAACACCTTGGCTGAGTGTGATTTCTGTGGTGAGTCAACTGGCTGAAAATTGACAAGTAACTTCCCTGAAATCTGGTGCTGTTTGGAAAGGGAGGCATTTGCAATGTGCTGTACATGGGAGATCAGTTTGGTGAGGGCATCAGTGGGGAGCTCAATCGAAGATGAAGGCTCCAAGTACAGGTCACAGTCCGGACATTTGATCTCTAAGACCACTCTGCCTTCCTTTCCCTGGCCCGATGCCTCCCTCTGCTCTGGATCCCTGGGCCTGATTTGATTGCAGATGTGGATCTGGATAAAGACTTTGCTTCCCATTGCTGATTCAGCCCCTGTTGATGTTCTCCTCTTGTCATTCCGCCTCCAGGTATTCAATGGGAGGGGAAGCAGCCGCCAATAACAGTTTATCCATTGGGAAAATGTGTTCCCCATCCCTGCTTCCCTGGGGTGCCGTGCGCCGAGACAGCAAATGGATTTTTATGTGGCAGCTGTCCCAATGGCTTCACGGGCAATGGAACACATTGCACTGACGTGGACGAGGTGGGTTCAAGGCAGGATGTGCAGTAGGAGGGCTGAGATGAAGCTGCATGCAAGGAGGGCAGAGAACAGGGCTTTTTACAGACTAAGGAGTGAAACACAAAAATCTGTAGATGCCAGGATTTAAAAACTTGCTTTAAGACCGCGGTACTCCACGCGCGCGGGCTAAACCCCAACAAGTCCATCCCGAGATACGACCGATTCTTCGGTCCCCATTATGTTCATAAGTCTAGTAAGCAGACACAAATGCTGGAGGAACTCAGCCGGTCTCGCAGTGTCCATCGGAGGTAAGGATATACAATCACTATATATATAAATGTCAGTTATATATCCTTACCTCCGATGGACACTACAATACCGGCTGAGTTCCTCCAGCATTTACTGTGTTTTTGTTTACAGACTAACTTGAGGTGGGCAAGGGTCTGGCAGGGGAGAAGGGAGAGGTGTGGTAGCAATTGGTGGGGTGGGTGGAACTTGGGGATAATTTGGGGGCCAGCTCTTCTGATGGGAGTTAATATAAATTGAGGTCAAATTATCTGAATGGTTACCACATCAACCAGTCAATAGCAAACCCAAAAGTCAAAAGAGGGATCCGATGGTTATACGTGGTTGTTTCATCGTTCAATCTTCATCAAAGATTCTGCAGTAAAGGGAGGGTCCACAATAGTGAGGCTGAAGGTGGAGTGATTGAGCTGGATCTCATCAGCAGATTTGAACATGACTGGAGCAAACCACAAAGTGCTGGAACTCAGCAGGTCAAGCAGCGTCCACGGAGGGCAACAGACATCAAAGTTTTGGGGCGAAACTCTTCATCAGGACTTCAAGTGGGTTCATGAGCTAATCTTTCTTTCCTTCCCAGTGCAAGACACAGCCTTGCTTTCCCAGAGTTCGGTGTATTAACAAATCTCCTGGTTTTCAATGTGACCCTTGTCCAAGAGGCTACCGTGGGCCAAGAATCCAGGGCATAGGGAAGACAATCGCTCTAATGCACAAGCAGGTAAAGGATAGCAACCTGGGAGGGAGCCGGGCTCATCCTTGCTGAGTGTGGGTGGGGTGAGGGAGGGGAGGTGTGAGCGCCAAGTGTGAGCACTGACGGTGAGCGGGTGTGACGGGAGGGTGTTGCAACATTGTTGACCTGTGACGGTGCCCCATTCACTCTCTTTACTTTGCAGGTTTGCATGGACATCAATGAGTGTGACAATGGGTTTAATGGTGGCTGCGATCCAAACTCCATCTGCACCAATACCCCGGTGAGGAACAAGACCAGTATGTGAGCAAGAGACACACATGCACACGCACACGTCTGGAGATGGGGGGAGGGCTGATGTCAGGGAGGGCTGTGGATTGCCAAGCACCCTGCAGACAGTTTGTGCTGTGTGCTATCTCAGAGTTTGGCAAGAGCTGTGTGGTGGCTGGGGTAATATAACAGGCAACCAAATGCCTGCCTGTTCATATCTGGTGCTGGCATCTAGTCTTTGAGATGTAAAATGAAAGGGCAGCCTCACTCATTATAAATCCACCCTTTGATTCGTTGCTTTGTAGCCAAGTGTGTCTCCAGGTTAATCTTGGTGCCCTGCATGTTAACTCCAAATGACCTGCTGTTTCCACAGGGATCTTTCCGATGTGGGCTGTGTAAGGCCGGCTACATTGGAGACCAGCTCCAAGGCTGTCGACCGGAGAAGGTCTGTACAAATGGAGCACCAAGTCCATGCCATCGCGAAGCTCAGTGCAGTATGACTCAGAACAACAAGATCAGCTGTGTTGTAAGGAAATCTGCTGTAATCTGTTAACTCCTGGAGTGGCAGAGAAAGAAAATTGCGGGGGGGGTGGGGGGGAGGGGGGAGGGATGGTGAAGGGAGAGGTTTGAAATGAGAGGGCAGGAGAAGACAGAAGGAGGAACAAATTAGGAGACCAAGAAGGTGGGGGAGACTTAGTGAGAGAGATAGATAGAGTTAGAGAGAGAAGGGTATAGAAAGGGAAGGGTATAGAGAAAGCGATGGGGATGGAAAGAGGAGGGAGAAAATGGAGAGGGTAATGAGAAAGTGAGTTTGAATGTTCTCACTGTGTCTGTGTGACAGGGCATATCTGGGTTATGGTAGGCATGGCACATGCCTGGGGCACCACTTGAAGGGAACTCCCACCACCCCACGCTCAGCGCCACCGCCACCCTGGACATACAACTGTTTCTTCCACACTCGGTACACTGGTTCTCCTTCCTTACCCTAGTGTTCACTCTCAATTATACAACGCCAAATACAACATGGTGGTCACCAAGGCCAGGTCTCGCGAGACCTCCTTGTCGCCATTTTTTTTTGACGCATTGGCCACCCCTTCCATAGGCTCTATTTTGCATAGGTACCCCTGTGGGTGGGGTTCCTTTGGGTGCTCCAGTTTCCTCCCACCCTTCAAAACATACATAGGTTTGTAGGATAATTGGGGTATATAGGTGGCATGGACCTGTGGGCCAGAAGGGCCTGTTACTGAGCTGTATGTCTAAATTTAAAAACATTTTTTAAAAATGGTTTTTGTGATGGCACCTGGTGAAATCCAAAGCTTTGGAGCCAAGTATGAGGCCATTTCAAACCATTGACTATAATGATTGCCCAGAATGATGGAGTGGGAGAGGACGTGATGGCTCCTGGTCTTGCCAATAGAACCTTTGAACATTACAGCACAGAAACAGGCCCGTTTGGCCCTTCTAGTCTGTGCCGAACCTTTTTTTTTGCCTGGTCCCACTGACCTGCATAGCCCTCCACACCTCTCTCATCCAATGTTTGTACAGGATGTGGCAAATATTTCTGCTTGTGCAACATTGGAATGTCAGGCAAACAGTCCAACAATATAGAGCTTGTTGTAATAATCTAATTGCGATTTGAGTCAGGTTGTGATCTTAATTGCAATAATCTCTCTTGTTGTCATTGCTTCAGTGTGGAATTGGCTGGGCTGGAAACGGTTACATCTGTGGACCTGACACTGACATTGACGGGTTTCCCGATGAAACTCTGGAATGTCCTGACAGAAACTGCCTCAAGGTATGATGGAACATACTATAAGGGAAAGACGTGGAGAGGGTAGAAAGAGGAATGAGTATGAAAAGGAAATGGTTGTAAATGTGTTGATTGATGATTTGCTCCTGCTCCAGGATAACTGTGGATCAGTGCCCAACTCTGGACAGGAAGATGCAGATGGCGATGGGATTGGAGATGCCTGTGACAATGATGCAGATGGCGATGGGATTCTGAACGAAGCGGTCGGTAGTTCTAAAGAAATATCATGGGTTCATGTATTGAATCAAAATATCATGGGTTCAAGTCACGTTCTGGAGGACCGAGTCAATAAACCAGACAACTGCTCCCAGAGCAACATAGCTCCACAGCACGGAAATAGGCCTTTCAGCCCCACTTGTCCATGCTGTCTGAACAGGTCCCATTTGCCTACGTTCACAGCCCATGACCCTCAAATTCTTTCTGCGTCTACCTGTCTAAATGTCTCTTGAATGCCACATTTGTGTCCGCTTCATCTGCAGCTCATTCCATGTGCCCACACCCTCTGAGTGACGAAGATTCTTCCTCAGATCCCTTTTAAATCTTTCTCCTTCTCATCTTAAAACCTTGTTTTGGGTTCTCTTGCCCTGATTAAAAAGGCTCTGAGCCCTTTATGACATTATAGACCTCCGCTCCAGGGAGCAAATTCCCAGCCTATCCAGCCTCTTCCTGTAATTCCAGAAACTCTTCTGAGGGAGCACTGGGGGGCTGTCTATCTGATGTGACAGATGTCTAAAGTCTTGTCAGGTGCTGGAGGGTGATTTCAATGAGTAGGGATCTTTCCTCTGTGACTGGCATAATATTTACCTCTCACTCAGTGTCACTAAAGGCAGATCATCCACTTGTGATCAATCTGCTGCCTGTGGGAGCTTGCCGTGTACAAATTGGTTGCTATGCTTCTTACATCGCATCAGGTAGCACACTTCAAAAATGCTGGGTCGGAGCCGGGGCCATTGGATGTCTTGTCTGGCGATGGAGAACTTGAGTGTTATTGTCAGACAGCACTGAACAGGCCCTTCGGCCAAACTCATTCATGCCGACCATTCTGGGTTATTATAATTTGCTTGCATGTGATTCATATCCTTTTCATCCTTCCTATCCATTTATCCATCCAAATGTCCTTTTGAACATTGGAATTGTATATAAGAACATGAGCAGGAGTCGGCCATCTGGCCCATCAAGCCTGCTCTGCCATCCAGTGAGATCATGGCTGATCTGATGATAGGCTCATCTCCACTTACCTGCATTTTCTCTTAATTCCCCTACTTTGTGAAAAACTATTCAACCTTGTCTTAAATATATTTACTGAGTTCTACTCCACTGCTTCAGGGGGCAGCGAATTCCACAGATTCACCACCCTCTGGGAAAAGCCATTCCTCCTTGTCTCCATCCTAAATCTACCACCCTGAATCTTGAGGCTAAGTCCCCTGGTTTTGGTCTCCCCACCAATGGAAACAACTTACCTATCTTATCCATGCCTTTCATCATTCTATGTGTTTCTGTCAGATTTCCTCTCATTCTTCTAAATTCCAGTGAGAACAGTCCCAGACCACTCACTTTCTCCTTAGGCTAACCCCATCTTTGGAATCCCCCTGGTGACCCTCCTCTGCATTGCCTCCAAAACCATTTCTTCAAGGTGAGGAGACCAGAACTGCATGCAGCACTCCGAGCAAATGATTTTTGAGATCATCCTCTGCCAGCTCGTTTAATTATACCTGGAATTCTTAAAGTAATTTGATCAAAATAATGAAAGGGAACAGTTGGAAGACCCCTGCTGCCTGAGGTCAAGTCGTCTTTAATATCAAGGATTAATTTTCTTTTGGATGTGTCACTGGGCAGAGCAGCAATTACAAGCCACTCCTAAATGCCCTTAAGAAATGGAGCCATGCCATGGTAGTCCATGTGGTGAAGATCCTCTGGTAGGGTTGGGGTTGGAGGGGGAGGGCTGCTCTTGGGTTCAGAAGGACTGATCAAAGTAGATTGGCACACAACTTGGAAGAAAACTTTCAGGCGCTGTCCCTAAGCACCCGCTGCTCCTGTCCTTGGCAGGAGAGGTGGAAGGTTTGGGGCTTGTGCTGGAGTACAGGTAGCCGCTGCTTTTCCAAAGTTCACTTTACACCACTTCGCTTTTACAGAAGACCTCCATCAGCACCTTTTTTCCGCTAACTGAAAGAAATCTGAACGACTTTTGCTTTTACAAAAAAAGGCAAAAAACGGAAAAAGCATTCAGCGGGGTGTCGAGAGAGTGCAGGGCGGTGAGATCAGTGTGGGGACTGATAGCAGGGTGTCGGGAGACTGCGGACAGTGGGATCAGTGTGGGGACTGATAGCAGGGTGTTGGGAGACTGTGGACAGTGGGATCAGTGTGGGGACTGATAGCAGGGTATCGGGAGAGTGGGGGGAGAGGGATCAGCGTGGGGACTGATAGCAGGGTGTCGGGAGAGTGCGGGCAGAGGGATCAGTGTGGGGACTGATAGCAGGGTGTTGGGAGAGTGGGGGGAGAGGGATCAGTGTGGGGACTGATAGCAGGGTGTCGGGAGACTGTGGACAGTGGGATCAGTGTGGGGACTGATAGCAGGGTGTTGGGAGACTGTGGACAGTGGGATCAGTGTGGGGACTGATAGCAGGGTATCGGGAGAGTGGGGGGAGAGGGATCAGTGTGGGGACTGATAGCAGGGTGTCGGGAGAGTGCGGGCAGAGGGATCAGTGTGGGGACTGATAGCAGGGTGTTGGGAGAGTGGGGGGAGAGGGATTAGTGTGGGGACTGATAGCAGGGTGTCGGGAGAATGTGGACAGTGGGATCAGTGTGGGGACTGATCAGTGTGGGGATTGATAGCGGGGTGTTGGGAGAGCATGGGACAGTGGGGACTGATACTGATAGCGGGCTCTCGGAAGAGTGCAGGGCAGTGGGTCTGGGAACACTCAAAAAATTTTCCCATATAAATTGTTGCTTCATCACTTTATGCCATTTCGGCTTATGAAAGGTTTCATAGGAACATTCTACTTTTGGATAGTGGGGGAATCCTGTACTGTTAGCTGTACAACTGCTATCAGACAATCTCATGCATATTCATGCTATTAGACTTTGTGTACAACTGCTATGAGAATCAAGATTTATTGTCATGAACCAAATCATGAAATTTGGTGTTTTCTCATTTAATTTTCACAGGATAACTGTGTTCTGATCCCAAATATCAACCAGCGTAACACCGACCAGGATAACTTTGGGGATTTGTGTGATAACTGCCGGCTGATAGTCAATAATGATCAGAGAGATAGCGATGGGGACGGAAAAGGAGATGTATGTGACCAGGACATGGATGGAGATGGTACGGGCTTGAAATAGCTGCGACAAATTTTCAAAGATAAGTGTGGGCACATCCTCTAAAGCAACCATTCTCAACAGGACTCTTCGGCCCTCCTGGGGACCACAGCACGTTTAAGTAAAGGCCTTGCTTTCTTTTCACCTCCCATAACGTCATGTATTTACACATGTAAAAGCTGAGATTTTTGGACCAATTTCTCAGGTCAAATTTGGGGGAGGTCGACTTTTACATGGTCATACCTTTGACCGGAGTAACTACCTGCGTCGTTCAAGGTGGCAGGAGCTCGGATGGCTGGGATGGGGGTGATAAGTCTGCGTTTGGGGCATCGGGAGTTTGGATGGCTGGGACCGAGTGGTAAGTCTGCATTTGGGTATAGGAAGTTTGGATGGCTGGGACCGAGTGGTAAGTCTGCGTTCAGGGCATCGGGAGTTTGGATGGCTGGGACTGTGTGGTAAATCCATGTTGGGTGCATTGGGAGCTCGGATGGGAGGATGGCCAAGTTGTAGGAGAGAAACTATGGTGGGGCATCGGAAGCTCTGGTGGGTGGACAGCTGGGACAGGGGTCTGCAGTTGGGCGTTGGGAGTTCCTGTAGCGGGTAGTTTGGGCATTGGAAGCTCAGATGGGTGGGTGGTTGGGGCCAAAAATAGGAGGGTCGTTTTTACATGGGTCATACAGAAAACATAATTTCTGGCCCAAAAAAGGATGGAGAGGATCGATTATTACATGAATATATATGGTAAATATTTTTTAATGTTTTTAATGTAGTCAGTAGGAGAGAAGTACAAAAGAAACCAAAACTTGACTGCTTCACAGGGAAGGGTCCATAACAAACTTTGAATAAAGTCCTGGGGGGGTGGGTGGAGGGGGGCATAGCCGAAAAAAGGTTCAGAACGGCTGCTCTAAACCAAAGTTCACACAAGGTAGTTGGCAAGAAGGAGAGATGGAACATCACAGCAGAGCCAAGAGCAGTGTGGTCCCATTGTACCCACCTACCATTGGCTGGCTTGTGGCATTTGAGGATAGGGCAGCAATAATTGAGAGGGATTACTGGACCAGGAGTTGGTCAGAGATTGGAATCTGGAAGCGTGCAGTTCACAGTGCCTGCTGGTCAGAGGGATGGGTCAGGAATGATCACCAGGGGATGAGGTGAATGCTCGAGGTCAGGATGAATGGGATTCATTCTTATTCAGCGTGCTTTGGACTTCAATCATTTCCTTCATTTTCCAGGAATCAGAAACAGTTTGGATAACTGTGAGCGAGTTCCAAATCAGGATCAGAGGGATTGGGATAGAGATGGGATTGGCGATGCCTGTGACAGCTGCCCAAACATCAGTAACCCAGATCAGGTGCACAGCAGCGGTTGACCTTGTTCTGACTCTCAGCTCACTCCATGTCTCAAATCCCGGGCTAATGTTCTCCCTTTGGTACCTGGGTGGGAGTTGGGCGGTTTGCTATTGGGGTTGGAGGGGGGAAGTGTTGGGGTGTCATGGGAATGTCACACTGCCGGCAGAGGGGGTTGCCATAGGAACGTTGTACTGTTGGGGTTGCCAAGGAAACACATTGTTGGGGATTGCGCCAGATACAGTGAGGAGTCGCCATGGGAATCAGATTGTGGCGGGGGTTGCCATTGGGAACACTGGATTGTGGAAGGGTTGCCATGGGAACACCATGTTGTCGGAGGACTGTACAGGCAGTCCCCCATGTTATGGACATTTTGGTAATGGAAATTCACGCTAACCCAAAACTTTAAAACACATAATAAAATTCATCATTATGGGATTTATGTGGGAAAATGAAATTAATGTAAAGTATAATGGAAATAACACGTTCTGCTAATTATGATTTTTACATAGACATAAAGGAGAAATTCCGTAAAATAATTATTTGCATACTTACCTCCAGAGTGGTCGTTTACACAGGAAGCACTTTTACATGGCCTTCCTATGTCGCAGAGTTTGTTGGAGGGTGAATGCGTGTGGACGTCGTATTCATCGTCCCCGTTTCTAACGGAGTGCTTGCGGTCAATTTAGATTGCAGCTGGTCTGTAAAAATGTGTAGGGTGTCTCGGTGGAAAATTATGGAATGGAATTTAGCAAATAAATTCCGTGATGACATTTTTACACTGCCAACGGAGCAGAAAATTTCCTAAGTAGCCGTGTAAAAGTGCCTAATGTTTGTTTTCAGTTCCTCAGCACTGTTGGGCAATATGAATGGGTGTGAATTCACTGGGTTGGTCGGGCTTGGCTGTCACATCTGAGCCCCTCCTCAGTCACGATCTCTCCAGTCCGAGGTCGTGTGGGCAAAGGTCTCATCTGCAGGACATTTTATCTGACGCCCTGGATTTGTGGGTAGTAGCAGTAACCTTGGTCAGCACCATAAAGTCACCCCTCAGCTTTTACTGCGCTTCCAAAGTCACAGAGCTTTCACTCATCACCCCCCCCCCCCTGAACTGCCACAAGAACCCCAAATCTGGATGTGGTTTGTGAGCTTTGATGACCTGGGATGGCCGAGGTTAATGGTGTGATTTGATGTTATGTTTTATATTTATCTAGTTGGATGCTGACCATGACCTTGTGGGTGATTCCTGTGACACTAACATGGACAGGTGAGGATGGGGCCAAAAGTTCATTCAAATGAACTGGGTTTAGGGTTGGGGGTGGGATTGGAGTGGGAAAGAGCTGCTGGCATTTACAACCGATACTGGATAGAGTAACCAGCCTTGAGGTTGTGAGCTTTACACTGCTTGTTTACAGCAAGTTCTCCCTGAGGAGCGGTTTGCAGATCAGTGAGGTGTGTGTGTGTGTGTGTGTGTGTGTGTGTGTGTGTGTGTGTGTGTGTGTGTGTGTGTGTGTGTGTGTGTGTGTGTGTGTGTGTGTGTGTGAGTGTGTGTGTGCATGTGCAAGGTGAGGTTCTGTGCGTGCATATGTCTGTGCTCATATGTGCAAAGAGTATGTATGCATAGGGTGTCTGTTCACATGAATATTGAAGGGGTTTGTGCTTACATGCCTGTTCAAGGGCTAGGTGTTCACACGCCTGTACAAGGGGTTGTTAAGTTACATTGATGTTCATGTTTTTGAGTTCGAGGGTGAATGTAGCCTTTTGTGTGTATGGGTGCATATTTTACGGCTGTAAGTACATCCATATTGCAGTGTAGAGCGATCTGAGCTCGGCAGTTTCCCTCTCTGTGCCCTCAGTGATGGAGACGGGCACCAGGACACCAGAGACAATTGCCCAAGGGTCATTAACAGTGCCCAGCTAGACACTGATGGAGACGGGCTGGGTGATGAGTGTGATGAGGACGACGATAACGATGGGATCCCTGACCAACTTCCCCCTGGACCGGACAATTGTCGTCTTATCTCTAATCCGACCCAGCAAGATCTTGATGGTGAGTAAAGACTGTCAAACCCCAAGCCTTTGATGTAGGAGCCTGGGGTGAGGGCAAGACAGCGGGACAGGTTGCAGATTCCGGAAATTTGAAATGCTGGGAACACTCATTAAGTCGAGCAGCATTTGCATTAACACTGCAGGTTGCTCTCAGATCCAAGAGTTACACTAACCATAGTTACATTCACACCACCTTGTGGAGCAGACAATGTCATTTGAAATCACACCACCACATTCCCAATGCAGGCACTCTATTCCAAGCTCTGTCAGAGGTAGAGGTAAAGAGTCAATGGTGTTCTCAGTCTCCATGAAAATCTGCAATATCCCACGGACTCCTGGGAAGTTATAGCCTGTGTCTCCTCTGCTCCAAGAGGAGGAGGTGGTAGAGAGCGCCATTTAGTCAAGAGCACAGAGAGGTTCATCAATCTACAGCACAAAGTGAGCACTGGGTGTGGGAGCAGCTCTTTCTTTTAGTGGCTTGTTCCCAAAGGGTTTACTGGCCTATCACTGTGCTCCAATGACTGTCCGGGAGAAGCCAGCGAGTAGTGGTGGGTGATTGCTTCTCAAACTGGAGGCCTGTGACTAGTGGTGTGCCTCAGGGATCGGTGCTGGGCCCCTTGTCATCTATATTGATGATCTGGATGATAATGTGGTAAATTGCATCAGCAAGTTTGCCGATGACATGAAGAATGGGGCTGCTGTGGAGAGTGGAGAAGGTTTTAAAAGGGATCTGGACCAGCTGGAAAACTTAGCTGAAAATGGCAGATGGAATTTAATGCAGACAAATGTGAGGTGTTGCGTTTTGGAAGGACGAACCAAGAAAGGACACTCACCTTGAATGGTAGGGAACTGAGGAGTGCGGTAGAACAGCAGGATCTGGGAATACAGATATGCAATTCTTCAAAGGTGGTGTCACAGGTGGACAGGGTTGTTAAGATAGGTTTGGCATATTTACCTTCATAAATCAAAGTATTGAGTACAGGAGTTGGAATGTTATGGTGAAGTTGAATAAGACATTGGTGAGGCCAAATTTGAGTATTGTGATAGAGATAATTAAAATTATGAGCGGGATAGACAGAGTAAATGTCGATAGGCTTTTTCCATTGAGGTTCGGTGAGATACAAACCAGATGAGATGGGTTAAGAGTGAAAAGGGAAAAGTTTAGGCGGAACATCTTCACACAGAGTGGTGGGAGTGTGGAATGAACTGAAGTGATTAACATTTATTTGGACAGGTACATGGATGGGAGAGGTATGGGCTGGGTGCAGGTCAGTGGGACTAGGCAAAAGATTGGTTCAGCGCAGACTAGAAGGGCTGTACTGTAATGTTCTATGGTTAACAGTTCTTTTTGGAAATTGATTAGTTCAGTGGAATTCAGTTTAGGATTGCTTTAAAATAGACTTGATATAGACACAATAGACCAAGAGAGTAACTGGAAAGTTTTGAGTTAATGCGAAATGACTGGAAGAATCTTCTTGTGTGATATATTCGACAGGTGATGGGATTGGAGACATCTGTGAAGAAGATTTTGATGATGACAAGGTGATTGATGTCATTGACATATGTCCTGAGAATGCTCAGATAACATTCACTGATTTCCGAGCATTTCAGACAATAGTCCTGGACCCTGAGGGAGATGCACAGATTGACCCGAACTGGATCGTCTTAAACCAGGTACCTCATCTATTCATGTAAGCTTCTAATGTTATAAAGCACAGAATCAGGTCAAAATAATTAATTTACTAACCTGCAGTTTTCTGGGGTGAAGGAGGATACTGGAGAGTCTCTGGGAGGCCCCTTTCATTGCAGGGAAAACATGCACCTACACCACTGAAGTTCAAGGCTGAACCTTGAGTCCAATGAAGCTGTAAGGCAGAAGCTGTACGAGAGCCTCAGCTTTGAAAGACCGGCTCTGAAATAAAAATTACTGAAGTCCTCTTCAGATAATCTGTAATGAGACCAAGTTTTTGGAGGTCAAGAGGAATGTACAAATTGGGCAGGTTGCATTTGGCAGGACTGGGGCCGATATTCTTGAAGGAGGGTTTGCTGGTTAGATGCATTTAAACTTAGTACCTGGGTTAGAGGCTTAAGGGGAATTCAGGAAGTTATATAATAGAAGTTAGAGAGGCTTAAATATGTGGGCAGAGGAAACAAAACCAGGCATCAAAATGGTCAAAGTTAAAAATAACAAAAAATTAAAGCTGTTACATCTAAATCTTCCCAGAATTTGGATATGCAAATCCTAGCAAACGCAATGGATGAATTAATGGCTCAGAAAGAAAGAAATGGTTATGGCATTACAGAAACATGGCTGTGGAGTGACTAAAACTGGAACTAAATTTTCAAGGATATTTGGCATTTAGGAAGAGCAGGGAGGTGTTGAAGCTCTGTTACTAGGGGAATGCAGTAGTGAGAAACGACCTTAGCTTGGCAGATCTTGATGTAGAATTCAAATAATTTGGGGAAAGCTAAGAAATAGCAAAGGGCAGAACATCCAGGAGGTTTTTATAGACTGTCGAATAATAGTTGTAATATCGGGGTATGCGATTAATCAGGCAATTGGAGAAATCGACAGTGGTGGGGGGTGGGGGGGGGGGATTTTAATTTATATAAAAAGTGGATAAATCCAAATTGCAATAATAAGATAGTCTGAATCCATGGGATGTAAACAAAATTTTCCAGGTAAACTTGTCTTGTGCAAAGGGTAAAGATTAATTGATTGTTGTAAAGGGCGTCTTTTGGGAAGAATGTCCAGAATACGGTAGGATTTTGCATTGGGTTTGAAACTGATGCAAGACAAGGGCCTCAAATCTTAACAAAGGAAGCCGTGAAGAAATTAGAGGAGAATTAGCTGCGATTAGGTGGGACAATTTTAAAAGGCTTGAAACTAGAGAGGGAATGGCTAGCAGGAAAGAAACAGCACGTAAATAGTAAAATTAAATATCTTTTAATGCACAAAAACCTATCAGGAAAAGTCATTCATCTGTGGCTGATGGGCAATTAACAACAGTAGGGCAATGCTTATAACATTGCTATAAATAGCAATTGGTTTGAGGTATGGGAGCATTTTAGATCACAGCAAATGATCAATAAAATGTAATTTTATTTTTAAAAAGGCAAGGTAGATTAGGAGGGTAGCGAGGCTACAAACATAAAAGTAGATGTTAGAGCACACATGTCAAACTCTGGCCCGCGGGCCAAATTTGGCCCGCGATATAATTATATTTGCCCCGCAAGATCATTTCAAAAATGTATTAGAGGTGGCCCGCCCTGCAGCGAGAGCCGATGCTGTTTTTTGGTAATGTCACCCCCACCATCTTCCCCCTTCATTGCACATCCTTCCCCATTGTAACACGAGAAATTGTAACACGAGAAGTCTGTCGATGTCATCAGCTGGCAAGCCAGTTGGAAGGCTCCCCGCACAACTAGTCACTTCTCCCACCTGTCGAGCGGTGCGGCGGATGGGCGAGCACTTGTGATTTCCTGTCGGCGCGACGGGCACAGCAGGCTGCACACGGCCCCCGGGCAGCGCGAGCCCCGCGCGACTGGCACCGGACGGCCCTTCCACAGCGCGAGCGCACTTCTCCCGGTCGCCATGGCCTTCAGCGCTTGCACCCGCGCGGACCCCAGGGATGGCTGGTTCGGCCCTGCACGTGAAGAGAGAGATGGTGGCTGTCCGCAAAGGCTGATCGGCAACGCGCTGGGCCTGAGTGGGTGGGTAAGCAGGGGTGGGCAGAGGGTGTAGATGAGGAGTAATGAGCAGGGGAAGTTATGGTGGTGCGAGGGGCAGTTAGAGGGAGGGATGAGTAGAAGGAGGGGTGGATAGGGAAGAGGTAAAAGGGGAGGGGCAGGGCGAGTAGGGGAGGGGTGATTAGAGGGTGAGAGACGGGTAGAGGGAGGAACAGGTTTTTAAAAAAAAATTTTTTTTTCACACCATAAATCACATTAACCATGGTACACACTTTTTCCTTTTCACACATATACAGTGCCATTTTCTCCCCCCCCTCCCTCCTCCCATCCCACCCTCCCTACCTCCCCCCTCCCGTCCATTTAAGGTATACAATCTAGGATACATTAATCCAGTCAGACAATGTTGTCATTCAATAAAAATACACCAGAAATTCTACTGAGTCCATTCTTTTCATTTCCTTTTCCTTCCGTTAACTTAGGTAATGATTGTCCCCGGTAGGTTTTCGCTATTGTATTTAATGTAAGGCTCCCATATTTGTTCGAATATTTCAATATTATTTCTTAAACTATATGTTATTTTTTCTAATGGAATACATTTATTCATTTCTATATACCATTGTTGTATTTTCAAATTATCTTCCAATTTCCAGGTTGACCTAATACATTTTTTTGCTACGGCTAGAGCTATCTTAACAAATCTTTTTTGTGCATCCTCCAAATCAATTCCAAATTCTTTGTTTTTTATGTTACTTAGGAGGAAGATCTCTGGATTCTTTGTATATTGTTTTCTGTTATTTTATTTAATATCTGATTTAGATCTTCCCAAAATTTTTTTTACTTTCTCACATGTCCAGATTATTATTTTTTTTTGTTTTTTTCCATTTAATACCAAATAGTCGACCAAAACAAAAATGCAATTCTTACAGCACTCATACATGTACTTTATGATGTATTTATCAAAATCACTGTCCAAATGTTCCCATTATCATTCCTCTTCCTGCATCAAAATACTTCTGATTGTTGATTACTGCCACTGATGTTCCAAAGTCAAACCATGTCAAGTATAAAATAAATGTTCGGTGCACAGTTTTCTTTTTCTAATAACACTAAACACAACAAAACAGCGATGATCCAGGTAATCATAGCACAACTTCGCAAAGGTCTTTTTCTCAGAGTTCGCGATGGTTTCCTTGCTTTTTTTTAAAATTTTTTATTTTTCACACCATAAATCACATTAGTCATGATACACACTTTTTCCTTTTCACACATATACAGTGACATTTTCTCCCCCCATCTCCCTCCTCCCAACCCACCCCCCCCTCCCATCCATTTAAGGTATGCAATCTAGGATACATTAAACCAGTCAGACAATGTTGTCACTCAACAAAAATACACCAGAAATTCTACTGAGTCCATTCTTTTCTTTCCTTCTCCTTCCATCAACTTAGGTAATGATTGTCCCCGGTAGGTTTTCGTTATTGTATTTAATGTAAGGCTCCCATATTTGTTTAAATATTTCAATATTATTTCTTAAACTATAGGTTATTTTTTCTAATGGAATACATTTATTCATTTCTATATACCATTGTTGTATTTTCAAATTATCTTCCAATTTCCAGGTTGACATAATACATTTTTTTGCTACGGCTAGAGCTATCTTAACAAATCTTTTTTGTGCATCCTCCAAATCAATTCCAAATTCTTTGTTTTTTATGTTACTTAGGAGAAAGATCTCTGGATTCTTTGGTATACTGTTTTCTGTTATTTTATTTAATATCTGATTGAGATCTTCCCAAAATTTTTCTACTTTCTCACATGTCTAGATTGCATGAATTGTTGTTCCCATTTCTTTTTTACATCGAAAACATCTATCAGATACTGTTGGGTCCCATTTATTTAACTTTTGAGGTGCAATGTATAGTCTGTGTATCCAGTTATATTGTATCATACGTAGCCTCGTATTTATTGTATTTCTCATCGTTCCAGAACATAATTTCTCCCATGTTTCCTTTTTTATCTTTATATTTAAATCTTGTTCCCATTTTTGTTTAATTTTACCATTTGTTTCCTCATTCTCCTTTTCTTGCAGTTTAATATACATATTTGTTATAAATCTTTTGATTATCATTGTATCTGTAATCACATATTCAAGGTTACTTCCCTCTGGCAAACTCAAACTGCTTCCTAATTTATCCTTCAAGTAGGATCTCAATTGGTAATATGCCAGCGCTGTATCTTGAGTTATATTGTACTTATATTTCATTTGTTCAAAGGATAAGAATCTATTTCCTGAAAAAACAATTTTCTATTCTTTTAATCCCTTTTTTTTTCCATTCTCTTTTTTTTAAAATTTTTTATTTTTCACACCATAAATCACATTAGCCATGATACACACTTTTTCCTTTTCACACATATACAGTGATATTTTCTCCCCCCCCCTCCCTCCTCCCAACCCACGCCCCCCACCCCCCCCTCCCATCCATTTAAGGTATACAATCTAGGATACATTAAACCAGTCAGACAATGTTGTCACTCAACAAAAATACACCAGAAATTCTACTGAGTCCATTCTTTTCTTTCCTTCTCCTTCCATCAACTTAGGTAATGATTGTCCCCGGTAGGTTTTCGCTATTGTATTTAATGTAAGGCTCCCATATTTGTTCGAATATTTCAATATTATTTCTTAAACTATATGTTATTTTTTCTAATGGAATACATTTATTCATTTCTATATACCATTGTTGTATTTTCAAATTATCTTCCAATTTCCAGGTTGACATAATACATTTTTTTGCTACGGCTAGAGCTATCTTAACAAATCTTTTTTGTGCATCCTCCAAATCAATTCCAAATTCTTTGTTTTTTATGTTACTTAGGAGAAAGATCTCTGGATTCTTTGGTATATTGTTTTCTGTTATTTTATTTAATATCTGATTGAGATCTTCCCAAAATTTTTCAACTTTCTCACATGTCTAGATTGCATGAATTGTTGTTCCAATTTCTTTTTTACATCGAAAACATCTATCAGATACTGTTGGGTCCCATTTATTTAACTTTTGAGGTGCAATGTATAGTCTGTGTATCCAGTTATATTGTATCATACGTAGCCTCGTATTTATTGTATTTCTCATCGTTCCAGAACATAATTACTCCCATGTTTCCTTTTTTATCTTTATATTTAAATCTTGTTCCCATTTTTGTTTAGTTTTACCATTTGTTTCCTCATTCTCCTTTTCTTGCAGTTTAATATACATATTTGTTATAAATCTTTTGATTATCATTGTATCTGTAATCACATATTCAAGGTTACTTGCCTCTGGCAAACTCAAACTGCTTCCTAATTTATCTTTCAAGTAGGATCTCAATTGGTAATATGCCAGCGCTGTATCTTGAGTTATATTGTACTTATATTTCATTTGTTCAAAGGATAAGAATCTATTTCCTGAAAAACAATTTTCTATTCTTTTAATCCCTTTTTTTTCCCATTCTCTTTTTTTTTAAATTTTTTATTTTTCACACCATAAATCACATTAGCCATGATACACACTTTTTCCTTTTCACACATATACAGTGATATTTTCTCCCCCCCCCCTCCCTCCTCCCAACCCACCCCCCCCACCCCCCCTCCCATCCATTTAAGGTATACAATCTAGGATACATTAAACCAGTCAGACAATGTTGTCACTCAACAAAAATACACCAGTAATTCTACTGAGTCCATTCTTTTCTTTCCTTCTCCTTCCATCAACTTAGGTAATGATTGTCCCCGGTAGGTTTTCGCTATTGTATTTAATGTAAGGCTCCCATATTTGTTCGAATATTTCAATATTATTTCTTAAACTATATGTTATTTTTTTCTAATGGAATACATTTATTCATTTCTATATACCATTGTTGTATTTTCAAATTATCTTCCAATTTCCAGGTTGACATAATACATTTTTTTGCTACGGCTAGAGCTATCTTAACAAATCTTTTTTGTGCATCCTCCAAATCAATTCCAAATTCTTTGTTTTTTATGTTACTTAGGAGGAGGATCTCTGGATTCTTTGGTATATTGTTTTCTGTTATTTTATTTAATATCTGATTGAGATCTTCCCAAAATTTTTCTACTTTCTCACATGTCTAGATTGCATGAATTGTTGTTCCCATTTCTTTTTTACATCGAAAACATCTATCAGATACTGTTGGGTCCCATTTATTTAACTTTTGAGGTGTAATGTATAGTCTGTGTATCCAGTTATATTGTATCATACGTAGCCTCGTATTTATTGAATTTCTCATCGTTCCAGAACATAATTTCTCCCATGTTTCCTTTTTTATCTTTATATTTAAATCTTTTTCCCATTTTTGTTTAGTTTTACCATTTGTTTCCTCATTCTCCTTTTCTTGCAGTTTAATATACATATTTGTTATAAATCTTTTGATTATCATTGTATCTGTAATCACATATTCAAGGTTACTTCCCTCTGGCAAACTCAAACTGCTTCCTAATTTATCCTTCAAGTAGGATCTCAATTGGTAATATGCCAGCGCTGTATCTTGAGTTACATTGTACTTGTATTTCATTTGTTCAAAGGATAAGAATCTATTTCCTGAAAAACAATTTTCTATTCTTTTAATCCCTTTTTTTCCCATTCTCTTTTTTTTAAAATTTTTTATTTTTCACACCATAAATCACATTAGCCATGATACACACTTTTTCCTTTTCACACATATACAGTGATATTTTCTCCTCCCCCCCTCCCTCCTCCCAACCCACCCCCCCCACCCCCCCTCCCATCCATTTAAGGTATACAATCTAGGATACATTAAACCAGTCAGACAATGTTGTCACTCAACAAAAATACACCAGAAATTCTACTGAGTCCATTCTTTTCTTTCCTTCTCCTTCCATCAACTTAGGTAATGATTGTCCCCGGTAGGTTTTCGCTATTGTATTTAATGTAAGGCTCCCATATTTGTTCGAATATTTCAATATTATTTCTTAAACTATATGTTATTTTTTCTAATGGAATACATTTATTCATTTCTATATACCATTGTTGTATTTTCAAATTATCTTCCAATTTCCAGGTTGACATAATACATTTTTTTGCTACGGCTAGAGCTATCTTAACAAATCTTTTTTGTGCATCCTCCAAATCAATTCCAAATTCTTTGTTTTTTATGTTACTTAGGAGGAAGATCTCTGGATTCTTTGGTATATTGTTTTCTGTTATTTTATTTAATATCTGATTGAGATCTTCCCAAAATTTTTCTACTTTCTCACATGTCTAGATTGCATGAATTGTTGTTCCCATTTCTTTTTTACATCGAAAACATCTATCAGATACTGTTGGGTCCCATTTATTTAACTTTTGAGGTGCAATGTATAGTCTGTGTATCCAGTTATATTGTATCATACGTAGCCTCGTATTTATTGTATTTCTCATCGTTCCAGAACATAATTTCTCCCATGTTTCCTTTTTTATCTTTATATTTAAATCTTGTTCCCATTTTTGTTTAGTTTTACCATTTGTTTCCTCATTCTCCTTTTCTTGCAGTTTAATATACATATTTGTTATAAATCTTTTAATTATCATTGTATCTGTAATCACATATTCAAGGTTACTTGCCTCTGGCAAACTCAAACTGCTTCCTAATTTATCCTTCAAGTAGGATCTCAATTGGTAATATGCCAGCGCTGTATCTTGAGTTATATTGTACTTATCTTTCATTTGTTCAAAGGATAAGAATCTATTTCCTGAAAAACAATTTTCTATTCTTTTAATCCCTTTTTTTGCCCCATTCTCTAAAGGAAAGGTTATCTATTGTAAAAGGGAGTAACTTGTTTTGCATCAATATCAGTTTTGGTAATTGATAATTTGTTTTATTTCTTTCTACATGAATCTTCTTCCAAATATTGAGGAGATGATGTAATACTGGAGAACTTCTATGTTGTACCAATTTTTCATCCCATTTATATAATATGTGTTCAGGTATCTTTTTCCCTATTTTATCTAATTCTAATCTCGTCCAATCTGGCTTTTCCCTTGTTTGATAAAAATCTGATAGGTATCTTAATTGTGCGGCTCTATAATAATTTTTAAAGTTTGGTAGTTGTAAGCCTCCTTGTTTATACCATTCTGTTAATTTATCTAGTGCTATCCTCGGTTTCCCCCCTCTCCATAAAAATTTCCTTATTATTTTCTTTAACTCCTTGAATAATTTCTCTGTCAGTTGTATTGGCAATGCCCGAAATAAGTATAATATCCTTGGAAAAATGTTCATTTTAATACAGTTTACCCTTCCTATTAGTGTTAGTGGTAAATCTTTCCAATGCTCTAAATCGTCCTGTAATTTTTTCATTAGTGGATAATAATTGAGTTTATATAGTTGGCCGAGATTTTTGTTTATTTGTACACCTAGGTATCTTATTGCTTGCATTTGCCATCTAAATGGTGATTCCTTCTTAAACTTTGAGAAATCCACATTATTCATAGGCATTGCTTCACTTTTATTTACGTTTATCTTGTAACCCGACACTTCTCCATATTCCTTCAATTTCATATAATTCTTTTATTGATAGTTCTGGTTCTGTTAAGTACACTATAACATCATCCGCAAATAAACTGATTTTATATTCCTTGTCTTTTACTTTTATTCCTTTTATATTATTATCTATTCTTATCAATTCTGCTAGTGGTTCTATAGCTAACGCAAACAATAAAGGTGATAGTGGGCATCCATGCCGTGTTGACCTGCTTAAGTTAAATTGCTTTGATACATGTCCATTTACTGTCACTTTCGCTAACGGTCCCTTATATAATGTTTTAATCCAATTAATATACTTCTCCGGTAAACTGAATTTTTGCAATATTTTGAACAAATAATTCCATTCTACTCTGTCAAAGGCCTTCTCTGAGTCTAAAGCAACTGCTACTGTAGGTGCTTTATTCCTTTCTACTGCATGAATTAAGTTAATAAATTTACAAATATTGTCTGTTGTGCGTCTTTTTTTGATAAATCCAGTTTGGTCTAAATTTACCATTTTCGGTACATACTCTGCTAATCTGTTTGCTAATAGTTTAGCTATTATCTTATAATCTGTGTTAAGTAAAGATATTGGTCTATATGACGCTGGTGAGAGTGGATCTTTCCCTTGCTTTAGTATTACTGTAATTATTGCTGTTTTACATGAATCTGGTAAGCTTTGTGTTTTATCAATCTGGTTGATTACTTCCAGGAGGCGCGGAATTAATAAGTCTTTAAATGTTTTGTAGAATTCTATTGGGAATCCATCCTCTCCTGGTGTCTTATTATTTGGTAATTTTTTTATTATCTCTTGTATTTCTACTATTCCAAATGGCTCTGTTAATTTATTTTGTTCCTCTATTTGTAGTTTTGGTAGTTCAATTTTAGCCAGAAATTCATCTATTTTCCCTTCTTTCCCTTCGTTTTCAGTTCGGTATAATTGTTCATAGAATTCTCTAAAGTTTTCCTTAATTTCTTTTGGATTATATGTAATTTGTTTGTCTTTTTCCTTGATGCCAATACCATTTTCTTAGCTTGTTCTGTCTTAAGCTGCCATGCTAGGATTTTGTTTGTTTTTTCACCTAGTTCATAATATTTCTGTTTTGTCTTCATTATGTTCTTCTCCACCTTATATGTTTGTAGTGTTTCATATTTTATTTTTTTATCCGCCAATTCTCTTCTTTTAGTTGTATCTTCCTTCATTGCTAATTCTTTTTCTATATTTACTATTTCCCTTTCCAACTGCTCTGTTTCCTGATTATAGTCCTTCTTCATCTTGGTTACATAACTTATTATTTGCCCTCTAATGAATGCTTTCATTGCATCCCATAGTATAAACTTATCTTCCACTGATTCCGTATTTATTTCAAAATACATTTTTATTTGTTTTTCAATAAATTCTCTAAAATCCTGCCTTTTAAGTAACATGGGGTTTAATCTCCATCTATACATTCTTGGAGGGATGTCCTCTAACTTTACTATCAATATTAAGGGTGAATGGTCCGATAGTATTCTAGCTTTATATTCTGTTTTTCTTACTCTATCTTGCATACGAGCTGATAACAAAAATAGGTCCATTCTTGAGTATGTTTTATGTCTAGCCGAGTAATATGAATATTCCTTTCCTTTTGGGTGTTGTTTCCTCCATATATCCAAAAGTTGCATTTCTTCCATCGATTTAATTATAAATTTGGTTACTTTGTTCTTTCTGTTAATTTTTTTTCCAGTTTTGTCCATATTTGAATCCAAATTCAGGTTGAAATCCCCTCCTATTAATATGTTCCCTTGCGTATCTGCTACCTTCAAAAAGATATCTTGCATAAACTTTTGATCTTCTTCGTTAGGTGAATATACATTGAGTAGATTCCAAAACTCCGAATATATCTGACATTTTATCATTACATATCTCCCTGCTGGATCTATTATTTCCTCTTCTATTTTAAATGGCACATTTTTACTAATTAATATAGCTACTCCTCTTGCTTTTGAATTATACGATGCTGCTGTTACGTGTCCTACCCAATCTCTCTTTAACTTCTTGTGCTCCATTCAGTTAAGTGTGTTTCTTACACAAATGCAATATCAATTTTTTCTTTTTTCAGTAAATTTAGCAGTTTCTTCCTTTTAATTTGGTTATGTATTCCATTAATATTTAAAGTCATATAGTTCAACGTAGCCATTTTATACTTTGTTTATCTTCCCTTTCCGTTTCTCCATCATTACCTTTCCTTCTTATCCATTTCTGTTTTCTTGTTTTAAACCCTTTATAAGACAACATTCCTAAAACATCAAACATTTTCCTTATTCTCCTATTTAAAACTTCTTTAGCCCCAATCTCCCCTTCCCCTCCTGAGTTGTCCTTTATCCCTTGTCGGACAACCACATCTCCCCAGGGAGGAACAAGTTGAGGGGAGAGGCAGTAGAGGGGCATGTATAGGATGGGGTGGGTAGAGGCAGAGCGAGTGGAGTGAGGGGTGAGTAGAGGTTGGGTAAAGGACTGGTTAGGTAGAGGGATGGTGGGTCGAGGGTGAATAGAGGCCTAGAGCCTGAGGAGTGAGCAGGAAATGCTGAGTCCTGATGCAGGCCAAAATGGACACAGCCTGTGAATGCTGACTACATCTCCACAGGGACCAAATATGTTTCCCTCAGGTCAAGCAAAGGGTGAATTTGAGCTACCTACTCCTGACCTGTAACATTATCCTCATAAAGTTATATCCTAAAGTTTAACATTACATATATTGAAAGAAGAGAAAACATGCAGATGTTGTTGAAAATTTTCAATAAATATTTAGTTCGGCCCTCGACTTAGTCCAAGTTTTTAATTTTGGCCCTCCGTGAATTTGAGTTTGACACCCCTGTGTTAGAGGATCTATAGGCATGCAAAAAGGAAAAAAAAATCACGAATGATTTGAAAGAGGCCATTTGGTCCATTTAAGTTATTGCTAGCTGGAGGCAAAAGCAATCCAAAGCTGCCTATTCCCTCATGAGAGGCGGACTTACCTTTCAGTTACAAGCCCAGCTCTCTGTTGTGGTGAATGCTATCATTGAATCTGCAGTGGATTCCAGAATCCTCGTTGTGTAAAAATCACTTCCCCAACATGCCTTCATTGTTTGTCCCCGGGTTTTGACTGCCGCTGCCGGAGGTAGAGTTTGCAAGTTTTATGAACTGATTACACTGACAGTTGTGTCTCAGACTTCATCATTATCACGGCAATGACATATCTAACCATTTACTCAGCACTTTAAGGTTTTAAAGTCCATGCAGCTCATGTTCCAGGTGTGCTACAAACTTCATTTTGAAAATATCTTTTGTTAGAGTGCTTAAGGGTCTATCGCTCATGGTTAATGTGATGTTGCAGGGGATGGAGATTGTACAGACAATGAACAGTGATCCAGGACTTGCTGTTGGTAAGACGTACCATCTTCTATCTTTTAACTATTTAACCAAATAAGAGGTTGAATGAGTGCTGCACTGACACAAAGAGTTTAACCTGGCAGTGTATCAAGAGCATAATTCAGTTTACTCGTTATTCTGGGAGTGTTTGATCAGCCAATGTACCAATGCAATAAGCAAGGTAAATGGTATATTCATCTTTATGATGAGGATTTACAGTCTAAGAGAGACTTACTGCCATGATTGAGGTCTGCTGGTGACTACTGTGCACGGATCTGCTTTGGATGCACTCCTTGGAGAGGGAGTGCAGCAAAGCTCTGCCCAATAATGGATTCACAACTCAATCTGCGCCTGTCAGTAGGTTTGCACCTTCAACAGGATCCCACCACCAGACTCATCTTCCTGTCTGGTCTTTGGCACGTGGCAACTGATGTCCTGGGCTGTGGCTTGACCACATCTCATCTCTGCTCTCACTCTCACTCTCTCTCTCTCTCCTCCTGGACATCACCAGCTCCAACGAGATTCCACTACGACACACATGTCCCCTCCCCCTCCACTTTCAGCGTTTCACAGGGATGGCCTCCTTTGTGACCCTTGTCCACTCTTCCATCGTCAGATTCCTAAAATGAACACTGCCCTGAGCTCAGTCATGGTAACAGATTGGCAGGTGATTCGAGGATGTTATTAATGACTCTTTTATATGTGTAATATCTCTTGAGGCAATTTCTTGCCTGTGATGACTCGGAATGGAGGCTGTTAGGGATGCCTTGGAGAACCCACATTGAAGTCTATTTGACGGATATTTAATTAATCAGGGCATCAACGGTATATGGGAGAAAGTCAGGGTGTGAGGCTGATTGGGAGGATGGATCAGCTTATGATTAGCATGGCAGAGCAGACTTAAAGGGCCAAAAAGCCTACTTCTACTCCTGTATCTTGTGATCTCTGTAAAAGCACCTGCCTCCCAACCTGATCCATGAAGCTGGTCCTGCCTCACCTGTGACAGTCTCCCGAACCCATACAAAGTATGGAAAAATGTTGGCAGCCGTCCGAACAAAAAGATAGGGAGTGGAGGGGGAGGGGGCGAGGAGCACAGTCCCAAAGGCAGGAGGTAATAGGTGAAGAAGGGAGGGAGGGCACACAAGCTGGTGGAGGGGGGGGATGGAAAGATGGTTCTATGAATAGAAGGGGTGGAGAGCTAAAGGAAAGAAGACAAGGGCAAGGGAGGGAGAATGGAGATGAGGCTAGCAGAAACCAGAGGTCGATGTTAATGCCATCCAGCTTAGAGAGATTCCAGACAGATAATCAAGTGCTGCTCCTCCAATTTTCAGGCGATCTTACTGAGACCATAGACAGAAATGTCAAGGTGGGAGTGGGGCGCAGAATTGAAATGGTTGGCCACTGGGAGATCCCCGTCACTGATGCGGACAGAGCAAAGCGATCTCCCAGTCTTCGCCCAGTCTCTGATGTGGAGAGGGCCACAAAGAGAGCACCGGATGCAGTAGATCACTCCTGTGGGTACACAAGTGAAGTGTTGCTTCACTTGAAAGGCCTGTTTGGGGGGCCCCAAACTGCAGTGAGGGAGGAGGTAAGGGTGCAATTGTTGCACTTCCTGCAGTCACAGAAGAAGGTGCTGGTGGGGGGCACTGGTGGGGAGGATGAGTGCACAAGGGAGTCACGGAAGGAGAGGTCCCTACAGAAGGCAGAGAGAGGAGGAAAGGGGAAGATGTGTCTGGTGGTGGGATCCTGTTGAAGGTGCCAGAAATTATGGAGGATAATATTATGTCCTTGGTAAGGACAGGGCAGGGATCAGGCGTTGAGGGAGAAGATCAGCCATGATCTTACTGAATTAGAAAGCAGATCTGAGGGGGAAAAGGTCCTGTGGTGGTTACGTTGCATTTCCCCCCCCCCCCCCCCCCCTCAATAAGCAGCCTGTCCTTTCTCCACAGGATACACCGCTTTCAATGGCGTGGACTTTGAAGGAACGTTTCATGTGAACACAGTAACAGATGATGATTATGCTGGGTTTATCTTTGGCTATCAGGACAGCTCCAGCTTCTATGTGGTAATGTGGAAACAAACAGAGCAAACCTACTGGCAGGCAAATCCTTTCCGTGCTGTGGCTGAGCCAGGGATCCAGCTCAAGGTAAACAATCTGCTTTCTCCATCATTCTGTGCCTGCCTACAACCCTTTATCACTGCCCCAGTGCATCATTTCCAACCCGTGTCATGCTCTATGGTACCACCTCAATCTCCCCTGGACAATTCCAGCTCTCCATGTTGTATTGCTGCCCCCTTGCTCTTTATGTTCTACTCTGGACCACATCAGTTTCTTCTAAGATTCTGTGCTTTTCTCTTCCATTACCTTCACGACTATCTATCACCCTTTCCTCACTGTCTTTCCATATCCCAATTCCTTTACCCAGTCACCCCTGCCCCAGTTCTGTACCATTCCCTCCCTCTTATCTGTTGTAGTACTTCAGGGAACTCTCCAACATCCTTCATTAGGACTGTGATGAGGAAAATTTTCTTCTCTCTGAGGGTGGTGGATCTGTGGAATTCTTTGACACAGGAAGTAGTTGAGGCCGGTTCCTTGTCAATATTTAAGAGTAGGTTAGATTTGGCTCTTGTGGCTAATGGGATCAATGGGTATGGGGAGAAGGGAGGAACCGGGTACTGATCAGCCATGATCATAATGAATGGTGGTGTAGGCTTGAAGGGCCAAATGGCCTATTCCTGCACCTATTTTTTTTCTATATTTCTATTAATTTAACTGATCTCTATCCTTTTTCACTCAATCCTATTTTGATAATCTCAAATTATTTGTTTGCCATTGTGTCTTTCTCACTCTTTTTAATCTCTTTAGTAATATTTCCATCTGAATTTCCAAATCTTTCATTTCACCATTTGCATCCTACAGGGTAAAGAGCAAGGAGGGGAATCATTTGAAGGCTTTCCCAGACAACCAGTCTCGTTACAATAGGTTGGCTATGCTCTCAAAACATTTCTGGGGCTTTGTGAATTAGATTTGCACCCCATGTACGATCTATGGAATAAAATGTCCATTAGAATTGTCATCTGGTCTTTCCGCAGTTGACATGGCTGACTCTGCGGAGAGGAAGAAAAAGTTTGCAATGCAAGATTCAAAAAATATAGACCGACAGCTTAATCCTAATTTCGTCACCATATCCGCAGCAGCGGAGCTCTCCTTACTAACAGTCCATAAAAAAATAATTGAATGTTGCAAATCAGTTGGTCAGTGGCAGGAAGGTGACGTGGGATCAACAGGTTTGTGACTGAGATACGGGAAGAGGATTTATTGATCTCCGTTGTTTCTCAATAGATCTTGATGTGCAGACTTGTGAATCTAATAAAACATTTAACAGAAATAGGAACCAGAATCTAGGGTGAAATTAAAAACATCAAGACGATAGGCTTTCTGTTGGCTAACAAAACACCTAGAGCAGTGGTTTTCAAACTCTCCCCCCCCCCACCCCCACCCCCACCCCACCTAAACCCTCATTCCTCCTTAAGTAATTCCTATGCCATAAGTGGTCTGTAATTGGTAAGGGATTGCTTAAGGTGGTATGTGAGTTTAGGGGAGCAGTTTGAAAACGACTAACCTATAGCAATCAATTCACGCAAGGAGATTTTCATGTTTTATCCTTGACCTATATTTTGCTTTCTACTCTGAACGTGATTACACAATCAAGCATGGTGCCGGTGTCCAGGCTGACCATCTCTACTCATCACACACTGATTTTTCTTCCCAAGTCCCTCCAACTTCTCCCAGATTCAACCATTCAACAACACCCTTGGGCAAGTTTATTGTAGTCAATTAACCTACAAACCTGAAGGACTTTGGGTTGTGGGAGGAAGTCTGTACAATCTCGACATGAACAACACCAGAGGCAGCATTTCTGATCCACTGTGCCTGCCTATACTATCAATGCTCCATACAATATCCTCAGTAAACACAATCAATTTCCTTAATCTCAAACTCCTGTCAACAGGCGGTGAAATCGCAGACTGGTCCAGGACAACATTTGCGAAATGCGCTCTGGCACACAGGAGACACCAGTAACCAAGTCCGGCTCTTGTGGAAGGATCCCAGGAACATTGGCTGGAAAGACAATACATCCTATCGTTGGTTCCTGCAGCACCGGCCACAGGTTGGGTACATCAGGTGGGTCCCGTCAGCCCTCAGGTTGGAACCTTAGGTGGACCACGTCTTCTCTGGCTTCCTGATTTCAAGTTTGTCACAATCTTTCCTGGGGCTGTGAGAGAAGGAAACAACAGAACATCGTTCGGGGCTGTACTCGCTTGAATTTAGAAAAATGGGAGGGGATCTTATAGAAACATATAAGATTATGAAAGGCATAGATAAGATAGAGGTAGGTTATTCCCATTGGTGTGGGAGACCAGAAATAGGGGACACGGACTCAAAGATCCATTGTAGTAGATTTAGGATGGAGATAAAGAGGAACTGCTTTTCCCAGAGAGTGCCTGTTAAAATGGTGGAGGTGACCTCAGAGAATATATTTAAGACAAGGTTCAATAATTTTTACCTAGTAGGTGAATTAGGGATTTGGGGAAAAGGGAGGAAGGTAGAGATTAATCTATCATCGTATCAGCCATGAATGGAGGAGCAGGTTCAATGGGCCAGATGGCCTACTCTGCTCCTATTTCTTATGTTCTTGTTCATCTGGATTTTGTCCCTCTCCATCTCTTACCCCTCCCTTCCTGTATAGGGTGCGGCTCTATGAGGGACCAGAGATCGTGGCGGATTCCGGGGTGATCATTGACACTACAATGCGTGGAGGGAGACTGGGAGTCTTCTGCTTCTCCCAGGAAAATATAATTTGGGCAAATCTACGCTACCGTTGCAATGGTGAGTGGAGCGTTTGATGGAAGTTGGGAGTGGGAGCTGGGCGTGAGATTGGAGGAGAGGAAACAAGGGTGGGAGCAGCCATGAAGAATTGAATTATGAGGCTTGTTTAAATGGATGAGGTTTACAGGTCTTGGTAAAACTGGCAAAACCTCAGAAGGGAAAGATGCAGGATTATTATCTCGGGCCTAGAGCAGAGAAATATCTTGGGAAAATTTGTGGTTTGACACAATTCTATGTTTCAAGAAACTCTACACCCACCACCTTCCTTTGCTTCTTTTTCTCCTCAGACACGATTCCAGAAGATTTTCATCAAGCACATCCTCAGTCAGAGATTTGAAAGTGACCTCAAAACTCCTGAACCTCAAGAACCTTTGACCCTTTAACCTTGACAAGTGACATAGTCTCATCAGTGGTTCTGCTGCCTTCTCTGCGGTTCAACGTGCAACCGTTGGAAGACATGGAATGAGGACTGACCAATGATCTTGCTCCTGGATTCTCTTAATTGATTCCCTTGTATTGAGGAATTAGTTACAACATCACCATCTTGACGTTGGGTAGCAGTGGTGTGAAGTGTGTGCAGGACAGAAGCAAGAGAAGCTGCTATTGGCTGGAATTTTGGAACCCTGTTCGATGCCTAAGGCGTATTTGTCGAAACTTACAGTGCAGGGTGGGGGGGCGGGGATGGGATCCTGCTCAACCTGTGCTGCTCTTCACAAGAAATAGTGCTTAATTCTCACCACTCCTTTCAGTCCATAACCCAGTAAGTCCTCGCTCTGTTCACCTCCTTTAAAAAAATCATTAATTCATTATTTTTTTTTCCAGGTAGATTTCAGTTCCTGAAAATCAAATGAAAAACATTCTCATCTCATGCCTGATATTTTAGTTGGCAATTTTAACTCTCTGGCTTTCAATCTACTTGCCAGAAGTGACAGGGTTTTCTTCCAACCCCTTAATTAGAAATGTAAACAACGATCAGCTTTGTGGAGAACTTTCCCAATCTTTGCTCATGGCCTTTCTATTCCTCCCATTTAAAGGCAAAGCCTTTCAGTCATTCACCTGCAATCTTTGGCAAACCCTATTTCCTTTTGTTGGGCTCAGTGAGCAACTGCTACAAGGCGACAGTATTGGCAAGCAGTGATCGTACTCTGAGAGCAAAATTGACGTGGCACTGGGAAGATGCACAAGCCTTGCTTATCCTAAACAGCAGATAAGAACATAATAGAGCGAGATTTGAATATAACAATTCCGGATTAAGACTGGTATACCACGCTTGATCTGATTAATAATACTTCATTCTGTGCACAACATTGTTTAATCCAATTTAAAGTGGTACTTAGAATACATATGTCTATCTTGTTTTTATCCTGATGTTGATCCACTATGTGATAAAATGTAAAATCTTTGAGACCTCTCTGATTTGTATGTTTTGGGAATGTCCAAAATGAAAAGAATTTTGGGAACAATTTTCCAAACTTTATCAGAGATTCTTAGGATTAAATTGGAACTGTGCCCTTTTATTGCTTTGTTTGGCTATTCTCTAGAGGAAAATATTTCCTTGAACTTAATTCAAAAAAGAATAGTAGCTTTTATTTCACTGATGGCCAGATGAGCAATGTTGAAGAAATGGAAAGATAGCTCAGCACCAACTCGTATGCAATAGGTACAGGACTTTATGTCTTGCTTGAGTTTGGAGAAAATTAGATGCATTAAAGAGATCAAAACCGAATTTGACAAGTTATGGGGCCCATTCATGGACTATTATCATGATTTGAATACATGGGCAGGGTTATCTGGGGGGGATTCCTGTCAGGGAGCCGGGACTCGATTCTTTACATATTATTTGCTGGTGACCGTGTTGTAGTGGGAGGGGTAGGATCACAATGGGTTTTTTCTTCTTTTTCTTTTCCATTATAAGTAGGAGAGATTTGTCCAATTAGATAACTAACAATGAATATGCCGTAAGATTAGAAATGAGGTGAGATTTTCAGAAGGGAATTTCTACTTTGTTCAAACATTGTGTACAAGATATTTATGATTCATAATCTATATTGCACTGCATAAAAGTTATGTAACTAATATGTTGACAATATATCATGTAATATTTCTCTCTACCAAATTAATAAAAATATTTTAAAAGGAACATAATAGGAGCAGGAGTGCTCCACCAATGAGATCACGGCTGATCTAATGATAGGCTCATCTCCACCTACCTGCCTTTTCCCTGTATCCCTTAATTCCCCTACTATGTAAAACTCTATCCAACCTTCTCTTAAATGTATTTACTGAGGTCACCTCCACTGCTCCAATGGGCAGCGAATTCCACAGATTCACCACCCTCTGTGAAATGCAGTTCTTCCTCATCATCTCTGTCCTAAATATACTACCCTGAATCTTGAGGCTATGTCCCCTGGTTCTGGTCTTTCCCCACCAATGGAAATAACTTAACTACCTCTATCTTATCCACGCCTTTCATAATGTTATACATTTCTACAAGATCCCTCTCATTCTTCTAAATTCCAGCGAGTACAGTCCCATACAACTCAATCTCTCCTCATAGGCCAACTCTCTCATCTCCAAAGCCAGTCCATCCATCCTCCAGTATGGAGACCAGAGTTCTACGCAGTACTCCAGATGTGGCCTCATCAGTACCTTGTACAGTTGCAGCGTAAACTCCCTGCTCCTAAATTCAATCCCTACTAACAATAACAAACCTGTTCACTTCATCCCATTAACATTCAAGAGGTAAACAGCCATCGGGTAAGGCTGATGGTCAGAGTCTTAGCATCAGGGTTGCCGGCGATGCGTGGTGGAAGGACTTTTGGATGCTGTTACGCTTTGTTCATTTCCTGCTGCAATCATGTTCATTTGATAAGCCATTACTCAAAACACCAGCAAACAGTGGTCACCACACTGAGTTAGACTTTCAAATTTCTCCTAACCTGTCTGAATGCCAGCACCTTAAATAATATCAATTTGTCATTCAGAGAAAGATGGAAAGTGTTGCCATGAACAATGCAAAATAGGTCACTTAATATAAACACAATTTTTTTCTAAATAATTTTACATCTTTTTATATGGATTTTGTCATGAAATGTACTGAGTTAAAGATAGAACAAATGTTATCCACAATGTATATTTTAATTTGCTGTAAATATTTTCTGAATATAAGTAAATAAATACTCCTCTCTCTTTCTGCTCAAAAGATTGTCTCTTTCAAAGCTAGGTGAAGTGAGGTGTGAAGATGATGTTGAGAGTCATGTGATTGAGGGGGAAAAGTAGGAAAAATGAAGATCTGCCACAACAGAAAAGTTTGAGAAACTAGTAAATTGGTTTTTTTTCTCCCTTGAGGAGCCTGGATAATCCCGTCCCGACAAGAATTGCAACAAATAAACGAGCAGTACATTATGAGGGTAAAATGTAGTTGCCCATCAAACACTTCCTGGTCAGGGTGTATACAAATTGGCTACCAAGTAGATCTATTGCCACAAAATAAAACATAGAAACATAGAAGATAGGAGCAGGAGTAGGACATTCGACCCTTCGAGCCTGCTCCGCCATTCAATGAGATCATGGCTGATCTTAAAGTTTAGTACCCCGTCCCCGCCTTCTCTCCGTAACCTTTAATACCCTTATACTGAAGAAATATATCTAATTCCCTCTTAAATATATTTAATGAACCTGCCTCGACTGCCCTCTGTGGCAATGAATTCCACAGATTCACCACTCTCTGGGTCAGGAAATTCCTCCTCATCTCGGTCCTAAATGGTTTGCCTATTATCCTCAAACCATGGCCCTGGGTTCTGGATTTTCCCATCCTTGGAAACATCCCATCTGCATCCATTCTGTCCTGTCCTGCCAGAATTTTATATGTCTCTATGAGATCCCCTCTCAATCTTCTAAACTCCAGCGAGTACAATCCCAATTTGCGCAATCTTTCCTCATAAGTCATTCCTGCCATTCCAGGTATCAGCCTGGTGAGTCGCCTCTGCACTCCCTCCATTGCAAGAACATCCTTCCTTAGATAAGGTGACCAAAACTGCACACAATACTCCAGGTGGGGTCTCACCAAGGCCCTGTACAGCTGCAGTAAGGTATCCTTGTTCCTATACTCAAACCCTCTTGATATGAAGGCCAACATACCATTTGCCTTTTTAACCACCTGCTGTACCTGCATGCTCGCCTTCAGAGACTGGTGTACAACTACCCCTAGGTCTCTCTGCACTTCCCCATCTCTTAATCTATTGCCATTCAAATAGTAATCTGCCCTCCGGTTTGTATTACCAAAGTGGATAACCTCACATTTATCCACATTGTAGTGCATTTGCCATGTATCTACCCAGTCCCTCAATTTATCCAAATCACACTGGAGCTTCCTGACCCCCTCTTCCGTGCACACAACTCCTCCTAGCTTAGTGTCATCTGCAAATTTGGAGATATTACATCCAATCCCCTCATCCAGATCATTAATGTAAATTGTGAACAGCTGGGGTCCCAGTAGAGGTCCCTGTGGCACCCCACTGGTCACCGCCTGCCACTTATAAATGAGCCATTTATCCCAACTCTCTGTCTTCTACCTGCCAGCGAGTTCTCAATCCACATCAATACTTTGCCCCCAATCCCATGAGCCTTGATTTTGGAAGCCAGTCATTTATGTGGGACCTTATCGAAGGCCTTTTGGAAGTCCAGGTATACCACATCCACTGGGTCTCCCCCATCTATTTTACCTGTCACCATCCAAAGAATTCCAATAGATTTGTCAAGCACGATTTACCTTTTGTAAATCCATGTTGACTCCATCCGATTCCTTCTCTACTAGTCATATGCTCCGCTATTACATCCTTAATAATGGATTCCATCATTTTGCCCACTACTGATGTAAGGCTCACCGGCCTATAATTCCCCGCTTTTTCTCTACCCCCCTTTTTAAATAGTGGGGTAACATTAGCTACCCTCAAATCCATGGGTACTGATCCTGAGTCTATCAAGTTCTGGAAAATAATTCTTAAAGCATCTGCTATCTGAATGGCCACTTCCTTAGGATGTAGATTATCAGGCCCTTGGGATTTATCTGCCTTCAATCCCATCAATTTCCCCAAGACCATGTCCTTAGAGATACTGATTTCTTTCAGTTCCTCCCTTGCATTAGTCTCTGTTTCCCAACATCCTTGGGAGGTTATTTGTATCCTCTTGTAAAAACAGAAAGTAAGAATTTAATTGGTCTGCCATTTCCTTATTCCCTTGATTCCGACTGCAAGGGACCTACTCTGGATTTCACCATTCTTTTCCTCTTGACATGAAAATCAAGATACATTTACAGCTTAACCATCAAAAGTTGTATTCGAGTAAAACTTCCTCTATACTTCCCTATGGAACCTATACGGTCATGCATTTTGGTAGAATAGACAGGCAGATGAGGAGAAAATACAAAATTCTGAGGTGCAGAAGGACCTTGGGAGTCCTCCTGAAGGATGCCCTAAAGGTTAACATCTAGGTTGAGTCGGTGGTAAAGAAGGCGAATGCAATGTTGGCGTTCATTTTTAGAGGAATAGCAAACGAGCAGGGATGTAATGTTGAGACCATAAAGCATTGGTAAGACCTCATTTGGGAGTACTGTGTAGTTTTGGGCACCTTGAGAAAAGACATGGATAGCATTGGAGAGGGTAGAATGATATCAGGAATGAAAGGGTTAACATAGGAACGATTGTTGGCTCTTGGACTGTACTCATTGGAGTACAGCAGAACTGAAAGGCCTGGACAGAATAGATGTGGAAGGATGTTTCCCATGGTAGGGGATTCTAGGACAAGAGGGATTAAAAGGGCATCAATTTAAAATAGAGGCAGAAAAATTTCTTTAGTCAGAGGTTCATGAGTCTGTGGAACTTGTTGCTACAGGCAGCTATGGAAGCTAGGTCGGTGGGCGCACTTAAAGCAGAGATTGACAGGTATTTGATTAGTCAGGACATCAAGGGTTAGGGGGAGAATGCCAGGGAGTGGGGTTGAGTGGGTGGGATGGATCAGCTCATGATTAGAATGGCGGAGCAATCTCGATGGATTCTGCTCCTATATCCTGTGATCAAACTTTCCTAAGGCAGCTACAACACTAATTTGAAGCAAAGCCACCTTTATACTGCTCTGAAAACAAGGTCAGACCTTATTCATGGCTCACACGTTATGAACATGTACTGAGCACTGGAGGTAATCAGGCTTCAACAGAGAAAATGAGAATAGAAGAAGGTGCGAAGGACTGCAAGCAGAAAACCATTCAACTTTTATTACATTTCATTTACAAAGACAGAAGCCTCCACACAAACATAAACTTTAAAAAACATTTACATTTTAAAATGAGGATCCTTTGACAGTCAGTCAGTACAGGTTATTAGTTTGCAATACATCTGAAACCCTCTTCAAATTTTCAAAGTTTATTTATAAAAACCAAGACATCAGAAAAATAAATAAGTTGATGGTGAGTTTGAGGATGGAATCTGATTGGTGATCCTTTGGGAAAGCTGCTTTGCTGCATCTCCAGAGAAAATAAAGGATTTGCTGCCAATTCCTTTTCTGAGTTTGTCTGGTGAGGGCAAGGGTGTGAAACACATCAGGGTCTGGTGCACACACAGTTTGAGATGGTTCAGGTGGACGTGACAGTCACAGGTTAGCGTCATGTCAAAAAGGCCCTCCTAACTGAGGGAAACGTCAACGTAATCTGATTGCAAAGTGCCACTTGATGAGCATTTGTAATTCAGAATCTTTCATGAGATTATGTAGGGTAAGTGATGACCGAATCATGAAAGTTCAGATCATTCAAAAAAGGTTAATTAAAGGATCACAGCCAGACTGATGGGCAGGAAACTGGAGGTCAATGAGTTACCTTCTGATGTTACCTGAGCATCTATGAGAGCTTTGAACTATTTTGATAAACATCCTTTCATAAAAATTTCACTTTTGGTTCAATACGAGTGCTGCTCTTTTTACACATGATGGTGAACAAAAAGTTTAAACTATTTGGTTCCACACTACCTGCATATTTTTTTTTGTTGGCTACTCACAATGTGAAGTAAATCCGGATTAAAAAGCAACACCGATTGGTATAAAACCTTCTAACCAATGGGGCCTTGACTCCTTTATTGTAATTCTTCGAGCGGTTTATAATACAATCCTGTATTCAGAGAATACAGAGAATAATCAACACAGTTTTTCTTCCCATTTTAAGTAACCACCATCCACCGACTCTGCAGAAAACAAATTTACACCAGATTTCAAAACTGCAATGATTGTTCACTGATACTGTTTAAATGACCAACAATCACTCTAGCCTAGCACAAACTAGACTGTATTGAACTCAAAAATACCACTAGAATGGAATCTTTACAAGGATAATCCATCATATCTGGTGTTAAAGGCACAGCTTGTCTGCTTTGTCATATTGAACACAGCACACTGGCCCTGTGGAAGTACAGTGCCTCACAGAGCATGACCCTGGACAATAGAGTGTATGCAGCACATCGTGATCCCAACTGTAGATATACAGAAGTAAACAAATACACCACCATAAGCCACATCAGAATACCAGAGTTCAGTGTAGTTTGGAAGAGTTTTTGTATGTAGTGTGATGACAACTTGCAATCTGACTAATGGCTGACAATTTTCTGGTTAACCAGCATTAGGAATCAATCTCTATCCAATGATACTGCTGTAGGATGACAGAGGCACAGAGCCTTGAAGGCAGTTATGTAATTGGATGGGCGTGCAATGATGGAGCGAGTAGGTTTGTATCTGTCAGCTTCTTGTGGTTCAAGAAGTAAATCTGTAATCATAGCCGCAGCATTGCAGAAATATTGAATGACAGAGGCAATAAGACATTTGGCCCACTGTGTCCATGCTTTTTGTATGGTTGAGATCAAATTAATTCTACTCCCTTGCTCCTTACCCACAATTGTGCAATTCCAATTTCCTTTCCAACAGTAAAAAAAAGTGCCTCTCCATCTCTCTTCAAAATCTTTCCATCCTTTGAAAGTTTGAACCACCCAATAAATATAATTTTTTTTTCTTCCTGCTGCAAAAATCCTCACCTAACTTGCTGGGGTTTTCTGGCGTATCCCCTCTGAATCCCCAACAAGGCAGTGATTTCCTTTGATAAGCGTGCTGTCCTGAAGATGGTACAATATACCACTTCATGGATAGCACTGATTTATTTTTTTTAGAGATGAGGAACAGGAACAGGAGCAGGCCCTTTTAGCCCATGAGGCCACGCCGTCCCATAATCACCCGCGTGAACAAAAATAACCTACCAACCCCAAATGACTCTGAAACATGAAAGGAAACTGGAGCCTGGAGGAACCTCGTGTGGTCACAGGGAGAACATAAAGGTTCCTAAAAGAGCTGGATCTGAACCTACATCACCGGCACTGTAATAGCACCGTGCTAACTGGTCTGCTAAATGTGTCACAAGATCTCAATTTATCATCCTTTTTTTCTGATGTGCTCAATTTAAAAAGGCCATGATCCTGAGCTTTTCTAAGTTTTCCCAACATGTTCTGCCATCTTCAGAGAGATTTGTGTACACACACCCCCAGTCCTTCTGTTCATGTGCCCTCTTTACATCTGTAGGGTTTATCTTCACTCTCTAAAATCAATCTACCAAAATAAATCAGTTCACACTTCCCAAAGTTATGTTTTCCCTATGGAAAAGCTGCCTATTTCGCTAGCTTGCATGTCATTTTGAGTAGACAACTACACCTCTTCCCCCCACCCACCCCGTCAATGCTTACTACCTTCAACAATTTTGTGATGTGCAATCTTTGAAATGGTACTTTGAATAACAAGATTAGATCATTAATTTATATCCCACCCATGGGAAAACACATTGCACACTCCCTTCCAGATTTTGGAATAATAATTTTTGACTAGTCTTTGCTTTTGTCCCCTTGCCAATTCTGTATCCTTGTAAACCCAATGAGTTACACGGTAGCTATCTTCAATTTTCATAACCATCATCCCCCATCAAATCTGTTATTCCTTCAAAGCAATTCAAGCTAGACAAACACAATATGCCTTCAGTAAATCTCCTATTTTATTACCCCAAACTTTTGTCGATAACAATTTATTTTGGCCCTGAGTCGACTTTAACATTTTCTCCATCAATGACTAGCCTGTGGATCTAAGGTTTACCTCTTCTTTCAATAAGGAGTAGGTTTATATTTGCAATCCACCAGTTTTACAACAGTGCACACCTGCATCTAATTTCACCCTGCCAAATAACGTGAGTTGAACAGAGCAATTCAGTGGGTATTTAGCAGGTCACCTGGCAGCGTGAACACTCCCAACTGGGTAAGGTGGGGGTAGGTAAAATTTATCAACACAACTCTGATACATGATACGGTGGGGGGGGGGGGTTGTATCAGAACCTGGCTAAGTTGACTCGGCTTCAGTGTGAACGGCCAACCTACTCAACCAGGCATCATTAGTGACTTTAGTGCCTGTGTGCGTGCATATGTCAGTGTGATAGTTTTAATATCAGTGCAGTTATATTTCATAGGGTGGCCAGTGGGGCTGTCACAGGGCAGCTGGTAGAGCTGTCAGCGTGTGCGTACCTGTGCTTTAAATCATCTCAAGATTACTTATAATACCTAATACAATGTAATGCTATGTAAATAGCTGTTATACTCTATTATTTGAGGAATAATGATAAGCTAGTCTGTAGGTTTGATCCAAGTTTGAACAGTCTGAAGCCCACTGCAGTCGATTTTCCCAGTTTTTTTACACATTGTGCGCATATGTCTTATTAAATTGTGCGCGTGTTTCCCTGTGGCCTTTTATTTATGGTGTGCGTCTGTGCCTTATTCCTGCTATGATTTCACTGCCCTCGGGACGTCACCACCGGAGGTTAAGCCCCCCCTTAGATCCACAATACCCACATGAACCAAGGATTTCGTGGTCCAGTGTGAACGGCTCACCCGGTACTACAACACGGGTCGTTTTCTCATCTATTTAGTGAGTTGCCAGTGTGAGATAGGGAGCAAACATTCAGTAAAGATGCGATTACTAAACCTCTAGAACACTGCCCACTCTGAGCGCAGATATCTGCTAAAGAGGATGATGTCAAATCTATCCTACTCCTAGTGCCTGAACAAAGACCATTGATTATGAAGGAACTAGGAGTGTCCTAAGATGATGCTTGAAGAATGCAAGCACTGGTTCGTCACTTCCTAGTGCACCAGATTTGACCAAAACATGACAGCACTCTCAGACTTGTATTCTTCCATGCATACTTGTGACATCAAGAGATACTTTGTGTTAAGCATATTCTTGATGTAAACATTTTGGTGCATGTTTGGTCCCATTAAAATATCACAGTTTCCCTACTCCCATCCCAATTATAGAACTGCTTCTCAATAATCCCTTGAGAACCAACACCAACGCTCTGGATTACCACAGGGAGTTTGGCCTTGCTGAGGTTACCTGAAATAGAATTGCTGCAAGCACACTGAGCAAAGTGCAAAACCACGATCGACCCAGAACTCATCGTAATTTCTCTTCCACAACATCAAAGATCAGATGATACCCTTAACAAATCACAGTAAAGACAAACCGTTTAAATGTATTCAACATCTCTTAAGTAAAACTCATGTTCTTGCTGGAAGTTTCACAGCCTGAGTTCACTATTTTAGTCAATAATCTCAAGGATAGTCTCATAAGCACCAATTTACTTTGGGGCCACAGTGCAGAGCAGACCTTTGATGTTTTGCTGCTCTCTGCCTATCTCTAAGATAACCAAAGAACAAGAACCAATTAACCTCAAGAGTAATTACTCCTACAAATACATTAATTTACTTTAATCATTAAGAGCTTTTTGTCAGTAACTTCTCAGTATCCTGGGTTAACACAGCTCCTAAAAGAGCAGTTACTTATAAAATCTGTACCTCTGTTAATGCAGCACCTCTATGAACCTAGAATCTGGGTTAATGCTAAGTCTCCAAGGCCTGGAGTCTGCTTAATTGGACTGGTCACAGAGTACAAGATCTGGGTGAACGGAGATCTTAAATGAGCTTGGAATTTTGTTTGTGCAGGTACTTACTGAGATTGGATCAGGATTAATGCAGCTGCTCACAAAATCTTTAATTATTGCAGCAACCTTCCCCCCCCCACCCCCACAAATTTAGGACTGGGTTAATACTATGCCTTATTTGGTCTGGGCTCTGGATTAATCTTGCTGCTCACAGGATCCAAGGATGTTCACAGCACAAGGATAGACACTGTATAAAAGCTAGTGATGGGTCTTGCTTCACCCATGTACATAATTTGGAGTGAGGAGGTAGAAGGTTGAAGTTACAGTAATATGTGCACTCCTTTTTAGGAGTCCTGCAGCACATTCAGGCTATTTCAGAATCTATTCTACCCATTTGTCAGCTTTCCCAAACCTAAGCCTCAAACCATTCCAAGTTCCCATTCATTGAATCAGAGAAGAAAACTACTTCAGAAACCAGCTCAGCAATTTCAAAATGTGCATTATGCATCATGTTATTCTCACTTACAGCAATGAAATATTAACTACTTGATATTTTGATATTTAAAACCATAAAAGATCCCAGAATGGACTGTTGACAGCTGCAGTTTTTCCCTCACAAATATGTCCAAATAACTTGATTAATTTTCTTTGTTTAACAAAATTCCACCTGATACATATAGAGATGAGGCAAAGCACTTGAAATTTCTCTTCAACATGCAGAAATGATGTTATAATGAGAAAAGTGCAACATTGCAGTAATGGTGCAAAAGTCAGGTAGTGAGCATTGCACACTACAGCAATGGCAAACATGGCAGGCAGGCAGGACATTACAACACTGCAGCAGAGGAGTGGCACCATACATTGAATCACTGCAGCAGAGGGAGGCACAACATTGCAACGCTGCCACAATGCAGCATTGTGAGGCACAGGGGATCACAGCAGTCCATTAATGCAGCTCAGAGAGGCACAGCAGAGTGTGAGGCACAATTCTTTGCATCACTGCAGAAATGCAACACAGCACAAACCTGGTCACACAGTACAAATCAGAGATTTGCTGCAAACAGCACTGAGATCCTAGTCAATTCTGGCCTTATCACATCAGAGCAGTGGTTTAGACAATAAGTTCAGATTTGGCATCTAAGCTGGAACTTGTTCCCTTAGCCTTTTCTATGAGGCATATGTCAGGGAACCTACACAAGAGACTGACGATGAAATGACAACTGGTTAACACTAAACCAGGCAAATATCAATTTGTTCTAAACACCCCAAAGCTACAACATTTAGGGCAGGTGTCCGGAGAGAGCTACACACACCAAAGCCCAGACACAGTGGCACACCATTGGGATAAGTGCTCTCACTACTTTCTGGCAGATACTTTGCCAGAAGTCTGACTTTGTCAGACTTTCCCACTGTTACTCAGAGATCAGCTGCTCTATTTCTGACCACACTGCTCATCATTACACTCTGCTCCAGTCACACAATGATTCAAATCTGCCTTGTAGTTAATGTGGAATTGGAACAGGAGGCAGCCATTGAAACTTTTGATGTTCATTTGGAGCATGGCTAACTCCATTTAATGGCCTTTGCCCAGTCTCTGTTGCTAAACTTACCCAACAATCATTCCATCTCAGTCTTCAAAGGGCCCTTTGAGAAGGTTCCACTGATCTGTGTGAAGTACTTCATGTCATCAGTTTCAATGAATGTACTCTGCACTCTGCCATTTTTCTCGAGGTGCTGCGTTCATAAATGAGCACACTGCTACAGCTAGAACAGTGGTTTTCAAACTTTTTCTTTTCCCTCACATACCCTAAGCCATAGGTGCTCTGTGATTGCTAAAGTGATACGTGGGTGGAAAGAAAAAGTTTGAAAACCACTGTTTTAATCCTACCCAATTGTCTTGTTATGTGCACGGTGCCAAAACTCCAAAAGAAATGCGTCAATGACAATTTTTCTCAAGCAAAATATTTCAGTAACAATTGGATCTAGATCAGTGATTCTCAACCTTCCCACTCACCTACCACCTTATGTAATCCCTTACTAATATCAAACCTCCTATGGCATAGCATTACTTAAGGTGGTTTGTGAATGGAAAAAAAAAACGTTTGGAAACCCCTGAACTAGAACCTTTGTGTGGGTGTAACATAACATCCTCGGTGTGAAATCCTGCCTCTTTCATGTAAAGGCCAACATTCCTTTTGGTTTTTTTTATACTCGCCAGCTTTTAATAACATATTTGGAGCTTTAAATCTTGCTACCTTTCCACAGCTCCCATTTTCTACTATCGAGAAAATATGAAAGGTATTACTTAAGTCCTTAATGGGCAAGCTCGCACTGAACTCCTCCTGGCACAATTACACACACTGGGCTCTTATCTCTTCAAACGTGTTCTTGTAAATATAATATATAAATATATATTTTCTGATTTGACACAATTACAGAGTAACACGTGACAGAGGATTCACTCAATGGACAAAAGTTTGTTGAGGAGGATTAACCGTCATGAGAAAGACTGAATCTACTGTCTGCACAGACTATCAAGAGCTGGGGCAAAGGAAGACGTAGCAAGGGTGCCGACTATTGATAGAAGTATGCTACAACATTGAGAAGAGCTGAGGAACCTCAGATAAAAAAATTTAATTGGCTTTATATAATTTGCATTTAATGCTGGGAGATATGACGATTTAGTGTTCTCTCTAAGAGACTTTAGTGGGAAGTTTGGTGTGGCAATGGCTAGGCAGACCAGCAGCCAAGCAGACCAGCAGCACCTTAGTGTCTTAAACTAATATTTGTGATGCTGTGGCAGAAGACAATGAACCCGTGCAGTTAAAAGTTTGACAAGAGTTTTAACCTGTAGTGGATGAGTCATAAGAAGAATCCCAGTAGTGTTTTATTTTAGTTGTCTAATCTCTCTGATGGTGTAAACCAGCACCTCTCTTGGAAGTGAAAGAATCAGATTTTGGAATTTCTTGTACTGAAGGCAAGTGATAAGCCTGGGCACAGCTTTGACCCTGTGCAAGGGATGAGAAAGAGTGACATTGCCCTCCAGTGCACCCCATTCCCCAAAATATCATAGCACTTACACATCACGTACCAAAGTGGGAGGGATGTTTATAATCTCCTGTCTGGAAGGGAGAGATTAGTCTTCTGAAGTTAGATCTTGCTGCAGGCTCTGAATACGAATGGTTACAGCTGGAGGGCAGAAGAGGAAAAATATCGATTTCTCACTGAGAGAGTGTGAGAATGCCATTTTCGCACGAGGGAGAGTGAGAAAATCAGTTTTCCTCGACAAGAGAGTTGGCAGCAAACACTGATCTCTGACCGGCAGAAAATGTGAAGCTATTTTTTTTTATATGCTGCTGGAAATAAATAAACGAGAGGGACGCAACTGGGAGCAAGAGCTGGCCCCTCGAGAACATTGGCAGTAATACAGTTTCTGTCCATGCACTTAGCTCATGTCAGATCATTCTCTCAATCACTATCTCAGCAACATATAACAAGGCAGTGGCTTTTGCTGAACACAAACACAGTCAAGGGAGCAGGACAAAGGGGAGAAATCACACACCATGTAAAAATATAAATATGAACTGAGCAGCATGGGAAGTACAATGGCAACGATGCAGTGACGGGACCCTCAGACTGGTGACTTTGGTTTAAATGACAGATGTCACCAGACTGTTGGCCTGGAGCTGCCCTGTATTGTAGTTACCACAAACAAGATTTCACTCTTCTCGTTAGTCTGCCAATGAGAGTGATGCACTTAAAGCCCACCAGGGTCAAGAGGACAATATTAACAGGGCTACAGAAAATAAAACAAGAGACCTAGATATGAAATGGAGTCAATGAGAGGCTGCAACGGAGGAGCGTGCCACACGGCTGCAAGCGCTATACTTGGTTCATTCAGGGTCGCAGTGCTGCAAGCTCAGAACAAGAAGCGGAATTCATTGCACATTACTCTCTCACGCTAACATCATTCCACCAATCGTACTGGGTCACTTGATTTCCGCTCCCTGGTGGGGTTTGGCTGCCTCCCCGGTTTGTCCTGGGTCCAAGTGTCACTTATTACAGACGGTCCATGCGGAAAGTATCTTCTGTAGCGGGGTCCGTCAGCACCATATCTGGGTCATTCAGCATGTGCAGACCATCCAGCGTTAAAGGGTCAATTTTCAGTTCATCGAGAGGAAACTGGGAGTCAGTGTCAAAAGCAACGTCTCCAACGCCTGCAAGTGAATTGGTCAACTCCTTCGACAGAGTTGGAGGAGACTCTCCCGTCACTGAATGGCAAAGATAGAAAGACAAAAGCAAGTTTAGTTTAACATCTGAAAACAAGTATCAGCACCCAACCTGGTAACCCCAAACCAGGCGACCCAGCCAAGGAATCCACCTAAATGTTGAGAAACCAATGCTCCCCTCCCATCCCCACTGCATTCTCCAGAAAGTCGCCTAACCCCGGCAACATTTCCTTTAGGCTATGGTACCAGGCCCGGAACAGTATGGGTTAAATAGAGTGTAAAACTCCCTTTACCCTTTTGTCATCGCCAACTCCCCCACTTTAACCTTTACGATCGAACTGTGCAAAGGATATTTTGTTATATTTATTAACAGTGCTTTATAAATCCAGAATAATGGTGCAATCCCAGCAGATCATGGGAGTACCACATCTTGAAATGGGGGAGCAGTCTAACAAAACAATTGGTGGAGAAGGGCAGAAGTTGAAATAGTAAAGCTTTGGATCTTTGAAATGTTTGGCAAAAGAGGAGATACATCAATGTCTGACACAGCATGAGGAGAGTACCCGGCCTATCTGTTGTACTGTGTCATCAACCCGAGTTAACAAATCTGACATCATCAAGACTTTGGCACAATGTTGTGGGGAAGTGCTCACCAGTCAGGATGATATTGGGTATGTTTCCATGGTTGGTATAACTGAGCTGTGTGTCGTGCAGACTCCCGTGGCTCCCTGTCAGTCCCATCATTGCTGCCTGAGAGTAGTTCAGAGTTGAAATTTGGTTGTAAATGCTGTTGCTACTGCTTGGGTTCTCAATCATATTAAACTGTTCAAGCTAAAATAAAGAACATGGCAAGTTAGTCATGCGCTTGTCTTGACCGCCCGACCCCCACCCCCCCACCCCGATCCAGTGTGGATTGGGAGGCTGCACACCTTTAGCCTTGCACCATTCACTGTGCTAGCTTCAGGTCAAATGCAAGTCACACAGCACTGTATGGATTACAGCAGTTAGCCTTGTATCAACACCTGCAGCCCCAAAGAAAATAAATGCCATATATAATCCTGTACAGGACAATCCCCCAGATTTTCAACCTAAAATTTGAGTTATACCCTTTGTATAGGATGACCCTAAAGTCTTGCACTTACCAATGACCAGTGGAGTGATGCTGTCACAATATTCTAATACCAAATTATCCTGTAAAGGTTTTAATTTTATTAGCATATTTTGAAATAAATCACCGTCACTCCTGTAACAGGCTGTTTAAAGATTTCCAGAGCAGACAGCAGTTGCACTAGGTGTTTGGACCCTGTGGGGGAGTGCTGAGACTTCACTGATAACTAACAGAAGGTTAGTTAGAAGGTTCCCCCCCCACTGAATGGACAATGCCCCTCTATGCGCATGCAGGGCTGACTTTAAATATGACCTCTCATACAAAACCTTGCGAGTAGATTTACCTCTTCTGCAAATTGATATAGGAGAAAATTGTCAGCCATTTGCGTGGAGGTGAGCCGGATTGTCTGCACAAGAAAGGTAGTAGTGTGCCCAGGGCCTGACCTAGACACCTGCGTTGGAGCCAGCGGGATGAGGATAGGATATAGAGAGGGAAGATGGTCGTGGTGTTGAGACTTCGCTGTCAAGGGGCAGATTTTAGACCCTGCATATAAAATGACCCCTGATTTTGAGGTGACCCTTTTAAGTTTAGGGTCGTCCTATACACCTCTTTCGTTGAAAACAGGACAAATCAAAGCTTAAAGAAAAAGATCACAGTTTCAAACACTAGACCTGTGCTTAAAACTTGGTGCTGTGAGGAAGTTAATCAACCTCCTGTCTGGATGTAATGGATGTGTGTTGAGCATTATGGTGTTGACTTGGAGTTTACCCTTCACGCTTACCTGGTGTGAGAGCGAGTTGGCTTGCCTGTTTGTTAGCTGCTGATCATAGTAATCTCCAAATACACTCCCAAGAATGGATGTCTGTTGGATGGAAATATACACTAATCTTCTTGTGATGGGCCTGCACTCACAGACATGCACACAAATGCAGACAATTACTCAATCATACCCACCCTCCCTCCCCAGTTCCTCGCCAGACTTATGTACACAACACTGTCTCCTGTATGTAATGGAGTACCCAAAGCGTTCATTTGGATGGATTTCAAAAGGCCAGGCAAAACTCACTTGCACCCAAACTTTTGGATTATTTACTCTCCTTTTGGTCACTGGACTGTCCATAGATTTTGTCTGTTTAGGAACTGTAATCTTCTACATCTTCCAAACCCAAATTGTGCCAGGGTTTGAACAAGTGAAGAAGGACAAGGAGGATCAATGTGATGAAGATGAATTTCATGGCTGGGTACTAAATCCCGCTAAATACGGTGGGCTGTTACGACTTCACAGATTTCTATACTGAGCTCTCACCCATTAAAGTTCTGGAGGTTTGTCATACTGCCAGTGCTAAATTACAATTACATGATTCAAAAGCAAATACACAATGTATTAGCTGAAAGTAATCAAACTACAATAAAGGTAACAGACCTCGAAATAAGACAGAGACCATTAAAGGTAAGCACAGAACTTAGCAGCGACAGCAATCATGACCTCTCTCCCCACCTCAAGGAACAAACATTTAATAAAAATTAAACAAATTTTGTGATTCATTCCTTTGAGTCACAGAATGCTCATAAGTCACACCAAAGACATTCACACCTAGCCCTTGATCACACAAATTTCCAAACACGATGCTTCTGCTTCACACAGCCTCCAAGTCAGTACTTCTTCCTCACTCTCACCTCAAAGTGAATGTTTCCTGCTTGCACTCACCCCCGAGGAATTGTTGTCTCCTCACATTCTGTTTCCTACTCACATTTATTCCAAGGGAATGGTTCGTTCTTCTCCAAACAAATGCTTCCTTCCCAGACTCACTTCAGTGAATGCATTGCTCACTTTCCCCACGAGTAATGTTTTTTATTCATGGACATGACCTGCAAGATTCTTTTCTGCTCTACTTAACTTCTACAAGGCAATGTATGCTGTTTGCAAGACATTATTTTGTGCTCACACTCACCTCTCCCCCCACCCCCCAAATGGCAGTTTCCTGCTTAGTCTTACCTCCCAGGCAGATTTGTTCTCAAACCTGTCTCCCAAGGTTATATTTCTTGTTCACAATCTTACCTAATTGAGTATTTCCTGCCCTCTTACTCCCTTGTGAATGTAACCTACCAAATGAATGTTTTTTTGCTCACACCTTCTAGTGTTTCCCACAAAGGTTAATTATTTTAGAGATGAAGACAAACTGCATACGTGGAAGCATGGTATAGGCTCAGTGGGGGACTGAGGTAATAATGTGCAGCTTGGGCTCCCTCTCCACAACAGGGCCATCCAGACTGGTGTCAGGATAGTTCTTCAGCATGGAACAGTCACTGATGTAGTAGCAGCAGCACCAATGAACCACACTGGGCCTGCATCACCGCTCAGTGATTCTGCCTCTCATCAAGTCTATCCAAGGGTCCATGCCGAGTGTTATGGGAAAGGTACCAGGAGAGCTCAGTTAGGTAACATAGTCTGGGGCGAACCTATGACAGGGGGACCGGACCAAAGCCAGGAGTAGCAGTCGTACAAAATTCCCTTCAGGAAGCTGCTGTTTAGAAGCAGAGAAACTGCAGATGCTGGAATCGAAGCAAACAATGAGCTGCTGGGAGGAACTCAGCAAGTGAGGCAGCATCGGTAAGGAGAAATGGTCAGTCAACGTTGATTGATAAAAGGTCACAATCTAAAACATTGATTGGCCTGTCTACCCATGGATGCTACCTGATCAGCTAAATTTTTCCCATAGTTGGGCAGCACAGTTAGTGTAGTGATTAGCACGGCATTATTACAGCACCAGTGACCCGGTTTTGAATCCAGCACTATCTGTAAGGAGTTTGTATGTTCTTGCCGTGTCTGCATGGCTTTTCTCCCACCCTTCAAAATGAATGGGTTTATAGGTTAATATGGGTGTAGTTGTGCAGCATGCGCTTAAATGGCTGGAATTGGTTTCTTTGGTTTCATTGTTCGCTCAGGAAGCTGTTGTTATTTTTAATTTCAATTTTAAATTTGATGAACTTGTGCTACTGTTAATGGTCATGTTAAAGTTAAATGACACCACTATGTCATGATAAATCTTGTCATCATATTTTGTGGATTTAATTTATCAATCCAAAATTATGCCAGAGCATGGTAACTTTTTGTGACTGTCCCTAAGCATGACAATAAATAATTTAACTAAGATAATTTGCAGTGTCTAACCTATCAGGGAAATGCACTGCAGTGTTTTTCATAAACTTGGCAGCCAGTGACCAAGTCAAGACCATATTTGACTCTCTCAATGAATACATGCACACAGAAAAATACAAATACAGAAAATACACCACAAAACATGTGAATTGACATGCAGCAGACAGTGGCCTTAGTAGAGTCAAACACAAATAAACCAACTTATAGTGGATAAGAAGCACGTCAAAGGTTCAGAAACAGTTATTGGTGATGAAAGATGACAAGTTAATGTGCCAGTTCTAGAAGAAGACAAATGAAAATAATGAATCATTTACAACTGTCAAGCAAGTCAAGCACTGGAAGCAATGGTTCCCTTACTTGAGGGGAGCTGCCTGGAGAGAAGCCTTGATTGGAGACAGGAGAGGTGGGAGACTGGTTGGCTGGAGATCCAGCATTACTGCGGTACTGCTGGAGGGAAGGCTAAAGAACAAGAGAGTTAAAAGCGACTGCTGAGATATGCAGAGAATAGCAACCTGGGAATTAAACTCACCTGTTAAATAAAGACCCAAGTAAAACTGTTTTAAACAATTAACACCTATTCAAGATAAATATTGGATCTAAGAAGCAGAAGCCAAGAGTTAATTGCATTGACTTCTTTTGGAAGATATCTGAGGATGGATGTAATGAAATTGAGGATACATCTGCCTCTGTTGGCTAATTGACCTATGCCCCCCACCCCCCCCCCCACACCACCACACTCGTCTCACTCATTGTAACATCTCTACACATTAACCATCTTTACTTTTCAGATTTTACAGATCCCATACTTTCCCATCCTCCTTTCCTCACCGCCATGCCTGCTTGTGCCTCTCAATTATGTTTCACTTTTTCTTTCCCTGCATTTTTTCCTCCTTCCTCCCAATCATCTTTCCCAGTCACCCATTCTTTGTGTCCCTTGCCTTTCTACTTCCCCTACCGATCCCACCACTCTCTTCCCTTCCTGATGCCTATTTGATACTTCTGTCTTATAATACATGCTCTATTCCATGTCTCCTCCATGTTCTTTGTTCATTTTTCCCACGTTCCCTCTCGTACCAACCTCTCAACATTTCCAGGCAATACTTTTCTTCAACATAGATTCCTCTTGCCTCAACAGCACTATTCCAACGAGCACTAATATATTCTCCCTGTTAACTTAGAACTAGTATTTATACTTCAAACAATTGCGTTAAAAATATTATTTGGCCATTTTCTTCGTTTTCTTGTGAGATGTGTTGCATTTCCTCCGATGAAATATGGATACAGCTTCAAAAATTACATTTAGCTATAGTCTATTGTAATGTTATTAAATGGTGAGAAGTTCAAGTCTTTTAATATAATCCTCACTGAAGGTTTATTAGCTGTACATCAACCTGTAAAGTAGGAACTTCTCCATTCTTTTGTGGGGTTTTGTTTTAACAGAGCCTAACTATACAGAATAAATGCATTCTCTACCTCTCACTTTATGAATTAAATGGTAATTGGTTACACCTGCTAATTATCGTATATACTTGTGTAATAGTTGAATTTTGTAGACCAATTTTTAGGGTAAAATTTAGGGGTCAACTATTACACAGATACTATTTTTGGCCACAGTAAGTACCTGTGTCATCCGAGGCGTTGAGAACTCGGGTGGCCAGGACTGTGTGCTAAGTCCGTGTTCGGGGTGCTGGAAGCTTAGATGGGTGGCCAAGGGGATTGGGGGGGGGGGGGGGGAGCTAGGCGAGAATCCGCGCGGTCAGGGTGTCAGGAGCTCAGATGGGCGGCCGAGGGTCGAGATAAGGATCCGCGGTCAGGCCATCAGGAGCTCCAGTGGTTGGCGGCCGAGGAAAGGGTCTGTGGTTGGGGCGTCGGGAGCTCAGATGGGTGGGCAGCCGAGGTGAGGGCTCGCAGTCAGGGTGTCGGGAGATCGTATGGATAGGCAGCCAAGGTGAGGGTTCAGGGTTGGGGTATTGGGAGCTTGGATGGGTGGGCTGAGGATCTGCGGTCAGGGTGCTAGCTGTTTGGATGGGAGGGCAGCTGGGGCCAAAAATGGGGGGGGGGGGGGGGGGGGAGAGGTTGTCTTTTACACATGATATATAGAGAATACCAGACCTTTGGGCCAACAAAAGGGATCGACCTTTAGACGGTATCGACTATTACATACGTGTATGATACCAAGGAAGATGTTGCTGAATTTCAGTATCACGTAACTGAAATTCTGGAAGGGCAACTGAAGCAAGGACAAGTCACCTTACCCTGGATAGTTGTGGGAAAGTAACGAAAGGAACTTCAGAGGTTTGCCCATAATTTCAGATGCTCGAACACTCAATAATTACAAATGTCACACCCATTTTCAAAATCCCAGTTATTATGGACTAATCAGTTTTACCTCATGATGGGGAAGGTTAAGAATCAGGGCAGAACTGGCAACCATTTGAAAAGTGACATATGATTAAGAAAAGTAGCATTAATTTGTTAAAGGCAAATAATCAGCTCATGTTTTTAAAGAAGTAGTTTTGAGATATGAGGAAAATCCAGTTGAAGAGGAAAGTCTGGATTTCTAAAAGGCATTTAATAAAGTTTGTTGACAAGATTGAAGGAAGATGGAATATCTTCTGCTCTGGCAGAATGGATAGGAAACAGGCTAAGTAACTGGAGTGACTAGCAATAGGCTGGTTTTCAGATTGCAGGAGTCTATATTCTCAGATGACCTGCTCTAATTCTCTCATTCCTATGTGGAAACAGTGCACGTGGCAGAGGGAGATTTGACCAGTCAGACAAAAAAGGTTAAATAAAACAAAATGAGGGAATGGGGATAAGGAGTGGGCAGAGGTAGAGAGAATGGCACAGGCAGTGAGAAACAAAGAAAATAGAGGAAAATCATATGGTTAAATAGGGAGTTTGTATAAAGTAGAGGGTCAGGAAAAGGAAACAAGATTGTTCTAATTTGCTCTCTATTTGTCTTTAACTGCTCAAAAAGGTGATTGTGGTACATCTGCCATTTAAACATTTTATTACAAGTAGGATACAGATCGGCACCAAAAACTACAGTAGAAAAACCAAGGTTAAAATTGTCAGGAAAGGCTGAACAAGCTTTTCATAAAGAAGGCAAAGCTCAGAAGTGACCCAATTAAGGATTTTAGTGGAAGATTGTGATATTCCAGGTAGCTTCCACATAACCTGATTGGAAGTCTGTGACTAGTAGCGAGATCATTGCTAGGTCTGTTGTTTACGATACATATTAACTGGCTGCATCACAACCTAGTTTGGTCAACTGAGTACCCAAGAAAGCAGAAGGCTGCAAAAGGTAGCAAACCTGGCCAAATCCATCAAAGGCCCCTTTTCCCACTATCTATATGAGACACTGCCTGACAAAGACAGCCAAAATATTAAAAGCCAGGTCACAACCTCTTCTTGCGACTACTTTCAGGAGGAAGGTACAGAAGTCTGAACTCCAGCACCTATAGGTTCAAGAACAGTTATTTTTTCCCAATTGCTATCAGACTCTTAAACCTCCCCTTACTACACTAACTATAATAACTTCTCCGATAGCACAAAAAAGATCTCTCTGCACTACTGAAATGTATCTTTGTTTTGCACTACCGTAACTGAATATTTATTATCTCTTTCTGCATGGTAATTTAATGTATAATATTGGAGTTGTATTTTTTAAAATCAAAATACCTGTTTGGATGCAGCAAGTAAGGATCTTGGGCACAAGTACATTGTGCATGTGTATGACAATAAACTCACCATCATCATCAATGCGGATTTGAATAATCACGGCAGCAGGCCATCGTCTGTGCCTGCCATTAATGCTGAATGAAAATGAATGATCTAATTGTCATATACAGTACATTAGTACAATGTACAGATGCAATGAAAATCTTTCATGCTGCAGCCTCCCAGTTATACAAAACACACTAAAAAAAGAGTATAATTAATATGCCAAAAAGAGAAGAAAAGGCAATGAAGATACAAGCAAAAGAAAATAACATTCACAGTTGTCTTGTGGTGCAAAAGCTGTGTTCTGTTGGGAGGTACAGACAGATCTTTGGTAGTCTTGTAGCAGTTGTTATGGTGTGGTGATACAGGGAGGTAAGATCCTGAGAGTTGTTATTAAACACTGTTCTTGAACCTGGAGGTGCTGGTTTTTGGGCTTCTGTACCTTCTACCTTCTACAGTGAAGAGAGGCATGGTCATGGTGATGGGGGTCTTTTATGATATTGACAAACTTCTTGAGGTAGCATGTCTTTTTTTCCCACATTGTCTTTCGCCTACCTGAATTCAACTCACGCTGTTGGAATATCCTTCCATTTCTTTCTCACTCTATGTTTATCCAGCCGTTCCTTGAAGGAGTCTCGACTATGCACTTCAACCACTCCCAGTGGCAATAAGTTCCGCATTCGCACTGTTCTCTAGGGAAAGAAGTTTCCCTTGAATTTCTTGATGAATTTAACATATTTTTGACCTCTCGCTTTGTTCAACCCCATGAGTGGAAATAATTCATTGTTGACTCGATTAAACCCTTTGATGATCTTAAAAATCTTTGTTGGGTCAGCTCTCAGCCTATCCTTTTCTAGAAAAAAGCTTATCCAGTCTTTCTTGACAGTGTTAACATTTTAGTTCTTCTAAAGTATTTTTTACTACTCTACATTCCATTTATAATAAAATGAAGAGAGAACTTCACAACAATACAAGCAAAACAGACTTAAAGCATGCCAGTAGAGCATTCAAGAGAGAATTCATTCAGTGAGGCAGAATGGTTCACCTGTGCTGCGAAATTCAAACAATTTTACATCTTAGTCACAGGTTGACTTTCCTTGTCCACAGCATCGTTATTCTTAATCAATGGCTAGATTTCTCCATAAATAGCTCAAGCTAAAATCCTTTCACAAAAATATAGAGAGTCTTCTGGCTAAAAATACCACAGAACTATTACTACACTGGAGAAGGGCACTTTGGCCATCAAGTCTGTGTCTCTCCTAGTACAGCTATCCCATTCCCCTCCTCTTTTTACAGAGCCCTGTAAATTCTTCCTCAACTGCATATTCCGATCTCTTTTGAAACCTCTTGATTGACTTTATTTTTAACATTCCCAACGGCAGTGAGCCTCACCTGCTCTAAAATCACATTCGTGAAGAATTAAAAATCCCATACTTGGTGTGATGCATGCAATGTAACCACAGAATTATGGAGCAAGAAACAAAATGAAGCACTCATGGGGCATAATTTTCAATATCAAAATGAAGCAGTAGAACCGCCTCCAAATCATACAACAGTGAATCCCATAAAAATTCATTCCAAAAAATATTGAACTGGAGATGAGAAATGCATCCCAGTATTGTTAAGCTGTCCAACTACACAGCCCAAGCAAACACAAGGGACACAAAAGGACCCAAAATATAATTAACTGTTTGCTAATGGTGCTTGAGGGATTTCACTTATACCCAAGAACCACGAGATGTGAACCAAGGAATTCAGAGTCCTATGAACGCACATCCAAAATGGAAGGGAGGTAACTGACCATTATCACTCCTTGCCCCTTCAAATGGAGTCTTTACATTGATATGTTGTCTGATCCCCAAAGGTCATGGAGCAAAGTTCTGGACTATGATTTTACCCTCACATACTGTGAAGGCTGGAGTGCTGTGTCTGTAGTGAGTCAGGACATACTGTGTCTGTGAATTACTCCAGCTGGGTTGAAGCTTGACTGGGTTTCTATTCAGTTCATGTGATATCCAATGAGCTATGACCTGCAAGATGCACCAACAATTACATGCAACTTTTCACTGAACTTTTTATTTCACTTTCACAGATCTTATCTTTATGCATAAAAATCCAGGATGGCCATAGATTATGAAATGATGATTATTTACCAATTTAGTTTTGTCCCACTCCACTTACCGTGCTGATATCCATTCCTATTGGCGCCTGTGTTTGGTTCATTGGAGGTGACTGTGGCACTGTGGCTGCCTGCTTCTGTCCACTGATCTGCTGTACTTGTGAGCTCTGAGCCAGGTTGCTGGAGCTCTGCGACTGTGGCTGTGTTGTCTGTTGCGTGAAAAATGGATATGCAGGAAGGTGCTGCTCCAACGCTAGAGCATCCATAGCGACAGCCTACAATAAAACATAAATTCATTACCCTGTCACCCGTTTCCATAGTGCAACAAAGAAAAACTTTTCCAAAGTACACAAACAATGCTACACTACTGGGCACTCGTTAGAAAGGTAGGTCTGCACTGTTAACTGCTCTCATTGCATGGTGGATTGGTGAGCAAAGGGGACAAGGGATGTTTAACATTGTCCTTCTGGACTTTACTGGCAATTATTGGTACTTCTCGTTGCCATTGAATTGATGACACATTTCAGGAGTTAACTACATTGATGGCCCAAGAGTTAATTATAGGTCACGTCAGGTCAGCGTGAAGCAAATAGATTTGTATAACAACTTGCTAGTTTCATTGTTACCCCTTTGAGACCAACTTTTTTGTAAATTCCAGATTTAATTAATGATTTAACATTTAAATTTCAGCCACTTGCTCATTAACTTAACTAACTTGTGGTTTTGATCTCGCAATAAACCATATAACCATTTACGGAGCGGAAACAGGCCATGTTGGCCTTTCGAGTCCGCACCGGTAAAATGACTGGCTTTTGTACAGAAAAGCAGACAGAATTCCTAACCAATGTAAAGACAGCCCATCTTGCCAAGACCTCTAATGAGATCACCTGCCAAACCCTCGACCTCCACCAATTTGAAGGACATGTGCAGAAGATACAAGGAAACCCTGTCTGCAGGTTCTCCTCTGAGACACACATCATGCATAGTGAGAAAGATATCAATTATCTTTTATCCATCACTGTATCTAAATTCTGGATCTTCTTACAGAAGGGCAACTTTTCAAGGGCAATAAATGCTGCACTTGTCGATAATGCCCTTATCCCAAAACCCACGACCAAACACTTAGTGTAAGGGAGAAAAAGTAAGTGTTATGTTGGGATCCAATATGAGATAGCAGAATGAATAGAAAATTGGCTTCATGGTAGAAAGCAGAGGTTGATGGTGGAAGCTCTGGAGACCTGTGGGTATCACAGGATTCGGCATTCGGCCCACTGATGTTCGTTATCGGTATGATTTAGATGAAAACATACATGGCATGTTTAGAAAGTTTGCAAATGACACTTAAGTATTTGGTAATGTAGATAGTAAAGATAGTTACCAATGATTGCAGCAGGATCTTGATCAGCTTAAGTCCATCATCTTCAGTTTTATCAGGTCGCCTTGATATCCAACTCAGTGAAATGCTGCCTTTAAGTCAAGAGCAGTCACTCTCACCTTACCTCTAGAATTCGGCTTTGTGGTCCATGTTTAGACTGTGGCTGTGAGAAATATTCTCTACTGAACCACAGTGATGTTGCTGTAACCTGAAGGGCAGCCTTTCTCACGCACAACAGTAATTCAGTTTGAATTGGAGTAATAACAAGGATTACAACTAAATGATCCTGACAAAACTCAGACTTAGCATCCCTGAAAAATGCAACGTTGACAAGAAAATGCCAGCGTTATGGCCGCACAAGAACAGTTTAGTTAGAGGCCTGGTGGTTCAAGCAACACTAGTTAGCAGCACTCGAACTCAAATTTTTTTGGATGTTGGCCAAAAGATTGGTTAATGGAGATCAGTAAGGGAAAGGCACAGCATACTTCCTCCATAGATGAATATTTTATTCAGATTTGAGAGTAATGGTAGAGTGTGGGATATGTTCAGCCAATAGATTACAAATTCTACTCCTGCCATTAAATCTATTCCGAATCTATACCATATATCAGAGCAGGACTCCAACATCACATTTCTGTTGCTACGATGAGGCGTGCCTTAGTCTCTTGTCACAAAGAGATGAAATGTCAACAGATAGATCAGTGAGAATTATATAGATATATATATATATATATATATATTTAGTAGGCTTCTCACCCTTGTTTCTCTCACAATTAGCTACAGATCCACTCTGGCAAATACTGAACTCATTCAGTTTGCTCAGTGTTAGTGTTACCAAGCTATCTTTAGTAGTGTCTACCAGAGCACATTCTGTCTTTTTGCTGGTTTCAAGTGCTTCCTCCAGGTGGTGTTCAACATGGATATGTACCAAGAGTTGAGACAGGACACTGGGAGCAACTAGCAAGAGTTTGATAGGATTATTTGAATGTGAAGTTGCCCAGTGTGACTGTCCCTATCATCTCCTCATCATACACTTCAAACTGATCTCCCAAACTCGACAATTTTCTACTGTCTTGTAATTCAGTAAACCAGCATTGTCATGTTAGAATCAGAATCAGGTTGTCGTGAACATGTGTTGTTTTGCGGCAACAGTATTGTGCAGGGCAAAGTGCAAAAATTACAATTCCGTAAACACAAGAATTTGAAAAACAACTAGCCAGTGCAAAAAGAGAAAGAGTGAGGTAGTGGCTATAGGTTCAATGTCCATTCAGAAATCTGATGGTGGAGGGGAAGAAGCTGTTTTTGTAATGTGTGTGGGTTTTCAAGCTCCCATACCTCCGACCTGATGGCGGCAGTGAGAAAAGGGCATGGCCTGGGTGGTGAAGGTCCTTGATGATAGAAGCTGCTTTTTTGAGGCACCGCCTCTTTAAAGTGTTCGTCACGGAGTGGAGACTGATGCCCATGATGAATGCTGGCCAAGTTTACAACTCTCTGTAGCCTGTGCTGTCCTCTGCATTGGGATTTCCATACCAGACCGTAATGCAACATCAGAATTCTCTCCATGGTACCCCTGTAGAAATTTGCAAGTCTTTGGTGACGTACCAAATCTCCTCAAACTCCTAACAAAATACACCCATTGGTCTGCCTTCTTCATGACTGCATCAACATGATGGCCCCAGTATAGATCTTCAGAGATGACGAACCAGGAATTTGAAATTTAAGCTTACCTTTAGGACAGGGAATATATAAGAATGGTGATGGAAGTGCCTACGTTAATGGTCATTGCATTTATACTAAACCTATATATATTGTGGTACAACTGAAATTGTGAATGACTATGACCAGTGTGATTCCTTCATTGCCAGACTTCAAGAATAAAACTGAAACCTGAATAAATTGTTTGAAGCTTAATCTTTATCCTTTTGTTATCGTCTTAATATATTACTTTTTTGAAACTATGCCACATCTTGGATGGAAACCTTTACCTCACAGACAGTACCTGTGTGATTGGAGAGAGTGGCGAGAGAGCTGGCGACATCTGAAGTTGCTGCTGCCGTCTTCGTGAGTCTGTGCTGACTGGTACGGTGAGAGGGGTTGCTGTAGGCTGCCGACTCTGGAGTGACCCTGTCACTGATCCTTGTGATGTTGTCAAGCCTAAAATCGACGCAAGATGTTACTGAGATTGGAAAATTACACAGCGATCAGTAGTACTTTGCAGAAACTCTGCTCTCGGTCGCACCCACTGCTCAGAGAGCAGCCAGCTAACTAGTCAGTGCTGCTCTCACTAAAGTGAGCAGATAAAAAGCAGATACCAGAGTTCTTCTTATCTGCGTGTTTCATATGCTTTTTTGCTTAACGATACAAAGCCTATCAGGGTCACCCTGGAAGAATAATCAGTCTTCTACAAACTCACTTCCCTTCCCACTCACCCAGAAGAGCTAGTGTCTAAATTATTCTACCAAGACGAGTGCCCTCCCTAATGCTTGGGACAAATAAATTTTTCCCCTTTATTTGTCCCTGTGCTCCAGTTTTAATTTTGTAATCAAACAATTCACAAGTAATCAAAGTGCACATTCCACATTTTATTCGGTTATTTGTCTACTTTTTGGTTTGACTATGTAATACATTTCAGGGCACCATAATGTTCAGGATATTTGGCTTCACAGGTGTTCGTGAGTACTTGGGTATATTCAATTGGTTCATTGATGGAGGTATAAGAGAGCTAAGCTTGCTTCTGTTAGATGCAAACCATGGCAAACGTGGTATGCTTTAGATCTTGGGCAGTTCCTTTACTCCTTCACACTTTGCTCTTGCCATCATTCTGATACAGGTTAATCTTAGTCTCATCTGCCCACGACCTTTTTTCCAGAATTCTGCAAGCTCTTTTAAATACTTCCTGCAAACTATAATTTGGCCATCCTGTTTCTGTGGGTAACTAGTGGTTTACATCTTGCAGCATAGCCTCTGTATTTCTGTTCATGAAATCTTCTGCAGACAGTAAGTAGTCATTGACACATCCACACCTGCCTCCTGAAGAGTGTTTCTGATCTGTTGGACAGGCATTTGGGGATTTTTCTTCATTATAAGAATCCTTCTGTCATCAGCAAGTGGAGATCTTCCTTGGCCAACCAGTCCCTTTGTGATCACTGAGCTCACTAGTATGTTCTTTCTTCTTAATGATGTTCCAAACTGATCTGGGTAATCCTAAGGTTTGGGCAATGTCTCTTACTGTTTTATTCTTGTTTTTCAGCCTCATAACGGCTTCTTTGACTTTCATTGGCACAACTCTGATCCTCAGGTTGCAACTAGAAACTCCAAAGGTGATCAAAAGTTTAGAAGCAAGCCTAGCTCTCTTCTACCTGCAACAATGAAGCAAACCTACCTGAGTACTTAAACATACCTGAGTACTCACAAACACCTGTGAAGCCAAATGTCCAAAACATTACGGTGCCCTGAAATGAGGGGACTATGTATAAATAGTGCTGTCATTTCAAACCAAATGTATAAAAATAACCTTGAATAAAATCTGGAATGTGCACTTTAATTACATGTGAATTGTTTTATTATAAATTATAAATTGTGGAGCATAGGGGCAAATAAAGGAAAATAATTGTCTTTGTCCAAAACATTATGGAGGACACTGTAACATATTCTAAACACAGTGGGACTAATTCCATCCTGGCTGTTGATGCAGAACACCAAACATATAACCTACTGTTTACTACTAATAATCTTTCACATACCCTGGCTGTTAGTACTGAGTCCCAGATGGTTCATGTTTGCTGTCAGGTTTCCGGTACTGTTTGCACTCCCCAGTGTTGGGAATGTCGACTCCTCTGGGTCTAGTGGGGTGGGGAGGGGTGGTGGGAAGTGGATATTTGTGAGGTCTGGCAGCGATCCACCAGTGTTATGGGCAGCAGGAATCAGCGATGTGGTATTTTCTTGGTCTGCTGATGGGAAAATACTGTAAAGGAAAAACATTTAAAGAATGAAGTCTTGGAACTACATTCTCTAATTACATGCACTCATGTAGGAAAGGAGAAATTAAACTCACTTGATTCCTGGGACTTCACACGATTTTGGCCTTGATGACACAGACTGTGGATTAAATTAAGAAATGAATTAAACTAGCAATCACCATTGCTAAAAGCAGCATGAGCAAAGCCCGATAACATACTATTTCTTTGCTCTCCAACATTTCAACTCCCTCCATTTAGAGGGCCCTTATTTTTTATTTTCAAAACTGTGTAAGATTACCCTAATATCTATCAAACTCTAAATGAATTAAATTCCTGATTAATTAGTCAGTGGATTAGCCACAACGTACAAGAATTAGACAGGAACCATTGTTTTTCTATTGAATAAATAAAATTATTTAAACTCTTTAACAAACTTATTTTCTATTTTTAATTTCCATTTCTACCTTTACGAGCTAAAATCCAGAGCAATAGAACACAGATGTTGAATCTATATTCTTTCTGTGGTCCATCCAGTCCTTTGGATATTTTGTAAAGATAATGCCAAAGCAATGTGGAATTCTAAAACATCTATAACACAGGGGCCTATTCAGCCAATCACGTTGGAGGATAATAAAAAAAAACAAACCCAACCAGTCTCATCCAACTTCCAGCACTTAATTCACAGACCTCGACTGCAAAAAATGGCTACAACTTATTATCCAAATAGCAAAAAATTAGTTAAGTTATGTATCTAGTTTGCAAAAGACTTGCTTACTAAAATCCATCAGATTAATTTTTAAGACAGAGGTAACAAGAGCAGGTATAGGCCAAATGGCCCTTCAAGCCTGCTCTGCCATTCAGTAAAATCAGAGCTGATCCAAACCTTGGCTTCAACACCTACTTCCCAAGTCTCCCAATATACTTTGACTCCCATGTTGTATGAAATATCAATCAATCTTAGACTTGAATATGTTCAAATGACAGCAACTCCATAATGATGGAGTTACAACTCTCTGAAGGAGGAAATTCTTCCCTATCTCTTCGATAGTTGACTACTTGTTCGGAAACTAGGCTCCCAATTCTAGTTACCATCCACTGCTGAAACAGACTCTGTGTCTACATAGGCAATCCATATCAGAATCTTGGGTTTCTAAGAGGCCACCTATCCTTCTTCTGATTTACTATAATAGGTCCAACCCACTCAACTTTTCCTCATACATTATATTAACCCCTTCATTCCAGCAATTAACTTAATGGATCTCTGCACTGCCTCCAATACAAATGTAAAGACAAAAACTATGCTACTACTGTCGAAATTTGTCTCAAATCTTCCCAATTCTTAAATTTCATACCTCTTGTGTTAAAGGTTTAATTACCTGATGAAATGCACGCCAAACCATTTCTGTTTCATGTTTTGTAATCATACAATTTAAATAATAATTCACTTTCCTTCTAAAGTCAATATCCTGACATTACCCTTTATTAAATTCCATCTGCCATTCATTTAACCTATATATGTTGGTATGTATTATAGTAAATCTTTGTGATTTCCTTGTCACTTGATATCTCACGAGTCTTTGCATCATCAATAAATCTGGGTGCAGTGCACTTGATCAATCACATTAATACTGTAAATGGTTGAGCAGCCAACAGTGATCCCTGTGATACCCCAGTTTTCTAATCCTCTTTCTCCATAATCTAGATAACTTTGTTAAAGCTTATATCTGACATATCCACCATCTCTGTTCCACTAGCTTTGACTCTGGAATGCAAGTCATCAGATCCAGTGTATTTACTGTCCTTTCATCCCATTAATTTGAATATAACACTGAAAAATCCAATTAATTATTTATAATCACTGCCAAATTTCTATTTCCTTACATTCATTCTTCATTCTCATCCTTTAAAGTACCATCTCAGATTCCTGGCCTGTTGGGTTGCCCTTCAAGGAGAGATTATGTAGACTGGGTCTACTCAGAGAATTAGAGATGTTTTTCAACAAAACCTACTCAATTCTTACAAGGCCTGACTAGGTGGATTCAGTTCATGATTCTTTTAGTTGAGTTATCAAGATCTCAAGATATCAAGTCTCAAAATGAGGGATCAGCCATTCAGATGAGAAGAAACCTCTTCACCCAGCAGATGGTGAATTCTCAACACAGCCGAGAAAGCTCAGTGCCTAAGTGTATTAACATATTGAGAACAGTAAAATTTTAAATATTAAGGGAATCAAGTAGCATGGAATTAGTGCAGATAAGTATAACAAATGTGAATGATCAGCCATGATCTTAATGAATGGAGAAGCTCTAGCTTGAAATTGCCTACTCCTGCTTCCATTTCTAATGTTCTTTTGCAGGTCACACCTCTTCAATACATACAGGGCTTTTTAAGTGGGATACATAGTGGGTAAGTTAATGGTCTAGCAGTTAGAATAAAGGATTATTTATCCAGTAACGTGTTGAAACCGCCCCCTCCCCCCAACAACCACTCCACAACAATGGCACTGGGCCAGTTAAATTTAAATGATCTCATGGCAACCAAGAGACCTTAGATTATTCTAAAATTTCACCTGCTTCACTAGGGTCCTGCATTAAATAAAATCTGCTATTTTATCCCCTTCTAGCCTATGTGACTTCAGGCCCTTCAATATGATTATTTTTTAATTGACTACCCTTCTCAAAGGCATTTAGGGATTATTAATAAATGCCAATTTTGCTAGCAATAGTCATGAGAAAATAAATAATATTTTGAATGCATCAAGTGTTTCTGCCTCCACTGCTCTTTCAGCATGAGATCTGAAATATGTTGTCCTCATCTCCCATTTAATCCTTTGATCAACATTTAATAAATTGGGCATACCACATCAGTTACAAACAGTTTCACTACCTCAGCAAGGGGAAGAAAAGGAGAAGTGCTATGCTATTTCCCAATAACTGCTGAGAGGCGAGTCCTGACAAAGAAGCAACTACAAAATGAAAGACAGGTTACATAATAGAGATGATGAATTTCCAACATGTCTTGGATCAGGTGGTGCATGGCAGACTCAGGATGACAGTAAATCAGCATGGAATTGGGACAAGAAGCAGAATAAATAATAGCCTTTTTACGAAATCAAGAGCGGGCTTAAAGGTGGTAACTTGGAAAGAGATGGCCAGTGGTGTTCCACTAGGATTGTTTTACGACCAATACTGTTCACTAGTGTTCATTTCTAGAAGAACAGAACTGAAAATCAGAGAAACCAAATCATGCTTCATCAGATTTCCACCCATCCCACCAACAACCCGATTACCCCTATAAGATCAAGCTAGAGGCTTCACTGCTGTAGCTATTGACACAAAACAGAGTGGCCACAAACAACAACTATGTCTCAGACAATGGAACATTAAAGCTTTGCACTCAGACTCCCCTGATGATCTTTTGACAACTTCTATCAGTTGGACCACGAAGGACTGTGATCAGTTGTGTCCTCCATTATTATAAAAATGATATGGAGATTATAAAGCGGATGGAGAAAATGCAATAAAAGATTAATGACTAGAATTGAGAAGGTAGAACTATCAGTGTCACCGATTAGATCCTTATCTTTAAAAATAAAGTTGAGAATGTGCATGTACACTTGAAGACTGTGGCATGGAAAGATATGGGCCTTGTGCTACAAGGTGGGATTAGACAGACAGCTCCTTTGATTGAAACATATATGGTGAGCTGAAGATGTCATAAATCTTTGATTTCTCCAACCAGATGGATATCATTACACATAAGTTTGATGACTAGACACAAGGGAAACATTTCACCTACGCTCATAGCTAAAAACAGGGGCCATAAATACAAGATTGTCTCTGCTCTGTCTAATTTCAAATTTACAACAAACTATGTGACCAAATGAATTATTGCACTGCAACAGATGGACTGATTGAGGCAAATAGGTGAGATACATTCAATGGAAGATACACGAAGATAAAAGGATCATAATGATATGGCGACAGGGTTAGAATGAAAGAAGTAGGATAAGGCTTTTGAGGTGCAGAAACACTGGCAGAGACCATGTGGACTGACTATCTTGTTTATGTGTTATAAATATATGCAAATTAAAAAGATTTAATCTTCAGGTAGCTCTACATAATGTCCCATCTAAATCTGCACAAATCCTAAGACAGGGAACCCAGAAGTTTAAGGTGGAATCAGTAAAACAGTAGAATTTAAGTTTTATAAAATGTTTCTGTTGCACTACATAGGTGAAGGAGGAATCACAATACAAGGAAGAGAATGAGTCGTCCTCAACAAAGATGCTTACTCAATCAATAATACGGAAATAGTTTAATACAGTAATCAGTTTAAAAGTTAATAGGCATGGAGTGCAATGGGATGTCCCAGACCTGTAAAAACTATCACAGAAGAACATTTCTAACAATGCAGTACAGCAGTGAAGAGCAGGATTTCCTAATTAATCCTGTACAATATATAAAAGAAAAATTAATGCATCAATTTAAAAAATAGAAATTTGAAAAGAAAATGGTAGAAGTAATTTTATTCATCAATTATATTTAACTCTAGAAAAATTAAGGAGATATAATTATATCTCTTTGCATTTATGTTTTAGATGTTATAAGGATGTGGGTTCTTTTTTTTACATTCTACTTGGTCATGTGAAACATTTTTGGAATAGATGTAAGTAGATTTTAGAAGTTATTCTGAAAGTGAAATTTTCATTAGATCCTTTAGTATTTTTGTTGGGTAATATTAAAAGGATCAGTTTAGAATTAAAATTAAATAGATTTCAAGTTGCTTTTTTCAGATTGGCATTAGCTGTGGCTAGAAAATGTCTGGCAATTACTTGCAAAAATTAGACTGATTTGAGTATTCAGAGATGGCATATGGAGTTGAGGTCTTGTATTCCATCGGAGAACATTTAATTTACGTGATCATTATCTTTTTTATCATAAAACTTGGAGCCTGTGTTTGGACTACATGGGGTTGAATTATTAAATCCCCTCACCGCACAGTTGTGGTGTTACTCCAAACCATGGTAATTAACAGATAAATGTTGCTGTTATGCTGCTATTCCTTTTTTTTTCTTTCATTCTTCTTTTGGGGTAGGTTAGAGGGGGGTGGGGGGGCTTGGTTTTAAAATATCATGTATGTATTTTTTGATTTGTTGCATCGTGATTCAATAAATAAACTTTTCAAAAAAAAGAGAGTGGAAGAAGTGACATTAAAGCTGATGAATCTACAGAAAATAACCAATCTTCAATGATACAAATCACAGGACTGGATGCTGGTCGTCATTTCCTGTGTTTTCAACTCATGCTTGACAAATTAAACAATTAATGGCTTACTGTACCTTTTTGTTGTCCCATAGCTGCTTGGATAAGGACTTATCATTGTCAGATGTATTCTCCTCCATCCCAGGAACCGTTAACAGTAATACTAAGTGATGAAAGAAAGAGAGGGAGAGAGAAACATACAATAAATGGGCATGAGGGAGGACTTGCACTGTGCAGGGAAGAGCTTGTGCTGCATGGATGAAGGAGGAATCACAATGTAGGGAAGAGGATCACTCCTCCTCAATGAGCTATATGCTTTTGAGAATGCCCTAACAGGAGCTACAAGGCAAGTGGCTTATGTCTAAAATGATAACGGTGTTAAAATAAACAGCAGTCCATACCAGTAGACTAAATCCAGAATCCATCTAGGGCGCAGAACAGAACCTTACTGAGTTTTCTTTATCTTTCTAGCATCATTCTCTTTCTACCAGATGCTACTCCCAGAATCCATCTAGGGCGCAGAACAGAACCTTACTGAGTTTGCTTTATCTTTCTAGCATCATTCTCTTTCTACCAGATGCTACTCCCAGAATCCATCTAGGGCGCAGAACAGAACCTTACTGAGTTTGCTTTATCTTTCTAGCATCATTCTCTTTCCACCAGATGCTACTCCCAGAATCCATCTAGGGCGCAGAACAGAACCTTACTGAGTTTGCTTTATCTTTCTAGCATCATTCTCTTTCTACAGATGCTACTCAACTGCTGAAGTTTGAAATATTTTCTATTTTTAATCCAAATTAACAGGATGATTTTTTTTTTTGATGTTCATGTTGCAATGAATTCTAGTTTGAATCAAGCCAAGTCTGCATACTTACTAACAATCTGAAATTATCATCTCTCAAAATTATGTAGATCTGCATCAAGCCTATCTATTAATCCATTCTGAATCCACTATTCACAACCTACATCCTGGAAATTTTAATTGAGATGGTGAAGCTAAAAAGATTTGAAATGAATGGCAGCAGAGCTGACAGCCAATCTGAATGGTCTCCCTACAAAACTGTATGGCCCTGGACTTCCTGCTTGCAGCTGAGTGCAGTATCTGAGATGTTCCTGGTAAGGAATGCTGCACCTACATTCCCAACGAGTCAGGTAACATCGCGTACCTGGCTGAACATATAAGAGAGTAGGTGAGCAAAATTCAAAAAGGGACCAGTTCTTACAGCATGACACCTCCTGGGGGAACTATTGGTCAATCAGAGCACTGAGAGGTTCGTGGGCCACTATCATCCACTGGGCAACTACTGTCGCTGTCTTCATGGTCAGGCTATATCTGGTTTGTTGTGTTTGTCAATTCATCAAGCATGCTCCCAGTCTGGACTAGAACTTGGTGTGATTCATGGTATGCCTTGGCTTCCAAGGGGTAGAACGTAGTATGGATTGTAGAGAGTCATTTGACCTGTCCAGCTGGATCCTGGTTGCAATGTGTATTGGAAATGGCCATGTGACCTGTCCAGCTGGAACCTGGTTGGAAGCCACCACATCTGTCAATCAAGGTCAAGATCACCCATTCTGAGTACTTACCTTGCAAATGGCCTTTTCAGAAGATCACACAGGTCACCTCTGGCTCTGTTAATTAATTGGGCTGTGGGAGTGGGATAGGTCCAGCAGTGGGATATAAAGCCTGAGAAGTGGAACTGCTGGGTCCCTTTTCCCCAAGGAACAAACATGAGCTCCAACCAGGTCACAGACCAGAGCCGATGCTGGAGAATCAAGATCAAGCTGTGTGCCAGTAACAGGTGCGGGCCTTTGTGGTGTCCACTGGTTAATCATCATTCTTTTTCCTTATTTAATGTTGATGCTGTACCTTCACTAGGTCGGGGAGGGGGGGGGGGGGGGGGGGTAGGTACTATTGTTGCATTTTCCTCCACTGTATATCTCTATCTAGCGCAGATTATATTTATAACTTGTTTAGTTGCGTCCAATGCAATTGCTTTACGTTGTGAGAGTGTGTGAGTGGTTCCCTGTGGCAAATTTCTCTCATGGGCAAATAAAGACTATTGTGATTCGAACGACTCATTGCTTTTTGGATCTATCAAACCTGTTCTCACACTACAATCAATAACCATTCTCTGTACAATCATCTGCCATTCTTATCAATATCTAAAGAAGGAAAGGGTCCAAAAATGGTCAACAAGAATGAATATCTTGGCTCTGGGCCTGTACTCACCGGAGTTTAGTCGGTGTGGAGGAATCTCATTGAATCCTAATAAATATTTATGTTTCCACTATTAGAGAGTCTAGGACCAGAGGACATAGCCTCAGAATAAAAGAATTTCCCACTGAAGAGATGAGGAGACGTTTCTTTAGCCAAAGGTTGGTGAAACTGTGTTATCTGTTCCCACACCCAGGTGTGGATATCACGTTGTTGGTTATATTTAAAGAGGCAGTGGATATGTTCTTGATTAGAAAGGGTGTCAATAGTTGTGGGGAGATGGCAGGAGAATGGGGTTGAGAGGAAAAATACATCACCCATGATTTGAATGGCAGAGCAGATTCAATGGGCCAATTGGCCTAATTCTGCTCCTACATCTTATGATTTTATATCTCCTGCTGTATAAACTCTTCCAACTTCAATATTCAAACCTTGTGTTAACCCTGTCATTTTGATCAATATCAACAGACTTGTTCTATAGAGAGGGTCAAATCTCCTGCAAATCCCACAGTCCAATCCTTATTGTGAAGTGAATGCTGGATATTGAAATGCCAATGGTACAAAATTTGAGTGTGTAGCCATGCACCTAAAGATTACACTGAGAGCAAATACTCAACCTCCTTCTCCTCAGAACCGCTGAGAAAGATCATCAACCTAAAATGTCAACACTGTTTCCTTCTCTTTTCACAGTCGATCTGCTAAGTATTTCTAGTTTCTTTTTTTAAAAATTTCCTGCAGCTTCTTATGCCTGCTTTCTGATGCCTTCTTGAGTCTGTGACTTTGACTGTTGAACCTGTTTGAATAGTCTGCAAATGTATACATACACAACAAATTGAAGTTTTGTATTTTCTACATCTGGGTTTGAGAGGCTGGACCTGGTGATTCTCTGCTTTGGATGCGACTGACCAAAGAGGCCAATGCCTTCAAAGTGAACATTGTCCTCACCTCTCTTGTGCTGATTTTGTGATTCTTGGGAACTTCCATTAAATGGATCCTGTACAGTGGGATTCATTGTACTCTGGTGCAGAGCAGAGTCTGAATTGGTCCTGGAATTAAAATATATCTATTATTTATTCAATCTTGTGATAAGATAGGGCACCAAATATAATGCTACTGACAAATATAAAAAAGAACAGATCAGTTTTTACAAAATTTCATCATGTATATGTGACACATGATACAAAGGCAGTCTCAAAACACACAAAACAGTATCGCATTGGACCCAGTAGACATATACAGAACAATCAGTGTAATTTAATGGACAATCAATTCCAGTGTACAAACTAGAGGGCAGAACCCCTATAGCCAAATCCTAGAGCATGTACTATAGGAAAATAACAATGCATGCACCCTTATTATGGGGGAAAAAGAGAAATCTATTTCAGGGCGATGAGTTTTATAAAACATATTACAATGCAAGGGTAGACAATGTATGCACATTATAATACAAGGGCGGCCTGCAATCAATTCAACATCTATCAGTCCTGTTAGGATACACAACAAATGAAATCCTTTGAAGGTGGGTTGCAGATCAGCATCTTTTGCTATGTTGAGTAAGGTAGTTATGAAAGAGTAGACATTATCACCACATGTCCAAAAATTTAACTGTTATCTTCCATGAAATTATCTGAATTTCTCTTTTGAGATCTTCTGCACACAGAGGTAAGCTTAAACAGGTACTGAACACTCCAAGCCAGAAGAGCAGCTTTAACTCAAAGATCCCTGTCCTCACTCACTCAAGCTTGACCTAAAACTGAGCTGTTTTCCACCAAAATCTGATGCCCCTCTCAATTCTATAACCCTCTATCATCCATTTCCCATCAAACCTAGCCGTTCTCCCCCACAATTTCAACCCATGAACAAAGTTGCTCTCTCTTCCTGGATCAATCCTCTTCTTGTGAGTGAGGAACTCCCATTTTCTCATCTACCCTCTCAACTTTCCCTTCGGCAATGTTATTCCCATTTCCCCAAGAGAGAACCACCACATCAATAGGACTAAAGCATAATGATCTCTTGAAACGCTTACAAATGCCATGAGCCTATAGTTATTAAAAAGAGATAGATTCAACAAACTGATTAGCTTTGAGTAAAATACAAAAATCTGCAGACACCATGAATGAACGAAAAATACAAAGTTGGGGAAGCTCAGCAGGTCAAACAGTGTACTTTACATACCGAAGATAAAGATACATAACCAACGTTTTGGGCTTGAGCCCTCATCAAGGTAATGAAAAAAACGTTTGAGTAAAGCATCTCTCACCTTCTCCAGCTAGTATCAGGTGGGGGCGAGAGATAAATCGAGCTATATGGACAGCTTTCTGCGTGCTGCCGAGTCAAGGAAACTTCAGGGAACAGAATGGATCCTGCAACAAACTGTTAAACTGTGCAGAAAATTAAACATTATTCTCAGAACTCCAATATCATGGAGAAATGCCATAAAAATATCCATTTAGCCTTGATGCCATATTTGATTATCCGAAGCTTCCTTCACCATATCCTCTTTATCACCAAGACCAGTTCACCAGCCCTCTTGTGATATTGACCTAATCTACCATACAACTCTTCAGTTGCTGAAAGCTGCATCATGCTCCCCTTTACCTCTAGTATCATAAAATAATTCAGTTCAGAAGATGAAATTAAACCCACCATGTGTTGGCACCTTCAAACAACAATCTATTTAATCTCATTCTCCTATTCCTTGCTTGTATTCCTCCAGTATTATTCCATTAGGTGTTTATCTAATTCCATTTTGAAAGTTACTACTGAATCAGGCAATGAGTTTGAAATCTTAAAGTAATTAGGTGTAAAATCCTTTTCTCATCTTATTTGCCATTTAAAAATTCTCACTGAACTGCTTCTGCCACCTTCAGATTATTAAACTCTATCTGTCAAAGACTTATCCGATCCACCTACCGTTTCCTCCTGATCTCATTAGTATCATTCTCATAGTTTAGGGTACTCCCACATTTTACATCATTAATCATTTGTGAGATCACCCTCAGGTCCAAGATCATCTGCTAAGTTCTTCTGTATAGCATTATTAAGATAAAACTATCCAACTCAGTACTCTCTTTCTTAGATAAAGTTCTATCCATGCTGCTGTTCACCTCTTGAGTTTAAATATAGATGACAATTTCAATGCTTTCCTGATTACCCATCTAGTTTCTTTTGGTAGCTGGATTTCATTCAAAATGCAACTACATGAACCATACCTGGTACCAAGTATCCATTTGCTGACATTGCTTTTTGAAAAAGGGAACTTCAGAATTTTAAATTCTCATTTGTACTTTCAAATCTTACTCCTTTCTCATTACTCCATTCCCCAGCTGTACAGCTCCCTGGGTTATTTGCTGTCCAGGATTCTGTCCATCCTTAACTGTTTTTGAAATGAATGATGCACTCGGGTATTTTAGAAGCCATTAAGATTCATTTACATAGTTGTGGATCTAGAGTCACATGTAGGTTAGAATAGGACAGTCAGCATATTCTGTTTCAGCAGATTTTGTGTTGAAGGGTCTATTTCTCTGCAGTACAATTCTATGACTAAAGGACATTAGTAAGCCAGATGGATCTTCACACCATACAAGAGGTTCATATTCACCATTATTGATTGTTTGCCAATTTGATCTTGTATCTTTAAATCATTTCCAATACCTTAAATATTAGTCCAATAACATAACCATAATTCCATTAAGATTCTCTTTATTTATTTCAGATTTGTGTATCATAACAAGAGTAACAGGCCATTTATTTGTGGGCGTCAATAGTTTAGCTGTTTGATGCAGAAAATACCAATAATATTTAAAGTTAGTCTGCACCTCAAAGTCCTTCCCCCAAAAAACACAATGAAATTATGACGTTGATAATTCAGTGCAGGACCACTATGGATCTTCAATAAGCACTAAAACACTGAAGTCACATGACTCCATGCACTGCTTTGTAAGGCTTTACCTGGAATTATGGATGAGACATTTTCACCACTGGTATTTTTCCTCAGTGTTTCTTGCTCTGGTATCCACAACCCCCCCAATAAAGGAAGGATATCTGACGGCCATGTTTGTCAACAGGAACGGCACGACGGTGTGGTGATCCTAGACGGTTTTTGTCCCTGTAGACCCGATCGACCAAGCCATGGTGCCTGGTCGTTCTACTCGTGTCCAAAGCAGATGACTGGAATGGAGTCTGCAACGCAAACAGGCTTTTATTTTCATCTATTTTGGTGATCTTCTCTTTTTGGCCTCCAGCCTCATGGTTCACCAACTCAACACAGCAAAATGGGTTCAATACATAAAAGATTACTGTACGAGATTTTACTGTGCTGAGGCAATTTACCTATATGGATGGGCAGTGGCTAACAAACTGAAAGCACTTGAGTGGTATGGGTTAATTCAGGCTGGTAAACTGTAATGTGGGATGCCACTGAGAGTAGTGATGGGCCCCTCAAAACTATAATTTATATAATAGATTTAATGACCAAATTAAATAGCCATTTGATAACACAGATATGAAAGCAGATTTTGAGGAAGATAAAAAGAGTTTAGACCAAGGCAAGTTGAGTGACAGAATAGAAATATAGAAGATGGGAGATCATGTGGTGAGATGCGGTGTTATCCAGTTCAAAAGGAAGCAAAGTAGAATTAATTTAAAATGGAGAAAAACGGCTAAATGAGGAGTGTAAAAGATAATCAGTATGAAATATTGGTGGACCACATCTAGAATACTTTGCAAATTTTTGGTCTCCTAATTAAAAAAGGGATAAAATTCATAAATGTCGAAAATTCATAAAAAATAATTTCTTGGTTGAATATTGAGCAGACTGAACCTATAGAGCAGGGGTGTCAAACTCAAATTCACGGAGGGCCAAAATTAAAAATTTGGACTAAGTCGAGGGCCGAACTAAATATTTATTGAAAATTTTCAACAACATCTGCATGTTTTCTCTTCTTTCAACATATGTAATGTTAAACTTTAGGATATAACTTTAGGAGGATAATGTTACAGGTCAGGAGTAGGTAGCTCAAGTTCACCCTTTGCTTGACCTGAGGGAAACATCTTTGGTCCCTGTGGAGATGTAGTCAGCATTCACAGGCTGTGTTCATTTTGGCCTGCATCAGGACTCAGCATTTCCTGCTCACTCCTCAGGCTCTAGGCCTCTATTCACCCTCGACCCACCATCCCTCTACCTGACCAGTCCTTTACCCAACCTCTACTCACCCCTCACTCCACTCGATCTGCCTCTACCCACCCCATCCTATACACGCCCCTCTACTGCCTCTCCCCTCAACCTGTTCCTCCCTCTACCCGTCTCTCACCCTCTAATCACCCCTCCCCTACTCGCCCTGCCCCTCCCCTTTTACCTCTTCCTATCCACCCCTCCTTCTTCTCATCCCTCCCTCTAACTGCCCCTCGCACCACCATAACTTCCCCTGCCCATTACTCCTCACCTACACCCTCTGCCCACCCCTGCTTACCCACCCACTCAGGCCCAGCGCGCTGCCGATCAGCCTTTGTGGAACAGCGGGAACCGTGTGCAGCCTGCCATGTCCGTCGCACCGACAGGAAATCACAGGCACTCGCCAATCCGCCGCACCGCTCAACAGGTGGGAGAAGTGACTGGTTGTGCGGGGAGCCTTCCAACTGGCTTGCCGGCTGATGACATCGACAGACTTCTAGTGTTACAATTTTGTTTTCCCCGTTCTCAAAGTTTGCACGGTCAACCTGCAACTCTTGCTCCCTCCACGTCCCGTGGATCTGATGCCCGGGTGTTGTTAGGATTCCCAGCAGAAGGTTTGTGGAACTTTACCATTCTGGATTCCTTTTTGAGAATATTCTGGCCATCTTTTAAGGGGGGTGGTTTTAGGGGGGAGGGGATAGTTAGGGGGTGGGGAAGGATGTGCAATGAAGGGGGAGGATGGTGGGGGTGACATTACCAAAAAACAGCATCGCTCTCGCTGCAGGGCGGGCCACCTCTAATACATTTTTGAAATGATCTTGCGGGCCAAATATAATTATATTTGGCCCGCGGGCCAGAGTTTGACATGTGTGCTATAGAGGCTTGAGCTCAGTGGTTAGAGCACTGGTCTTGTAAATCAGGGGTCGTGAGTTTGTTGCACACTGGGACCTCATTTCTGTGAGGGATGCTGGACAAAGTTAAATAGTTTAATGTATGTTACATTCCAAATGTAGTATTACCTGACAATAATGGAACTTTTACATTTTTAGTAGAGTTTAAAAGAATTGAAAATGATCTTATTGAAACATACAAGATTTTACGAGGGATCTTTGGGTAGAAGAAACAGTTAATATTTCAGGTCTGGGATCCTTCACCAGAACTGGGAAGAGGGTGTTTCTCTTTTCACAGTTGCTGCCTGATTTGCGAAGTTTTTCCAACATTTTATTTTAATTCAGATGGGGTCTCAGACACTCCACGCAATCCAGGTCAAGGAGACGAGAATCCAAACCTGAACCTCATTTTGCTGAGGCATATCGTATCTGCTATACATATGCAGAGGCAATCTACTCTGAACATTGGTCATTGAGCCCTATAATATTAACAGTGATTAAATTTGATATCTCTCTTACAATCCACTGTGTACTCTGCAAATTCAGATTACCATATAAATTGAGCATAGTCTTCTGAGTAGGACAACATTCTCTGCAAAACATTAACTCTGTCCTTTATTTATTTTTTTCCCAATATTGACAGAGCTGTGATGCATATCAAGTAATTTTCCTAGTTTCATTTCTGAAATGAATAGTTTCCATTTTAAAACCTAAGAAATTCACCTGAAAGGGCAGGTCCAGAGTGGTATTTCCAATCTGGTTGACGTTAGGCAAAGAGCCTCCATAGTACTGACCCCGACTTTGTCCCAGCTGTAGATACTGAGATTTCTGTAACTGTAACTGAGAACAAACAAGCCCATTATGAATAAACTGCCATCAGCTGAGACACTGGCTGTCCAATCTTCCAGAATCTATCCAGAAAGATAGGACAAAGAGGTCAACATCACAAAAACCTACAGAAATTGGCATAACAAAGCATACCTGGAAAAATATATTGGTTAAAATGGTTAAACCACAAAACCAGTTTGCTTATTTTTTTTAATCCTCTTAAATACAGGCAGCATTCAAGTACAGTAGAGGAGTTTAAATTACAAGGAGCTACTAGATTAAATGAACAGGCAAATCCATTGCAAGCAAAGTTCAATAGAGGTAAGTGTGAGAACATTCATTAGTATGTATGCAGCATTCATCAAGTGTTAAAGTATGAAAATCTTTGTCAGTGATGTTTCAAGTAAGTCTAGAAGATCATGTGTACAGATTACTGAAATGTCAAGGTCAGGAACAAAATTTAATTTAACAAAACACCAATGAAATATTTATTTTTGTAACATGCAAGAAGTTATGCTGTTATTGAAATAGAGGGAATTTTTTTTAAATGAAATATTCATTTTTAGACTTGTGAAAAGTTAAGGCACAGCTGATTGATTAGTCTGTGTCTGGATTACTGAGGATGCATAGAGAAGGGAACAAATTGGACTGTAAAGGCAGTTCATCACAGATTCAGGAGAATGTAAAATTCACTGGAACATGTTAAACGATTGTATTGTGGAGGCCTGCTAACCGGGACATGACCCGGTACACAAGATGGCTGACGAATACGGTGACTGCGCAGACCCCGCGGGGGCCAACAACCTTCGTCTCAGGTGGCCACCTGCTTGGCAGGACACAACAAGCAATGGCGGAAACGCCACCCAATCTAAGACAGGCACTGCCGTGATGTTACTCCTGTCATCAGCAATGGGGAGGGAATATAAGCAGAGCTGTCAATGCAATAAATCAGTCTTTGACTTCTTGGGTGTGTGTTATTCTTTCCACACTTCGCAATAGCACACTCGCTACAGTACAAACAAAGCTTACATTCTCGGGAATACAAGAATTTAGGGAACATAATTTTGCAGTTTTCAGATTACATGAAACACAAAAACATAGCAAATAATGAGAATAGTATCAGAAAAGTCACAGCCATTTAAACTGCCTAATTTATTGATTAACAAATAAGTGTGAAGTGATACATTAGGTTAATTGAAACAGAGACCTCATACAATAAATGGTAAAAATTAAAAGTGGGTGAGGAACAGAGAAATCTGGGGATCTTTAAAGCTGACAAACAAGTCAAGAAGGATTTTTAAAAAATCTTTACTTTATTAACAGACCTCATAAAACTGTTCCAACATCCAGAGAGGTTGTGGATGATCTACCTCCCAACTCTATAAACCTGCCTTTTTTCGCCCCTGTTCTCTTAAAATAATTTTCAACAAAAATCCAATGAAGATTTGAAATCTACAATTGCATTTTATAAGACAGATCTAAACTTTATTGATGAAAATGTCCCTTAGTTCTTGGTTTTAACTTTAGTGACAATTGTTTATCTTGCTGTCCAGTTCCTCTTAAATATCTTGAAAATCAAGCCATCCTTTAATTTTTGAAATTTCACAGGCTGCAGACATTGTGCAATTAAAATTTTATTATTGGAACTGATAAATCTCTGGAAAATCTATTGCACTCCCTCCAGATACATTCTTCGTAAGAAGTGGTCTCCTAAATTTCTTGCTGTTCTCTGCCTCACTGCATTACAATCCTCTCTGTATAAAAACTAACATTCTATTATCATTCTCTAAATATTTCTGCATCTGCGCTCAATGCCTTTTAATGACATGTTCGCAGATCATTAAAGTGCTATCATTTGTAAAGTATCTATGGCGTTCCTTATATATTCAAAGTAGATAACTACACATTTACCTATACTGGAATCTATTTGACAGTCTTTCTAACCTCTGTAAGTTTTTAATATTTCTTTCTAGTTTAATGATTGGATCATATTACCTGGAACATATCTTTGTATGGTCAGAAAATATGGATATGTAGCTGTCCATCCCAAAAATGCAAGTTTTGTTTTCAACAGGGTATCAATTACAGTCTCAACATTGATCCTTATGAATTATTACAATGTATATTTTGCCAATTTTCCCAAGTTCATAATTCCTGCTTTCTTTCTCCTTCCATTTACCCAATTTAATAGTCAAATTAATAATTCATAGAATTCAACTGTTGCTAACTAGCTTAAATGTAGAACAGTATCAAATGCCCCTAGAATTTGACAACCATTTACATATCTGCCTCCCTTATCTGACCATACACACTTAATATTTACATCAACTCCTCAGAAAGCTCAATCAGGACCATTACACATCACCAGATCCACAAAACTCCATGTAGGTTCTCGCTGATGAGCTAAAAACTCTTAATGATCACTAATTAAATACTATTAACTTCATGATCAAAGATGTTACACTAACCAGAGAATAATCCTCCACATATCCATCTCCCACCTTCTAAAATAGTGAAATGAAATGTGCAGTTTTCTGATCAGAAAATCATAATTTGAATATCTAATCTAATCTACTTCATTAAAACCGTATAATACTTTGAACTGTATACTTCAGGAACAGCACTCAGCCCATGATGACAAATTAAACTAATGCCATCAGTTAACAAAGATATATTGCCAATGTTTCAGGCCTGAGCCCTTCTTCAAGGAATAAGTAGAATGAGCCAAGAGCAGGAAAGCTCAGAATTCAGACAATGCTGGCTGGGGGAGGAATCCAGACCAACAAATGGTGATAATTGGATATAAGAGGAGGTGAGAATTGTGTGTGAAAGGAGAGAGGGAAAAGTGAGAGACAGGGCTGGGGGAATGGTGACAGGGAAGACATGGGTGGGGTTTAACAAAAGCCAGAAAAGTCAATATTAATGCCATCCAGTTGGAGGATGCCCAGTCAGAAAATGAGGTGTTGTTCCTCTAATTTGTCTGGCAGTGCATGAGACCATGGACAGACATGTCAGCAAGGGATCGGTATAGGGATTTGAAATGAGTGGACACTGAGAGATCCATGCTACTGTGACAGACAGAGCCGAGGTGCTCAACAAAGGTGCCCAGCCTGCACCCAGTCTCTCTGATGTAGAGACCACAACAGGAGCACTAGATGCAGTAGATGAACCCTGCAGATTCACAAATGAAATGTTACTTCACTTGGAATGACTGTTTGGGGCCCCATATGGTGATGAGGTTGTGTGAGGACACATCTCCTGCAGTCAGTGGGATAGGTACCATGGAGATAATTGGTGGGGAGGGATCAATGGACAATAGAGTCACAAATGGAGTAGTATTTGCAGAAAGCGGAGAGGGGAGAAGTGATGGCAGAAATGGTGGAGGAAGATGTGTTGGATACGGAGACTGGTGGGTTGGTAGGTGAGGACAAGAGGAATGCTGTCTTACATGTGAGGGTGGAGGGGGGGCCAGGGCAGATGTGCGGGTAATGAGGTGAGTGTCAAGTTGATGGTGCGAGAGGGAAAGCCATGTTGTTTGAAGGAGGACATCTCTGATGATCTGGTTTAGAAGTCCTCATCCTGGGGGCAGATGTAATGGAGATGGAGAAATTGAGAGAATAGAATGAAGTCATTACAGGGGACAGGATGGGAGGAGGATTAGTCAAGGAAACTGTGGGAGTTGGTGGATTTGTAGAAGATGCCTGTCAAGAGTTTGTCTCCTGAGACAAAGACAGAGAGATCGAGGGAAGGGAGAGTGTTGCAAGAGATGGACTGAGTGAATTTGAGGTTGGGGTGGAAGTTGGCAGCAAAGTGGATTAACCTGTATCGGACCCCCTACATGGTACTCAGTTCCCATCTGACGTCGTTGAACGCCACTTGGGCCACTTTTGCAGTAAGATTGGGAAAAACTGAGATAGTCACCCCCTTCACTTTTACCTCGTGGCATTCTCTGGCACGGTGTAGATCATCCACTCAATCATAGTAACAGTGAAATCTGACTACTACGGCCCTTGGGAGCTCCACCAGCCCTGGTATTGGGTGTAGAGTGTGCTGTGTCTGGTCCGCCAGTGGCTCTCGATCCAGTTTAAACACCTCATGCTGTCAGTTCCTTCAGGAACCCCCCACTACCTGATGTTATTTCTCTGGGACGTCGCTTCCAAATCTTTACATCTACTTTCCTGCTTTATCATATGGGTGGCCAAGAGTTTTAATTTTCTTTTGCACTGAGCAGATGTCATTGGTACACCCCGACATTAAACATTCTATCTCCCCAACAGTATCTTAATTTCTCTCAGACTGGTGTCTGTGGATACTTTTACGGCCACGGATTGCATTCTTACATTCTGTAGCTTCGAATTAAGGACCGTCAGTTCTTCTTCACTACATATTTTTATCCCCATTTTAATGGGCTCTACAATGTCTTCACAAAGTTCAGTCAGCACTGCTAGTTTTAGCCACTTGCAGACAGTCACCTGGTCTGGCAGTGAGCTACCCGGGAGACAAGATCAAATTAGGCTGAGCTTCAGTCTGTGGGGTAGGCCTCTGGGCCTGCTGCATACTGTCTCTACTTTTAGCCTTCCTGTTAGGCATTTCAACATTTCAAAATCCATCCCTGTTACTTCAAAACATTGCCAACTATAATAAAGGGTAAGATACTGTTCGGATTGCTGTAAAGACTTTATTAATACTATTCACAGGGTTGTGACTTACTCCATCAACTGCTCTCTAGCGCCCCCACCCACCTCAACCCCCCCCCTCCCCCCCCCCACACCAATCTACTTCTAAACTAAGTGAAACACGATAGGCTGCAGAAGCTATGATTGTAGTAAACAAACTGAAATGTTGAAGGAACTCAGCCTGACTTTTGTAGTAAACATATTGAAATACTGGACTTTCACCACGTCCCTTATCATAGCCATTTAACACCTTTTGTTGGTCTGGATTCCTCCCTCATTGTTTGAAATCTGAGACTTTCAGATATATCCTGCTTCTGATTTTTCTGAATTTTCCTTGAAGAAGGGCTCAGGGCTGAAATGTCGGCAATATATCTTTGTCTCCAATAGATTCTGAAAAGACCGGTTGCGTTTCTGCAGCATTTCAGTGTGTTTACTACTTCTAAACTACTTTGGCCAGTTCCTCTCTCATGCTACCGTAATTCCCTATACTCCACTGAAATTCCAACACACCTGACTTTCGTTTCTCCTTGTTAAATCTCAAATTGAAATCAAATTATATTTTGATCACTGCCCCCTAATTGTTCCTTTACTCTGAGCTCTAATCTTTAAATTAAAAAATTTTTTTTAGATACACAGCGCAGTAACAGGTCATTTCAGCCCAAGAGCCTGTGCAGCTCAATTACACCCAATTAACCGACAAACCCAGAAAGTTTCAAACAGTGGGAGGAAATCAGAGTTCCTGGGGAAAACCCTTGTCTACAATACAACTTCTTACAGACAGCTCGGGATTTGAATCCAGGTCCCGATCACTGCTGCTGTAACAGCATTGCAGTAACTGCATCGCCAACCGTGCCGTCCATGGTTCTTCAATCACTTTGGTGCATCCTACACCAAATCCAGTGCAGCCAATCCCTTTGTGCACTCATCGATAAGCTGATCTACAAAGCCATCTCGTAGGCATTCTACAAGTTCTGTCCCTTGAGATCCAGTCCTAACTTGGTTTCCCAATCTTCTTTGGCTTGGCTTCGTGGACGAAGATTTATGGAGGGATAATGTCCATGTCAGCTGCAGGCTTGTTTGTGGCTGACAAGTCCGATGCGGGACAGGCAGACACGGTTGCAGCGGTTGCAAGGGAAAATTGGTTGGTTGGGGTTGGGTGTTAGGTTTTTCCTCCTTTGTCTTTTGTCAGTGAGATGGGCTCTACGGTCTTCTTCAAAGGAGGTTGCTGCCCGCCGAACTGTGAGGCGCCAAGATGCACAGTTTGAGGCAATATCAGCCCACTGGCAGTGGTCAATGGGGCAGGCACCAAGAGATTTCTTTAGGCAGTCCTTGTACCTCTTCTTTGGTGCACCACTGTCACGGTGGCCAGCGGAGAGCTCGCCATATAACACGATCTTGGGAAGGCGATGGTCCTCCATTCTGGAGACGTGACCTACCCAGCGCAGTTGGATTTTCAGCAGCGTGGATTCGATGCTGTCGGCCTCTGCCATCTCGAGTACTTCGATGATGGTGATGCAGTCGCTCCAATGAATGTTGAGGATGGAGCGGAGACAATGCTGGTGGAAGCGTTCTAGGAGCCGTAGGTGATGCCGGTAGAGGACCCATGATTCGGAGCCGAACAGGAGTGTGGGTATGACAACGGCTCTGTATACGCTAATCTTTGTGAAGTTTTTCAGTTGGTTGTTTTTCCAGACTCTTTTGTGTAGTCTTCCAAAGGCGCTATTTGCCTTGGCGAGTCTGGTGTCTATCTCGTTGTCGATCCTTGCATCCGATGAAATGGTGCAGCCGAGATAGGTAAACTGGTTGACTGTTTTGAGTTTTGTGTGCCTTTAGAGATGTGGGGGGGCTGGTAGTCATGGTGGGGAGCTGGCTGATGGAGGACTTAGTTTTCTTCAGGCTGACTTCCAGGCCAAACATTTTGGCAGTTTCCGCAAAATAGGACGTCAAGCGCTGAAGAGCTGGCTCTGAATGGGCAACTAAAGCGGCATCGTCTGCAAAGAGTAGTTCACGGACGAGTTTCTCTTGTGTCTTGGTGTGAGCTTGCAAGCGCCTCAGATTGAATGAAGAGACTGCCATCCGTGCGGTACCGGATGTAAACAGCGTCTTTATTGTTGAGGTCTTTCATGGCTTGTTTCAGCATCATGCTGAAGAAGATTGAAAAGAGGGTTGGTGCGAGAACGCAGCCTTGCTTCACGCCATTGTTAATGGAGAAGATTATGGCGTTCGGAGGCCCCAACCACCATTGACAGGTTGGATTGCGACCAGGTATGGTCCGACTTAGGAGGGGAGGCAGGCCCCTCCAGCCCGGGTAAGAAACCTGCATAGGAGGCCACTCCGATATAAAACCTACGATCCAAGGACCTCGCTGCCACGTCCCAGCTTGCTTGGCCACGTTTTCCCAATCTACTTGCATGTTAAAACCCCCCATGACTACTGTGGCGACTCACCCACGTGGCAAGGAAACTGGCTCCAGCAGTTGCAGGCGAGTCTACAGCTGCAGGCGAGTCTGCAGCCAGCAGCATTCACAGGACCTCTCAGTGCAGGGCAAAGCCTCGGCCCAATTTCACTTCTGCCCTGCAGGGTGCAAGGGTCGCTGGGAGAAGCGTGGGCCTCTTAAGCACGCAATTTTGAATGAGTCAATCAGTTGAACTGAAACTCCACTCAGCGTGTTTCTTTCACTTGTAGTGGCTTGACCGCCACATTGATGACCCTGAAGGCCCAACGGCATTTGGAACCAACACGGACAACACAATCAACATGGACAACATGAACGACTCAGCTCTTCAGAACGCAGTTTCACTTATACTGCCAGCTTTCTGGACCATTCAGCCCCTCATCTAGTTTCAACAAGCAGAGGCCCAGTTCCAGGTCAGGAATATTGTCTCCGATGAGAACAGATACTACTACGTGATGGCTGCACTCAACCAGGAAATGATGGGCTGAGTAATCAACTTTCTGTAGCAGCCCCCAGAGGATGGGAGGTATGAAGCACTCAAGGCCCTTTTCATCGGCACATTCGGCCTCTCACACCACATATGGATGGCCTGGGTGAGCGCGCGCTGTCAGCCCTGATGCGTGACATGCTGGCATTAGCAGATAGCCATAAGCCGTGACTACTCTTCGAACAGATAATTTTGGAACAGGTGCTGGAGGTCATCCACCTTCTACTAGCAAACAAGGACTTCTCCAACCCGCGAAAGGTGGCCACTAACGTAGACATTCTGTGGTGCGCCAAACAAATGGTGGAGCCAGCATCAGGATTAGTACTGTGTTATGGCTGAAGGCCCAGCCTCAACACATCTCAGTGGCAAAACCTGGAATGCCCGTGCCAAAAGATGACACCATTTCTGAGTCTTGGCGTTTTTACCATCAAAGTTGGGAATCTGGGGCCCACCAATGCCGACCACCATGCTTGTTCCAGGGAAACTAAAGGGCAAGCCGTCGCTGATGGCTATGGCTGCTGATCACCGCGACAGCCTCCTATATGTCTGGGAGAGACACTCCAGACGCAGATTCCTGTTGGACACAGGAGCGGAAATCAGCATCCTTTCCTCCTCGAGCCACAATACCTGAACCAAAAGGGCCAGACCAGAGCTCACTGCAGCTCCGGCACTTCAGTTCCAGCCACTTCACATGGATATATATTTACGATGGCCACAGTATTGCAACCATTGTCGGGTGCAAACTTCTTCCGCACGCACTGCTTGCTCGTAGATCTGAAGGGATGATAGCTGGTCGACGCAAAGACATTCCAGACCTTCTCCCTCGGTAAGGCCAAATTGCCAGCTCCACATCTGGACTCCGTCACATACTTGGACAAGTTTACTGGGGTGTTGACGGAGTTTCCATCAATCATCACTCCACATTTTTCTGCAGCAGCCTCCAAACACGCCGTGATGTACCACATTCCCACACAGGGACACCCCCTGCATGCCTGGGCTCACAGGCCACCTCCAGACAAGCTCCAAATCAAGAGAGAGATGTTTAACAAAATGGAGATGGGGATTGTGTAGCATTTGGACAGCCATGGGCCTCCCTGCTCCATATGGTTCCCAAGTCTGCAGGAAGATGGAGGCTGTGTGGAAGCTGAATGAGGCACCCACCTCCGATAGATATCCAGTCCCACACATCCAGGACTTCGTGGCCAACCTGCATGGGACATGTATCCTTTCAAAGAATGACCTGGTTCGAGGGAATCATCAAGTCCTTGTCCACCTGGATGATATTCCAAAGTCTCCCATCATTACTCCATTTGGCCTTTTGGAATTCCTTTGGATGCTATTCAGCTTAAAAACGTAGCTCAGACCTTCCAGCGCCTCATGAACGCAGTAGTGCAGCATCTGGGCTTTCTGTTCATCTACCTAGATGACATTCTTGTAGCCAGCCATTCCTTCAAGGAACATCTGCATCTGCTCTTCTACCGCCTCAGTGACGACAGCCTATTGACCAATTTTGCCAGTTCACCCTAACCACCATCGACTTCTTGGGACACCAGATCGACTGTCACGGAGCTGCTCCTCTGCCGGTAAAAGTTGTCAATTCGCCAGGCCCAACACAGTCAAAGGCCTGCAGGAATTTGTAAGTATGGTTAACTTTTACCACCAGTTCATTCCCTCAGTGGCCACGATCCTGCGCTCACTTTTTAGCTTGATCTCCGGCAAAGCCAAAGAAGTTGCCTGGATGGATGAGGCGACGGCAGCTTACGATCAGGGCAAGGAGGTTCTAGCCGATGACGTGCTCCTGGTCCACCCCCAGGTAGACGCCCTCGTGGCCCTCACTGTAGATGCCTCTGAATGGCAGTCAGCGGCATGCTTGAACAGCTAATCGAAGGTCAGTGGAAACTACTAGCCTTCTTCAGCCGGATCAAGTTCAGCGCATTCAACAGAGATGCTGGCCATGTTCCTGGCCATCCAGAACTTCAGGTATTTCCCGGAAGGGAGGGAGTTCTCGATCTTCACAGGTCACAAGCCCCTCACCTTCACGTTTACCAAACCGTCTGCCCCGTGGTCAGCCTGCCAGCAGCGCCACCTGTCGTACGTATCTGAATTCACCACCACGATCAAGCACATCTCCGGGAATAACAACATGGTGTCTGATGTGCTGTCATGGACATCCATCTAGTCGATGCATGCTCTGTCTCCAGGGGTGGATTAAGCAACGTTAGCAGAGGTGCACACCAGCACACTGAACTACAGTCAACGGTCTCCGCTGCGAGGACATACCCATTTGGCACAGAAGTAGCAAGCACCTTTGCGACGTGTCCATTGGACAACCTCAGCCCATCGTCCCAACCGCTTGGAGGCATTGAGTTTCCAAAGGTTTAGCCCACCCTTTCATCTGGACGACTGAATAGCTGATCGTGGATCAGTTCATGTGGCATGGCCTGTGCAAAAAGGTTGAGCACTGGGCCAGGACATGTATGCACTGCCAGACCTCCAAGATCTAGAGGGATGTATGGGCACCACTGCAACCTTTCTAGTCAATGCACAGGAGGTTCGAGCATGTGCACATGGACATCATTGGCCCACCGCCTGGCTCGAGAGGACCAAGGTACCTATTTACAATGGTGGATGGGTTCACAAGGTGGCCAGAAGCTGTCCCAATCACCAGCACGACTGCGGAGACATGCGTCAGGATTCTGATCGCAACCTGGATAGCGTTGTTCGGGCTCCCTGCCCGCACTGGCATAGATCCCCGGAACCCAGCTCCATCAGACGACTGTGTACCATCCACAATTGAACATTTCCACAGGCACCTGAAATCAGTACGGATGGCATGCTTGCAAGGGCCAGACTGGGTAGACAAACTCCCCTGGGTGCTACTGGGTATCCGCACAGCACCCAAGAAAGACCTGACAGCATTATCAGCCAAGCTGGTTTACCGCTCCCTGCTCACAGTGCCCGACGAATTTGTACCCATACCCCGTGGCCAGCAGTACACACCGACAAGAGGTCCAGAGAGACTCAGGTCAGTGGCCCCAGTACCGAAGTCCCACCATAGAGCAGTGCCCCCCTTCATGCCCAAAGACCTGTAGCAGAGTGAGCATGTTTTCATTCGTCGAATAAAGGATTTTTCAAGGTGGTGAACCTTAATGGAACAACCTGTATTCTGAACATTGGTGGCTGGGAGGAGACTTTTACCATTGACCATCTCAAAGTGGCATACTTGGACATTTAACGACCAGCTGTGCCACCCACTAGGAGATGAGGCCGGTGGACAGTGTACAGTTTATGGTTTCTGCACCTTCTATCGCCGGTTCTTGGGGGGGAGGGTCATGTGGCAGCTCACCCACGCAACAAGTGAACCAGCTGCAGCAGTCGCGGGTGAGCCCCCAGCCAGTGGTTTTCTCATGGACTCTCAGTGCAGGGAAAAGCCTTGGGTGCAAAGATCGCTGGGACAAGTGTGGGCCTCTTAAGCAAGTGATTTTGAATTCGTAAATCAGCTGAACTGTAACTCCACTCGACTCAGCTTATTTCTTTCACTTGCCACACTACCATAATATTTCCCTTCTGTCACGTCTTTTTTATTTGCTGTTGTGATAAGTTGCTCACATCCCTGCTAGTTTCGAGGTCTGTATATAACTGCCAACAGTGTCCTTTTACCCTTGCCATTTCTTAATTCAATCCACTATGATTCTATATCTTCTGATCCTAGGTCACTACTTTCTAATGATTTCATGTTGTTCCTTTCAAAGAGCCACACCACCCGCTCTGCTTACCTGCCTATCTTTATGATACACTGTATATCCTTTGACATTAAGTTCCCAATGACATCCGATCTTTAGCCACGACTTCAATAATAGCCACATCATACCTGCCAATTTGTAGCTGTAATACAAGGTCTTATGCTGTGTGCACTGAAATATAAAAGCTTTAGCCCTTTATTTGTTACTTTTTACTCGGTGTCCCTTTTGCACTGCAATTCATCCCACTGGCAGCAAATTTTTCCTCTCTGTCTCTCCTTGCACACGAACTCCCGAACAGCTAGCGCTACTTGTGCGCCAACAGCCTCTTCCCCCGAGTATCTAGTTTAAATCACCCAACCCCCCCCCCCCACCCAACACATTAGCAAACCTCCCTACCAGGATAGATTCCCCTCAAGTGCAGGAGCAACACATCACACGTGTACATCACCCCTTCCCCAGAAAAAGTTCCAATGATCCAAGAATTTGAAACCCTGCGTCCTGCACCATCTCTTCAGCCACACAGCTGTCTGCATTATCTTCCTGTTCTGATCTTCCCTAGCTAATGGCACTGGGAGTAATCCAGAGATTACAACCTTGGAGGGCCTGCTCTTGAGCCTCTTTCCTAACTCCCAAATTTACTTTCCAGGACCCCAAGCCCACTCCTTCTGATGTCGTTGGTGCAAATTTGTACCAAGTCCTCTGGCTGCTCATCCACCCCCATTAAGAATATTCTGCACCTGCTCAGAAACATCCTGGATTCAAGCATCTGAGAGACAGCACACTATCCTAGATTTTGCAGCCGCAGAATCTCCTATCTGTTCCCCTGACTATCGAGTCCCTAATGACTATCGCTCTACCTGACTCCACCCTTCCCTTCTGAGGCTCAGAGCTGACTATGGAGGTTTTGGCCTGGCTGCGGCCTGGACCATATAGGCTATGCTCCTCAGCAGTATTCAAATGGATATATTTATTGCTGAGCAGAATGGCTACAGGGGTCCCCTGAACTGCCTGCCTATTCCATTTCCCTCTCTTGACTGTCACCAAGCTTCCAAGGAATAAAGCCTTAGCTTACTCAACCCTCTCCCTATAGCTTAGGCCCGCAAATCCTGATAAACCTTTTCTGCATCCTCTCCAGCTTGTCAACACCCTTTCTATAGCATGGTGACCAAAGCTGAGCACAATACTTTAAATGTGGCCTCACCAACATCTAACACAACTGTGGCATGACCTCCTAACTTCTATAATCAGAACTCAGATGAACGCAAAAGCTTTTTTGACCATCCTGTAATGCCACTTTTAAGGTTCCATGCACTTACATTCCCCAGAATCCTACCTTTCACTGTGTAGGTCCTACCCATGTTAGACTTCACAAAATACAACACCTCATCTTTCCCTTTATTAAATTAAGGGGCGACAGTTCTTACAGTGCCAGTGACCCAGGTTCGACCGGCACTCTCTGTAAGGAACTTGTACATTTTCCTTGTGACCTGTGTGGGTTTCCTCCATGTGCTCTGGTTTCCTCCAACCCTCCAAAAACATATGGGGTTTGTAGGTTAATAGGTATATTTGGATGACATGCATTCTTGGGCCAGAATGGTCAGTTATCATGCTGTAACACTATTTAAAAAAAAATTTAAATATTTTTTTTTTCATCAAACTTTCCTCTGCGCACCTGCCCAATCGATAAAGGCTGCAATTTTTGGCAACCGTCTTCACTATCTGCAACACCAACCATCTTATTGTCATAATTTGCAAATCACACCACGTAGACTTTCTTTTAAATCACTAATGTAGCTGACATAATGGCCCAGTACTGAACCCTGGGGCACACCGTTCTTCACAGGCTTCAGTCCAAAAACAATCTTCCACCATATGCTTTCTCCGTGAAGCCAATTTTCTATTCATTTGGCTTTCTCTCCATGGATTCCATGCAACCTAATCTTCCAAAGCAGCCTACCATGTAGAACTTTATCAAATGCCTTGCTGAAATCCATATGTACAACATCTACAACTCTGCCCTCATCAACCTTATTCGCCACATCTTCATAAAGAGATGTTAACTCGGCTTGCGACATCACAGGCACCAGACTTCACTCCATCGAAGGCATCTGCATGAGGTGGTGTCTTAAAAAAAGAAGCCTCCATGCTCAAAGACCCCACCACCCAGGCCATGCCCTCTTCATCTGCTACCATCAAGGAAAAGGTACAGGAGCCTAATGACAAACAGCGGCACAAGGACAGCTTCTTTCCCAGTGCCATCAGATTCCTAATAATCGATGAACCAGACATTGCCTCACTTTTTGTGCACTAATATTGTTATTATTTTATTTTTATAGTAATGTTGTAAGATGGTTATGTGTTTGCATGGTGACGCTGCCACAAAACACCGAATTACAAGACTTGTTCATGACAATAAATCCTGATTCTTATTCCGAAACTCAGTCAGATTTGTAAGACATGACCCCCCAGTTACAAAACTGTGATATCCCAAATCAGACACTGTCTATTGAAGTACAAATGTATCTTCTCGCTCAGTATATTTTATACTGTCTTACCGACCGCAGACATAAGGCTCGCTGGCCTGTAATTCCCAGGCTTTTCCCTGCAGCCCTTCTTGAATAAATGCCCACATTTGCCACCCTCAGTCTTCTGCTGACCTGTACTTAATGACTCGTATATCTCAGCCAGAGCACCTTCAATTTCCCCTTTAGCTTCCCAGTATCCTTGAACATATCTGATCAAACCCAGGAGATTTTTCCACCTCAAATGCATCAGGACCTTAAACACTTCCTCAGTCATTCTCGAGACACTACCATTGACTGTCCCCATGTCTTTCTCCATCTACTCATTGAGGACCTTGCCCGTCTCCTGTGGCTCAACACAGAATTGACTGCATTGATTTGTGAGGGGTCTCATTTTTTCTCTGGTTACCCTTTTTCCCATTACGTAATTTTAAAAAAACACTTGGGATTAACCCTATCTTTCAGACCCATCACCTGTCCCATTTTTGCCTTTTTGATTTCCTATTTTAGCTTGTTCATTTCCTGAAACGCCTCATACCTCCTTGAGGTATTCAACCAGAGCTTGAATTTCCCTTGTCATCCAAACTCCCTATATTTGCATGTCTTACTCTTCACTCTAACAGGAATGTGTATGTCCTGCACTCTTGTCAACACAATTTTGAAAAATTCCCACTTTCCTTATATTTCTCCATTCGAAAAACCTATTCCAATCAATCTTGTACTTTCAAAGTTGGCCTTGCCTCTATTCCAAACTTTAACTGGTGCTCCTGCCCTGTTTCTATCCATAACTATCTTAAACCTAATAGAATTGTGGTTGCTCATCCCCAAAGGCTCAGTCACTAACACGTGTTCCACTTAACCCTCCCAATTTCCCAAGACCAGATCAAATGTTGCCCTCTCCTGTGTGGGGCCCTCTACATATTGCCAGAGGAAATGTTTGTGAACTTATTGCAAATTCTACCTTGTCTAACCTTTTTACACTATGACTTTTCCAGTCTAGCAATCTCCTCAAATTCCCTTTGACTATTTGGGGGCCTGTATAATACTCCCAACAAGATAATCATGACTTTCTTGTTCCTCAGATCCACCCATCTAGCTTCACTATCCAACCCTTCTGTAATGTCACTTTTGACCACTGCCATGACATTCTCCTTAACCAATAATGCAACACCCCTTCCTCTTTTACTCCCACCTCTGTACCTCCTGAAGCACCAATACCCTGGAATGTTGAGTTGCACTCCTGTTCCTCTCCTAATAGCTACCACATCCCATCCCTTAATTTCAAATGAACCATCCTTATTCACTCTCTGCCTTTCTCCTACTAACTCATCGCCCTCCATGCCAATCCTCCCACTTGCCTCTATCCGTCTCCTGCCTGTATATTGGTCCCTCTCTGGTTCAAATGCAACCTGTCCTTTTTTATAGGTCATCTCTCTCCCAGAAGAGATCCAGATGATTTTAAGACCCAAATCTCTGCTCTTTGTACCAGCTCCTCAGCCACAAATTCAACTGGCCTCTCCTCCTATTCCTGACCTCACTAGCCTGTGGCACCAAGAGTTATCTGGAGAGCATAGAATGCTACACCACAAAAAAAAGGCTATTTGGCCCTTCTAGTCTGTGGCAACCATTATTTTGCTAGTCCCATTGACCTGCTCCTATTTCATAATCCTCCAGACTTTTCCCATTCTTAAAACTTAAGATTGAGCCTGCATTCAGCACATCAGATGGCAGCTCATTCTACACTCCCACCACTCTCTGAGTAAAGAACTTTCCCCTAATGTTCCCCCTTAACCTTTGCCCTTTCAGCTTAAAACTATGACCTTGTATTTATCTCCCCCAATCTAAGTGGAAAAAGCCTACTCGTATCCACTTTGTCTACACCTCTCATAATTTTGAAAACCTCTATCAAATCTCCCTCATTCTTCTTTGCTGCAAGGAATAAAGGCCTAACCTGTTTAATCTTTCCCTGTAACTCAACTCCTGAAGACCTGGCAACATCCTAGTAAATATTCTCTGCATTCTTTTAATCGTATCAATATTCTTCCTGTCATTAGGTGACTAGAACTGTACAAAATATTGCAAATTTTGCCTCATCAATGACTTAAACAATTTCAACATAACATCTTAACTCTTATTCTCAATACTTTGATTTATAAAGGCTAAGTAAGATGCCAAAAGCTTTCTTTTCAAACCTCTCTACCTGTGATGCCACCTTCAGGTATCTGTATTTCCAAATCTCTTTGCTCCTCTGGTCTTCTCAGTGCCCTACCATTTACTGTGTACATCCTATCTTGGTTTACCCTTGAGGTCCTGTTTCTCAATTTCTTACCTAACTGTCTATCCTCAGTGTGTAGGACCTCATCCCTTACTCTACCCATGTTGTTTGTACCAACATGAACTAATGATCTCTGGATGTTTATCCTTCCCCCTTAAGAATGTTCTGCAAAAGCTCTGAGATCTCCTTGGAGGAGGCAACACATCATACTGGCATTTATGTGGAATGAACTTTACATGATCCCAAACCCAAATAATGCCCATGTATAGTTGAAAGCAGCCACAGACTACATCATTTTATGCAGAATTACAAATAACATTGATACAGTACAGTCATCATCTAATTTCTGACACGATTGATGGAAGGTCAATGATTACAGAGTCAATTATCAAATTGATAATTTGGCCTATCAAATATGCTAGCTCCAATCAAAGTGTAGATCTGCATGTTTTTTTCTTTAAAACACATCCATTTCTTTTTGAATGCTACAATTCAATCTATCTCCTTTCATTTCACAACAAGTGCATTCCAATATTGCTTATAGATCACAATGCCTCATGAAAGTCCAACTTTGAGCTGGTAAATCTCTGAACCTATCTTTTCTGGTGCAACTGTAATGAATTATAACACAAGGGCGTAATCTGTGTGAACACAGGATTTGATTTCGAGAAAGTCTGCAAATTGGTCAGTCCTACCAATGCTGTCATTGACTGATACATATTTAAGTACACTTTAAGACATTGTATTCATTGCTTGAGATGCTACATATATCACTTACCACAATCTCAGCTTTGTCATTCAAGAATTGGCTGCCAAATCTTACGTATTCTTTCTTATATTGCTAGTTCTCATACAAGTTGAATTTTCCCTCTCCTTCTGCATTACCTCAGCCAATTTAAATTGTCCTATAATATAGTTTTATTTGTAAGCATTGTATTTTATCTATCTGGTTCCTTAATTATGGAATCCTGCAACAACCATGTTTGCCCTCTTCCTCACTGTGTCAAGTTGTCACAGATTTCTACTTTCCATCCTACAGTTCAATATTTATTCTGACTTACAGAGAGCAAGTATAAAGCCAAATCATCTAGAAGTGATCTAAATGCTGCAACAAAAGGTCATCTACCTCAAATGTATTAGAGGTGATGTCAAAAAACTTTTCATAAATGTGGCAGCAGAGTTAGCGTAACCCTATTACAGTGCCAGTGGGTTTGAATCTGGCGCTGTCTGTATGGAGTTTGTACGTAGGTTTTCTCCGGGTGCTCCAGTATCCTCCCACCCTTCAAAACATACGGCATTGGCAGGTTTCATGTGTTGGAATGGCCTTCTACCATGCTGTATCGTTAAAATTTAAAGTAGATTAAAAAAGGTAAAGATTTCATGCAAATTTGAAAACTGAAATTGATGAGCGAGAAATACACAGAAATATAAATCCACTTCATAGGTTTAGGGGAGTGAGTGGACTACTTTTGTTCTTCTGGTTTGTTTGTCAATTATCGTTACTGCTTATCTTCTGCTTACTGATTTACCAGTGAAACAGTTTGTCCTTTGATCAGATATTGATCAAGTACACTGCATCCCAGGTTTTCAACATCCCATTGCTGCTTTTTATTGAAGTCTATGCTGTGAAGCAGGCTGCACCTCATGTTCACACTATTCAAAAGCATTATTTTTTTGTTGACATTGCATAGTTTGTGGCTGAAAAGCAAATGGCAATTCTCGTGAAAGAAATATTCTGTTGATAAATGGTCGACTTCCTGAAACCACAAAGCCAAAAGTCCAACAACAGACAAAAAAACTGCCAGTTTGTTAGGTGGCAGGAAAATAGTACAAGCACTTTTACTGACAACAGACTACAGCTAATTTCTGGGAATCTGTTTACATTTCTTGACACATTCCTTCATCTGAAACTAAAGCAGTCTGTTACACATTGAAAACAATCCAAATCTTCTGCACCAAGAAATCCAAATGAAGGCAATGACAACCAAATATAGACTTCATCAGAGCGTAAAATCTTAAGAATTCACAAAAAGGATGCTCGGAGTACAAGTGAAAGAATTACTCCAGCGAATTTGTGTGTGTGTGGGGGGCGGGGCGGGGGCAGGATGGAGGAAGAGGATGCCCAGGGATTCGGAATAATTGCTTTCCTGAACTCTTGATTCTTCTGGTCTCAGGTTGGTAGGTTGAGTCAAATTATATGGTAAAACATTTAAATGTCCTTCACAAGATCGGTATCAGAGTGGGGTCAAGGAGTTTAGACTGTGCGGTATGATGTGAGAGTTGGGGGCGGTATATTGCAGTCTGGGAGTCTGTTTGGAACTGGAGGGGTTTCAACGTGGAGCCTGGGGATGTCAGGCGATATCTGTCTGGGTGTTCAGTGTGGTATTGATGATGATTTGGGGGCTCAATGTGATGGCATATTTCAGGGGTTCGGTGCAGGGTCATGAGAGGGTGCGGTGAGATCTAGATTCAGCGTGCCGTGTGGGGGCGGGATGTGTGGTGTGGTCCGAATGGGGTTAATGTGGCGTGGGTCGGAATCAGCATGTGGTTTGGGTTTGGGGGAGAGCTGGGAGTTCAGTGTAGGGTCGTTGGGTTCATGGGGGGGGAATGCAAAGCAGCAATTCGGCCCAGAAGGGATGCCAATAACGGCCTTTCTTGTCAATGTCCCCAGCGGCTCAGTAGCCTCAGGCTGAGTCCTGCGGCTAAGGGTCTTATGCCCGTGAACACTCGGCTCCTGTGGAAACTGAGCCAGTGCTGGCCCCTTCCCACGGCCTGAGGTCCGGGGGGGGGGGGGGGGGGGGGGGGCTGCCGTATCCCACCCCCAGCTGCAGCCTGCCCGCCGACAGCGAGAGGCGAGGACTCACTCGGGCCGCCCTGGTGATGCTCAGGTCCTTCATCACTTCCTCGAAGGCCGCTGTCTCCTCCGCCTGTTTCTGGGTGTGGAGCGCGATCTTCTCGCTGAATTTCCGCGGGTTGTTCGACGCCGCCATTTTCCGCAACCGCCTCCTTCATGCTACGTCAGCGCGCACGCAGCGCCGCTGGCGTCAGCACGCACAGCCGAGGCGGCCTGGTGGTGAGAATCTCGCCTGGGCCATCCAAGCTCAACCATCGTCATTCCCCATCCCCTTGGATCCACTCTCCCAAATATCCCCCTCCAAGCCATTGCAGCCACTCAACCCCTCATCCTCCCCTATCCCCTCCAGCTGACCATTTCTCCCCATGGATGCTGCCTGACCCAGTATCTGCAGTGTTTGTGTTCCTCATCATAGACCATTGCAGCACAGGGCCTTCAGATGTGCCGACCTATATATACCTACCATAAAAAAAATCATCTAAACCCTACCTACCTCACAACCAACCTTCCATCGATCTTTCAACGCTTGCGCCCACACCACCTCCTCCTCACCACAGTCCGTCGCCCCAAACAGGCCATTCAAGTGAAGCATCACTTGTACATCCATAGGACTTGTTTATCTACATCCAGTGGTCCCTTTGTGGCATTCTCTACAGTGGTCGCAGATTTGGGAGATCGCTTCGCTCTTTTACTCCAACCATTTGTTGTGATTTACATCTTTCATCCACGTGCTTGTCTTAAGGGTCTCTTCAACATCCAGCCTCTACCAGCACCCCTGGCCACCCTTCCTGTCCTCTCTCCATCTTCCTCCATGTTCATCAGCCCAAAAAGCCTTCATTCCCTATACCCTTCACCAATCTCTCCCACCTGAGATCATTGCATGGCACGGAGGTGCCAAAGCTCAGGACAAGAAAAAAAACTCCAGAGTGTTGTTAATTCGGCCTGCGACGTCACAGCCATTAGTCTTGACTCCACTGAGGACATTTACAAGAGGTGGTGGTGTAAGAAAGCAGCCTCTATCCTCGAGGACCCCCACCACCCAGGCCATTCTCTCTTCACTCTGCTACCATCGGGAAAGGGTACAGGAGCCTGAAGCCGAGCACTCAGTGGCACAAATTTCGTGACATGTTCATGACAATAAATTCTGATTCTGGAAATCTTCCTTCATCGCAATCACCCGAACACGTCAAGCCTCATTCATTCCATCCATTCCTCATCCAATCCTTTCCTCATCTCTACCATCCAAGCCTCACCCATCTTCCCCATTCCCCTACAAACCCACCCACCTTCCTTTCCCACTCGGTGCTCCCATTCTATTTGACCAACTCTCCCTTAACCCTGTCAATGTAATCTCCATTTCTCCCCTCGCTAATCCTAATATCCATCCATCTTTCCCAACCTGCTGAAAGTTAACTAACAGTGTGACGCCAGGACTCAGCAACCCATACTTCAGCTGCAGGTAACATTATTACATATTATGTAGATGATGGCTAAAAATAATGGCAGAACAGCATTCCATTTCCACAGAAACAAATAATTCTCAAATATTATATCAGTGTTTAACATTCAATGCATTTCAAAATAAAGTCCACATTTTTGATGACGTAATTGAGATTTAATTAATTTTCAGAATATGGAGTAGGATTCCATGAATTTTAAATAGGTTCTGGATTTCTGAAGGATTCCAATTTGTTGTTCTATGTCTTCAAGAGACAAGAAAACCTGAAGAGAAGTCAGTGATTTAAATGCCATTTTAGTGGTATTAGGGGTGGAGGGCAGTGGGAAGAAAAGGTAGGGAGGTGATGAGGGCAACGTGGGCTGGCAAGCAAGATCCACAGGACAGCATAAGCTGGAGCATGAGAAACAAGGCAACAAGGGTTGGAGTGCAAGTAACTTGCTTTTTGATTTGTTTTGCTATCCATTCACAGACCAATCAAACCCTTCCAGATAAGTTGGCTCAAGAAGCAGTAAAATAATAATTTATTACCCAAACGGAGCTCTGTTAAACGTTGAGCCTAATTTTGGTGCAAAGTTGTGAAGGTTGGCTTGGTATAATGGTCAGCCATCTTTTAATTTCCTCCCTCCTTCTCTCCCAATTCCCATTCCAGCTCCATGATCCTCCTGGAGCATTGCCATCACTACCTTTGTGCAGGAAGCTGTGGGAGAATTACAGGAGCACAGGCAATCCCTGCAAAGGATTCAGGGAAATGTAGATCCCTCTCCCACTCATCCGTGCCAATGTTATAAACCTGCACGACACTTGTCACATTGTTTAAGTGCCAATTGTAACCTCCCACCACATAGATCTTCCTCTGTAACACACAGCAGCCTGCTTCCGACTGGCCTGTCCTCATTGGACAAACACTGGTCCACTGGTCAGTCTCAGGAATATAATATTCAACAGCCAGAACATCAAAGCAGTGGTCAACATGGTCCATTCGGCCACCTAATGAATAAATCCTTCCATTCGCCCCAACCATTGTGTGAAGGACTCGTGGCTCATTCATTGGAGTCTTTTGTTCCCACAGATCTGTTTCGGGACTATAACAGTGCAGAGATTTCTTATCTTCAATGGTAATACCGTAGCCTCCAGAGATGTAGAGCTTTCCCCCACTGGATGTGCCCGCGTGTCCCCACGTCCGTCGTTTCAAGCAACACACATTGGTCCATTCATTCCGACGTGGGGAGTAACGCTCGACTGTGGAGAGGCTCCCTGATCGATTACGGCCTCCAGTTGCGAACAACATCCCGTGCAACACGTCCAGCTGGAACTGAATGCGAGCCTCCTGCATGGCGCAAATGCGCAACCAATGACCAAGATGAGGGTCATAGCGGAAGCACCAGCTGACTGCCCCTTCACCACTCCGGTACTGTAAGTGCTGACCTCCCACTATATACACAAAATTGTCCAAGACAGCTACACAGGCGTGACTGCACCCTATCTCCATCTCTGTCCGCTCTGTGAATTGACGGGCATTCCCATCGGCAAGGACAAAAACTTTCCGGCTCACTGTCCTGTCATTGTCAGTGTATGGGGTGCCTCCGAAGGCAACAAGGGAGAGGGTGTCTGAGCGGATCATGGTTCTGGTGGATTGCATCTCATGCTGTCGGAATGGCAGAATTTGGTAATTAAATGCTTCTAACAGGTACTGGCGACACATGGGATCATCTAGCATTAAGCTCTGTGACTGGACACTGTCCACCAGCTCATGAGACTTCATCAGAGGGAAGCGGATGTGGCAGAGAACCAGACTGGCACTAGCTTTTCGCGTCTCGTCATATTGTAGCCACCTGATAGCAGCCCGGAAAAGGTCAACTTCACTGCAGTTCTTCAGTTTGTTGCTTTCCAGGAAGAAGACCAGTCGTTCAAGGGGAAGGTGCAGGAAATCCTCCTCCTCTGCAATTTGTAAGAAATGGGCAAAAGTGTAGGCCTCCACAGACTCTTTCAGGGAGGAGAGACTGAAAGTGGTAGCCATCTGACCAATATTGAGGCAGGTCTCCACACTCATGGCCGACTTTAAAAACTGCTCACACAATTCAACCACAGGCACAATCTGCAAGAAGACAGCAGCTCCTAGGACATCTTGTATGCAGTCAAGGTCCAATGTCACCTCAGCACTGTATGCAAAATCAATTATGTGTTTCAGACCCCTGGCGGACACCCCTTTCAACTCAATGGCTTCCTGGCCCGCTTCCCGCATTCCCCCAGTGAACATCGCCCTGGGAAGAAAGAGATCCAAAAATGAACCAAACACATAGCAGATGGATGATCATGTTATTACCACATTGTTCAATGTAGAGATTGATGTGAATAAATCAGATATCTCATTTTTAACATTGCAGTTCAATTCTGAACATCACAGACCTTTCACAAATCTCTTCTATTCCAAAAACAACCTCAGCTTCTCCAAACCCTCCATTTAACTGAAGTCACTTATCCCTGGGACTAACCAAATGAACAACTTCTGTAATTTCTCCAAGGGTTAAATTCCTCTAAACAACTATTCATAATCTTTTTTTTTTAAGCATGTCTTCACTGTTTCTTTACACACTGCACCTATGAAAGAGTTCAGCATCCTATCTACTTTGTTAAATGACCTTATCAGCTTGCACTTCCCCCTTCAACGATTACACTTGACAACAAAGATTTTGCTTCCTGAATACTTTTGGGTGTATTTTATGGATTTTAGGCTGCCGATCACGAAAATCACCTGAATATTTTCCTATCACCAACTGCTTTTTAGATATAATCTTATTTTGTGATTTTTCTCTCATATTTTAAGTCAACTTCAAGCATTTGCACTTGGACTTCTTCCCTACTGATCTTGCTGCAACCAGTGATGTACATGGTGTAAGATTTCACCAGGATATTGTGATCATGGAAAAGCAGCATCAGGGCAACTGGAATCGATCCATCAATGTTGGCCAACTATTGTTGGACACTGACATGAGAGGCATCAGATGATGAGTACAAGTGAAAATAAGCAGCAAAATATTTTTAGGTCAGTTATACTAATGCAATGTGTCAGCATTATTATGTGATTAAACATGTTAAATCCAATCAAAGTTCATTTAATGTTTCTCTAACTTGCTACATGATAGAGAAAATCTGAAATTATTTTTGTGCTTAGCTTGTGTTCAGCAAAAATCTCCAATTTTTTTCAGGAAGCAAACCTTTTGAGAAAAAAACTTTGTTCAGTGTTAAAAAAACTGTCTGGAATTCCACTTCATGTTATTTTCCTAAAATGCATTACTTCACAGTTACTGGTTATGAAAATGCATACTCTATCTGTCAGTTGATTTTATTAATCCATATTTTTTTAAAAATTATTCATAGGATGTGGATATTACAGACAATGCTGACATCAATTTTCTATCCCTGATCCAAGGCTGATAACAGTCATCCACATTACTTTGTCATATACAAGCATCCTAGCTCGTGGTGGTAGATTTCCCTCCTTGATATCATTTTTTTTAACCACAAACCTGTAGTTCCAAAGCTGCCATTATTGAAATGAACTTTCCTTTTATTTAATTCATTTAATTTAAATCTCCAATTTACACAATGGGATTTAACCCTGTATATTTGGAATACTCCCTGCAAAGGCTGAGGACCCTGTGATATCTGTCTGAGGCTGACATCAGAACATCATTCAAGAGGGTGAACTCTCGCAAGGTGTCAGGCCCTGATGGCAGACTTGGCAGGGTCCTGAAAATCTGTGTCAACCAACTAGCTGGTGCATTCACAGACATTTTCAACCTCTCATTGCCGCAGTCAGAGGTCCCAACTGCTTCAAAAGGACATCAATCATCACACTCACTACCCATGAAGATTAGAGTGTGCGACCTCAACGACCATCACCCAGTAGCACTAACATCTACTGTGATGAATGCTTTGTGGGGTTGGTCATGGTCAGAATTAACATGTACGTAAGCAAAGGTTTTGACCCAATCCAATTCGCCTATCGTCAGAATCACTCCACTACAGACACAATATTACTGAGTCGCCATTTAGCTCTGGATCACCTCGAAAACTGTAAATCATACTTCATAGACTATGGCTCAGCCTTCAACACGAAACTGATCAAGAAGCTCCAAACTCTGGGCCTCTGTACCCTCCTCTGCAATTGGATTCTTGACTTCCTCATTGGAAGACCACAAATTATCAACACAGGTGCACCTCAAGGAAGCGTGCTTAGCCCAATGCTCTACTCACTATACACCCATGACTGTGTGGCCAGGCACACAATTCCAATGCTATCTATAAATTTGCTGATGACACCACGGTTGTCAGTAGAATCACAAACGGCAATGAGAAAGCGTACGTGAGGGAGAAAGATCAACTAGCTCGTTAAGTGGTGTCACACCAACAACCTTGCGCTCAACTTTAGCAAAACCAAGGAGATGATTGTGGACTTCAGGAAGAAATCAAGAGAACATAACTCAGTCCTCATCGAGGGGTCAGCAGTGGAGAGGGTCAAGAACTTTAAATTCCTGGGTGTCAACATCTCTGAGGATCTGTCCTGGAGCCTCCATGTCGATGCAATCATGAAGAAGGTTTGCCAACGGCTATACTTTGTGAGGTGTTTGAGGAGATTCAGTATGTCACCGAAGATTCTCAGAAACTTCTACAGGTGTGCCGTGGAGAGACTTCACTCCATCGAGGAAATCTACAAGAGGTGATGTCTTTAAGAAAGCAGCCTCTATCTTCAAGGACCCCCACCACCCAGGCCATTCCCTCTTCACTCTGCTACCTTCAGGAGTCTAAAGACGAGCTCTCAACAGCACAAGGACGGCTTCTTCCCCACTGCCATCAGATTCTTAAATGATCAATGAACCAAAGACACTGCCTTATTTTGACTTTTAATGCAGTATTTTTATTTATTTTTTGTGCATGGTGGTTTATATGAATGTTTGCACTGTGATATTGCTGCAAAACAATGAATTTCGTAACTTGTTCATGAAAATAAATTCTGATTCTGGTCCAAGAACTATTAGAGCAACAATTTAGCCACTATGTTCTTGAAACGAGCTACTCTCATATCACATTTTACATCTGTCAGCAAATGCTCCTCTCTCCAAGTCGTTAACATACTCATAAAAAATGCAATTCCAATCAGAGGTAATTAATATTCCCTTCCATTCATTATTATCCCCTTAGCATCAGATCTCAGACATGTACATTTCTATTTTCCAAATGAGCTTCTTTTATCATATTTATCAAATACCTTTGAAAGTCAATATATAATAAACATCTACTGCATAACCTTTGTTGTTCTCTTTTTGGTCTGAGGAACTCAATCCCTTCAAATACAATTTGTCCTCAACTCCTTTGTCAAAAGGAGAACTGATTTAATCTTTGAGTAAGATTTTTTTTAAAAAAAAAAATTTTATAGACTCAGAGTTTTGCAGAAGAGAAACATGCCCGACTCTTCAATGCCGACATAGTTATCGACCTAAGCTCATCCCACTAGCTTCTGTTTCACCAATATCCCTGTAACCTTTCCTAATCTTGTACCTGTATAAATGTTTCTTGAATGTGGCAAATCCATCTCTTTTGCTCTCTCTGGCAACTCACTCCACATACCCACCACCTTCAGTACAAATCTTTCCTCTCTCATCTTCATCTCAGCCCTCTACATAGATTTACATAACCTTTTCTTTTAAATCCATTCCATCATTGACGTTATCATTTCTCTTTCCCACCCATGGCAGACAGCACAAAAGCCCAATGCCATTTGTTGGGAGGGGAAAGAAGCTGAATCATACAGATTCCTTCCTTTATCTCAGATTAAGGATGTGACCCACAAGATAAGATGCAGGTATTAAATCTCCTCTCCGAACATTACTAGTTGCATTCCCTACCTGTAAGGTAAAACATCATGAGATGGGAATGTGTAGGGAGTTACCCTGTACAGGGCAGTAACAAGAAGGGGAGGTGTCCTTGTACTCCTGTTAGGTAAAACATCATGAGATGGGAATGTACAGGGCTGTAACAAGATGTGAATGCATCCTTGTACTTACAAGATAAGAGAGACATTGATGGATTGAGAGGCAGGAAGCTAGCAGGGAAAGGATAGCAACAGTTTTAGTCATTGGACAAGTAATGATATGATGATGTTCTAAGCACATATCCAAGGGTATAAAAAATCACCATTTTGCTGATAACGGCAGAATGCATTCTCCGACTAACATGTTTAGTCGCAAGTGTTACAATCCGGTAATAAAGAACAAAGAACCCTGATTTCGACTCAGCCTGGTGTTTGTCTCACTCATTCATGAACAAAGCAGACCTAACATATCTCAGTTGTCAGCTACACCCTTCCTATTGAAAAAAAAATCTGTAATGCTCTCTCCCAAAGCACATTTCAGAATGTAATCCAATGCTCCAAAATACACAGTAAGGAAAAGTTGTTTGCACTCAGAATACAATTTTTTTTAAACAAATTAAATTTTTCAACAATGAAAGGTAATGTATCTTAACAGAAAACCCCAATATGTCCTCCAGTTTAGATCGTATCACTGGATAGATCTGAACAGATGAGAGTGAGGTCAGTAAGTGATATCACACTGAGGCTGACAGTGAAGTAGATGAGACCTGCAGTCAAGTAAGAGCAAGATCAGAGTCAGGCTCTGATGGCTTAGAATAGTGATATTTGTGATGCTGCCTGGGATTTCAGATTGAGGTCTTGTCAGAGAGAACACATTTATGGCATATTACAGCTTAGTTTCATTCAATAAATGGGAAAGTAATCGGAAATGCAACTCACATTCGTTTGTTAGAATCAGTCCCCTCGTGCCAGTTTAGGTTGAATGATTCACTATTATTTACCTCTGCCAAAACTGTATTTTTAGCAAATGTTTAAATATTATTCCCAACATTCATGTCCTGTTGTTAAAATATAATAAGAAAAACAAGAGACCAATTTGGCAGGGTTACATTTGACATGCTTATTTTATAATCAAGGTCAGAATGGCATGAATATTCCAATTTCAACAGATGTCTCGTGCTATTATTAGGCAGCCAGCACGAAGAAGTGACAGTCAATCTCCTGACTCTCTGCTTATATCATTTATTTACACACACGATGAGGCCGTGTCTGACCACGCCAGCCTTTATTGTCCATCCTTAACTGACCCAAATCTTAGGAATTATGAAAGAAATATTAAACAAGGATCAAGATTGTTTTCATTTAAGAATGCTTACAAAAAATTGAATTATAAACCAAGATAACTGGGGTGGCCTAGATAGTGTAGCGGTTAGCGCAATGCTGTTACAGCGCCAGTAATGCTGTTACAGGGTTTGGATCCAGCACCGTCTGTAAGGAGTTTACATGTTCTCCCCGTGTCTGTGTGGGTTTCTTCCGGGTGCTCCGGTTTCCTCTCACCCTTCAACATGTGAGCTTGTAGCTCAATTGGGTACCAAGTACTCATGGGCCAAAATGGGCCTATTACTGTGCTGTATGTCTAAATTTAAATTAAAAATTTAAAGGTAAAGGTGCTGCAAAAATATAATTTGCACAGTGTTTTCAGATAGCCAACAAAAGAAAAATCCAAAACTAAAAACCGAAAGGATTCTTAAATGAATAAAATCTTGATTCTTTCTGTCCCGCCTGTTTAATATTTCTTTTATAATTCCTAGGATGGACAATTTTGGTCTGCACAACTGCCAATCCTTTGCTAAATACTGTCCATCCATTATATATAGCCCCAGCTCATCCACATCAATCCAATCTAGTCCTGAAGCCTGTATTTGACATGTTTAAATCGATGGGATCATGTCACCACTGCCTTCAGCAGTCAAGGATCAAGGAGCCATGGGTATAAGGTTAAATGCAACAGACGAAGAAGTCTTTACCAATTGAAACAGAACATGTAAACATTTGAGATTCCATTATGGCAGTGGGCAGGAGGGAGATTAGAGTGACAATGAAGGAATATGGTGACTGGGAAGGTAAATATGAACAGAGTTATAGAGTCACAATGCCCTACTCTGATTGGAGTGGCCTGTTTCCATTTTCTAACATACGGTCATGTCAAGAATTTAATGTACTACTCACAGGGAGGAAATGTGACCAGAGATTATCATCCTTTCTTGGCACTCAACCTTCAAATTAACATTCTGTAGTAACATTCTGCACCAACAACTCTTCACAGTCTGAGAAAACCATGGATTCAAGGATCACTCCAGAGATTTCCTAGCATAACCAGGCTAATATTTATCCCGAACCCAAATATATTTTTTTAAAACTTGGTCTTTGAAATTGGTAGGAGCTCACTGTACTTTAAAAGACTGCCATATTTCCTCCAGCAGTGATTATTCTTATAGCTGTTGATTTGGAAATGATCAGTGAAAATTGCAATATAAATGCACACCCAATTTGAAACTTGAATTCTACCTCACTTCCCATGACTTGATTGTCATCCTTTCTTGGCACTCAACCTTCTGTAGCAATGTTAATTATTAGGAAAGCCTTGTGAACATCATCATTCCTAATGGATCAGATCGTGATTAAACAGGAGAGCTTGAATAAGATTAAATCCAGTCTCCAGAGTTAAGAAGCATGAGGAATGTCATCCAAACATCCATGACCAAGTCTTTCTGCACTCCACCATGTCACTAATTACAGAGAATCCGGGTTCCATTACAATATCTGTACAATGTCAGGGCCTCTGACAATGCCCAGAGAAAATCCCAGTCCTTAAACCTTCGATGGTTGGCAAAGCAGTGAACATAATGTTTTAACTATTCAATCAAAATAACACCAGACAATTTTTTTCCCCCAAACGGTTTGCTTCCTGAAAATAATTGGGGATTCTGACAGACAACTTCAAGCTGAGCACAAAGGTAATTTCAGATTTGCTGTATCACGTAGGGAAGTTGAGAAACATTAAATTCAACATTTTATTGAATTTAGGATGTTTAATCACATAATAACGCTGACACACTGCATTAGTTCAACTGATCTAATAATGTTTGGCCACTGATTTTCATTTGTATTCAGCATCTGATGCCTCTCCTGTCATTGTCCAACAATAGTCGGCTAGGATTGATGGATTCCAGTTGCCCTGATGCCGCTTTTCCACGGTCGCAATGTCCTGGTGAAACCTTTCACCGTGTTCATCACTGACGGCACCAAGATCAGCAGGGAAGGCGTCCAAGTGCGAATGCAGAAGATGAATTTTCAATGACATGGTGCACTTCGTGGATTTGTAAAGTTGAAGTAGACTTCAAATATGACAGGAAATCACAAAAATAGGTTATATCTAAGAAACTGTACATGACGGGAACATTTTAAGGCGATTTTCAAAAGCAGCAGGCCCAAACTTATATAAAATATTACCCAAATGTGTTCAGAAAGCAAAATCTTCATTGTCCATTATATTTAAAACTATTAAAGAGGAACAATTAAAAATGGAACTTACCTTCTACTTTGCTTTATATTTACATCTTCATTGGGCTTCAGAAACAATTCCTCCAAAGTGCCAGGGAATTTCAGCAAAACTCGCTTTAACTACTGAACTCCTTGTGGAGTCAAAGTGACCTGCTGGATTCAGAACACCCAATCTCAGGTTTTGGATTTCCATATTTGAAATCCAAGACCAGCTTCTAATCAAATAGGTAAATAAATGCAGATGGTTCCAGAGAATTCTTCAGACAGAAGAATCTAGTATTGGGAGCTGTGGCCTAAGAATAAAGAGCTTACTTATACATTGAGTTGCAGAAAAAAAATCTTTATTCAAAAGGATCCATCACTGGGCCAAAAAGTGTAAACCACTGACTAACTTCATGCATAGAGAAACTGAATAAGGGAAAGACTAGGAAATGCCACAATCCAGAATGAGGATGAAGTGCCTCCAATTACCTCCACCCAAGAATGAAGGTCAAGTTGACCCAATCACCAAGCTCCCCACCACAACACAGAATGAGCAATGGTCTTGGTCTGCGTCCACACTCTCATGAACATAAAATGAGGTACGGGATGAAACTTTCACTCGAGGGATCTCTCTCACCTGCTCCTTCCACAATCAAGCCACCATCCCCTGGAATGAGGGATGGGATCTCATCCTTCCACAGAGATGAGGATTGGGGTCACTCATGCTCTCCCCACAAATAGGAATAGGACCCTACCCTTTTGGAATGAGATGTGGGCTCCACTTCCATAGAGAACAAAAGAGGACCCCACTCCTTGGCTTCCCGTCACAGAATGAGGGATGGGTTTCCCCACCACCCCCCTCCCCTACTTCACCTCTCTGAAAGAAGGAATGGATTTCCTCCAGAATGAGGGACAGGATCATGACAGCTCTACAGAGCCTGCTCAGCACTGATTCCCTGGTAAACACACAGCAAGCCGAACTCACCGGAAATAGTCACTGCAGGCGGCCAACACTACGCGGTGTACCCGGAATATCACTGCGTTTACCATTAGCACCACGTCCAGGAGCTGTTCGTGGGCTCGGAGTGCCGACAGACCCTGTAGGAGGCTGGCACTGTGCCCTGGGGCTGAGAAAGTGTGGCGCAGGGCACTGCTCTTCGCAGCCATGCTGTGGGGACAAACAAGAGCAAGGAGGCAAGGCATCAGTGAGCGTGGCCGACCCTCACCCTTCCTACTCCTACCAGGGTCTGGAGACCTGGGGGTTGTCCTGGGGGGGTGGGGGAAGGGAATGAGGACTATAGATGAAACAGAGAAGTGGGAAGATTAGAAGGAGGGAGGAGAGGAAGATGAGGAGGGAGAGATGCATGGAATGATCAAAGTAATACAAAAATATGTCCACTTAGATGCCCTAAGCCTACCCTGCCTTTCAATAAGACAGTATTTTCCTTCCTCAACTCTAGATGCCTTTAATACCCAAAGATCTATCATTCATCAGATTTTAAATCAACCAACAACTGAGCTACCACAACTCTCCAGGGTAGAGAATTCGAAAGACTTACCACCATCTCAATGGAGTTCTTTCTGCTCATCTCAGTCTTAAATGATACCTAATTTTGACTCTGAGGCCATTGATTGTAAACTTTCCATCCAGAAGAAATACATTCCCAAACTGTTCTGCTGAGTCCTCCAAGACTTTTGGTACCTTTGAAATGGTGGAGAATGGAGATCTAACCTGCCATTACTCCACAAATGTGCCATCCCAGATAAGAGTGAATCTTTGCTGCACACCCTCCCTAACAAGTATCTCAGTTTCCAGGCAAGGAGACAAAAAGACCAATTATTGCAGATATAGTAAGCACAACGAAAGCATCATCTACCTGCATATTAGTTTTTGGTGTTTGGGATTTGGTGGGGGGGGGAGGAGGGACAGCAAGGAACAGTCAGTGGGGGCAGGCACTATAGGCAAGGGAGCCCCTTGTCGGGTACATGGGAGGGAGGGCTCTTTTTCTAGGGAGAGAGACAGGCAGGGATGTGTGTCTGGAGAGTGCAGGAGTGTCCTGCTTGGAACCAGTGAATGGATGGGTGTGGGGAGGTTGGGGAATAATGAGCAGAGCAGCAAGAACTAGGGTGGGCAGTGATTAAGGTGTGGGCTGGCAGAGATGTTGCAAGTGGAGGGAAGATATTGGTTGGCTGGTCATAAGTAGATGGATTGGCGGTGGAAGAGATGGTGTTCAGGAGGTATGAAATGACGCAGAAGCAGAGTTATGCTGGCGGAGGGGGGGTAAGGGAAATATCAGGCAAGGAAGGAGAGTTAAAGGGTAAAGGAAGAAGTGAGAGGAAGTGGGAGGTCATGTAGGGTGGTGCATAGGTGGTACAGATGGATGAGTGGAGTAATGGTCATGGAGAGGCAGGTTGACAAGCATTTAAAATGGGTGAAAAAGAGGTTTAGTGGGGTAATGGTGGAGTTGGGTGGAAGGGAGGTAGAGTAGAAGGATGATGATTGGCTGAGTGAGATGGTAGATTGGAGTGATGGAGGGGGAAAGTTGCAGTGGGTGATAGTGAGGAGGAGAGGGGGATGGGGAGGAGGGATTAATAGAGATGGTACGGATGTTTGGAGCTGGTGAAATGAGATGATAGGGTTGTGGAGCAGGGTGATGGGGCAGAAGAATAGGCTTCAGAGAAAGGTGTAGGGTTAGTGAAGTGTGTGATGGAGTGGGGTAATGAGATTGTGGAGGATGTGATGGGGAGGAGGGGTTAATGGAACAGGGTGGTTGAAAGGAGGGTGAAGGGGGTTGGTGGAGCAGGTGATCCGAAGGGGGTGATGGAGTATCAGGGAGGGGGAAGGGGGTGACAGTGGGGGGAAATGGGTGGGGCGAAGGGGTAGTAAAGGGGGAGTCGCTGTGAGCCGAAGCGGCCACAGGGAGGAGGGAACCGCTGCCGCTTCGCCCGGTACCCGGGCCTTGGATCTCCGGCCTCCCGCAGCTTCCCCGCGACCCGCGGATTGCTCCTCCGGCCTAACCCGGGCTGAGGCTTCAGGCTCGGCTTTACCTGTTCCGCCGCTCGGCCGGGAACTCGCCGCTGCCGGACTCGGCCATCTTACCCCAGGAGCCGGCGCGCGGCTGCGCGGTGAGGGGCCAGGTCCGGGGGCGGGGCCGAGTTAAGAGGAGGAGCCTGGCCCGGGGGAGGGGCCTGGTTCGGAGAGGGGATGGCCCTGGTTCAGGGGATGGCCCTGGTTCGGTGGGAGGGGACCTGGTCCGGGGGGTGGGGCCTGGTCCGGGGGCGGGGCCTGGTCCGGGGGGTGGGGCCTGGTTCAGGGGAGGGGCCTGGTCCGGGGGAGGGGCCTGGTCCGGGGGGTGGGCCTGGTCCGGGGGAGGGGCCTGGTCCGGGGGGTGGGGCCTGGTTCAGGGGCGGGACCTGACCAGGAAAGGGACGACCTGGGGAGGGGTATCGTCTGAGGGGAGGGGCCTGGTCCGGGGGAGGGGCCTGGTCCGGGGGAGGGGCCTGGTCCGGGGGAGGGGCCTGGTCCGGGGGAGGGGCCTGGTCCGGGGGAGGGGCCTGGTCCGGGGGAGGGGCCTGGTCCGGGGGAGGGGCCTGGTCCGGGGGAGGGGCCTGGTCCGGGGGAGGGGCCTGGTCCGGGGGAGGGGCCTGGTCCGGGGGAGGGGCCTGGTCCGGGGGGGGGCCTGGTCTGGGGGAGGGGCCTGGTTCAGGGGAGGGACCTGACCAGGAAAGGGACGACCTGGGGAGGGGTATCGTCTGAGGGGAGGGGTATCGTCTGAGGGGAGGGGGTGGCCTGGTCTCAGGTGGGGGGAGGGGCCTGGTGTGTGTGTGTGTGGGGGTGGGTGCAAGGAACGTGGCCTGGTCTGGGGTTTGGCCTAGTCCAGGAGCATGGTCTTGGGGTGTGACCAATTTAGGGGAGATGTGGAAAGGGGCATAGCTTGGTTTAAGGGATGTGGTCTGGCCCAGGGGGGAAGGGGCATGGTTTGGTTAGAGCGTGAAGGGGCAAGGTCTGATCCAGGAGTTGGAAAATGGATATGGGCTGATTGGGGAGGAGCGAGTAAGGGGTGTTGCCTTGTAGGGTGGGGCAGAAAGGGTTTGGGCAATATAGTGGCAGGAATGACCTGGGTCAGAGTCACTGCTTTGCTAACAGAACAGTGTAGTTTAGTAGGCGGGGGAAAAATGGCTGTGTATCATGCAAACTTTCCTGTTTAATTTCTTTGGCAGTCCTTTGGAATTGAGAATGACTCTTTCCTGAAGAGTTAACTGTTTCTCTCTCCACACGTGCTCCCTCGCCCTGATGAGCATTACTAGTACTTACTGATTTTACTTCAGTTTCCAAAGTCTACACTATTGGTTTTCTTAACTTGCTTATATCCACTGATAACTGTGATTGATGAGACCAAAATGGGAACTACAGACTTTCCCCGAACACTTATCTGGTAGCTAGTTCAAGATGGTGTGATCAATTCCCACTCATGCAGAGTTGCTGCATGCACCTCACGCATGATCTTGAGGTTCCCATCCTAAATGACCCTTCTCCACTTTGAGAGGTCAATGGCTAGAGATTCACAGTTGTTAGTCATGAGGCTCTCTCCACTAAACCACCCAATTTATGAATTAAATTACAAATTATAAATTAGTGACATGTTTTCTCCCTGCACATTATTCCCTATCTGTGCTGTTGTATGTATATGGCTGGCCCACCCACTAGTGACTCATCTATGTCTCCGCCCTTTATGACCTGGCTATAAAGGTTGACCTCCCTCCTCCCTTCCGCCATTCCTGTACCTGGATCTGGGCCAGCCAAATTCTCATGTTTATTAAAGCCTATCATTTCCCCAGCTCTCGACTTCGTGGTTATTGATAGAGCCTATCAATTTATTAAACACGAGATTTTGGCTGTGGTGTTGGGGGTCGATCTCCAGGATGCTGATCATCAGAAATTTCTCCATGGTCTCTCTTTTAAATTTTTACTGGAAAAAATTGTGGTGCACTGAGATAGCATCAAGCAAGCACAAAACTGGAGGGAGTCACGTGATGGAATAGTGGCCAGTCGGGGAACTCCAGCCCTCTCCAGAAAAGTTAAAAAAAAACACAGAAAACACAAAGGCATAAACATAAAAATTAAAATAAAGTGAAAGTAAAGGTGGGAAGAAAATGGCAGCGAAGAAAGAAAAGTCGAAAGCAACGGGAAGAAGAGAAGAAGAAAGGACGTCGGAAGAAGAAGGTGAAAGCCTTACCTGTCCGAGGAGGCCCGCTGCGGAGAGAGAAGCCTGCTCCCTAAGGTCAGTCGAAGTCCCGAGCTCGGGACTACAAAAATGGCTCGCGGAGCCAAGCAAAAGTGCGCAACCGCACAAGACAAAAAAAACACTGACGGGAGGGGGGACCAGCTGAGGAGTCGATCTCCACAGCTGAGAATGACAGCTACAACACAACAACAGGAAGAGAACATAGAAAATAACGAGAACAAGAAAGAAGAGAGTAAAAAGAAAACAAGGAAACAACAGATGACCAACTCAGAGGAAGAAGAAGAGCATAGAGAAATGGAAGAAGAAGGGAAAGGCAAGACAATGGATATATTTTTTTTTAAAGAATATATGGAATCAGTAAAAGAATGGCAATCACAAGAATTTAGTGAAATAAAAAGAAGAATTAAAAGTACAGAAGAAAAAATGAATAGATTAGAGATGGTCATGTCAGATATAGGAAAAAGAGTGGACAAGGTGGAAGAACGAGAAACAGCCGTAGAAATGGAAGTAGAGGACTTAAAAAAGAAATTAGAAGAATCTAATAAAAAAATTAAAGAGGCACAAGAACTGTTAGCTCAGAAGATAGATATAATGGAAAATTATAATAGAAGAAATAATATAAAGATAGTGGGCCTTAAGGAAGATGAAGAAGGCAAGAATATGAGAGAATTTATAAAAGATTGGATCCCCAGGGTCCTAGGAAGACCAGAATTACAGGAAGAAATGGAAATAGAAAGGGCACATAGAACATTAGCCCCGAAACCACAGCCACAACAAAAACCAAGATCCATTTTAGTAAAATTCCTAAGATATACAACAAGAGAAAATATATTGGAGAAAGCAATGAAGAAAATAAGAGAAGACAAAAAGCCACTGGAATACAAAGGTCAAAAAAATTTTTTCTATCCAGACATAAGTTTTGAACTCCTGAAGAAGAGAAAGGAGTTTAATACAGCAAAAGCGATCATATGGAAAAAAGGATATAAATTTATGCTAAAGTACCCAGCAGTACTTAAAATAGTTATTCCAGGGCAGCAAAACAGACTATTCTCGGATCCGGAGGAAGCACGAAAATTTGCAGAACAACTACAAAACAGACAGAGAAATGAAGACATGTAACGAGAGTAAAAATGACCACGAACTATATGTATGTGTGTATATGGGTATATATATATACATATATATATATATATATATATATATGTGTGTGTGTATGTGTGTGTGTACATGAGTGTACATTTAAAGGAATATATATAGAGTATAGATAAGAATTAATAAGGGAAAAAAAGGGAAGAGAGGAAGTAAGGAGGAAATTAAGAGAGTGACCTTTGTTATATATGAAAATTAAAATCTTTTCTGGGGGGGCTGGGTGGGGAGGAGTTACGGTCACTGCGAAATCAGTTGACGCTTGCGAGTGAATTCGCAAATCCAAATGGAGAGGGGAGATGTGGTTGCCCGACAAGGGATAAAGGGCAACTCAGGAAGGGGAGGGGATAGTGGGGTTAAAGAAATTTTAGATAGGAGAATAAGGGAAATGTTTGATGTTTTAGAAATATTGTCTTATAAAGTGTTCAAAACAAGAAAGCAGAAATGGATAAGAAGGAAAGGTGATGATGAGGAAACAGAAAGGAAAGATAAACAAAGTATGAAATGGCTACGTTGAACTATATGACTAAATATTAACGGAATACATAACCAAATCAAAAGGAAGAAACTGCTAAATTTACTGAAAAAAAAAATTGATATAGCATTCATGCAAGAAACACATTTAACTGAAATGGAGCACAAGAAATTAAAGAGAGATTGGGTAGGACATGTAACAGCAGCGTCATATAATTCAAAAGCTAGAGGAGTAGCTATATTAATCAGTAAAAATGTACCAATTAAAATAGAAGAGGAAATAATAGATCCAGCAGGGAGATATGTAATGATAAAATGTCAGATATATTCGGAGTTTTGGAATTTACTCAATGTAACGAAGAAGATCAAAAATTTATGCAAGATATTTTTTTGAAGATAGCAGACACACAAGGGAACATACTAATAGGAGGGGATTTCAACCTTAATTTGGATTCAAACATGGATAAAACTGGGGAAAAATTAACAGAAAGAACAAAGTAACCAAATTTATAATTAAATCGATGCAAGAAATGCAACTTTTGGATATATGCAGGAAACAACACCCAAAGGAAAAGGAATATTCATATTATTCGGGTAGACATAAAACATACTCAAGAATAGACCTATTCCTATTATCAGCTCGTATGCAAGACAGAGGAAGAAAAACAGAATATAAATCTAGAATATTATCGGACCACTCACCCCTGATATTGACAATAGAGTTAGAGGACATCCCTCCAAGAATGTATAGATGGAGATTAAACTCCATGCTACTTAAAAGGCAGGATTTTAGAGAATTCATTGAAAGACACATTAAAATGTACTTTGAAATAAATATAGAATCAGTGAAAGATAAGTTTATACTATGGGACGCAATGAAATCGTTCATCAGAGGGCAAATAATAAGTTATGTAACCAAGATGAAGAAGGACCACAATCAGGAAACAGAACAGTTGAAAAGGGAAATAGCAAATATAGAAAAAGAATTAGCAATGAAGGAAGACACAACTAAAAGAAGAGAATTGGCAGATAAAAAAAATAAAATATGAAACACTACAAACATCTAGGGTGGAGAAGAACATAATGAAGACAAAACAGAAATATTATGAACTAGGAGAAAAAATGCACAAAATTCTAGCATGGCAGCTTAAGACAGAACAAACTAAGAGAATGGTATTGGCATCAAGAAAAAAAGACAAACAAATCACATATAATCCAACGGCGATTAATGAAAACTTCAGAGAATTCTATGAACAATTATACCAAACTGAAAACGAAGGGAAAGAAGACAAAATAGATGAATTTTTAACTAAAATTGAACTACCAAAATTACAAATAGAGGAACAAAATAAATTAACAGAACCATTTGAAATAGTAGAAATACAAGAGTTAATAAAAAAAAACTACTGAATAATAAAACACCAGGAGAGGATGGATTCCCAATAGAATTCTATAAAACATTTAAAGATTTATTAATTCCTCCCCCCCTGGAAGTAATCAACCAGATTGATAAAACACAAAGCTTACCAGATTCATGCAAAACAGCAATAATTACAGTAATACTAAAGACAGGGAAAGATCCACTCACACCAGCATCATATAGACCAATATCTTTACTTAACACAGATTATAAGATAATAGCTAAACTATTAGCAAACAGATTAGCCGACTATGTACCAAAAATAGTAAATCTAGACCAAACTGGATTTATTAAAAAAAGACGAACAGCAGACAATATTTGTAAATTTATTAACATAATTCATCCTTGGGTCGTAGGTTTTATATCGGAGTGGCCTTCTCCTATGCAGGTTTCTTACCCGGGCTGGAGGGGCCTGCCTCCCCTCCTAGGTCGGTCCATACTGCCCGGACCGGGGCCGAGGCCGCCGCAGTTCACGCTGTGCCTGGACTGGGGCCACCGCCTCCCACTCCCTGCCCGGACCGGGGCCTCCGTCTGCCTCACTCGACCGAGGCCGGGGCCGCCGTCTCCCCCTTGCTCCTGCCCGTATCGGGGCCGCCGCCGTCTACCCTTCGCCCGGACCGGGGCCGGGGCCGCCGCTGCTCTCCCTGTGCCCGGACTGGGGCCGCCGCCTCCCCCTTGCTCCTGCCCGTATCGGGGCCGCCGCCGTCTACCCTTCGCCTGGACCGATATAAAACCTACGACCCAAGGACCTCGCTGCCACGTCCCAGCTTGCTTGGCCACGGCACACGAACCATGGGTGTAAAGGGTGGGGCCAGTACTGCGCGCACTGCACTCCACCTAAAAGCTCCTTTGCGCAGGCCCGAGGACAGGTCCACGTCCTCCCCCTCCACGTCCTCCCCCTCCACGTCCTCCCCCTCCACGTCCTCCCCCTCCACGTCCTCCCCCTCCACGTCCTCCCCCTCAAAAGATGCTCACAAACTCAAGCTAGCATGCTGGAACATCAGAACCATGCTAGACAAGACTGACAGCCATCGACCTGAACGTCGGTCTGCCCTCATTGCACATGAACTCCTCAGACTTGACATCGACATAGCCGCTCTCAGTGAAGTCCGCCTGGCAGATGTAGGCAGCCTCCAAGAACGCGGCGCGGGCTACACACTCTACTGGTCTGGCAAGCCTTCGGATGAACGACGCCTATCTGGTGTAGGCTTCATGGTCAAGAGCTTCATTGCCTCCAAACTCGAAAACCTTCCGACAGGCCTCTCGGACCGAATCATGTCCATGCGACTCCCACTTCAAAACAAGCGTCACATCACCCTCATCAGTGTCTATGCTCCAACCCTCCAGGCGGTACCAGCAGAAAAGTACAAGTTCTACACCGACCTGCGCAACCTCATCCAACGTACCCCTACAGCCGACAAGGTTGTCATCCTGGGCGACTTCAACGCTCGTGTCGGCAAAGACTCAGAAACCTGGCCAGGAATCCTGGGCAAGCATGGCGTCGGCAAGTGCAACGACAATGGGCGCCTCCTGTTGGAGCTCTGCGCAGAACAGCGGCTTGTCATTACAAACACCCTTTTTCAGCAGAGGGACAGCCTTAAGACCACCTGGATGCATCCCCGATCCAAACACTGGCACCTCCTGGACTACATCCTGGTGCGAGAAAGTGACAAACAAGATGTGCTCCACACCAGGGTCATGCCTAGCGCGGAATGCCACACTGACCACCGGCTGGTTCGCTGCAAGCTCAACCTTCACTTCAAGCCAAAGCCCAGGAACAATAAAGCCCCCAGAAAGAGGTTCAATGTTGGAAAACTGCAGTCAGACGAAGCGAGAGGAAACTTCCAGGCAAACCTCAAAGCAAAGCTCGACGTTGCAACCCGCCTCACGGACCCGTCCCCTGAAACCCTCTGGGATCAGTTGAAGACTACCATACTGCAATCCACTGAAGAGGTACTGGGCTTCTCCTCCAGGAAAAACAAGGACTGGTTTGACGAAAACAGCCAGGAAATCCAGGAGCTGCTGGCAAAGAAGCGAGCTGCCCACCAGGCTCACCTTACAAAGCCGTCCTGTCCAGAGAAGAAACAAGCCTTCCGTCGCGCATGCAGCCATCTTCAGCGCAAACTCCGGGAGATCCAAAATGAGTGGTGGACTAGCCTCGCCAAACGAACACAGCTCAGCGCGGACATTGGCGACTTCAGGGGTTTCTACGAGGCTCTAAAGGCTGTGTACGGCCCCTCACCCCAAGTCCAAAGCCCGCTGCGCAGCTCAGACGGCAAAGTTCTCCTCAGCGACAAGATCTCCATCCTCAACCGATGGTCAGAACACTTCCAATCTCTTTTCAGTACCAACCGCTCAGTCCAAGATTCCGCCCTGCTCCAGCTCCCTCAACAGCCCCTAAGGCTAGAGCTGGATGAGGTTCCCACCCTGGATGAGACATATAAGGCAATCGAACAACTGAAAAGTGGCAAAGCAGCAGGTATGGATGGAATCCCCCCAGAAGTCTGGAAGGCTGGTGGCAAAACTCTGCATGCCAAACTGCATGAGTTTTTCAAGCTTTGTTGGGACCAAGGTAAACTGCCTCAGGATCTTCGTGATGCCACCATCATCACCTTGTACAAAAACAAAGGCGAGAAATCAGACTGCTCAAACTACAGGGGAATCACGTTGCTCTCCATTGCAGGCAAAATCTTCGCTAGGATTCTACTAAATAGAATAATACCTAGTGTCGCTGAGAATATTCTCCCAGAATCACAGTGCGGCTTTCGCGCAAACAGAGGAACCACTGACATGGTCTTTGCCCTCAGACAGCTCCAAGAAAAGTGCAGAGAACAAAACAAAGGACTCTACATCACCTTTGTTGACCTCACCAAAGCCTTCGACACCGTGAGCAGGAAAGGGCTTTGGCAAATACTAGAGCGCATCGGATGTCCCCCAAAGTTCCTCAACATGATTATCCAACTGCACGAAAACCAACAAGGTCGGGTCAGATACAGCAATGAGCTCTCTGAACCCTTCTCCATTAACAATGGCGTGAAGCAAGGCTGTGTTCTCGCACCAACCCTCTTTTCAATCTTCTTCAGCATGATGCTGAACCAAGCCATGAAAGACCCCAACAATGAAGACGCTGTTTACATCCGGTACCGCACGGATGGCAGTCTCTTCAATCTGAGGCGCCTGCAAGCTCACACCAAGACACAAGAGAAACTTGTCCGTGAACTACTCTTTGCAGACGATGCCGCTTTAGTTGCCCATTCAGAGCCAGCTCTTCAGCGCTTGACGTCCTGCTTTGCGGAAACTGCCAAAATGTTTGGCCTGGAAGTCAGCCTGAAGAAAACTGAGGTCCTCCATCAGCCAGCTCCCCACCATGACTACCAGCCCCCCCACATCTCCATCGGGCACACAAAACTCAAAACGGTCAACCAGTTTACCTATCTCGGCTGCACCATTTCATCAGATGCAAGGATCGACAATGAGATAGACAACAGACTCGCCAAGGCAAATAGCGCCTTTGGAAGACTACACAAAAGAGTCTGGAAAAACAACCAACTGAAAAACCTCACAAAGATAAGCGTATACAGAGCCATTGTCATACCCACACTCCTGTTCGGCTCCGAATCATGGGTCCTCTACCGGCACCACCTACGGCTCCTAGAACGCTTCCACCAGCGTTGTCTCCGCTCCATCCTCAACATCCATTGGAGCGCTCACACCCCTAACGTCGAGGTACTCGAGAGGGCAGAGGTCGACAGCATCGAGTCCACGCTGCTGAAGATCCAGCTGCGCTGGATGGGTCACGTCTCCAGAATGGAGGACCATCGCCTTCCCAAGATCGTATTATATGGCGAGCTTTCCACTGGCCACCGTGACAGAGGTGCACCAAAGAAAAGGTACAAGGACTGCCTAAAGAAATCTCTTGGTGCCTGCCACATTGACCACCGCCAGTGGGCTGATAACGCCTCAAACCGTGCATCTTGGCGCCTCACAGTTTGGCGGGCAGCAGCCTCCTTTGAAGAAGACCGCAGAGCCCACCTCACTGACAAAAGGCAAAGGAGGAAAAACCCAACACCCAACCCCAACCAACCAATTTTCCCTTGCAACCGCTGCAATCGTGTCTGCCTGTCCCGCATCGGACTGGTCAGCCACAAACGAGCCTGCAGCTGACGTGGACTTTTTACCCCCTCCATAAATCTTCGTCCGCGAAGCCAAGCCAAAGAAGAAGAACATAATTCATACAGTAGAAGAAAATAAAGCTCCAACAGCAGCGGTTGCTTTAGACGCAGAGAAGGCCTTTGACAGAGTAGAATGGAATTATTTATTCCAAGTACTACAAAAATTCAGTTTACCAGAGAAATATATTAATTGGATTAAAGCATTATATAAGGGGCCATTGGCAAAAGTGACAGTAAATGGATATATATCAAAGCAATTTAACTTAAGCAGATCAACAAGGCAGGGGTGCCCACTGTCGCCCTTATTGTTCACGTTAGCTATAGAACCATTAGCAGAATTGATAAGAACAGAAAATAAAATAAAAAGGATAAAAAATAAAAGACAAGGAATATAAAATCAGTTTATTTGCAGATGATGTTATAGTATACTTAACAGAACCAGAAATATCAATAAAAGAATTACACAAGAAATTGAAGGAATATGGAGAAGTGTCGGGATACAAGATTAAAGCAACTAAAAGTGAAGCAATGCCAATGAATAATGCGGATTTCTCAAAATTTAAGAAAGATTCACCATTCAGATGGCAAATGCAAGCAATACGATACCTAGGTATACAAATAAATAAAAACCTCGGCTATCTATATAAACTCGATTATTATCCATGAAAAAATTACAGGACGATTTAGAGCATTGGAAAGACTTACCACTAACACTAATAGGAAGGATAAACTGTATTAAAATGAACATTTCCCCAAGGATACAATACCTATTTCAGGCACTTGACGGAGAAATTCTTCAAGGAATTAAAGAAAATAATAAGGAAATTTGTATGGAAAGGGGGGAAACCGAAGATAGCACTAGATAAATTAACAGAATGGTATAAACAAGGAGGCTTACAACTGCCAAACTTTAAAAATTATTATAGAGCCGCACAATTAAGATACCTATCAGATTTTTATCAAACAAGGGAAAAGCCAGATTGGACTAGATTAGAACTAGATAAAATAGGGGAGAAGATACCTGAACATATATTATATAAATGGGATGAAAAATTGGTACAATGTAGGAATTCTCCAGTATTACATCATCTGCTCAATATTTGGAAGAAGATTCATGTAGAAAGGAATAAAACAAATTACCAATTACCAAAACTAATACTGACGCAAAAGCAGCTAATCCCTTTTTACAATAGATAACCTTTCCTTTAGAGAATGGGAGAAAAAAGGGATCAAAAGAATAGAAAATTGCTTTTCAGGAAATAAATTATTATCCTTTGAACAAATGAAGGATAAATATAACTCACAATACAGTGTTGGTATACTACCAACTGAAATCCTACTTGAAGGACAAATTGGGAAGCAGTCTGAGGTTACCAGAGGGAAGTAATTTTGAATATGTGATTACAGACACAATGATAATCAAAAAATTTATAACAAATATGTATATTAAAGTGCAAGAAAAGGAGAATGAGGAAACAAATGGTAAAACTAAACAAAAATGGGAACAAGATTTAAATATAAAGATAAAAAAGGAAACATGGGAGAAGTTATGCTCTGGAACTATGAGAAATACAATAAACACGAGGTTACAAATGATGCAATATAACTGGATACACAGGCTATACATTACACCTCAAAAGTTAAATAAATGGGACCCAACAGTATCTGATGGATGTTTTCGTTGTAAAAAGGAAATGGGAACAACAATTCATGCAATCTGGACATGTGAGAAAGTGAAAAAATTTTGGGAAGATCTAAACCAGATATTAAATAAAATCACAAAAAGCAATATACCAAAAAACCCAGAGATCTTCCTCCTAAGTAACATAAAAAACAAAGAATTTGGACTTGATTTGGATGGTGCACAAAAAAGATTTGTTAGGATAGCCCTAGCTGTAGCAAAAAAATGTATTATGTCAGCCTGGAAATTAGAAGATAACTTGAGAATACAACAATGGTATATAGAAATGAATAAATGTATTCCATTAGAAAAAATAACATATAACTTAAGAAATAATATTACAATATTTGAACAAATATGGGAGCCATTCATGAAACACAATAGAGAAAACCTACCGGGGACATCTACCACCTAAAATGACAGAAGGAGAAGGAAATGAAAAGAATTGACTCAGTGGAATTTCTTGTTTATTTTTATTGAGTGACAACATTGTTTGACGGGTTTAATGTATCTTAGATTCTGAACTTTAAATGAATGGGAGGGGAGGTAGGGAGGGTGGGATGGGAAGAGGTGGGAGGAGAAAACGACACTGTATATATTTGAAAAGAAAAATGTAGGTATCTTGATCAATGTGGATTATAGTGTGAAAAATTTTAAAAAATTAAAAAAAGCAAGCACAAAACTCAAATGACTGTACAACAGGCTTTCTTCCAGTAAAAGTCTGAACACCAGTTCAAGCCTTGGTGGCTCCCCATGTGACTGGGTCAGGAGGGGTCAGCGAGGTTTATATTCAGGTCGGCTGATTGAGCCAACGTGGATTCAGCCCATTAATGGTCTTCCTGCAGGTCCAGTGATCGCCCCCTGCAGTCGGCTGGTGGTCATATCACCAAATGGAGTCAATGGAGTCAATCCAAATGGAGTCAATCCTTTGTAATTGAATCTTCCTCCAACCTTCTCTGGGATTCTACTTTATCTTCTGACTGTTGGGGCCTGCGGTACAACCCCAGCAAAATTATCTGCCATTTCTTATTTCTAATTTCTACCCAAATGGCCTCATTTGAAGAGGCTTCAAGGACATCTTCCCTGAACATGATTTTTACCCCCATGAATGCCACAATGGCTTTGTTACCTCTCCTCTGATCACACTTGAAACATAAATCTAGTAATTTAGTAGTTATAAATCTGCCAATCCTGCCCTTTCAGCCATGATTCCGAGATTGCAATAGTAATGTATTCCCATATACTAATCAATGCTCGAAGCTGGCCTTATCTGTTCACCATTGCGCTAGTGATCCCTCCACTACGATTAACCTTGACTCAAGGTTTCAAGATTCAGTTTATTGTCATAGTAATAAAACAGTGTCATATTACATGAAATTCCTTTTTGCCTGCTGCAAGGCAGACAGATTCGCCACTGGCAGGAATTGCCTAAGCCCCTCTTATAGTCACAGAGGGAAGGAAAAGAGAGTCCCCCCCAGGGTCACTGAGTGTCGGTAGATTCACCTCCAGCACTTTCAATTCACATCATTGACAATTCTTCCCCACCACCACAGGTGAATCAGAAGCAGAATTTATTGACGTTAACAAGCCATGAATTTCATTGAATTACAGTAGCAATCGCGGAGCAAACATTCATATAATCCACCTTACAACAATCAATAAAAAATAGTGCACAAAAAGTCAAAGTCAGGCAGTGCCTTTGGTTCATTGATCATTCAGGAATCTGAATGGCAGAGGGGAAGATGTTGTCCTTGTGCCATTGAGTGTTCATCCTCAGGCTCCTGTACCTTTTTTCCTGATGGTAGCAGAGTGAAGAGGGCATGGCCTGGGTGATAAGGGTGCTTGAGGATAGAAGCTGGTTTCTTAAGACACCGCCTCTTGTAGATATCCTTGAAGGAGTGAAGACTGGTACCCGTGATGTTGCAGGCCAAGTTAACAACCCTCTGGAGCCTTTTCTTGTCCTGATCATTGGGCATCTCCATACCAGACATTGATGCAACCAGCCAGAATGCTCTCCACAGAACACCTATAGAGGTTTTCAAGAGTTTTCCGTAACATGTCGTATCTTCTCAAGTACTTCACAAATTATAGCCACCAGTGAGCTTTCTTCATGATTGCATCGACATGGAGGCTCCAGGACAGATCCTTGGAGATGCTGACACCCAGAGTTCTTGACTCTCTTCACTACTTTGACCTCAATGAGGACTGGTTCATGCTCTCCTGTTACTCCCCACTGAGTTCCTCCATCAAATTGTTTTTTGTCCATGTATGTGGATTACAAAAAGTTACAGTGCAAGTACAGCAAGCATTCAGGAAGGAAAATGTATGGTGGCTAGTATTGTTTGAGTACTAGACATATTACTGTAAGGATACAGGGCCCTTGAAAGATCACACCTGGGTGGAGGGGGAATAACCGTCACCGCAAAATCAGTTGACGCTGCAAACAAGATCACAACCCAAACAAAAAGGGGAGTTGTGGTTGCCCAGCAAAGGATATGGGGCAACTCAGAGAGGGGGGGAATCTTTGGGGTTAAGGTATTAGTGGATGTGGGAACTGCGGGGGTACTTTATGTCTTAAATGTGTTGTCATATATTATGTGTAATAAGAGAAAACTAAGAGATGAATATGGGGAAAAGGGGAATGGAGGTGGCAAAGAGGTGGAAAAGAGATGTATGCAAGAACGTTTTGGGAGGAATTAAATCAGATACTAAATAAGATTACAAAGGATAACATACCCAAAAAACCAGGATGTTTCTTTTGGGTAGCATGGGAAGTGGAGAATTGGGCCTCGGATTGGATAAAGTACAAGGAGAGAATTTATTGTGATGGCCTTGGCGATGGCAAGGAAGTGTATGATGTTGGCTTGGAAAATGGAAGAGAGCATGGGTGTACAGCAGGGGTACATGGAAATGAGAGGGTGTGCCCCATTGGAAGAAATAACATCTTTCTTCTCTTTGGCTTGGCTTCGCGGACGAAGATTTATGGAGGGGGTAAAAAGTCCACGTCAGCTGCAGGCTCGTTTGTGGCTGACAAGTCCGATGCGGGACAGGCAGACACGATTGCAGCGGTTGCAAGGGAAAATTGGTTGGTTGGGGTTGGGTGTTGGGTTTTTCCTCCTTTGCCTTTTGTCAGTGAGGTGGGCTCTGCGGTCTTCTTCAAAGGAGGTTGCTGCCCGCCAAACTGTGAGGCGCCAAGATGCACGGTTTGAGGCGTTATCAGCCCACTGGCGGTGGTCAATGTGGCAGGCACCAAGAGATTTCTTTAGGCAGTCCTTGTACCTTTTCTTTGGTGCACCTCTGTCACGGTGGCCAGTGGAGAGCTCGCCATATAACAGGATCTTGGGAAGGCGATGGTCCTCCATTCTGGAGACGTGACCCATCCAGTGCAGCTGGATCTTCAGCAGCGTGGACTCGATTCTTCCATTGGAAGAAATAACATATAATTTAAGAAATGGGGTTGCAGTGTTTGGACGGATTTGGGAGCCGTGCATGGAGCATGTCGCGGGAGGGGAGGGGTAAGATGAAAATGAAAATGATAAGAAAACAAAACAACTGAATTCAGTGTGCAATGAATAGATGATGCATTTTTCTTCTTTGTTTTGCTTTGTGTGAAAATATTGTTTAGTGGTTTTATTATATTATGCATATTGAATGTTTGTGGGTATTGGAGGAGGGTGGGTAGAGGGGAGGGAGGGGGGAAAAGGGGGGAGAAAAGGCCACTGTGTGGATTTAACAAGATACGTTTGTACATGTTTTGGTTGGTATGGTTCACAGTGTGAAAAATAAAATAATATTTAAAAAAAAAGAAAGATCACACTTGGTATGTTGTTCTTCAGTTTAAGGAAGGACAAGAGAGAAAATGCAATATTAAAATACAAAAATCTGCAGACATCGTTGTTGAATTCAAAACACAATGCTGGAGAAACTCAGCAGGTCAAACAGTGTCCTTCATGTAGCAAAGATAAAGATACATAACCAGTGTTTTGGGCTTGAGCCCTTCATCAAGGTACAAAAAAATGTTGGCCGGCACCCGAACAGAATAGTCGGCGAGGGGCAGGGAAAGGAGAAAGAATGGGGAGTAGGCTGGCAGAAACCAGAAAAGTTGATGTTAATGCCATCCAGTTGGAGAGCGCCCAGAAAGAAAATCAAGTATTGTTCTTCTAATTCTCAGGTGGTTTTTGGTGTGACAGTACTTGAGGCCATGGACAGACATGTGAGCATGGAAGTGGGGTGCAGAATTGAAGTGGTTAGCCGCTGGGAGGTCCCTGTCACTGATGTGGAGAGAGCGAAGGTGCTCAGCGAAACGATCTCCCAGTCTGCGCCCAGTCTTTGATGTAGAGAGGGCCACAATCTAAGTTTGCTTGATCAATTCCCTATGAAGGGAAATTAAAGCCTAGAAGAATGAGAAGTGATCCTGTTGAAAGGTGCACAATTCTTCTGAGATTTAACAAGGTAGGTGGAAAGAGGATGATTTCCTGGGTTGAGGTTCTAAATCCAGGTGTAAATATGTAGACAATACAAAAATAGGGGGAGTTGTGGATAGTAAAGAGGGTTTTCATGGACTAGAAGGAGTTTGACTGTTTGGAAAAGTGGGCTGAAATGTGACAGATGGAGTTTAACGTAAGTGCTTCATTTTGGGAAAAATAACCAAAATAAGATGTATGCAGTGAAGAGGAGGGCACTGAGGAATGAAGAGGAACAGAGGGATCTTGGAATAACGGTTCAGCAATCCTTAAAGATAGATTTCCATGTAGATAGGGTGGTGAAGAAGGCTTTTGGTATGCTGGCCTTTATAAATCATAGCATTGAATATATGAGCTGGGAGGTGATGTGGAGACTGTTTAAGGATTTGGTGAAGCCAAGTTTGGAGTATTGTGTGCAGTTCTGATCTCCAAATTATAGGAAGGATATAAATAAGGTAGAGAGGGTGCAAAGAAGGTTTACAAAAATGTTGCCTGGATTGCAATATCTTGAATACGGAGAAAGAATGAGTAGACTGGGACTTTATACATTGGAGGGGATTTGATAGAGGTATTTAAAATTATGAAGGGAATAGATAGAGTAGATGTGAATAGCCTCTTTCCCCTGAGAGTAGGGGAGATTGGTACAAGGGATCATAAGTTAAGGGTTAGGGGGAAAAACTTTAGGAGTAACATAAGAGGATGCTTCTTCACTCAGAGAGTGGTGGCTGAGTGGAATGACCTTCCGGAAGAAGTAATTGCGGCCGGGTCAATTCTGTCATTTAAGAGGAGGCCAGATGAGTACATAGATGATAGGGGGTTGGAGGGTTATGGGCATGGGAGTGGGTAGGTGGAACTAGTGGAGTTTCATGTAAATCAGTGTGGACTAGAAGGGCCGATATGGCCTGTTTCTGTATTATAAATTGTTATATGGTTATATGGTTATAATTTCAAAATAAGGAGTCAGTCATTGAGGATGAGAAAGAAAAGAAATTTCTTCACCCAGTTTGTAGTGAATGTTTCGACTTCATAGGTGCAAAGGCTGAAGTCATTGAACATATACAGAGATCAATCAGGTTGTCGATATTTAGGGAATTAAAAGGTAATCTGCAGGAAAGGCACACTGGGGCAAAAGATTGCACATTGGAGCAGGTATAAAGAGGTGCTATACAAACAAAAAATCAGCAGATGGTGGGGTCAGGCTGAAGCCATAAAAAGGAAGAGGCCTTTTACTTTCTACGGATGCTGCGGGGCCTGCTGAGTTTCTCCAGCACTTTTGTGTACTGCATAAGGAGGTGTTTCTGCTATTTCTTATCTTCCAATGTAAATCCAGAACTGGCCCATTTCTTGCTAAGCTTGTAATATGGTAATTAAAACAAGTACTTGAATGCATTTGAAGCACTTAGTACCAGATGTAATTTTGACGTTTTCACTATTAATTCTGTCACATTAATCGTCTTGCCAAGCGGAACCTTACTATTGGGTAAGCGCTGGTTTTGTAGCCATTTCATTTCTACTCAGAGGAGTTTGTTGTGATATCATTTTTACAAAAAGATCGGTTCCTGAAATTGATGACAAAGATCTAAAATTTGCAACATCAGCCACAGCTTCCCCTGCTTTTCTCTTCGTTTCCTTCTGTTAATTTCCCTAACTGAATCAACAACAAAGCTCTTATTCATCATCAAGCTAACTTTGTTTGTGGCAGTGAAGCATTGAATGGGTAGAACCAGGTAAGGGCATGTGTTTATTGGAGGCTGTTCTTACTCTAAAGTCTTGTATAATTTAAACATTTGCCTTTTTTTTTCATCTGTTCTTTATGATGTTTCCAGCATTAATCTTTGTTCATTTGCAGTGCTTTCCCAATCCTCTCATTCTCATTGAATTACATTAAATCAAAATCAAGACGAACGTAAAACAACGTTAATCAATGGATTTCATGACATGTTCATGACAATAAATTCTTTTTTTCTTTTTTTTCCCCCCCCTCCCCCCACTCCCCTTGTTCAGGACAATAAAATCTGATTTGACTCTGAAGCCTGACCTTTTTTAAAGGAGGTGGCAACTGGGTTTTGTTTTGTTTGGGCACCTGTCTACATTTTGCTCATATCTAGATGAAGGGCTCAATCCTGAAACATTGGTTATGTATCTTTGCTCTATAAGGGACCCTGTTTGACCTGCTGAGTTTCTCCAGCACCGTGTTTTTACTTCAACCACGGTGTCTGCAGACTTCTGTGTTTTTACTTAAATAAAAGTCAGTTGTATCCCTTCACTGTACCTGACGTCCTAGTCATCCATAACATCATTCCTTGGGTTAGTGGATCACTGTTCAGAGCAGCTGATAAACTGCCCAAGAGGGTGTTGCTCTACTATTGTGCGATGGCTCTGTTCGGAACACCTACATGTCAGGGCCTTGGAAATTATTTCCCGTAGATTGAGTCAAATCTCTCGATGGAAGTACCATCACCATCAGAGCATTGTACTGTTGAAAGGAGCGCAGCACTGTTATGGCTGAACTGATGGAGCGCTTAGCTCGTGGAGGGGGCACTATAGAGGACTGCAGAAATAAACCTGAAAGATTTAGAAAAACGCAGCATTTATGGAAAGAGAAACAGAGATAAGGTTTTAATTTGGAGACCCTCAATTAGATCTTGGAAAGAGAAAACTCTTCCATTTCTAATGAAAGTTATTTTCCCCCTGGAATGTGAACTCTTGACATAGATGTTACTTCTTTTCCCCATTTCAAATTGAATTGTTTAATGTCACATGAACTGAGATACGGTGAAAATCTTTGGTTTGCTTGCCATCCAAACAAGTCAACCCATTTGATAAAACAAAAGTGCTGGCTATAATATTGCAGTAAGTCAAAAATTCAGGGTATAGTGGCACAAAGACAAAGTGCAGGGTATAAAGAAAAGTCCATTTTAATCCGTGCAAGGGCATTATCTTTTACCAATGAAGGGTCAATTTTAGAGTTAGATATCAGCAGAAAAGAACCTGTCTTTGAATCTGAAGCTTTGTATTTTCAAACTTGGGTATCTCCTGCCCACAACAGGAGAGGGAAAGAGAGTGTGCGACCATGGTGTAATGAGTCCTTTAATATATTGGCACCTATCAGTGAGAGGTATAGATGGAGTAGATTGAGGGGAAGTTGGTTTGCATGGCGTACCGAGCTGCAGTCACTCCTTTCTGCAGTTTCTTGCCTTCTTCGGCAGATCAGTTCCCACAGCAAGCTGGGAGGCATCCGGACAAAATATTTTCCATGACGACTCGGTAAAAATTGTCAAGGCACCTCAAGGACATGCTGAATTTCCTTTGGTTTCTGAGCAGGTCAAGTCATTGGTGCTCTATTTTTGGTCGGAGAGCTGACATGGTTGGAAAAGGCAAATTTCTTACCATATCTGATGTCAGCTCTATGACCCCATTTATTTGAATATGGATTCATATCCAGAAAATAGAGAAGTGACTTATTTCTTCCATACTTTGTGATACTTTTATTAATTTGTTAATGTAAATTTTTTGAATAATTCTGTTAATTAAGCACAATTTGATTAAGTGCTTCTGTACGTTAGAAGGTGCAGAGGGCTCCATGTAAAGGCTGCCAGTTCTCTCAGGGGGCCTCTTGGTACCTCACCGCATGACTAGCAGGCATAGAGGACCAGCAGGGCCAGCTTTCTTCATCTGGCCCTGTATGCGGGTCAGGTGGTGTGCACACTTGCCAATTCCAGCCAAAATGTGCAGTGAAGTTTGCATGGGGGGGGGGTGGGAGTTGGGAGGGGGCACCATTCTAGGAGATATGGTTGTGGAGGGAACATTGGTCGTGAGCTGCCTAACCGAAGCTTCTCTCTTACCTGTCCAGGATGAAGAATTTGGCAGTGGTTGTTTTCCTGCTTCACATTGAGTCAAATCTGGGGACAATATGTGGAAGCATCAAGACGCTGGACAAAGGAGTCGCCATCAACTGTTCACTTGATTGTTTGGACTGGGCTAAGCTGAATGTTGAAGGCCTGATGTCCTTGTCACTAGCAAACTGTGGAATATCACGCATGATTAACATTACTAACAATGAAGAGCTCAGGAAACTGAACCTCATGAACAATAAGCTGCAGGACCTTCCACAGAATTTCCTTAAAAGCTTTTCAAAATTAAATATATTGAATCTAATTGGAAACCCTCTGACAACTATCCCGCTCAGTCTCATCAAGAAAATAAATGTCAACTTTAGTTGTTCCTGCCATTTATTGGACGATGTAATTCACAAGTGCAGAGCAGTGAATTGCACACTGAGTATCCTGAACAATTTAACATGCATTGGGCCGAATGGTATTTCTTTGTTGGCTTTGGAACATTTCTACAATGCTGAGTGCAAAGGGTTAATGCATGTTTACATCCTCGTTCCAATCTTAATTATTGTTGTAATCGCAATTGTTGTTTCTCTGCTGGTGATATATCGCTCAAAATTCTACATTTGCACTTCATCTCATCCAAAAAAACAGAACTCAGTGTGTTCAGCGGACCATGGGCATCAGAGATACGCAAGCAGAACAGACTGGAAAGGTGAAGTGGAAGCCTCGCAAGGACCTCGCAATGATTACGAGAATGTCTTTATGGGTGAACCAGAGAACCCAAGGTATGACAAATAAAGTCTAATGTTTACTGGCCACTGCAAATGTACAACAAAGGCTCACAACATGAACTACAGGTTTGTCCGTACAGCAAACACTTCAACACAATAACACTTGACAACATTTTTTTTCAAAGTGCTTCCTGAAAAACAATTTGGGATTATGAAAGGCAACTTCAAGCTGAACACAAGATCATTTCAGATTTGCTGTATCACATAGGGAGTTGGAGAAACATTAAATTAACTTTGATTGAATTAAGTATTCTTAATCGCATAATGATTGCGTTAGTTTAACTAACCTAAAAATGTTTTACCACTGATTTTCATTTGTATTCAGCAATTGATCCCTCTAGTGTCAGTGTCCAACAATAGTTGGCCAGCATTGATGGATTCCAGTTCCCCTCATATCACTTTTCCATGGTCGCAATGTCCCGGTGAAACCTTTCACTATGTTCGTCACTGACTGCGCCAAGATCAGCAGGGAAGAAGTCCAAGTGCGAATGCATAAAATGAATTTTCAATGACATTTGCACTTTAGGGTTTTGTATGATATGACAGGAAATCACAAAAAGTAGTTTATACCTAAGAAACAGTATGTGATAGGAAAGTTTTATGATGATTTTCATGATCAGCAGTCCAAAATCCATAAAATACACACAAAGATGTTCAGAAAGCAAAATTCTTGTTGTCCAGTGTGTTAGAAACAGAAGTATCTTCACAGAATTTGCTCGAGACAAAAATTGAGAACAAAGAACATTTATTATACAACAATGCAAAGTTGGGTGCTTCCCCTTACCCTGGGAATACACACATACACTGGGGCTCACCCAACTTTTATACAGTTTATTTTAGTGTAGGAATACCCTCCCCCTTACATTCTTCTGCCTCCTGGATAGGTTTGGCATTAGGCAATTCTGCCTGCCTACGTGCTGTTTCTGTGAACTTGGAGGACCAGGGGGTATCCTGTCGGTGTCTCATCATCATGTCATTATCCTCATTGTCCTTATTCTGTCTTTGTTCTAATTTACACCTTCCCAACTCTCAGGGCTACAACCTCTTCATATGTAGAACTTGCTAATACTGTCTAGGGCTTACGAATTACATATGCAAAGCCTGCTAATTCTGTCTAGGGCTAGAAGACCCTTATCTTATTCAGACTAACTCTATTTCCCTACATTCTATTATCTATTGTCTATCCTTATCTCATTCATACCGTGAACTTGCTGATTGCCTAGAAGATTCTTATCTTACTCAGACTGACTCTGCTTCCTACATTCTAATATCCATTTCTTATCCTGTTCATACTGGCTTTATTCGTTTACCCATATATCTATATTAGTTTCCTCATCTTCATATTTTTATATCAGTTTTACTCATCTTTCACAATCCTCACTTTTCTTTTAGATCAGTGATACTGATCTCTCAACTGAAATGTATTACTTGCAAACTTGGTCTTTTTCCCAGCTGGTCAGTAAACGAACTGCAGTCTCAGTATCATTAGACAGAATTAGGGAAACATACATCCTTTGGGATATAGTGTTCTGACGAGGGGTTCGATGAATTAAATACTGCACACAAGTCTTTAGGCAGGGGAGCACCATAATGGTCAGAATAGCGAGTCCAGCTGCTATAAGGGCTGTGGGTATCAGACTCCAGTTACCAATAAAAAGTCTAGTTCATCCCACACCGGACCAAGGTTGCCACGTCTGAACCTGGGCATGGGAAGATTTTCGAACTCCTGAAGAAGTGTCTTTAACCGCCTGACCGTTATGAGCATTGTCCTTAACCAGTCTTTCACAAACGCTGCCTTCAGCAGCCAACGAGTAATCGAGAACCAGGCGGTTTTGTTGAACTGTGGCTCGTATCTGTCATTTTTCTTCAGCCCCTAAATTCAGGGCCATTGCTATCTGTTTGGTGATGATCTCCAAGGCTGCCTGGAGTCTGATTAAACGATTTAAATGCTGAGCAGCTTTAGTATTCTGGAGTAGCTTACTTCGTTTACAGCTGGAACTCCCCTTACAGTGGTGGGTTTTTTTTAACATTCCGAATGTCTGTGTGACCCAAAGGATGCTTTACAGGAGACCAAGTTGGGGAGGGGTGTTTCTTGTCACTTAACCTGTGAGTTGCAGCTTGTCTGCGAACATTAGCATAAGTATCACTGAGCCTGTGAGTTGCAGCCTGTCTGTGAACATTAACATATGTATTAACTCTATCTCTGCTACATGTACATCCTGATTACCATTCTGTCTGTCTTTGTCCCACCATCTCCTTTGTGCTATCCCTTTAAAACTCCTCTCTTTAATACCTGTAGAGGCCAAAATACAAATCAAATCTACTCCTCTAGAGCCGTTCTGTTCCCCTGGTCCATGTTGGGATCTCATACCCCACTATAACTATACTTTATATCTGTGAAATAATTGTCACCTCTGCTGCCCCTATTCCAGGAGGACTTAATACATCGTGAGTAATTTAGGGATGTCCCAAAAACGGGGAACCAACAAGTAAACAATACAGTAAATGGTAAAAACAACATTACAGCACTTTTTCCCGGCGTAGTGTAACTTTCAGATCAGAAGAATGAAGGACAGCACGCCCGGTGGAGGGTAGATTATCAATGTCTTTAGTCCGTGGATCAGCAGCTTGTTTAATTCGTTGTATTTGAGTCCACCCCTTTTCTTTCATTCGCACTGCAGTGTCTGTAATCAAAAGTTCACAATAGGGGCCATCCCAGACAGGTTTTAGTTGGTGATCTTGCCATGCTTTTACATATACCCAATCACCAGGTTTAATAGAATGAATAGGATACTCCAGGGGTGGGCAGTAACAGCTGCATATCTATTTTCTCCATGAGCACAGCCTGTTTGGCAGCTGCATCTGCCTGTCTGTTCCCCTGTGCTTCAAGACTGTCACCACTTTGATGGCTCCGTACATGAACTACAGCTATTTCCTCAGGTAATTGGACAATTAAGTTTTCATGGATCAACTTTTGTCCTTTTCCAGATATCATTCCCCGCTCTTTCCAGATCTTCCCAAAGGTGTGGACTACACCAAAAGCATACTCTGAGTCTGTGTAGATCGTGCCCACCTTGTTCTCTAGACCCTGGAGAGCTCTACAGAGGGCATACAATTCACAAGATTGTGCTGACCAATGACCGGGAAGGTGACCAGCTTCAATCACCACTCCTTCTTTCCCATCCTCGCTTAATACATACAATTGAACCCTGATATCTGATTCCTGTGGTCTGGTGCCGATAGCCAATTGGTCCTGTAAATCTCGTCCTAACAAACAAACTCCAGCTTGGGGAACTAGTAAAATATCCTCTGTTATTATCTATTCTCCCATTTGCATTCTTACATCTCTTAATACAGGGACTGTAAAGTCTGTTCCTCCTACTCCCGAAATCATCACTGTCCCCTCTATCTTAACACCCTCGGGTGGTTGTAAAATACTAGACCGGGCTGCCCCAGAATCTACTAAAAAAGGTCATCTTGTCACTGTGGGGTTCTATGCTTAAATTTACCAATGGTTCTCCATGCAGCCCCACGGTGTGTATTGACTGAGAACCGTGACCCCCCCCCCCCCCCCTATTCATAATCTGCTTCCATCTGTCTGACTCTGGCTTTACCCTACCCTTAATTTAGTCTATGTGACGTCTGAGTCCAGCGTGTTCGTTAAATGAAGTGATAGGAGAATCAGTTTATTACACAGCATAAGAATAAAGCTTAACAGAGCTCTGGTTCAGTCATTAGTTCATAGGTCACCTGCACAGTGAGCTATTCCCCAAGACTGACCTCTACTGTCCAGTCTCTACAGTTTATATAGCTCAACCTTATCATACAGAACAAAAGTTGGCTTCCTTTGATCACAAGTAATTTCCTGCTCTGCAGTTATCTGGCGTGTAGAGCTCCCATCTTTTTTTAATCCTCAAGGTCGGAATATCCTGTTGTTTTGATCAGAAATCAATTCATACCCCAGATATTTCTAATTATTTCTTTGTTCTCATCTGGCCATATTCTTCTGTTCTACTAAACACCTCCTTCTGTCTTAGCTTCTTACTGATTCCATTCTCTTTGTTTCTGACAGTCTCTGTCAGGATTCTTTTTGTTTATGCTAATCAACACCTCCTTTTGCCTTAACATTCCTACTAAATTGTTTCATGCATATCCTCTCTTTTGTATTTTGGGACAGGCAATTCTAAACCTACTGTAATCAGCCAACTTTGCTACATACTGTGGCTGCCCCTTACTTACATTACTCTTTCCCTTCACCATGAGGTAAATATTAAATTGTTACATAGTACTGAATTCATGTATACAAACTGAATAGTACATAAGCATATATTCTACATATTTTCCAACACATCAGTGCGTAAGGTCGCATCTCCCTGGCTTGCATTGGGCATTCTCTCTTAAAATGTCCCTCCTTTTACAATGGTAGCAAACTAATGCTCCTGTTTCCCAATTCCTACCGGGATTACCACGAGGTCCCGGGAACAGTCGTCGTCCGCGGAATTCCCCTCTACCCTTGCCCCTGCTCTGGTCTCTCCTCTCCCACTCCTGGAGCTCCTCCCAATGGAGCTGGCACACAGCCCCTACCTTTCCTTGCTGTCCCTCCACGACTTCCTTGACTGCCTGCATCAAAATCTTAGCCTTTCCTTTCTGTTTATTGGGCATTCTCTCTTAAAATTACTCACCTCTGGACTAGTCAGGGGCACATTTACAAAACCGAGACCCCCTCCCATGGGAACTTCCCGTAAAGGTCTCATCCAGTTAGTTTCTGGTTTATTATGTCTAAGTTCCTGCTCACTGGGAAATGAATCAAAGGGTTCTGCCCTTTCTTCCCGGAGGGTCTCACACTGCTCTGAATTAAAGTCGCCTCTCTCTCTTGTCAATAGAGGTGGTAATCGAGTACTTTGTGAAGGGTCATCATACCACCCCTACTTTCTTCTCCTTTCTTTAGCTGTGGGGGAGGAGGGGAAGGTGCAGAAGGGTTGAGCATAGGAGGGGGTGGGGGAAGATAGGAGCCGGCATAGGAGGAGCATAAGGTGGAGGAAGGGAGTGTAACACATCCCATCCTTGTGTTTGAGGGACAAAAGGTTCCTTATCTTTCTTGTCCTTGCATTCCTTTTCATTCAAAACCAGTTGATCAAACGATCCCCTGAGCCAGCAGGCTGCATATTCCCTGCTCTTAAGATTATCTCTTTGGTTTTGATAGAGCCAGATGTTCAATGCTTGACACATCCAGTCATCCTCGGATCCGAGCTTTGGCCAATATACTGAACTCCCTTTAATCGGACTTTTAACCCATTCCAAACAGGAATACCTGACCATGGTCTGTTTGTCTTTCCCACGGGTTCTCCCCGCACCCCAATCAGATAACATTAATCCTAACGGACTTTGCTTGGTTATCTGATCCTCCCATCCTTCACTAGGACTCTCTTCCTTACTACTCACACCTCCCATACTAACAGGTAAGTAAAATTTCTCTTACCGAGATCCAGTAGCTAGTTCTAGCGTGCTTCCTTAACGTCCTCTCGTTGTTTGTTCTCAATGCCTCTTCTCGGATATCATTCGCTTCATCCACTGACCAGTCACCCTTCGTCCGTGAGTCCAGCTGAATCAGCTGGGGTGCACCTACCCCCGTCGTCGGGCACTCTGTCAGTGGAGGGAGTGGGATCCCGGACAAGCCCCCATTTGTTAGAAACAGAAGTACCTTCACAGAATTTGCTCAAGACAAAAATTGAGAACAAAGAACATTTATTATACAACAATGCAAAGTTGGGTGCTTCCCCTTACCCTGGGAATACACACATACACTGGGGCTCACCCAACTTTTATACAGTTTATTTCAGTATAGAAGTACCCTCCCCCTTACATTCTTCTGCCTCCTGGATAGGTTTGGCATTAGGCAATGCTGCCTGCCTACGTGCTGTTTCTGTGAACTTGGAGGACCAGGGGGTATCCTGTCGGTGTCCCATCATGTCATTATCCTCATTGTCCTTATTCACAAACCTGTCTTTATTCTAATTTACACCTTCCCATCTCTCAGGGCTACAACCTCTTCATATGTAGAACTTGCTAATACGGTGTCTAGGGCTTACGAATTACATATGCAAAACCCTTATCTTATTCAGTCTAACTCTACTTCCTACATTCTATTATCTATTGTCTATCCTTATCTCATTCATATGGTGAACTTGCTGATTCTGTCTAAAGGCCTAGAAGATTCTTATCTTACTCAGACTGACTCTGCTTCCTACATTCTAATATCCATTTCTTATCCTGTTCATACTGGCTTTATTCGTTTACCCATATATCTATATTAGTTTCCTCATCTTTATATTTTTATATCAGTTTTACTCATCTCTCACAATCCTCACTTTTCTTTTAGATCAGTGTTACTGATCTCTTACAAGTGTAATGGGAGGAATTCAAATACACACCCATACTTATGAAGATAAACGTGCAATTGTATCTGCACAATGATAATGGTAAAAAAATTCTCAGAACAGTACTTAAGTATATCTCCACAATAATGGTATTTGTGCAACAGTAATTAAACATCTTTGTCTATAACAAGGGTATATAAACTGCTGCTGTGAATTTATAGTTGCACAATTCTACATACACCAATCGATATGTAAATGGATCTACACAAGACTAACCATATATAAGTACATCTGCATGACAAAGGAATTGTAAGGGCGTTAAAACAGCTATGTAAAAATAATCTTGTGTGCAAATAAAATTTCATAGTAGATAAGTAAATATAAATAAGCATGTGAGAGGAGAGTAGGCAAGAATAAAAGTGTAGAGCTCGTCGAAAGAATCAAAGACTTGTTGATCCAAACCAAGGCTTTTATTAGCAAAAGACAGGAGCTCTTCACAGGTGGCCGACCAGTCCGGAATGATCCGACCTGGCTAGGGACACAACCCTTTAAGGCCCAGACAGTAGGCGTGGCTTAGCTCTCAGCCAATCGCTGTAAGCACAGTCTGGATACTGTAACTATATACATTGGTGATAGATCTGTACTATCATAAAAAAGGAGCCCAAAATCTTGCTCCCACAGAGTAAAATGAAACATAAAGAATAAAGAAGATAATATTTGCTTGGAGATGCAGCTCAAGGCTGAAATGTTTATTGACTACTTGAAGAGAGGAATGCTGACAAAACATTTTTAGATATCATGAACATGAAAGGCAGGATGTGCTGAATAGGCATATTAAATGAGCCATGGTGAAATGGCAGGGCAGACTTGATGGTCTGAATGGCATAATTCCACTCCTTTGTCTTATGGCTGACAATTTCTTCAAGTGGGTAAGTCACCTGTTCCAGATAGCTTGCATCCTAGGTTGGTCTGGGAAATGGCGATGGTGACAGCAGAGGGGCTTGTCATAGTCTTTCATTCTCAGTCTTTCCCGAACGTGGGAAGGTGCTACAGGGATGAAAATTGGCACCAAGAAAAAAACGCTGTTCAGGCAAGGATCTTCCTGGTAAATATAAACCAGTTAAGCCAAGAGCAGTAACAGGTAAGATTTCAGAAACTATAATTGGGGGGCGGGGGAACAAAATGGATTTGGAGAATTTTGAATGAATGAGGGGGAGTTAGCCGATTTTTTTTGTCTAACCAAACTTTTTTTTTGATGGAAGTAACTAAAGAAGTTGATGAAAGGTATGAAAGGTATGTCCATGCACATTTTAGGAGTGTGAAAGTACTACATAAAATGATGCGTGGACTGGGGCTAAAGGAATTAAAGGAGCAATATCAGCTTGAATGAAAAATTGCCTTGAGGATCAAATAGGTAAATGGTTATTTTTCAGACTAGAGTAAAAAGTGCCAATGAGTGTCATCAATAATCTGTACCAAAAATAAACAAACAGGCAGAACAGGCAGGTAGCAGAATCAGAATTTATTGTCATGAACGTGTCACGAAATTTGCTGTTTTTGGCAGAATCATAGAGCAAATATTGCCATAAAATTATATTTAAAAATAGATTAATAAGTTCAAAAATATAGGGGAAAGTGAAGTAGGGTCTGTGGTTCACTGTCCAAACAGAAATCAGATGGCAGAGGGGAAGAAACTGTCCTTGTGCCGCTGAGTGCTCACCTTCAGGTTCCTGTATCCTTTTTCCTAATGGTAGCAGAATGAAGAGGGTATGGCTTGGGTGTTTGGGGTCGAGGATAGAGGCTGCTTTCTTAAGACACCATCTCATGTAGATGTCCTCGAAGGAGTGATGTCGCTAGTTGAGTTCACAATTCTCTGTAGATTTTTCTTGTCCTGTGCATTGGCATCTCCATACCAGACAACGATACACCTGTAAAAACTTGCACGAGTCTTTGGTGACATACCAAATCTCCTCAAACTCCTCATTAAAATAAGGCTGCTGGCAAGCCTTGTTAGCGATTGCATCGACATGGAAGCCCCAGGACAGTTCCTCAGTAGCAGATGGAATTTAATGAAGAGAAGTGAGAGGCAATGAATTTTGGAGAATATGCAGAAAGTGAATGACATGGGAGTTTAAGTTCCACCTTTGGGGATAATGGGTCATGCTGAAAGAGTACTGTAGTAAGAAAACATATGCAATAATAGGCTTTCTAGATTGAGGTACTGAGCACAAAAGCATGAATGATGTCATACTGATTCATTACGTATAGAGCTCTAGTCAGGCCACATCTAGAGTATCACATCTTGACTGGTCTTAGCACTTTAGGAAGGATATGTTTGGTCCCCTGCCTACATTTTGTTCATACCCTGATGAAGGGCTCAAGTTGAAAACATTGGTCATATAAATTTATCTTTGCTATATAAAGTACACTCTTTGACTTGCTGAATTTCTCCAGCCTTGTGTTTTTACTTCAGTGGACCAAATAGCCTTTTACTACATCGTTGTGACGCTGTGAAGTTAGCTATACATCATTAACTCAATGTACAAATGTGCACAGCTGTAATTATGAAAATAATGAAAGCATGTAAATTGATTAGGCAAGTCACTAATATTTCAATGTCTGTAAAAGATATGTTTAGAAGCAATTCCAAATCTGAATTGAAGGAAACGATAACTGGGTAAACACAGCCAGGTTTTCCCAGAACTATTGATCCATGACTTAAGTTAAAATAGGTATGAATGACTGGTTAATAAACTAACATCAGTTCTTCTTTTTTAAATTTAGACATACAGCAAGGTAAAATGCCATTTCGGCCCAAGACTCCATGCTGCCCAAAACACACCCAATTAACCTACACCCCTGGAATGTTTTGAATGGTGGGAGGAAACTGGATTCCCTGGGGAAAACTCACGCAGACATAGGGAGAACATACAATCTCCTTTCCAACATTGTGGGATTCGAGACCCTGTTCTAATCATTGGTGCTGTAAAGTCATTGCGCCAACCGTGCCATCCATTTTGAGCCTACCCCCCATCTATCTTAATTCCCACTTTTCCCCTTTCTCTCTCCCCACTTTCCCATTCTCTTTCTCCTCTCTCCCTCTATCTCCTCCCTTTCTCTGCTCTCTCTCTCTCTCATTCCTCCATCTCTCCTCCCTACTCCCTCCCCTCATAACTCTCTCACCTCTCTCTCTCTCTCTCTCTCTCTCTCCCCTTTGTCTCCCACTCTCTCTTCCCATCTCTTTCTCTCTCAATAGGTTTGATTCATTTTGACTGAATATATTTCAAACCTATAGAAGAGGGGAATGAATTCACAGATGGTGCTAATCCTTGAATTTAGTGTTCTGAATTATATTAACTTGAGAAAGCAATATTAATGTACAGTAAATAAGAAGAAAGATTTTACATTTTACCAAAATGATAGAAGCTCCCTATTACTTATTAATTCTGAAAAATGATAGTAATTACCCTCTCTGAATAACATGTGATGAAAGGAGATAAACTGAAAGACCATTTATTCTGGAAGTTCAAGAATATCTTAGAGTAGCTATTCTCAATGGGGACTATGCATCCCATTCCCCCCACCCCCAGGTGGCCACAGCACATTTAAAGGGAGCCACGGACTGAAATCATAGAAGTATGGAAGAAGCCAACTAAACTTCGCTGCCTCTCAGGGAAGGGCCCATAAACTATGAAAAGAATCCTAAAGTCGGGGGGGGGGGGTTTGAGAATGGCTGTTGAGAATAGAGTGCCAGCCGACCTGATGCACTGATGACAAGTTTCAGTTCTCAAGGCGGTAATGGGAATCCAACAGAGTGTGAGCAGGACTGTGGTTCCCAGGTAGATTTATAGAAGCGATAGGACCAGGTTCTTTTGTAGACTAGACACTGAACTACCAATAGCAAAAGTAAATCACAAAAGTCCGCAGACATCATGGTTAAAGTAAAAACACAAAGCTGGAGAAACTCAGCAGGTTAAACAGTGTCCTATATATATATATATATATAGATGTATCTTTACCTTTGCTCTATAAAGTTTGACCTGCTGAGTTTCTCCAGCTTTGTATCAATAACAAAATTTGTTTTCAAAATGCTCCATTGAGGAAATGGGGAATGGGATTGTTTCAACCGAATCCCAAAGAGCGAGAGGCCAGAATAAAAGTTCCTCTCCCTTAGAAAAACAAAAGACCAGAACAAAAATATCTCTCTCTTGGAAAAACAATCCAGTTACGATCCACTAAGAGTGCAGGAGAAACTCCCACTGATAGTTCCTATTTATAGAATGCATATTCACTGGGAGAGCAACAAATATCTATGGGGTCTTGAGAAAAATAAAACAGCAATTCTGTGGGAATCCTTTACAAGAACATATCGATGAGATAGAGTTGCATGTTGTGCCGAGACACCTGGCCCCTTTATAATGGTATTTTCCTTTGCATTGCAGAAAACAGCAGATTCCTGACGATACGTACTACCTCCAGAGTAATCCAACTTGCGATATGTACCAAAATGAGCATCCTGTCTACTGTAATTACACTGGGCCAGCTGCAAAAGCCGAGGATGATGTATACATTATACCTGACCATTAAAACGTGACCCAAATATTTGCAAAATCTCCAAATAGACATTTTATTCCATTTCTTGAAAATCTTTCACTTTTAAGAACCTAAACAGGCAGCGTGGTCCACACATCCAGAGCATCCGGAACCCAAATGATCATCTGGAATTCCAGCCTGAACAATGTAACTGAACAAAATCATCAGTATCGCAAGTTGAATTAACTCAATGTATCTCCAAATCAACTTAAACATATGAAACTCATTCAAAATATCTGGACCACAACAGAACATGAAGAAGTCCATGAACCATCAGAAATGTATCTGCTATCCAACAGAACATTAACCTGAGCAAGTATCAAGACGCTTATTGAAACTAAATAACTGAGCTTTTTGTATATTTTAAAGACATTTTCCCCCAAAATAGCGAATTTAGCACCAGGGGAATGGGGGTTGTTTTGTGTTTGTAGTGATATTGTCAGAATTTCAGAACTCTCAGATTTGAGATGGAGAGACTGGCAGGTATATTAGGAACTAATTTACAGGAGTAGGCAGTGACAGATAGTGAAAATCAACTATTTGATCAGAGTTATTTGTGTTAAGGAGGAAGTAGTCAGAGGAACTGTGATACTTTCCCATCAGAGGGAAGATTTAGTCAGAATGTTTATTTGTCTCTGTTCAGTGGGTTCAGGCAGACCTAGGAGCACATTACAAAGACATTTGGAACACAGTGGAAGTGCACTGGGTCTATTCTGGAAGCATATGGGCAGTGGGATACATTGGCGTACTCTGGGAGTGACAGTGCAGAGAGCAAAGAGCAAGCCTATTGGGATGATGACACTGGAAGTAAACAGAGCAATTCCGAGTAAACAATGCTGAGCTGAAAACAGTGCTGATCCAGGACAACTTGCCCAAATCTGACACATAGCTGGGTCCCACCAGATTAAGATCAAGAAGTCATAGAAAAGGCTGGCAGGAATATCAGGAACTAATTAACGGAAACAGAAAATGCCAGATAGCGAAAATTTAGCTATTTGAATCAGATGCTTATTTGTCTCTGTTCAGTGGTTTCAGACAGACCTGGCACTATGCTAAAGAGCACATTGGGAAGACTTTTGGAACACAATGTCAGCCCACTGGGTCTATTCTGGAATCACATAGGCAGTGGAATACAAAGCCACTGTATTCTCAAGCCACTGATTTTATTTCTGATGATTTCATTGAGAAAGGGTCAGTATTTTGGGCACTGAGATTTGCCATCATTTCTGGATTCTCATGTGCTCCAGCACCCAATGGGTACCCTCGTGCTGCCAGGATTCCTGGGAAAAATTTGCACTGTTTCCTTGACAGGTTCCACTCCCTCGGCAATCATTTGGTCGTGGGCCATCAGAAAAAGTTCACAATCGCGAATGCCATATTCCCAGAATGCATGCGTGACACTTTCATCGTCGGGGATATGGTGTTGTTGAACATTTCCCATAGATGTCACGGCCTGGAAGGATGGTTTCGGGGTGGGGGGGGGGGCTGATGGCAACTCTCTGCTTCAACCCTCTGCTTCCCTGGCTCCTGATGACAGATGCCAATGTGGCTAGAAGAGCATCTTCAGAGAGACTTGAAGCAGACGCTGTGGATAGAAGAAGCGAGAGAACCAGGAGGATGAGGAAGGTTGCCATGGTGAACGTAGAGACATTCCGGCAAAGCAAAGCAAACCTAATGTCCCAGCAGAGTAAAGGAAACAAGCAAAGACTACATAAATTCTGAAGACTCCCTGAATGAGAGACAATTTTCATAGGAGTCTGCTGAATCATTGTCCCCAGACCCTACAACGTTTCTCCTCCACACTCCTCTCTTCAACATCAACATGGTTAAGCAGTAATCAACTAATCTGCAAGTAACTAAAGAGAAGGTCAGAAGATATAGGAGCAGAAGTCAGCCCATTGGCCCATCGAGTCGCTCCACCATTCTAATCATGAACTGAACCATTCTCCCACTCAGCCCTACTCCCCGGCTTTCTCCTCGTAACCCTTGATGCCCTGACATCAAATACCTGCCAATCTCCGCCTTAAGTACACCCAATGATCTCGCTTCTGCAGTCACCTGTGGCAACAAGTTCCACAGACTCACGACCCTCTGACAAAATTTTTTTTTGGCATCTCTGTTTTAGATTGATGCCCTTTCATCCTGAAGTTTTGTTTTCGACTCCACTACCATTGGAAACATCCTTGCCACATCTACTCTATCCAGGCCTTACAGTATTCAGAATGCCTCTGAGGACCCCCCTCATCCTTCTGTACTCCAACGAGTGCAGTCCAAGAGCCGACATCCATTCTTCATATGCTAACCCTTTCATTTCTGATATCATTCTAGTAAATCTTCTCTGAACCCTCTCCAATGCCACCACATCTTTTCTCAAATAAGGCAGCCACAACTGTACACTCCAAGAGAAGTCTCACCAGTGAGTCTCAACATTACTTCCCTGCTCTTATATGCGAAAGATCCCTCTCAACTTCCTTTGCACTGATGGGAACATATCAATGAATGAATTACTGATCCAATTATTGAAATGTAATGCTGTAACTCTTTGTAATCCTTCTTGTGGTCTGCAGACCACCTTGACATAAATTATGAGGACGTGAAATGTATTCCTGCATGGCTCAGTTGAGAGGAGAGTTTCACATGCAGAGGGGAGAACTGGAAACCCCTCTAACTGGATTCCATACGGTGACCATGGTGGGTGGCCAGAGCAGCACCTTCCTCCTGCATGAGTAGAAAAACAGGGAAATAGGAGCAAAAATTGATCTTTTGTCCCCTTGTGCTTGTCCTATCATTCCATAGAATCATGGTTAAACCAAAGGTTCAAAGCTTTCTCCTCATGCTTCTTGATATCTTTTATGAATAAGTGATCCATTCCCTGCTTCTCCTTCATAAATATATTCAGCAACTTGGAGTCCGTAGCTTTCTGTGGCAGAGAATTCCACATATTCCCCATCCTCAGAGGAGAAATCCCTCACCATTCGACCCCAAAATGTATTATCCCATATCCTGATTCTGTGACCCTCTAATTGCAGAATGACCACCAGTCAGGGGAAACATTGTCTCTGCATCCAGTCTGTCAAACCCTGTCACAACTTTGTGCAGTAATGAAATCTTGCCTCATTCTTCGAAACTCGAATGAACACAATTTCTCATATCTTGTTGATCAGAGAATCTATGTCTCTTTGAGTGAATCTGGGAGCACTCTTTCTTTTCCTGCAGTTTCTGTCTCCTCTACGCAGCCATAATGTGTTACTGCTGCGTGCTAGTCATGGGGAATGTGGCTCAAAGAGCCAAAATCTTTCTCATTTTAGTGCGCTGCGAAGTGTCAGAGGTTATGTTGAGTTGAGCTTGGTACCATCAGGGATACCACAGGTACTGATTGGGGACTAGTTTCTGGGTGTAAATCACTCTTAATATTGTTTCAAATTTCTTTTTACCAATTTTGCTATCTTTTTTGTGGGGGAGGGATATGATAGTATCATTCACAGCATGTTTAGCACATCATAAAAAGGATCAATCCAATTTCTAGTCAGAGACGTGTAAATTTTTTTGTGGTTTTATTTGTAACTGCTGGAAAATAACTTTATAATTGATCTGCAGTGGCGGTCATTCGGGACTGAATAAACATTGATTCCTTGAAGTTACAAAATGAATTCCATTAATTTGTATAAACTCTGAATATATAGTTCTGTGGTGAATAATATTCACCTTGGGATAAACATTGCCTCTGCACTGTTACACCACCAATGATCAGTACCTGGAAGGTCGCACTGTAATACCCTGTTCTGTCCTTTGTTATGTGCAGTAATTACATGACAGGACAGAGATTCTAATCTGAGCCTTCTATGGTGATGTTGGTTTGAGCATATAAACAATGCAGTTCCAGATCTACATGAAATTGGTTGGAAATGCAGGCCCTTGGGATCAACCGTCTCCATGACTTCCCTCAGTGTGGATATGTTGATGTGTCCTCTCTAGGGCTGGATTAAGGCCAACTGATGCCCTAACCACAGCCCAACAATGGTTCTCCCTCGATCCTTCCATTGTCTAACTGACAAGACATTAAGACTCAACAAGGGCTGAATGTGAAATAATAGATTAAAAATTCAGTTTTCTTCCAGGCCAGACCCCACCACTATATTAAATATAACCTGTAAATATATATTTATTTATTGTGAGGGCCCCCTTTTGTGGTAAATCCGGCACTGGAAAAAAAACTCTGGGGTGCCCCCTTCCCTGGGTGCCCTAAGCACATGCTTATTTTGCTTAATGGTTAATCCAGACCTGGTCCTCTCAGGAAGTGGACAGCTGCACGAGGGTGCTGACCGCCATGAGAAGAAGGTAAGAATCTTATCACTGCTGAATGCAGAGACTCTCTCCAACTCTTGTGTTGAGGATACATTTAGCACTCTCCAACACATTCTATCATAATTATATCATGGTTACGCTTCCTCAAATAATCCTTCACAACAAGATTAATAATTAATTCTCATTGCAAAATGTGCAGTGTAGGATAGCTTATTCCCCAACTGGCTCCTCAACAGGACTAACAATATTTTCCAGTAACCCTCCAGGAATTCATCCACTACAGTGTGCCTCACTGTATTCCCAATGTTCACACTGTGTGTCCCACTGATCTCCAAGTGTATCCTCAGTATAAATGTATGTCCCACTGTTGTCTACTGTATTCCCAGTATATTACCTGTATGTGGTCACTCTGTACTCTCCCAGAACTCCCGCTGAACTGTCTGCTTATGTCCTGCCGCACAGTAATTATACTCCAGTGTGCACAATGTGATTGTAGTCCCACTGAGCTCCCAGTATGAACACTATATGAGCTCACTGTTTCTCATTGGATTCCCATTGTACACATGATGTGAGTCTCGCTGTACTCTCACCATGCATCCAGTGTATAATGTGAGCCTCATTGTACACCTATTGATGCCCACTCCCCCCACAGTGTGCATACTATGTGACCCTCATTGAATTCGCCTGTACTCCCAGTGCGCACATAATGTTAGTCTCACTGGACTTTTGCTGTGCTCACAGTGTATACTTAATGTGAGCCTTGCTATATTCCCACAGTATTCCCACACTATGTAAGCCTCAATGTGCTCTCACTGTACTCTCAGTGCACACTTTATGTAAGGCTCACTGTACTCCCAGAATGGGTGGCACATTTGGGATAGTGGTTAACACAATGCCTTTACAGTGCCAGTAATCAGGACTGGACCAGGGTTCGAATCCCGTGCTGCCTTTAGGGAGTTTGTATGTTCTCCCCATGTCTGTGTGAGTTTCCTCCAGGTGCTCAGGTTTCCTCCCACTGTTCAAATTAATGGGTGTAAACTAATGGGGTGAAAACTGGACGGCACGGTCCTGTGGGCCGAAATGGCCTGTTAACGTGCTGAATGTCTAAATTAAAAAAAAACTCCCCTGTGTGCTCCATTGAACTCCCAGTAATCTCTGTGTCCTAGTACTTGTGTCCCACTGAATTCCTCTGTATCCGCAGTATATTGCCTGCATGTGCACATTATACTCTGTAAAAACATGATGCTGGAGAAACTCAGCAGGTCAAGCAGACACCTTCATGTAGCAAAGGTAAAAATACATATCTGATGTTTCGGGCTTGAGCCCTTCATCAAAGTCTGGAAAAATGTCGCAGGCGTCTGAACAAAAGAGTGGGGGGGGGGTGGCGGTCGCAAAGGCAGGAGGTGATAGGTGGAGAAGGGAGGGAGGGGATGGCAGTGATCAAAGCGGGGGTGGCTGGGTGAAGGGAAGGAGGTAAGCTGGGAAGAAGGGAAGGGGGAGGGGGAAGAGGAGAGCAGAAACCAGAAGAGTCAATGTTAATGTCATCCGGCTAGAGAATGCCCAAATGGAAAAATCAGGTGTTGTTCCTCCAATTCCTGGTGGTCTTGGTGGGATTAGTACATACAGCCATGGACTGACATGTGAGTGTGGGCGTGTGACAGCCCTCCTCCCCTTGATCACTGTTTCCCCTTCCCTCCTTTTTCCACCTAACACCTCCTGCCTTTCCGACCTCCCCTCACCCCCCCTTATTATTTTGTTCGACACCTACAGACATTTTTCCATACCTTGATGAAGGGCTTAAACCCAAAACGTCAGTTGTGTATTTTTACTGTTGCTATATAAGGGACCCTGCTTGACCTGCTGAGTTTCTCCAGCTTTGTGCTTTAACTTCAACCATTTTCATGTTTTATTCCTTACACTATGTGTTTCCTCAATGCATAACTTAAATGAGCCTCACAGCAGTCTCACTGCACCCCTTGTAGGTGTCCCATTGTACTCCAGTACACTCCTGGTGTGAGCCTCACTGTACTCCCAGTGCACCCCTTGAATGTGTCCCACTGTTCTCGAAGCATACCCTCAAGGTGAACCTCACTGTACCCCCAGTACTCTCTTGGTGAGAGCCTTGCCGTACTCCCACTGTACTCCCAGCATACTCTTAACGTGAACCCCACTCTACTCCCACCCTTTGTAATGTGTCATACTGAACTCCCAGTGTACTTCCAATGTATTCTCACTGAACTCAAATGTTCCATAGCATTCCCTCAGTGTTGGGAACCTCATGTTCAGCCAGAAAATGAATACTCTGTAGATCAGGCAGGATCTGTGAGGAAACAATCAGAGTTTGCATCCCCATGCTGACCTCGTTTCTCTTTCCATTAACCGAGCATTTCCCTCATCCTTTGCTTTCGTTCAGTTTCTTCTAAGTTGCTTTTGACTTCTGATAAATGTCGCAATCATGTGTCATTTGAAAATGAGTTGATTACAAGCTAGAACAAAAACATACGACCAATTAAGGAACAATAAGACTTCTTTTGCAAGCTGTGGATGAGCAAAATGCAACCACCTTCACTGAAGAGAATGATGTCATTTCCAGGTGTCTTTGGCTTGGCTTCGCGGACGAAGATTTATGGAGGGGGTAAAAAGTCCACGTCAGCTGCAGGCTCGTTAGTGGCTGACAAGTCCGATGCGGGACAGGCAGACACGGTTGCAGCGGCTGCAGGGGAAAATTGGTTGGTTGGGGTTGGGTGTTGGGTTTTTCCTCCTTTGCCTTTTGTCAGTGAGGTGGGCTCTGCGGTCTTCTTCAAAGGAGGTTCTGCCTGCCAAACTGTGAGGCACCAAGATGCACGGTTTGAGGCGATATCAGCCCACTGGCGGTGGTCAATGTGGTAGGCACCAAGAGATTTCTTTAGGCAGTCCTTGTACCTTTTCTTTGGTGCACCTTTGTCACGGTGGCCAGTGGAGAGCTCGCCATATAACACAATCTTGGGAAGGCGATGGTCCTCCATTCTGGAGACGTGACCCATCCAGCGCAGCTGGATCTTCAGCAGCGTGGACTCGATGCTGTCGACCTCTGCCATCTCGAGTACTTCGACGTTAGGGATGAAAGAGCTCCAATGGATGTTGAGGATGGAGCGGAGACAATGCTGGTGGAAGCGTTCTAGGAGCCGTAGGTTATGCCGGTAGAGGACCCATGATTCGGAGCCGAACAGGAGTGTGGGTATGACAATGGCTCTGTATACGCTTATCTTTGTGAGGTTTTTCAGTTGGTTGTATTTCCAGACTCTTTTGTGTAGTCTTCCAAAGGCACTATTTACCTTGGCGAGTCTGTTGTCTATCTCATTGTCGATCCTTGCATCTGATGAAATGGTGCAGCCGAGATAGGTAAACTGGTTGACCGTTTTGAGTTTTGTGTGCCCGATGGAGATGTGGGGGGGCTGGTAGTCATGGTGGGGAGCTGGCTGATGGAGGACCTCAGTTTTCTTCAGGCTGACTTCCAGGCCAAACATTTTGGCAGTTTCCGCAAAGCAGGACGTCAAGCGCTGAAGAGCTGGCTCTGAATGGGCAACTAAAGCAGCATCGTCTGCAAAGAGTAGTTTACGGACAAGTTTCTCTTGTGTCTTGGTGTGAGCTTGCAGGCGCCTCAGATTTTTTTTTTAATTTTTTTTAAATAATTTTTTATTTTTCACACCATAAATCACATTAACCATGATACACATTTTTTCCTTTTCACACATATACAATGTCATTTTCTCCCCCCCCACTCCTCCCCTCCCACCCTCCCCACCTCCCCCCTCCCGTCCATTTAAGGTATAAATCTAGGATACATTAAACCAGTCAGACAATGTTGTCATTCAATAAAAATGCACCAGAAATTCCACTGAGTCCATTCTTTTCATTTCCTTTTCCTTCCGTTAACTTAGGTAGTGATTGCCCCCGGTAGGTTTTAGCTATTGTGTTTAATGTAAAGCTCCCATATTTGTTCGAATATTTCAATATTATTTCTTAAACTATATGTTATTTTTTCTAATGGAATACATTTATTCATTTCTATATACCATTGTTGTATTTTCAAATTATCTTCCAATTTCCAGGTTGTCATAATACATTTTTTTGCTACGGCTAGAGCTATCTTAACAAATCTTTTTTGTGCATCCTCCAAATCAATTCCAAATTCTTTGTTTTTTATGTTACTTAGGAGAAAGATCTCTGGATTCTTTGGTATATTGTTTTCTGTTATTTTATTTAATATCTGATTGAGATCTTCCCAAAATTTTTCTACTTTCTCACATGTCCAGATTGCATGAATTGTTGTTCCCATTTCTTTTTTACATCGAAAACATCTATCAGATACTGTTGGGTCCCATTTATTTAACTTTTGAGGTGTAATGTATAGCCTGTGTATCCAGTTATATTGCATCATACGTAACCTCGTATTTATTGTATTTCTCATCGTTCCAGAGCATAACTTCTCCCATGTTTCCTTTTTTATCTTTATATTTAAATCCTGTTCCCATTTTTGTTTAGTTTTACCATTTGTTTCCTCATTCTCCTTTTCTTGCAGTTTAATATACATATTTGTTATAAATCTTTTGATTATCATTGTATCTGTAATCACATATTCAAAGTTACTTCCCTCTGGCAAACTCAAAACTGCTTCTTAATTTATCCTTCAAGTAGGATCTCAATTGGTAATATGCCAGCGCTGTATCTTGAGTTATATTGTATTTATCTTTCATTTGTTCAAAGGATAATTATCTATTTCCTGAAAAACAATTTTCTATTCTTTTAATCCCTTTTTTCTCCCATTCTCTAAAGGAAAGGTTATCTATTGTAAAAGGGAGTAACTTGTTTTGCGTCAATATTAGTTTTGGTAATTGATAATTTGTTTTATTTCTTTCTACATGAATCTTCTTCCAAATATTGAGTAGATGATGTAATACTGGAGAACTTCTATGTTGTACCAATTTTTCATCCCATTTATATAATATGTGTTCAGGTATCTTTTCCCCTATTTTATCTAATTCTAATCTAGTCCAATCTGGCTTTTCCCTTGTTTGATAAAAATCTGATAGGTATCTTAATTCTGCGGCTCTATAATAATTTTTAAAGTTTGGCAGTTGTAAGCCTCCTTGTTTATACCATTCTGTTAATTTATCTAGTGCTATCCTCGGTTTCCCCCCTTTCCATAAAAAATTCCTTATTATTTTCTTTAACTCCTTGAAGAATTTCTCTGTCAGTTGTATTGGCAATGCCTGAAATAGGTATAATATCCTTGGAAAAATGTTCATTTTAATACAGTTTATCCTTCCTATTAGTGTTAATGGTAAATCTTTCCAATGCTCTAAATCGTCCTGTAATTTTTTCATTAGTGGATAATAATTGAGTTTATATAATTGGCCGAGATTTTTGTTTATTTGTACACCTAGGTATCTTATTGCTTGCATTTGCCATCTAAATGGTGATTCCTTCTTAAATTTTGAGAAATCCGCATCATTCATAGGCATTGCTTCACTTTTATTTACGTTGATCTTGTAACCCGACACTTCTCCATATTCCTTCAATTTCTTATATAATTCTTTTATTGATAGTTCTGGTTCTGTTAAGTATACTATAACATCATCCGCAAATAAACTGATTTTATATTCCTTGTCTTTTATTTTTATCCCTTTTATATTATTTTCTGTTCTTATCAATTCTGCTAGTGGTTCTATAGCTAACGCAAACAATAAAGGTGATAGTGGGCATCCCTGTCGTGTTGACCTGCTTAAGTTAAATTGCTTTGATACATGTCCATTTACTGTCACTTTCGCTAATGGTCCCTTATATAATGCTTTAATCCAATTAATATACTTCTCTGGTAAACTGAATTTTTGCAATACTTTGAACAAATAATTCCATTCTACTCTGTCAAAGGCCTTCTCTGCGTCTAAAACAACTGCTACTGTTGGTGCTTTATTCCCTTCTACTGCATGAATTAAGTTAATAAATTTACAAATATTGTCTGTTGTGCGTCTTTTTTTGATAAATCCAGTTTGGTCTAGATTTACCATTTTCGGTACATACTCTGCTAATCTGTTTGCTAATAGTTTAGCTATTATCTTATAATCTGTGTTAAGTAAAGATATTGGTCTATATGATGCTGGTGTGAGTGGATCTTTCCCTTGCTTTAGTATTACTGTAATTATTGCTGTTTTACATGAATCTGGTAAGCTTTGCGTTTTATCAATCTGGTTGATTACTTCCAGGAGGGGCGGAATTAATAAGTCTTTAAATGTTTTATAGAATTCTATTGGGAATCCATCCTCTCCTGGTGTCTTATTATTTGGTAATTTTTTTATTATCTCTTGTATTTCTACTATTCCAAATGGCTCTGTTAATTTATTTTGTTCCTCTATTTGTAATTTTGGTAGTTCAATTTTAGTTAGAAATTCATCTATTCTCCCTTCTCTCCCTTCGTTTTCAGTTCGGTATAATTGTTCATAGAATTCTCTAAAGTTTTCCTTAATTTCTTTTGGATTATATGTAATTTGTTTGTCTTTTTTCTTTGATGCCAATACCATTTTCTTAGCTTGTTCTGTCTTAAGCTGCCATGCTAGGATTTTGTGCGTTTTTTCACCTAGTTCATAATATTTCTGTTTTGTCTTCATTATATTCTTCTCCACCTTATATGTTTGTAGTGTTTCATATTTTATTTTTTTATCCGCCAATTCTCTTCTTTTAGTTGTATCTTCCTTCATTGCTAATTCTTTTTCTATATTTACTATTTCCCTTTCCAACTGCTCTGTTTCCTGATTATAGTCCTTCTTCATCTTGGTTACATAACTTATTATTTGCCCTCTAATGAATGCTTTCATTGCATCCCATAGTATAAACTTATCTTCCACTGATTCCGTATTTATTTCAAAATACATTTTAATTTGTTTTTCAATAAATTCTCTAAAATCCTGCCTTTTAAGTAACATGGGGTTTAATCTCCATCTATACATTCTTGGAGGGATGTCCTCTAACTTTACTGTCAATCTTAAGGGTGAATGGTCCAATGGTATTCTAGCTTTATATTCTGTTTTTTTCACTCTATCTTGCATACTAGCTGATAACAAAAATAGGTCTATTCTTGAGTATGTTTTATGTCTAGCCGAGTAATATGAATATTCCTTTTCCTTTGGGTGTTGTTTCCTCCATATATCCAAAAGTTGCATTTCTTCCATCGATTTAATTATAAATTTGGTTACTTTGTTCTTTCTGTTAATTTTTTTCCCAGTTTTGTCCATATTTGAATCCAAATTCAGGTTGAAATCCCCTCCTATTAATATGTTCCCTTGCGTATCTGCTATCTTCAAAAAGATATCTTGCATAAACTTTTGATCTTCTTCGTTAGGTAAATATACATTGAGTAAATTCCAAAACCGAATATATCTGACATTTTATCATTACATATCTCCCTGCTGGATCTATTATTTCCTCTTCTATTTTAAATAGCACATTTTTACTAATTAATATAGCTACTCCTCTTGCTTTTGAATTATACGATGCTGCTGTTACGTGTCCTACCCAATCTCTCTTTAATTTCTTATGCTCCAATTCAGTTAAATGTGTTTCTTGCACAAATGCTATATCAATTTTTTCTTTTTTCAGTAAATTTAGCAGTTTCTTCCTTTTAATTTGGTTATGTATTCCATTAATATTTAAAGTCATATAGCTCAATGTAGCCATTTTATACTTTGTTTATCTTCCCTTTCCGTTTCTCCATCATTACCTTTCCTTCTTATCCATTTCTGTTTTCTTGTTTTGAATCCTTTATAAGACAACATTCCTAAAACATCAAATATTTTCCTTATTCTCCTTTTTAAAACTTCTTTAGCCCCGATCCCCCCTTCCCCTCCTGAGTTGTCCTTTATCCCTTGTCGGACAACCACATCTGCCCTCTCCATTTGGATTTGCGAATTCACTCGCAAGCATCAGCTGATTTTGCAGTGACCGTAACTCCCCCCCACCCAGCCCCCCCCAGAAAAGATTTCACTTTTCATATGTAACAAAGGTCACTCTTTTAATTCCCTCCTTATTCCCTCTATTCCTTTTCCTTCCCTTATTAATTCTTGTCTATACTATCTATATTTTCCTCTAAATACGGATACATTCATGTATGCACATTATACATATACACACATATACCTCTTTACCCACATACATATAAATCGTGGTCATTTTTACTCTTATTACATGTCTTCATCTCTCTGTTTGTTTTGTAGTTGTTCTGCAAATTTCCTTGCTTCCTCTGGATCCGAGAATAGTTTTTTTTTCCCATAAGATCGTTTTCGATGTTTTGAACTCCTTCCTCTTCTTCAGGAGTTCAAAACTTAAGTCTTTTTAGTTCGCAGTCTTTTGTACTCTCGTTACATGTCTTCATCTCTCAGTCTATTTTGTAATTGTTCTACAAATTTTCGTGCTTCCTCTGGATCCGAGAATAGTCTGTTTTGCTGTCCTGGAATAAATATTTTCAGTACCGCTGGATGCTTTAGTACAAATTTATACCCTTTCTTCCATAAAATCGCCTTTGCTGTATTGAACTCCTTTCTCTTCTTCAGGAGTTCAAAACTTATATCTGGATAAATGAAGATTTTTTGCCCTTTGTACTCCAGTGGCTTATTGTCTTCTCTTACTTTTTCCATTGTTTTCTCCAGTACCTTTTCTCTTGTAGTATATCTTAGGAATTTTACTAAAACAGATCTTGGCTTTTGTTGTGATTGTGGTTTAAAGGCCAATACTCTATGTGCCCTTTCTATTTCCATTTCTTGCTGTAGTTCTGGACATCCTAGGATCCTGGGGATCCAATCTTTTATAAACTCTCTCATATTCTTGCCTTCTTCATCTTCCTTAAGGCCCACTATCTTTATGTTATTTCTTCTGTTATAATTTTCCATTATATCTATTTTCTGAGCTAACAGTTCTTGTGTCTCTTTAACTTTTTTATTAGATTCCTCTAATTTCTTTTTTAAGTCCTCTACCTCCATTTCTACTGCTGCTTCTCGTTCTTGCACCTTGTCCATTCTTTTTCCCATTTCTGATAAGGTCATATCTATTTTATTCATTTTCTCTTCTGTATTGTTTATTCTTCTTCTTAAATCATTAAATTCTTGCGCTTGCCATTCTTTAAATGACTCCATGTATTCTTTAATAAGAGAAAGTATATCCTTTGTCTTGCCTTTCCCTTCTTCTTCTATTTCACTGTACTCTTCCTCTTCCTCTTCTTCTTCCTCTGGGTTGGCCATCTGTTGTTTCTTTGTTGCCCTTTTCTTCTCTTCTTTCTTGTTTTCGTTGTCTTCTATGTTCTCCTCTTGCTGCAGGTGTTCTGCAGCTGTCATTTCCGGCTGTGGAGATCGACTCCCCAGCTGGTCACCCCTTCCGTCGCTGTGTTTTTTTTCATGCGCATCGCGCATGCGCGACTCCTCACGCATGCGCGGTTGCGCACTTTTACTCGGCTCAGCGAGCCATTTTTGTAGTCCACATTCTACCGACCTGAGGGAGTGGGTTTCTCTCTCCACCGCGGGCCTCTTCGAACAGGTAAGGCCTTTTCCTTCATATTCCGTTGTCTTCTCTTCCTCTCTTCTTACCGTTGATTTCGACTTTTCTTTTTTCGTCGCCATCTTCTCTCCACCTTTATATTCACTTTACTTTGATTTTTATTTTTGTGCCTTTGTGTTTTGCTTTGTTTTTTTCTGACTTTCCTGGAGAGGGCTGGAGTTCACCGTCCGGCCACTACTCCGTCACGTGACTCCTCCGCAGGCGCCTCAGATTGAAGAGACTGCCATCCGTGCGGTACCGGATGTAAACAGCGTCTTCATTGTTGAGGTCTTTCATGGCTTGGTTCAGCATCATGCTGAAGATGATTGAAAAGAGTGTTGGTGCGAGAACACAGCCTTGCTTCACGCCATTGTTAATGGAGAAGGGTTCAGAGAGCTCATTGCTGTATCTGACCCGACCTTGTTGGTTTTCGTGCAGTTGGATAATCATGTTGAGGAACTTTGGGGGACATCCAATGCGCTCTAGTATTTGCCAAAGCCCTTTCCTGCTCACGGTGTCGAAGGCTTTGGTGAGGTCAACAAAGGTGATGTAGAGTCCTTTGTTTTGTTCTTTGCACTTTTCTTGGAGAAAATAGGTAAGTTGGTCACAATGTAAAAGAGATTATAGATGTTAAAAGGAGTAAATAGACATCAAATTGCTCTGTGGTGAAACCACTTGTGTAAGTAAACGCCATGACCATATATGTCGATCCTGCTTTTACTGTCTGGCTCGTGGCTCATCTCCTTTATTCCCCATAAAGGCTGTCATGCCACAACCCTGCCCCCAATTTGAACCCGGGACAGTGTGAGCCAGCAACTCGAGGGATCTCTTGCTAATAAAAGCCTTCAGTTCCTGTTTAGTCTTTTGGTTAATTGATTGTGCAATCATGCTCTAAATGCAAATTTTAAAATTTACACAAACAGCACAGTTAACAGGCCCTTTCGGCCCATAAGTCCGTGCCGCCCAATTATACCCAATTAACCTACAACCCCAGTAGATTTTGAACAGTGGGAGGAAACCGGATCCCCCCCGGGGAAAACCCACGCAGACACGGGGAAAATGTACAAACTCCTTACAGACAGCGTGGGATGCGAACCCCGGCACTAATTGCTGGCATTGTAACAACGTGGCATGAACTGTGCAGCCCTACACCAGCCATTCTCCACCTTTTCTTTGTCTGTGGCCCACCTCCCCTGGGACTCTGCTCAAAGTTCATGGGCCCCCTTCCCTGTGAAGCAGTCAAATTTGGTTGGGTTCTTCTGTACTCCTACTGACTACATAAAAAAACATTTAAAATATTTCATGATTTCAATCCTTGCCCACCCCTTAAATGTGCTGTGTTTCTTCCCCCCCACCGGGGTGGGAAGGGAGGGGCCTGTTGAGAAGGCTGCTCTCGATGTAAGATGGGCAAGAAACTACAGCAACTCTGGCCACAAAACACGAGTAGGATCCCTGTCTTTCTTCTCCCTTCATCACTTTAATTTCCTGCCCAATCTTTAATCAACCCTGATTCCCCTAAAACCTCCCTGATTCGGCTTTAAATATATTTGATGACTCCATATTGATGAGCCCCTGGGTAGAGTGAATCCTTAGAAATGCCAGTGGTACCAGAGGACTGGAAGGTTGCCCTCGTTCACTGAAAGAAGAAAGTGATGAGCAAGTCGATCACCGAGATGCATAGCTATATTCCCATGGAAAAGAATTACCTATAATCTTAGAAACTGACACAGCATCTTTGTTAAAATACCTGGTACATGGGTGCACGTCTGTAGCCACACCCCGACATATAGAGAATCACCAACAGATGGATCAAGAGATGTAGCTGCACAGCTTCTACAGACCGGAAGCATCAATGCTTCACCCAGCCTCTCTTTCCTTTCTTTTTTCCTTCTCTCTCATTTGTCACCTCTATTTTTCCTTCTCTCGGGGAGGGGGGGTGCAGGGGGAGAGGTGGGGTGGGAATGAGAGGGGGAGAAACATCATATGTTTGCAGATTGCTGGAATATATTGATGTGGTCTGCAACAGTCGATGATGTGTTCTCTTAGTTTAATGTTGGAAAATCAAAAATAAAGCCTTCAAAATAATTAAGGAAGAGGGCAATGAGCCCAACAATGACAAGCCAGCTAAGCCTTTTATCATTATTGAATGCAACCTCAGTAGGGATCTCGGAGCAGACCCTCGGAAAGGGGATTAAATCCCCCTCTGACTCAGCTGAAGTGAGAAGTCACTGGCTCTGGCTGAAAAAGGAGGGATTGTACCTGGGCTCCAAATGACCACGAGGAGAAATGGATGTGGGAGACACACCCAAGTCTGATCAGCCTGTCTTGTATTTGAAAGGCTGGAACACGCAGTGACACCAGGGAATATAACTGAAGGTCTGTCCAATACCAGATAATATTCCCTGGTGGGTCGGGTCCACTACTGTAATTGAAGCATCTGACTGTACTAACTTGATGAGAGAAGATCAATCAAATCCAAGGGTCCCAAACCTTTTAGTCCATCGACCCCTTCATGGAATCCTTGATCCCTCACTGACTAAGGCATGGAATCCTTGGGGTGTTTGGCTGCGTCAGACCAGGGGTGTGTGTGGGGGGGGGGGGGGGGTGTGATGGCGGCACCGGACGTGGAGAGATTTACTAGACAGGGGGGGTGGAGACTGGACAGGGGTGGTGGAGACAACATTGGATGGGGGGGGGGATGTGTGGTGGAGGCACTGGACAGGGGTGGTGGCAGCACTGGATGGGGGGTTGATTGGAGGCACTGGACAGGAGGGGGTGGCAACGCTGGATGGATGAGGTGGTGGCAGCACTGGGCAGGGGGCTGGCAGCGCTGGATGGGGGGCATGGTGGGTTTGGCGGCATCATTAAACTCATACCTCCTTCTTCTCTGCTCCGTCAGTCCTTCGCTCTCTACTTATTAAGAGGCCAAAGCCAAATACAACATGATGGCCATCAATGCCAGCTCTTGCGAGAGGTGGGCCACCCCTGCCATCGGTGCTATTTTCCTTAGATACGCCCCTGCTTTCAACCACAAAAGTTAAATCGACCCACCCCACCCCACCATTTATCAACCCCCTGGCATTATCAATCCCTTGGATTGTTCCATCAACCCCCAGGGGTTGAGATCGACCACTTTGGAGACCCCTGATCTAACCAGAACTGAAATGCAAGGGATTGTAACACCTCATTCTGTATATCAACCAATAACCATATAACCATTTACAGCACAGAAAAGGCCAGTTTGGCCCTACTAGTCATGCCAAACATCATCTCCCACCTAGTCCCACTGGCCCTCATTTGGCCCATAACCCTCCACACCTCTCCCGTCCATATACCTATCCAATCTTTACTTGAATATTAACATCGATCTCACTTCTAACACCATTGCCGGAAGTTCATTCCACATGCCCAGCACCCTCTGCATGAAGAAATTTCCCCTTATGTTTCCCTTTAACTTTTCCCCTTTTACTCTTGATCCACATCATCTTGATTGCCTCCCCCACTCTCAGTGGAAAAAGCCTGTCCACATTGACTCTATCTGTCCCCCTTATAATTTTGAATACCTCTGTCAAATCACCCCTCAACCTTCTACGCTCCAGAGAATAAAGTCCCAACTTGCTCAACCATTCCCTGTAACTCAAACCTTGAAACCCCAACAACATACCCATAAACCTCCTCCGCACTCTTTCTCTATATTATTTATATCCTTCCTGTAATTCTGCGACCAAAACTGCATATAGTATTCCGAATTTGGCCTCACCAATGCCTTATACAATTTCAACATTACATCCGAACCCCTGTATTCTGTACTCTGATTTATGAAAGCCAACATACTAAATGCCTTCTTCACCACCCTATCCACATGTGATTGAACTTTCAGGGAACTATGTACCATGACTCCTAAATCCCTTTGTTCCACTGCACTCCTCAATTGTCTACCATTTTACGTGTATGTCCTATTTTGATTAGTCCTACCAAAATGTAGCATCTCACATTTTTCGGTATTAAACTCCATCTGCCATCTTTCAGCCCACTCTTCTAACTATCCTATATCACCCTGTAAGCTTTGATAATCTTCCTCCCTGTCACAACACTGCCAACCTTTGTATCATCTGCAAATTTACTAATCCTACTTGCCACTCTTTCATCATTAATTAGGTTCTAAATTACGTGGCCCTTGGAAAAATGTAAGTGAATAAAAATGACTTAACTATGTTAAAAGCAAACAAATGAATTTATTGAGAAAATAAAGAAACACCATTATATGTGTTCAGAGTTTCAAAGAAAAGGCTTATTGAAAAACATAAAGGATTAGTACCTGATTTAGGCTTAAATGATTATCAGATTTCTTTTATCTATTTAGCCTTAGTAGTGGCTAAGAAATGTATAGCGCTTACTTGGAAAGATAGAAATATATTAACCTTAGATAGGTGGTATTTCGAGATGAAGTCTTGTTTAATTATGGAAAAGATATCTTTTTCAATTCAAGATAAGATGTCTTTTTATAAGCTGAAGTGGACTCCATTTGTTAAGTATTTGCAATTAAGTTTGATTTAAATACGTTTTATGTGTGATATTTTAGATTTGATAACTTTTTTTTATTAATATTTTTATTTGTTATTTTCTTTTGTTTGTGAGTTTTTTTATATACAATGTTACTAACTTTATTAATCGTTCACTCTTTATTGGGGGGGAAGGGTGGTTTTTTTTTATATATATAGTTTTTTTTTAGTGGCCGTATATATGGGGGGGGGGTTAGGTTGACTTAAGTTAGGTTATTAATGTTGTGTTGCAATAATAACTTTATTTTTATTTTTCTTTAAATGTAATTTCTTTGTTTTATTCATGTAATAAAATCTTTAAACAAAGTTTCAAAAAAAAAGGATTAGTACCGTAGTTCATTGTTTTAGGTGAGTACAAAATTGGTTGACAGAAACCAGAGATTAATGTGAACAGGTTAGAGAGAAGTGTGTATTGGTGTCTGTGTTGATACCACCTCCATTTTAGCTATTTATTAATAATTATAAATTGTTATTATTGAATCAAACAGCAGAATAATGGGTCTTTTTGATCCATCTTGTCCATATTGGCCCTGGTCCTTATTTATCCTAGTAAAAACAGAAACCCAGCAGGTCACACAGCCTACTTTGCATAGCAAAGATTACATTTCAGCACGGGAAGGGCTCATGCCTGAAATGTAGTTGATGTATCTTTATCTTTGCTAAATAAAGTACGCCACATGACTTGCTGAGTTTCTCCAGCACTGCGCTTTTATCGGAATCACTTTGTCAACAGACTTTGGTTCTTATTTATGGTCACCCCATTTGACTGTTTCCTCCGTGCCTTTCCTGTCCAAATGACCTGTCATCATTTTTACTGTATTTGCCTCTATCACTTCCTCTTGTAGCTCATTCCAGTTATCCATCGCACTGGGTAGGATGGGTGGGGGGGTGGGTGGGTGGTGGGGAGTTGTACTTGGCCCTGTTTCAAAGTTGGCATTTATCATAGACAAAGATGGTAAAGGAAGAGTCTTCAGGGAGATAAAAAGCAGAGAAATGAGCTAAGGAGAGTGTAAAGTGAGAGAGATTGGTTGAGAGCAACAAAATAAATTAAAACCTTTCAGAAACACCTCACAACTTCACCTAATCCCCAACCCTAAAGGGGTCGAGCAGCACCGTGGCACAGTTGGTAGCTCTATTGTCGTCACACCTCCTTCCTCTGACTGCTTGGTTTTCCCCCGGTCCTCCAGTGCCCTCCCACACCTGAAGATAAGTTGGTTGGTAGGTTAATAGGTGACGGTCAACTGCCTTGGTCTAGATTGCCGACAGGCGAATTGGGATAGGAGGTGGACACATGGGAGAGAAGGAAACTGCTGTGTGACATAAATGGGGGTGGGGTGTGGTGAATGATACTGATGGGGCTACTCTGAGGGTGGGCCGAATTTCAACGGACTAAATGTCCTCTTTCTATGCAGGAAAAAAAAAGAGAAAATGAAATGTTTTTTTTAGGATAAACATCACCAATGCAGAAATTTCAATTCCTTCATTTTGCTTTAAGGACACCACCTATTAGTATTGTCTGGAGATCTTACGAGCCTGTGGTGGACACAATGGAAGACTAAAGTGGGCCGCAAGAAACAAAAAGATGTTGTGATTGTGTGGAAAAAAGGAAGATGTCATGGAAACAATCAAAGCCAAGCCTGAAATGGTCTATAATTTTTATTAAAGCCAATTTTCCTCTTGTTTCCCTTTCTGGTGTTCAAAAGCTGAAAAGTCTTTGAAATGGAGTTCTTTTTAAAAATAACTGGGCACAATTGAAACTGGAACAACAACCCCTGAATGAAGCATAAGTAAAAATTGGAAAATGCAAGATCTATTTTGAAATGAACAGGGCCTATTTTAAAATGGAAGCAAGAAATATTGTCCTGTCTTTTGAAATGTATTTCTCTTGTGCTATTGGCTCCCGATCCCGCTCGCCATACCAGGATGTGCAAGGCTCTCGTGGTTGGATGTCTCATTTGCCCTCTCCCCCCTGCCCCCTTCCTCCTGGTTGTTCAGTGGTGACCTCTAACCCAGATTGTTCTGAGTCATTCAGTCTCTGTGGAGGCCAGGTTTGCTCCATCCTGTGACCATGCCATTCCTGGCAGAAGGCAGAACCTGCAGAGAAAGGGGAAATTGCGGTCACGGTTAAACCCTGGTGGAGTTATTTGCATGAGGAAGTGAAACCGCTGCTGACAGTTCCTGACATAGCCGCAGTACTGGCAACTTCTCTGCAGCCTCAGATCATATACCCCGGCCCCAGCTCCCATCACCCAGCCTCGGCATTCAGAGCCTGACTCCTTACCCACCCTCCAATCGCTCCTCCGTCCTGTGGCAACCTCCATCAACCCCTATTTATGCTGCGGTTAAATCATTCCATGCGTTTGGTGCTTCTTAGATTGTAGGCACTGCCAAGGCAATCCTCCACAATCTCCCCACACTGATCACCCCTCTCCCTGACCACTATCTGCCCCTAACATTCCCTGCATAATCCCTCCCCTTGAATTCCTTCAGACGTTTTCTCCCATCCTCTTCTTTAATCTCCCACAACCCTTCCCTGCTCAAATTCTCCCCTTGTCGGCACCATTAACATCGCGGTTAGCGCCACGCCATGACAGTGCAAGCGTCTGTTGTGAGTGAAGGTTCATGTGGGTCCCATAGGTGAAGAACCAGACTGAGATCGAGGTACAAAGCACAAGTTTATTCCCAAGGGATGCAGATGGAACAACGGAACCAAAATGCTGAATTAACCTAAACTCACAGTACAGAAGGGGATGTATATACACTGCGGGTAACGAGAGAAAGCTGACAGAACTTAGGAAATGATACAATCAGATCAAGGTACTCCCACCCCTTCACCTGTACGGACATGGCTCTAACACTAACTGGCCTCGGAACTAACCCCAACTCGATATAAAAGTTGATACTCAAGGGCCACGATATGTCAAAAAGTATGGTCCTTTATAACCCTGCAACAGATATTGGGAGGGCCAATCACGGCGGGGGGGGGGGGGGGGGGGGAGGGGCAGGCAGGGCCCCATTGGCTGCTGTAACCAATGGCTTGAAGTCAAATGCAGGGGTCAGCTCAGGTGATTCACCTGGGCCAATTAGGTAAAGGTCAGGGCTGAAGTCCAGGCAGGCACCTGATCATTTGAATGGGCCAATTGCAAGATGGCTTGGGGCGAGTCCGGCCTTGATTGGCATGCGATATGTCCTCCAAGTAGGAGTGCGACAACGCCACCATGTGGTGGCCAGGATCTCTCCATTGCAGCGTCCCTGCCTTGAATCTGTAGGGAAGTTTGTCAGTTCTCCCTGTCACCGATGAGGGGGTTTCTACAGGAGCTCCGGTCTCCTTCCACCCTCCAAAAACATCTGGGGCTTGTAGGTTAATTGGGTGGCAGGAGTTTTATATTTTAATTAAAATATAAAACTTCCACTCCCTAAACATCCTCCCACCCTCCCTTACTTACCGCTCCCCTCACCCATTCTTCCTGTAATCACCCCATTCCATCATTCAATGGCCCCTGCCCCACATGACCCTCTCCCTCCTCCGTTTAAATTTTTTTCCAATAAATAAATATATATATAAAATTTCCATTATTTATATATATATATATAGAGAGAGAGAGAGAGAGAGAGAGAGAGAGAGAGAGAGAACCTTTTCTTACAAAACAGGACATAACAACCCTTCCCTCCCATCCCCTTCACAGTATAAATCCACACATCCTCAAAATCTCTTTTGGGGAGGTCACATATTTTTATAATAGTAGCACCATTTTTTATTATATTTGGGCCCCTAAATAATCCAAATATGGTTGGCATATTTTTATAAATACATCGTATTTGTTCTTTAGATTGTATGTGGGGTTTTTTCTGTCAGTATACACTGTCTTCCATTGATGTGTCTGTAGAGGGGAGTCGGATTTCCAAGTAATCGCAATACATTTCTTAGCCACGCCTAAAGCGATTTTAACAAATTAAAACTGGAATTTATTTAATAATTTATTTCAATAAAATTACCCAAAAGATAACTCGCCGGTTGTCCGTGAAGGCCACCCTGTGATCCTTGTTGATATTTCAGTAATATCCTGTCTGAAAGGTCTCACCTTCACATACGACGACATAGCATGTAAAAATGTTCCTATTTCTATTCCCCATCGCTGATATTTCTGAATTTGATTATGCAGTTTCTGTGGGTGCGAGGTATAAATGGTGTAGAAAATTATATTGTACTAATCCGTATCTTGCATTTATCATTGATGTTATGCTCTCCCAACACCAATCAGACAAGTATCTTTCCATTAATGCGAGTCCTAAATCCCACTCCCATCTCTCTCTCTCTCTCTCTCGCGCGCTCTGTAAACCTGCTTTTGCTCTTTCATTTTGAAGAGTAAAGCACATTTTAAATATAAATTTAGGTGCATTTTACCCAGCCAAATCCTTTGTTCTCACTAATTTCAGATGGGGCCAAGTTTTGTCCCCATCTTTCTCTTAAGAATGATCTTAACAGGAGAAAGCAAAAGAAAGTCCCATTAGCTACTCCAGACTGATTGTTTAATCAGGTCCTTCCATATATACTGGACTCTTGGAAGAAAGTCTCCCTTTAACAAATTCAGCTGATTTGGATGCATTAATATTGGTCGCCCCACCTGTTAGCTAAGGCCTTTGCCAAAATTGCATTCAGTAGTGATATTGGTCTGTATGATGAGGTTTGTTGGGTCTCTACCTTTCTTCGGGAGCACTGTAATCATTGCAGTTGAAAATGTTTCGGGGGGGGGTGTTTGGGTCTCTACCGCCTGGTCTAACACATCCACAAAAGAGGCATCAACATATCTTTAAATTGTCTATAGAACTCAGGAGGGATTCCATCTTTCCCCGGGGACTTATTAGCTTGTAAAATTCCCAGAGCTTTCTCTATTTCTTCCATTGTAAAAGGAGCATCTAAGTCTTCTCTTGCTCTTTGTTCTAGTTTGGGAAGTTCAACATTTGTTAAAAATTCTTCCATCTCTAATTCTGATTTATATAGTTTCATATAATGTTGTCTAATTATATTATTTATTTCTTTTTGATTATATGCTATAGTTTCCGTTTCTATTGCATTTATCATTCTGGACAACTCCTCTGCTTTAACATGCCAAGATAACACTTTGTGTGCTCATTCTCCTAGTTCATAATATTTTCTATTAAGTTTTTAATATAATTTTTTTTCTGTTCTATATGTTGTGGTGTATTATATTGTAACTTTTTGTTCTCTAATATTCTATATTTTTCCTTCTGTTCCTGATATCTGATATTCTTTTTCCAGTTTTGTTATATCCCTCTCTGGACCTTGTAAATCTCTCACATATTCTCTCTTAAGATCTTTAGTATAAGAAATAATTTGTCTCCTCAGATAAGTTTTAAGTTTATCCCATATTAGAAAACTGTTGAATATGTATCCAAAACTGTTTCTAATATGTATCCCATATTAGAAAACAAATTCACAAAAATCCTTCCTCTTTAATTATGTAGCATTAATCCACCATCTGTACATACTTTCTTGCTTTTCCATAATCGTGATAGTTAACGTTAATGGCACGTGGTCTGATAAGAGTCTTTCCAAATACTCCATTTTTACCAGTCTACTTTGTAACTGGGCAGACATTAAAAATAGGTCAATCTTTGTATGCAAGTCATGTTCCCTTGAGTAGAATGAATAATCTCTTTCTAAGGAGTTGAGCTGCTTCCATATAACAATTAAATTTAAAGCCTTCATAAATGATAATGTCTTTTTTGGCACCAAAACATATGTTAGAGAAAGGCATTAGCGATTTAGAGGGGGGTTTGTTCAGGGGGATGCTAGCATGGACTTATCATTAATGCCCTCCAACCCCTATGATGTGGGGAACTTTGATGCTCTTTTTATTGTGTCAAGCATCGCTAGATGCTACTGACACTTGACGCATGCTAGTGACATGGCTGGGGGAGAGTGGAGAGTCACTAGCATGCGTCAACCTAGATGCTACTGATGAGGGAGGGTGTGGGGTGGGTCTGACTGCCAGGGATTGCTGCGACCATATGGGGGAGCGCAGCATCTCATTTGGGGGGGGGGGGGCAATGCTTGCGGATGACCAACTTTGGCTTTCACCCTTGTTATTGTTCTCACTGATCTAAACAAAAATTCTCTTTTTAATTTTGCATGTTCCAATTTGGTAAGGTGTGTTTCTTGTAAAAAGACTATATCTGGCTTTAATTTTTCTTAGGTATGTCAAGACCTGTTTTCTGTTAATTCCATTAACATTAAAACTAATACATTTCAATGTCTTATCTATATTCTTCTTTAAAACAATATTATATTAACAGTAAAATCCTTTTGACTCTTCAAATAATGTGATCCTTCCCCTTTAAGGAAAACACACACAACATCTCTGCCCCAACGGTGACATATACATGGAGCCCCAAAAGCTCGTGTAAAAAGCCCGTGGAATCTCTCTCGAGGAAGAAGAGCCCCTCCCTTTAGCGCCATCTTTTTTTTGCTACTCCTTTTTAGGCACCTTGGTCCCCCTTAGACCAGAATCTCCACCCTGCTCACGTTTCCCAGATAATTTTTCATTTACTTAGCTCTCCATAAATATTTCTATACACTTTGCTTTTAAACCATAAGTACAAGGACTGTGTAAAGAAATCTCTTGGTGCCTGCCACATTGACCACCGCCAGTGGGCTGATATCGCCTTAAACCGTGCATCTTGGCGCCTCACAGTTCGGCGGGCAGCAACTTCCTTTGAAGAAGACTGCAGAGCCCACCTCACTGACAAAAGACAAGGGAGGAAAAACCCAACACCCAACCCCAACCAACAAATTTTCCCCTGCAACCGCTGCAACCGTGTCTGCCTGTCCCGCATCGGACTTGTCAGCCACAAACGAGCCTGCAGCTGACGTGGACATTTACCCCTCCATAAATCTTCGTCCGCGAAGCCAAGCCAAAGAAGGAGAAGAAGACAAGAAGGTTTAACAAAAATTAAAAACTACAAATTTTACTACTTGTTCCATTATAAATATTTTTGCAATCTACTCAACAACCTTAATTTTTTTTACAAACTTTGCAGAAGGTCTTCCAGATCGTTCTTGGTCTTGAAAAATCGCTGATTCCCTTCCGTTACATCGACCCTCAAAGTTGTGGGACACATCATTGAGTATTTCAAATTTTTAGCACCTAGTTATCTTTTTACATCTTCAAATCCTTTCCTTTGTTCAATCAAGGTTGGGCTGAAGTCTTGAAAAAAATAGTAGCTTTTCAACCTCGGGCGGGCCATTATTCCGCTTAGAGTAATTATTTGCTATTCCCAGAATTATCTCCCATTCTTGGTAGCTTAAAAGTCTCACCAGAACAGGTCTCAGCCTCTGACTGCGGGTTCTTCTGACAGTTTTTCTCCAGATTTCTCTTTTCCCAACACTTGTGGGATCCATTCTGAAAAAAGTTCACTGGGTCGCTTCCCTCGATTCCTTCCTTCAGTCCAATAATTTAGGTATTGTTCTGATGACTGAAGTTCTCCAAATGGCCAATTTTGTCCAGCAGTCCTTGTTTATCTGATTCCCATTCTTTGGCTTCTTTTTCCCAAGCCTTGAGTTTTTCATGTGTTTTCGTTAGTTCCATCTCTGCTTGACCCATTCTCTCCATCAGGTCTTCAACCATCTCTTTTAGTTTGGTCATTTTCTCCATCATATCTCTCATCACCATCTCAACACCTGTGAATTGATTACTCAAATCTTCCATTTTTTTCCAGGATGATGCTCAATTCTTGGCCCGATCCCCAGTTTTACCTGGTTCTGCTGGTCCCATCACCATTTTGGATTTTTGGAATGTTCCCGGTTGAATAGAAGCTTCTTCATGCTAGTTTTATCCATTCGATGAAGAAAATCTTGATTTTCAAGTTTTTATATTGAGTACTCTTCACGGAGAGCTCAACCAAAACACGCCTGTGTAAGTCCTTTGTGTCTTTATCGTGTCTGCACAAAAGGAGACAGGGAATTGAGAGATGACAAAGTGATCTCCCAGTCTGCATCCAGTCTCTCTGATGTAGAGGAGACCACAACGGGAGCACCAGATGCAGTAAATGACCCCTGCAGATTCACAATATTTCATACCGGTCCTCCCGCTGTGGACTCCTCTGCAACGGAGAGACTGGACCCAGTCTGGGAGATCACTTTGTTGAGCACCTCGGCTCTGCCCGCTGCAAGAGCACGGATCTCCCACTGGCCGCCCATTTGAATTCCCCATCCCATTCCTTTGCCGACATGCCTATCCATGGTCTCATGCGCTGCCAGACTGAGACCACCCGTAGAATGGAGGAACAGCACCCTAACTTCTGACTGGGCATCTTCAAACCAGATGGCATTAATATTGACTTCTCTGGCTTTCGTTAAACTGCCCCCCCCCCTTCCCCTGCCATCTCTCTATTCCCAGTCTCCTTTCATGCAGACATGATAAATTCTTACCTTGTCCCTTATCACATCCAATAACACCTTTTGTTGGTCTGGATTCCACCCCCATTGTTTGAATTCTAAGACTTCCTGCTTTTGGCTTATTCTGTTTATTCCTTAAAGAAGGGCTCAGGCCCGAAACATTGGCATTACGGTATATCTTTATTTCCTATGGATGCTGAAGAGACCGGCTGAGTTCCTCCAGTATTTCAGTGTACTTTTACTACATTCACAGTGTCTGCAGACTTTTGGGTTTCACTCTTTGTGAGAGGTATTTGTTTGTGTCTGCGGAATGATTCAGCTTATCCTGGATTAACTTGAGGTAGGTGTTTGTATATGGTTCAATCGTGGAAGGAACTCCAGAAAAACAACAAAGCTGCAGGTGTTGATGGAGGATGCTGTCTGACCTGTTGAGTTCATCCAGCAATTCTTTGTTGGAAGGAACTCTGCTCCTTGCTGCAGTTTCCACGAGCCCACCAGAGGGCACCAGAGTCATGGCGATGATCTGGCAGCTGATTCGCTGGCCCCCTGTCCAGCCGGTTGGCCAGGTCTAAGCTGCCTGGCTCTTAAGATTCAAGATTCCCTCATTGTCTTGTAATAAAACAGGTGTAATATTACACAAAATTGCCTTTAGCCCGCCAGAAGGCAGACAAAGATTTGTCATCGACAGAAAGTTCCCAGCGCCACTTACAGTCAGAGAAAGAGAAGCAAAAGAGAGTCCCTTGAGAGACAGGAGACCTTTTCAAACTGCTGCATAAAATGGGGTTAACCGGTTAGCGCCCCAGTTACGCGACAGCTTGAAAGGGTCCAACTGGGTCAAACCTGTTGGAATCCAACCCAGTAAAACTTGCCTAGGTCTCGTCCACGGCCGATTTGCAAAGGCAAATGGCCGACCAGCAGCAGCTGGCATCCGAACATTCTTCCTGTTCACCAATAGGACATAGATTCTTAACTTCCTGCAGTAATTCCGGTGAGTACATGATGCATCATTCACCGCCTCAGTGCGGGGGCGGGATCCTCCTTAAGTTGCCGAGTTGGCGATATAATGGCTAGGTTCCCCCCACCCCCCACCCACGATATGAAAGGGGCTTCCAGTCCCAGTAATCGCACCTGGGTCCCAAGAAAGGGTCCACTGAGTGTGTGTTGATTCACCCCCAACGCTCCCGCAGCCTCCACAGCCACACAGACTTCAGTCCAAGCTAACAGCGACCCAAGGTCTAGATCAGAACATCCGACGCGATCTGGAAGCCTTCATTGCCCTCAGCACTCTCTCGCATCCCAGTTTCCCCTTCAGCCAGTCTTGACCCAGCCATCAGCAGCCCACAATCTGTGTGGGCTCCCCACCTCAAGTCGCCAACAGCTTGCCATCTGCATACTCTTAAGCTGCAGATTCCTCACAGGTCCATCAATGTGGTCACTGTCCAGTAGGGTCATCTCCCCTGCTTCTCCTTCTCAAACGGGGTTGGGGGGGTGTTCCCCCCATTTTCTGATGCCCTCCACCAGTCCTCTGCTTCCCCAGAATCTGCAACCCTTGAGGCCGTCCTCTTGTTCCCAGACCCCACAGCCACAGAATTTTAAAAGGAACCACCTTCGGCTCCTTAACAGGCCGTTTAAAGCTTGTATGAAGCTGACACCACTAGGACTGGGCAGTAGCACCCTGCAGAGGAGCGCTGTGTCTCTGCTCCCCACTCTCCACAGGTCCCCACCAGCGGCTATGCTGCAGTTGCAGCAGGGCCACCAATTCTTGTTTACATTACCTGGTGACCCCTTGTTATGGTGTGATCGGATGGAGTAATCTCAGACAATCGATGGTCATCACAATGTGCTCTCCCTGTGGTATGGCTCAGGGAAATGATCACCAGGGTCTTCCTCATTTGGCTCCTCAAAGCACAGTGGGGAATTCGCTCTGACTAGAGTGACAGTGGCTCGATCTTCACTGCACAACACTGAGAGAAATGCAGACTGGTGGCCTTTCCGAATTATTCTCAGTTTTTCTTACTTCGCTGAACATCTCTCCAGCAACCTTCCTTCTGGTGTGGAGGTAGTCAGTGGAAACCATTCACCCTTTGTATCAGCTACTCTCCACCCTCCTCCAGTCAAGATCACTCCAATCGCAGTTTGAAATGTGATTCCACATTTGAGGGCTATGTTCTAAGCCATGGTCAACTCTTTCATGGAACTCTTTCCAGGTGGGCTGAACATATGGTCAGAATGCCAGACAGCCGATTGCCTAAGCAGCCACTGTACGGAGAACTGTGTCAGGGCAGCGCTCAGTCGTGGTGGGGGGGTGTGGAGGCAGAGAAACATTACAAAGTCTGTCTCAAAGCATCCTTCAAAGGCCTGGGTGTTGACATCAACATGTGGGAGGCGCTTGCCCTCGGCCATCCAGCTTGGTGTAGCAAGATCACCACAGGAGCCCATGCAGCTGAAGTCGGGTGAGCCTTCAGGTACCGGATTGGCCTCACCAGTCACCTCCGGACCCACAGCCACCATTCTCCAATTTGACTTTGAAGCCATGGTCATCTTCGACTGCGAAGGACGAACAACAACTAACTCACATGGAAGGACACAAGAGGATAGCCTTTATATTTGATATCTGTAAAACAAAGGTCTTCTGCCAACCTGCCTTCCTTCCCTTCCGCCCCACCCTCCGCAACATGCTCTCCAACAGCAAAGACACATGAGGAAACCCCAGAATGCAGACCGTTCACCAAAAAGAGGAAGCACCTCACCAAAACCCTCCTGGTGAACAACCAGCTCCCAGACTGGTTCAAGTAGTGTTCAACCCAATGGTCCAATTCTCTCCCATAAAGTGGATCCCTGATATTTATCTAATTCCTCCTGTCATGAGCTCCCCTTCCCAATTGGCACGGTTAGCTTAGCATGCAGCACCATGCAGGGGGCGGTGACCCGTGTTTGAATCCAGGGCTGCCCTTAGGGAGTTTGTACGTTCTCCCCGTGTCTGCGTGGGATACCTCCGTGGGCTCTGCTTTCCTCCCGCCCGTTAAAACGCACCAAGGGTCACAGGCCAATTGGGTGTAATTAGGCGGCATGGGTTCATGGGCCTGTTTCCATGCTGTATGCCCAAATTTAAATTTAAAATTTAAATGTAACTCTTCCCAAAGAGCAGAGATAATGCAGAGATTACACCCACTGTGTTCCTTAATTCACCTTCTGACTCACAGGGAATCTGCCCACATGGTCCACAGCAACTGAATCTTCCATCTCCCAGCTCAAGGCCCTTTGTCCACTCAAGGATTCAACATATTTCTCACTAGGTGGCTCACACACCAGTGGAACTCTTGAAAATAAGGGAGTCTGCAGAAAACTGGAGCAACGCTGGAGGACGACAGCACGCAAGGAAGGCAACAGAAGCCCTGTTTATAGCCGCTGTATTGCAGTTGACCTGTCTTAGGAAGCTGGCTTGTTTGGTCACACAGAACTGATAAAAGTTGGCTCCGTGAGGCTCTGTACGCTCCACTCTTGAGACTACTTATGCAGGTGGATCGACGACAGGTAAGTTGAGACCCTCACTCCCCACCCCCTCCCAATCCACCTTCCGATTTTTTTCGCACCGCCCTCGAAAGGCAGATTAAACCCAGCTTTCAAGCTCTGTGTAAAAGGGACTAGAGAGTCAACATTTCAGGCTAGAACCCCTGGCAAAGGAAGACAGCGGAAGCTAGCATAAAAGGGTGGGGTGGGGGTAGAAGGGAGAGAACCTCAAGCTGGCAGGTGACCCTGCACCTCTTCATTCTATCCTTCTTTCCTCTCCTCCACTTCTCCTGCTCTGACACCCTTTCATCACTTTCTTCCTTCGTCTTACCCCCTTCTCTTGCTCCATTTGATAAAGAAAGAGCAACATGGAGACGATTTTCCAATTTATTTAAACATTTTCTTGTATAAATGTAAAAAATATTGTCTAAATGTGTGTAGTTTCAGAAGCTCCCACCACTATATGCCTGATAGATCAAACAGAAAAACACTCAATAATTTAAAGATTAACAATAAATAATATTTTAAAATAAATATCAAATAAAGCAGGGTACATCATTGGTTAAAGCCCTGCAACCAGTCATATCACCAATTGGAGCTGAACAATCATGTGAGCCAGGTCGGGGTGCCCTGCGTGCCGCAGAAGAATGTGGGGTGGATTGGAGGATGTTAGTTACGAGGAGAGATTGACCAGGATTGGCTTGTTCTCCCCAGACTGAAGCGGCAACTTGGCCTGATCTCTTTCAGATGATAAGGGTGTCAGTAACAAGCCGGCATCAGTGGAAGGGGTTTTAAAGTGGATCTGATGGGAAGGATATTTACACAGAGGGGACCTCACTCCCAGAGGAGGAGTGGAAGTAGATGCGATTACTATGTTTAAGTGGCATTTTAGATAACAGTTATCTAAGGAAGGCTACAGCCCTAATGTGGGCAAATGAGGTTAAGTATAGATGGGCAAAAGGTTGGATGGATGTGTAGGTTGTTTCAGTGCTGTAGGTCTCTGTGTCTGACCCTCACTGACCCCTTTGTCCACAGCTGGGACCTGAACTACGGTCAAAATCAGCTGCGTCCTTTAAATACATCAACCTGATCAGATAATTTAAGCCAGTGGTTCTCAACCTTTTTCTTTCCACTCACATCCCACCTTAAGTATTCCCTATGCCATCAGTGTTCTGTGATTGGTAAGGGATTGCTTAAAGTGGGATGTGGGTGGAAAGAAAAAGTTTTAATCGTACCTAAATGTCTCGTTATGTGCACGGATTCATAAGGAAATGGGCCAATGACAATTTTTCTCAAGCAAAATATTTCAGTAACAATTAGTTCTAGAGCAGTGATTCTCAACCTTCCCTTCCCACTCACATCCCACCTTAAACAATCCCTTACTAATCACAGAGCACCGACGGCACAGGGAAAACTTAAAGTGGGATGTGAGTGGAAAGAACCACTGATTTAAGCTGAAATGCGGCTCCAACCTCCTGTAAGTCCCCACTCATTAGTTGAAAGGTCCCACAACTCACTATAAGGCTCAGTTTAGGCCAGCATGGTTGACGCAGCAGTTATTGCAATGCTGTTACAATGCCAGCGACCGGGACTGGGACCTTAGTTCGAATCCGGCGCTGCCTCTAAGGAGATTGTACGCTCTCCCCATGTCTGTGTGGGTTCCTCCGGTCTGCTCTGGTTTCCTCCCACTATTCCAAAACATATGAGGATTGTAGGTCAAATGGGTGCAATTGGGCGGCACAGGCTCGTGGGCTGAAAGGGTCTGTTACCATGCTGCATTTCTGTATGACTAAATTTAAAAATCATAGAACAATTACATTTAAAAATAAGGCCCCTTCTGCCTGGTCTGTGAAGCAGGAAGGCAGGTGGTTGGTGAGTTGAGGTGGTGATGGGTTCAAGGGGCTGGAAACTGAAGGTCCTGGACAGTGAGTTGGGAAGTGAGGACTGAGTCAGACCTTGATGAACTTGGCAGTGAGCTGGATGTAGACAGACGCTTAACTCCCTGGACTGATGGATAGTGGGCGGTCAGCAGGAGATCAGGAGCAGTGACAATTGGTGACAATCATGCCCTCAAATGCAGTAAGGGTGAGCGTGCCCTCACTACTATAATGTAGCAGAGTCATGGATTCGTAGGCTGCAGGAATGCAGCAGAGTGCGGGACTGGCTCCCCCAGATAGCTGGTGCATGGCCGATTTAATCATAGCATGCATGTTGGCTGGCCTGTAGTTTGCTGGGCAAGTCCCCCCACAGTTATACATGTTATAGGACTCGGGTGCCCTAATCCAATCATTCCATCCGATCTCCTTGAATGACACCCGGAGAGACTTCCGGCAACAACTCCTCTGCCTCCTCCGACAGTCCTCCCCGGGGCCGGCTGCCCGTCGCTCCCTCAGCACCTTTGAGGCTTCCCGCGTCTCGATCTCCAATCTGAGATAGCTGCTGGCCTCGGAATCCAGATCAAGCACCGGGCTGTCAGGATGGGGCGGGTGAAACTGGAGTTGCACCCTGACCTGGTGCCGCCCGCTGCCCATCCAACGCTCAATGAGCGGGCGGACATCAAGGCTGACACTGGCGCTGGGCCCGGAATCCAGGGCTTTGGAATCCAACAGCTGATACGACTGCTCGCCCCCTGGGCTGATGTACTCCAATATCTCGTACACCCTGACCTGCGTCCTGCCGCTGGAATTTAACCTCTTGAGGGACTTGTTGATGAGGTGATGATTGAAGAGTTTTAACTCAGCACGAACAATCCTCAAACCTGGATAAATGTCCGAACTGTTGGAGAAGCAGAAAGTGAGTCTCTGTTCATCTCCCTCCTTGGAAGTTGCCACTCTGCTGTCTCCAGCTCTTTCAACTGTGGGAATGGGGGAGGGATGAATAATATTATACAGGGATCAAGGAAGAAGGATTCATATCAGTGCTCACTGGCCTGGGTGAACGAGTTATCAGAGGAGGATGACTGTCTTGGGACAGTCAGGAAATGGGCATCTCCCGAGGGCCAGAATTCACCGTCAACATGGAAATACTTTGGATCAGCTGATCATGTGACCCATTGATTCACCCCCTTCGCCGCAAGCCAGGAAACCGGCTGGTAACCCCACCTCGTTGGAGAGCTGCCAATCTGAGCACCCTCAGGAAGTCCGAGGGCATCGAGGGCCTATCAGTCAGTGGCATGAACTGAAATACTACCTCACTCTCCCAAATGATCCCATGCTATTGGTCTGAAATACTCACACTGAGATAGTCTCACCCTCATTTATCCTCCCACTCTCTAGGTCACTACTTTACCCAGACCCACCCTCCCACTCTCTGGGTCCCTGCTTTACCCAGACCCACCCTCCCACTCTCTGGGTCACTGCTTTACCCAGACTTGCTCCCTCACACCCTCTCCCAATCCCTTATTCACTTCGTCAACTACTTCGCCAAACTCCGCAAAATAAATTCGAGTCCAGGCGATGTCACCTGACCAAAAAAAAAATGGTGCTGCGGTGAAATGCATTTTCATAGACTGGCCAGTCCAAACCTACACCCCCCCCCCCCCCTCCGTTGGCTCCTCCTCTGGATTTCCCCATAAAGGCTGGCTGCACCCCCCCCCCCCCCTTCTTGCCTCTGTACTTGGAACCTGGCCAAGTGGAGTATCAGAAATGCTCAGATGTTTGTATTTAATCACTCCATCACGTCGATGTGATTATTGTGTCCCCCACAGGTGCCAACAACCCGCCAAACTTCAAACTTTTCCACGCTCGTCCTGAATTCTTCACCTTCTGGTTTACTAGGATCGCACTCAAACCTAACTAATTCTTCCCTCATTCCCAATCCCTTTTCTCCCTCGGAGTTTGTCTCCCAGAGTTCCCCCCCCCCCCCCCCCCCCCCAGACTCCGGAAACCACATCGACCCTGTCACACTCCGCTCGCCTCACTCGCTCTCGCCTTGGCTCCGTGGTTCTGGTGAGGTTACTCACCCAGCACCGGGATGACGTGCAGCGCTGGGGCAGCTTGTACCGAGCGCCCCGCTCGCCCGCTGCTGTTCTGCAAGAAGAGCTGATACATTCTCTCCTCCTCTTCCCTGCTGGCGCTCTTCCTGATCACGGGGGGCTGTTCCAATCCCAGGTAGTCCAGGATTCCTCTCTTTACTGCTTCAATCTGCAACCATTTTCTGTGGCTGGCGTGAGTTCTCAGCTCGACACATGTGGCAGAGATTAAGAGGAGGCAGGTGGCAGCGTACCTGAGCGGGTGCGGGGCGATCAGAAACATCCTGCTCCTTGTGCAAGATCCCAGCTCTCATTCACAGGCGAGCGCTTCAGGCAGGGCTTTATGTGATTAGAGTGGGGTGAAAGTATAAGACACGACCCCCCCCCCCCACCCCCAGTCAGTTCTATCTGACTACATTATAAAGATCGAAACAATAGATTTGGACCCCCCTCAATACCAACGGGAGGGGAAGGGATGGGAGAGGGCAGGTGGAGTCGAGCATGGCTTTGCCCGGTGGGAGTGGCCAGGGGTCCCAGCTCTGACTCATCAGCCCTGAACTCCTTTTTGGACAGGATACTCCTGTTTCTTATTGATTTCCCGGACTTCCAGCTCTGACCTCTATTCTTTTAAAGTTAATGTTCCTCCCAAGAGTTTCCCAGAATCTCCTCACTGGGCAGGAGAGAGAGAGAGAGAGAGAAAAGGGGACAGGGAGAGAAAGGGAGGAGAGGAGGGAGGGGGAGGAGAATGAGGGAGGGGGAGAAAGGGAGGAGAGGAGAGAGGGAGGGGAGAGGTGAGAGGGAGGGAGAGAGAAAAATGAGAGGAGAGGAGGGAGGGGGAGGGAGAGAAAAAATGAGAGAGAAGGGAAAGGAGAGAGAGGGGGGGAGAAAGGGAAGAGAGTGAGGGAGGGCGAGAAAGGGAGGAGAGAAAGGGAGGGGGAGGGAAAGAAAAATGAGAGGAGAGAAGGGAGAGGAGGGCAGAAGAGAGAGATAAGAGGGGGAGAAAGGAGGGGGAGATAGTGACAGGGTGAGGGGGAGAGAGAGAAAAAGGAAGGGGCAAGAGAGAGGAGATAGATGTGATAGGGTGGGGAGAAAAGAGATAGAGGGAGAGAGAAAGAGAGTAGAAAGGTAGGGCTAGAGAGACAATTGCATAGAGCCAAAGAAAGCACGGGAGATATAAAGAAAGAGGACAGAAGAGAGTCAGACAAGAGTGAGAGATAAGAGGCAAAGATAAAATATAGTGATGCAGGAGGGCATGGAATCAGAGAATGATTGTTGGGGAGGGCTGCCAAACTTTGTTCACACATTCTGTGGGCTCTCACGTGAAAAGGTGCATCTAAATTCTTCAATATAATGCAAATCAACTCAAAACCATTTATGTAAGGCAATCCTTGTGTGTATTAGTGAGGTAAAGAATACGTGCACACAATGTGAGTGATGCCCATGTACTGTATGTAAAGTTTTTAGTTGTACATAAGGTTGGGGCACACATCTGGGTTATCAAACCAGGTGTGCTCTTGTGTGGGTCGTTATATTTTTGTGTACAGGATTGTGTTATACAATATTTATTTAAGTGAGGACATCTGTGTGCCAATGTGGGATTGTGATTGGGTACCTGAATATACTTCTGTGTGTGAGTATGCATGTGTCTGGTTATAAATGCAGGGTGTGAGTATTCTATAAGATTGGAAGTTTTATTTAGGTGATTATGTGAGTTTGCATGTGTAAAGTATTGGTAGTACAGAAGTGTGTCTGTGTGGTTTGTTTGTGTGTGTGTGTGATGATATTTTTTCTCTCTCTCTCTGCTTCTTCCGTCATTTCTTTTCTCTTGTCGCCTACTATTCTTCCTGACTAGTTTCCCTATTTAGAATGTGTTGCCAAGGGAGTGACAATTAATCACCAATCAACTGCTCCCCTGCAACTCACATCAGCGGAGAAACATTCTTGGTTACAATGAGGAGGAGGTGGGAACCCCTCCAGCAACAGATCCACCCAATCCTGACTAATCTTCCCAGACAAAACGCTCAATAGTAATGTCAAGAGAGTGCATCCAGAATGCTGCAGCTGGGAGCTGTTCAGGATCGGTCAGATACCAAAACTCAGAGTCTGAGCACCCACATGTTGGAGCAAGATTAAAGTGAGTAAGAGAAGATTTGCAGGTGAGCCTTGATGTGCCCTTATCAACCAATGTCAAGTTCAAAGCTTCTAACATCATAAAGGTGAAGAAACTCATACATCCAGCATGAGTTGTAGCTAAAAGTATAATGTTTGATGGTTTTTAACGGTGACATCAGTATCCCTTGGATTTAGCTCTGAGAACCAGTGGAAGACCTGGTACAAATAGTCAAGGGGCAGGGTTCAGCTGTAGTTCAGACATCAGGCTGTAGGTCAGCTGAAGGTCAGGGCATTGCCTGCCTGGGGTCAGGGCCTAGCTGCAGATCTGGACCATGCAAGTCAAGAATCAGGGTGTCAGGTCATGGGTCAGGCAAGTGTAGGCCAGGGCACAGCTGCAGGTCAGAGATCAGGCTTTTAGATCAGGTCATTGCAGGTCAGGGTATAAAGCACAAAGTCAGGTCAGGAATCACGCTTTTGTAGATCAGCGCTTGTAAGTTAGGGGTCAGGGAACAGCTGCAGGTAAGGAGGTCCAGCTATAGCAGGTCATAGCATTAGATATCAAGGGTTAGGACATCAGAGGTCAGAGTATTTCAAGAGAGGGCATTGTAAAGACCTAGTTCAGAGATTGAGTACTGAGGGAGTGCTGATCTGTTGGGGTGCAGTACTGAGAGAGTGCTATACTGTCAGAGGAGCAGTACTGAGGGAGAGCTGTGTTGCCAGTGGACATTCTGAGAGAGTGCTACACTGACTGACATCCTTTGTTTGATGAGTTATTAATCTGAGGCCTCTCTGTGGTCTCAGGTAAATTTAAAAGAACGCTCCTTTGTATAAGAGCTTGGGTGTTCTCACCAATGTGTTGAGCCAGTATTTATCTTTAAACAACATTACTAAAAATCAAATGATCTGTTCCTTTATTGGCACCTCTATCAAACAGCCAAACATTCTCTGCTCTAAGAGAATTACCCCAGATTATCCAGCCCCTTATCCAGAGCACCACTCACATTTCCAGAAGACATTTGAAAAAATGCCACACAAAAGGCTTCTGCATAAGCTACAGACACACAAATTGAGGTCATGTAATGGCTGCAGAGAGCATTGGTTAACTGATAGAAGGCAGAGAGCTGAAATAAACAGTTGTTATTCTGGTTCACAGTCAGTAGCTTTTCAGAGACTGGTGCTGGGCCCAAAACATACAGTAAAATCCCTGTTATCCAGAATTCAGGCAGCCGGCAGCCTCAAGCAACTGGCAAAAAAATTGCAGAAAATAAACAGGTAAAATTTGCACCCCCCCCCCCCCACCTGTTAGTTTGCAAATCACACAGCACGTAATCTCAAGCAACCAGAAAATTCACTTATCTGGCATCTACCAATCCCCATAGATGCCAGATACCGGGACTTTTACTGTATATAAATGATTTGGGACCACTGTAGCATATCTAAATTTGTTAATGACATTAAACTGAATAGAAAAGTGAATTGTGTGGAGGACGCAAAGAGTCTGCAGAGACAGGATGAGTGAATGGGTAAAGGTTAGAAGATTCGGGCAGAAGGTCTACAATGCAGGTAAATCTGAGGCCATCCACTTAAGAAAGGAAAAAAAGTGTAGGTTGGATGCTGTTGTGCAGAGGAACCTGGGAGTGCTTGTGCATGGATTGCAAAAAGGTCAGTTCGCAGGTGTACCAGGTAATCAAGAAGACAAATGGGATGTTGGCTTTCATCGCTGGAGGGATTGAATGCAAGAGCAGGAGGTTCTGGTGCAACTGGACAGTGCACTGGTAAGGCTGCACCTGGAGGGCTGTGTGCAGTTCGTACTTGAGAAAACATATACTGGCTTTGGAGGTGGTGCTGAGGATGTTCCGGAAATGAATGGGTAATATATTGCGGAGAAATGGATTAGTCTGGGACTATATTCGCTGGAATTCTGAAGGATGAGGAGGGATCTTGTTGAGATGTATAGAAATATGAAAGGGATAGTTTAAAGCAGGGTAGTTGATTCCATGGGACAAGGACTAGGGGAACATAGCTTCAAAATTCAGTGGGCTAGATTCAGGGCACAGATGAGGGAAAGCATCTTCTCCCAGAGAGTAGTGAATGTGTGGAGTTTTCTGGGCCAGAGAGCAGTCGAGGCTGCTTACTTGAATGCATCTACTCCTGGTCCTATATCTTACGTTTTTATAACTATTCTCTCCAAGCCCCAATATTCTTTCCAGGGTGTAGAGCTCAGAATGTTCCACCGATGTTGACTTGGGGAATTATGAAGAGTGAGCCTTGTGCCCTACTCAATCAGCTGCTCTTACGACTTATGGTCTTATTTCCTTTCTTTCCATTAAGAAGACTTTAATACTCTGGCCAACAATTCTTTTCAAAAGGCTTGCTTCCTGGAAAAAAGATTGGGAATTATGATAGACAACTTCTTGCTGAACACAAAGATAATTTTGGATTTGCTGTATCACGTAGGAAGTTGGGAGAAACATCAAATTAACTTTGATTGAATTCATAATAATGCTGACACATTGCGTTAGTTTAACTGACCTAAAGATGTTTTACCGCTGATTTTCATTTGTACTCAGCATCTGATGCCTCTCATGCCAGTGTCCAACAGTAGTCGGCCAGCAGTGATGGATTCCAGTTGTCCTGATACCGCTTTTCCATGGTCGCAATGTCCTGGTGAAACCTTCCGCTATGTTCTTCACTGACTGCTCCAAGATCAGCAGGGAAGAAGTCCAGAAAATGAATTTTCAATGACCAAAATAGCTTGCATTGTGGGCAATATTTTAGAAGACTTAAAATATGATAGTAAACATAAAAATAGGTTATGTCTAAAAATTGGTACGTGATAGGAAAATTTTAAGGTGATTTTTGTGATCAGCAACCCAAAATACATAAAATACACCCAAATATGTTCGGGAATCAAAATCTTCATTGTCCAGTGATATTATTAAAGATTTGTTCCTCTCTCCCTTGCTGAAATTGCTCTATTAAAAGCTGATGTAAACTGCTCATTATTTTTCTTGCCAAAGTGATTCATTTCACGTTACTTGCCATGTGTCTGTCGCTTCTCTGGTCAGTTTCCTCTTGAAGAATGCTGCTATCTTTCTGTTTGTTTACTGAATTTTTCTGTGATATGTGCAGATGTTGAAATGGTGCCGTGAATAGCAAGTCTGGATTATGAATAAATAAACAAGAATGGAAGTGGTTCCAACACGGAGGCTGGGTGAAACCACTGCACACTTGCCTTCAATCTCTTTTATGTAATTTTTTAAAAATGTAAACGTTACTGCTGCGTTCCTGAAAATTGTTCCCAAAATTCCAGAATGCAGTCTGTATAAAACAGGGGTTCTCAACCTTTTTCTTTCCACTCGCATCCCACTTTAAGAAATCCCTATGCCATCAGTGCTCTGTGATTGGTAAGGGATTGCTTAAGGTAGGTAGGTGGGTGGGAAGGGAAGATTGAGAATCAGTGCTCTGGACCCAATTGTTACTGAAATATTTTGCTTGAGAAAAATAGTCATTGGCCCATTTCCTTTGGAGTTGTGAAACTGGGCACATAACGAGTCAATTAGGGACAATTAAAACGTTTTATTTCCACCCACATCCCACCTTAAGCAATCCCCTACTCATCACAGAGCACCGATGACACAGGGAATACTTAAAGTGGGATGTGAGGGGAAAGAAAAAAAAAGGTTGAAAACCGCTGGTGCTAAAGGTCCTGAAGGTAAAATATCAGAATGACATTTTACCTCCTGGACCCCTGGAGAATTTCACAGAGTATCTGCAGTCTAAATGCAACTTCAGCTGTTTAGCAGCAATGGAATAATGAATGGGACACTTGATGACCCATAGTGAGATCTTAATTTTTGGTGTTCTGGTCATTCCAGTGCCATTCCAGAAGGTAGGTGTGTTAATTGCCGACGGGGAAAAAAAACCTGTCAGTTATACGTAAAAAAACATAAATGTTAGTGATCTCCAGTTCCTGTTCAGCCTACATTCCTTTAAGAATCATAGATCTGGTGCAGAACTGATGAGCCCAGTCAAACATTTAACGGCTTGTGCCATCTCCTAGCATGTTGTTCCATCTGTCTCATGCCTGTTCTCTCTCCCTCTGCACTCTGCAAATTCTTCTCTCTCCAGTGTCTCCCCAATTCACTTTGAACACCCTAATGGACTTATTTTCCAAAATGTTAATAGACAGTGAGTTTCACAATATTATGGGTTTTTTTTTCCCTCATATCCTCGTATTTTTCAAATGAAATTTTCTATCTCTATCTCCTACGCTTGAACCATCACCAGACCAAACAAGATCTAAACATAAAGATAAAAAATGAAACATGGGAAAAGCTATGCTCTGGAACTATGAGAAATGCAATAAGCATGAAGTTACGCATGATACAATATAATTGGTTACACCACCCCCCAAAAGTTAAATAAATGGGACCCACAGTATCAGACAGACGTTTTCACTGTAAGAAGGAAATGGGAACAACAGTACATGCAATTTGGGCATGTGAGAAAGTGGAAAAGTTTTGGGAAGATCTAAATCAGGTATTAAATAAAATCACAAAAAATAACATACCAAAAAATCCAGAGATCTTTCTTCTAAGTAATATAAGAAGTAAAGAACATGGCCTTGATTTGGATGGAGCACAAAAAAGATTTATTATGATAGCCTTAGCTGTAGCAAATAAATGTATAATGTCAACCTGGAAATCAGAAGACAGCCTGAGAATACACCAATGGTACATAGAAATAAATAAATATATTCCATTGGAAAAAATAACATTCTTTGGCTTGGCTTCGCGGACGAAGATTTATGGAGGGGGTAAAAAGTCCACGTCAGCTGCAGGCTCGTTTGTGGCTGACCAGTCCGATGCGGGACAGGCAGACACGATTGCAGCGGTTGCAAGGGAAAATTGGTTGGTTGGGGTTGGGTGTTGGGTTTTTCCTCCTTTGCCTTTTGTCAGTGAGGTAGGCTCTGCGGTCTTCTTCAAAGGAGGCTGCTGCCCGCCAAACTGTGAGGCGCCAAGATGCACGGTTTGAGGCGTTATCAGCCCACTGGCGGTGGTCAATGTGGCAGGCACCAAGAGATTTCTTTAGGCAGTCCTTGTACCTTTTCTTTGGTGCACCTCTGTCACGGTGGCCAGTGGAGAGCTCGCCATATAATACGATCTTGGGAAGGCGATGGTCCTCCATTCTGGAGACGTGACCCATCCAGCGCAGCTGGATCTTCAGCAGCGTGGACTCGATGCTGTCGACCTCTGCCATCTCGAGTACCTCGACGTTAGGGGTGTGAGCGCTCCAATGGATGTTGAGGATGGAGCGGAGACAACGCTGGTGGAAGCGTTCTAGGAGCCGTAGGTGGTGCCGGTAGAGGACCCATGATTCGGAGCCGAACAGGAGTGTGGGTATGACAACGGCTCTGTATACGCTTATCTTTGTGAGGTTTTTCAGTTGGTTGTTTTTCCAGACTCTTTTGTGTAGTCTTCCAAAGGCGCTATTTGCCTTGGCGAGTCTGTTGTCTATCTCATTGTCGATCCTTGCATCTGATGAAATGGTGCAGCCGAGATAGGTAAACTGGTTGACCGTTTTGAGTTTTGTGTGCCCGATGGAGATGTGGGGGGGCTGGTAGTCATGGTGGGGAGCTGGCTGATGGAGGACCTCAGTTTTCTTCAGGCTGACTTCCAGGCCAAACATTTTGGCAGTTTCCGCAAAGCAGGACGTCAAGCGCTGAAGAGCTGGCTCTGAATGGGCAACTAAAGCGGCATCATCTGCAAAGAGTAGTTCACGGACAAGTTTCTCTTGTGTCTTGGTGTGAGCTTGCAGGCGCCTCAGATTGAAGAGACTGCCATCCGTGCGGTACCGGATGTAAACAGCGTCTTCATTGTTGGGGTCTTTCATGGCTTGGTTCAGCATCATGCTGAAGAAGATTGAAAAGAGGGTTGGTGCGAGAACACAGCCTTGCTTCACGCCATTGTTAATGGAGAAGGGTTCAGAGAGCTCATTGCTGTATCTGACCCGACCTTGTTGGTTTTCGTGCAGTTGGATAATCATGTTGAGGAACTTTGGGGGACATCCGATGCGCTCTAGTATTTGCCAAAGCCCTTTCCTGCTCACGGTGTCGAAGGCTTTGGTGAGGTCAACAAAGGTGATGTAGAGTCCTTTGTTTTGTTCTCTACACTTTTCTTGGAGCTGTCTGAGGGCAAAGACCATGTCAGTGGTTCCTCTGTTAGCGCGAAAGCCGCACTGTGATTCTGGGAGAATATTCTCAGCGACACTAGGTATTATTCTATTTAGTAGAATCCTAGCGAAGATTTTGCCTGCAATGGAGAGCAACGTGATTCCCCTGTAGTTTGAGCAGTCTGATTTCTCGCCTTTGTTTTTGTACAGGGTGATGATGGTGGCATCACGAAGATCCTGAGGCAGTTTACCTTGGTCCCAACAAAGCTTGAAAAACTCATGCAGTTTGGCATGCAGAGTTTTGCCGCCAGCCTTCCAGACTTCTGGGGGGATTCCATCCATACCTGCTGCTTTGCCACTTTTCAGTTGTTCGATTGCCTTATATGTCTCATCGCGGACATTGGCGACTTCAGGGGTTTCTACGAGGCTCTAAAGGCTGTGTACGGCCCCTCACCCCAAGTCCAAAGCCCGCTGCGCAGCTCAGACGGCAAAGTCCTCCTCAGCGACAAGATCTCCATCCTCAACCGATGGTCAGAACACTTCCAATCTCTTTTCAGTACCAACCGCTCAGTCCAAGATTCCGCCCTGCTCCAGCTCCCTCAACAGCCCCTAAGGCTAGAGCTGGATGAGGTTCCCACCCTGGATGAGACATATAAGGCAATCGGATGGAAAAAATAACATATAATTTAAGAAATAACATCACAGTATTTGAACAAATTTGGGAACCGTACATGGAACATAACAGAGAGGACCTACCGCGGACCTCCACCACCTAAAATGACAGAATGAGAAGAAGACGAAATGAACTGACCCAGTGTGTAAAAGTAGATGACACAATTTTCTTGTTTATTTTCATTGTGTGATGACATTGTTTAATGGGTTTATTGTATTGTATATGTTGAACGTTTAGTGGGTGGGGAGGGGGTTGGGAAGGAGGGAGGGGGGGGAAGGGGAGAAAATGACATTGTGTATATTCAAGAGGGCAATGTTTGTGTGTATTTTGGTCAATATGGTTCATAGTGTGAAAAATTAAAAATTTTAAAAAAAACCATCACCAGACCAAACATTCCATCTATTTGCTCCGTCCAGTCCCGATCTGATCCAGAGAAACACAGATATGCAGATGCTGGAATCTGGAGTGAAAAATAAGAGACTGAAGGGGCTCAGAAAGTCAGGCCACATCCATAGGAGAAATGGTTTAGTCAATGATATGGGTCGGGACCTTTTATTGAGAAATGACCATTTCTACAGATGGTGCCTGACCCGCTGAATTTCTTGAGCTTATTGTTGTTCACCTGTTTTAAGTTAGTCTTACACCCCTAAATCTCCTTTCAAACCTTTGTTGTATCATGGAGACCAACCCCAGCATCTCTGGTCTAACCTGTAGATGACAGTCCTCCTCCTTGAATCCACTCTTCTCTATCTTTCCTGTACCCTCTCCAAGACCCTCACATCCTTCCGAAAGGGCAGTGAACAGAATTGCCTGCAGTACACCAGATATGGTTTGATAAGTGTTTTGTACCAGTTTGACATAACTTCCCTGATTTAATTTTCACCACTTCCATGGCACAGCGATTAGTGCATTGCTGTTACAGCACCAGCGATTGGGACCTGGGTTCGATTCCCGTGCTGTCATTAAGGAGTTTGTCTACATGGGTTTCCCCCAGGTGCTCTGGTTTCCTCCCACCATTCAGATTCAGGTCGAGGTCAATTGGGTGTAATTGGGCAGCACGGAGACGTGAGCTGAAATACCCTTTTACCGTGCCTAAATTATTTTTAAAAATTAAAAATTCTATTATTGGAACTTTACTGACCATTTTCTAAAACTGTCCCACCACTTTCAAGGATTTACTATTGTACAGGCCCTTCTGTTCTTGGACACATTTTAGAAATGAACTGTTTCGTCCATATTGCCTCGCCCCACTTTCTGCCAGATTTTATACCGTTATATTGCATATTTCATCTGTCATGTCTGCCCAATCAGTCAGCTGAACCATGACTCTGCATGCTGTCTCACCATACATCTCAGCCTTGTGGCATTCACATTCCATCAGCTCCAATTCTTCCATCAAGTCCATTACATTTGTGTTAACAAGTATTTTTGAATTCACATAAATGACAACATCTTGTTATATCTTTATGGAAAATACAAAAAAATTCAATCAAATTACTCAAAGATGATTGGCCTTTAACAAATACAAGGGCTTTTTACTTGGAACTTTCCAAGTTGTGACTGATCTACCGAACAATTCTTTGACAGTAAGCATGCCTGGCCTGTAATTGTTGGCTTTATCCTTGGAGTTCACTTAACTAGTGACCTACTGTGAAGACTCAACATCTCCTCACTTGTCAGGAAGGTGCAACAGCACATCCTGAGAAGATTGAAATGGGCAAACCACCAGCCACCATTATGTCAACCTTCTATAGGAGCTCTATTGAGTGTGTCTTGGCCAGCTGCATCATAGTGGGGTACTGTTACTGCAGAGAAATGGGTTGGAAGTCAATCCACTGGACTGTAAGAGTGGCAGAGAGGATTACTGGAGTCTCTCTCCCTCCCCATGACATGATCTACCAGGATCGTTGTCCGAAGAGGTACACAAAATCACTGAGGACCCCTTTCACCCGCGAGTATCTCTTGAGTCTCAGAGCCAGCACCACCAGGCTGAGAAACAGCCTCATGGGCAGTGAGAATGCTGAACGACCAAAGGAACTGCTCACACTAACCCTCTGAGACTCTCGTGCTTACAAAACAATATTTACTTATTTATTTGTATAGATGAATACTTATCCTGCACATGTATTGTTTATCTGTATATGTGTTATGTCTGGTTGTGTGTCTGCGTGTTTTGCACCAAGGACCGGAGAACAATCTTGTTAGGTTGTTCTTGTGAAATCAGATAACAATAATGACTTGATCCAATTTCTCTTGTATGTGCCATCTTCCAGTCACTTAATACCCACCCCTGTGTGGTGAATTACAGTCATTGCACTGGTTGTCCTGCCTCTGCTAACTGTAACTTTCTCCCCCCCACCTTTCAGGATTCCTAATAAAGGCAGTATCACCCAATCCCCTTCCTCAGAACTGCCTTGGAATCGGGCCAACAGCATGTAAGAGATGACTGCAAATTTATAGTGATTAAAGCCTATTAATTTTGACTACTGGTCTGTCGTGTCTAATTGATAGTGCTACACCCTGAACCTAATGAGCACTTCAGGTTGTGGTCAGAATTGAGCAATATCTAAATGTAGTCAGTTTAGACTGTAAAAATGTCTAGGGCTCCTGCAGGAAAAATTTCGGGGTGGAAATTAGCTACTAATTTCCATCTCGACCTTTTTACACAGCCAGTATAACGGGAAATTTGTGCAAATGGACTAATACACCTGACTGTTTTGCTGCTAGCCCCCACTGTCCATCCCCCCACAGCTGTCCATCTGGTGGCCACCCCTACCCTCGGCCAGCCATCCACCAGCTCTCCCTGGCCCCAGAGTTCACCGGAGTGCTGCAGTGGCTCACGGTAACAGCTCAATGCGGGAGCAATGGCAGTCTTCGTTACCCATAATCCCCCCACATAGCTGGAACTGCTCTGCCAGAGTCAGGGATACGCAGAGCAGTTCCAGTTGCGTAGGGGATTATGGGTAACAAAGACAGCCATTAATCCCGCATTGAGCCATCTGCCCCCTGCTTCTTTCCCACTGGGTGCTGGGGAGCCGAGAGCCACCTTTCCACCGAAAGAAGGAGAGGGTCCCACGAGGGCGGGGACAGGGATGATGGGGGACAGTGGACGGGGGGACTGGGGTGGGAGGTGGCCTACTTTGTAAACACAATATTTGCACAACATTTAAAAAATTCAGTTATATATCATTCAACCTACCCCCACTTCAAACGTCCAGCCTCCGAAATCACCGCAACTCCAAGAAAGGAAGTTTGGGGAGTGCCTCCGAGATGGATTCTTACAGCAGCTTGTACTGGGTCCTACCTGGGAGAAGGCAATTCTGGATTTAGTTTTGTGTAATGAACCAGATTTGATAAGGGAACTCGAGGTTTTAATCTACAATTTAAGAGGGAGAAGGGAAAGTCAGAAATGTCAATATTACATTTGAACAGAGGGGACTATGAAGCCTTGAGGGAGGAGCTGGCCAAAGTTGACTGGAATGAGACCCTAGCAGGGGTGACAGTGGAACAATGACACCAGGTATTTCTGGGAATAACACAGAAGGTGCGAGATCAGCTCATCCAAAGAGGAAGAAAGATTATAAGGGGAGTCAAGGGCAACCGTGGCTGATGAAGGAAGGACAGTATAAAAATTAAAAAGTATAACATAGCAAAGATAAGCAGGAACTCAGAGGATTGGGAAATGTTTAAAGAGCAACAGAAGATAACTAAAAAAAAGCAATACGGGGAGAGTTTTTATTTTAATTTTTAACACTATAAACCACATTAACCATGATACATACTTTTTCCTTTTCAAATATACACAGTGCCATTTTCTCCCCCCCCCCCTCCTCCCATCCCACCCTCCCTACCTCCCCCCTCCCGTCCATTTAAAGTACAAAATCTAGGATACATTAAACCAGTCAAACAATGTTGTCATTCAATAAAAATAAACAAGAAATTCCACTGAGTCAATTCTTTTCATTTCCTTCTCCTTTCGTTAATTTAGGTAGTGAATGTCCCCGGTAGGTTTTCGCTATTGTGTTTCATGTAAGGCTCCCATATTTGTTCAAATATTTCAATATTATTTCTTAAACTATATGTTATTATTTCTAATGGAATACATTTATTCATTTCTATATACCATTGTTGTATTTTCAAATTATCTTCCGATTTCCAGGTTGACATAATAAATTTTTTTGCTACGGCTAGAGCTATCTTAACAAATCTTTTTTGTGCATCCTCCAAATCAATTCCAAATTCTTTGTTTTTTATGTTACTTAGGAGAAAGATCTCTGGATTCTTTGGTATATTGTTTTCTGTAATTTTATTTAATATTTGGTTTAGATCTTCCCAAAATTTTTCTACTTTCTCACATGTCCAGATTGCATGAATTGTTGCTCCCATTTCTTTTTTACATCGAAAACATCTATCAGATACTGTTGGGTCCCATTTATTTAACTTTTTTTTTATTTTTTTTAAATTTTTTATTTTTCACACCATAAATCACAATAGCCATGATATACACTTTTTCTTTTTGAGGTGTAATGTATAGCCTGTGTATCCATTTATATTGTATCATACGTAACCTCGGATTTATTGTATTTCTCATCGTTCCAGAACATAACTTCTCCCATGTTTCCTTTTTTATCTTTATGTTTAAATCTTGTTCCCATTTTTGTTTAGTTTTACCATTTGTTTCCTCATTCTCCTTTTCTTGCAGTTTAATATACATATTTGTTATAAATCTTTTGATTATCATTGTATCTGTAATCACATATTCAAAGTTACTTTCCTCTGGTAAACTCAGACTGCTTCTTAATTTGTCCTTCAAGTAGGATCTCAATTGGTAATATGCCAGCACTGTATCTTGAGTTATATTGTATTTATCTTTCATTTGTTCAAAGGATAATAATCTATTTCCTGAAAAACAATTTTCTATTCTTTTGATCCCTTTTTTCTCCCATTCTCTAAAGGAAAGGTTATCTATTGTAGAAGGGAGTAACTTGTTTTGCGTCAATATTAGTTTTGGTAATTGATAATTTGTTTTATTTCTTTCTACATGAATCTTCTTCCAAATATTGAGTAGATGATGTAATACTGGAGAACTTCTATATTGTACCAATTTTTCATCCCATTTATATAATATGTGTTCAGGTATCTTTTCCCCTATTTTATCTAATTCTAATCTAGTCCAATCTGGCTTTTCCCTTGTTTGATAAAAATCTGATAGGTATCTTAATTGTGTGGCTCTATAATAATTTTTAAAGTTTGGCAGTTGTAAGCCTCCTTGTTTATACCATTCTGTTAATTTATCTAGTGCTATCCTCGGTTTCCCCCCTTTCCATAAAAATTTCCTTATTATTTTCTTTAACTCCTTGAAGAATTTCTCTGTCAGGTGTATTGGCAATGCCTGAAATAGGTATAATATCCTTGGAAAAATGTTCATTTTAATACAGTTTATCCTTCCTATTAGTGTTAGTGGTAAATCTTTCCAATGCTCTAAATCGTCCTGTAATTTTTTCATTAGTGGATAATAATTGAGTTTATATAGTTGGCCGAGGTTTTTATTTATTTGTATACCTAGGTATCTTATTGCTTGCATTTGCCATCTGAATGGTGATTCCTTCTTAAATTTTGAGAAATCCGCATTATTCATAGGCATTGCTTCACTTTTATTTACGTTAATCTTGTAACCTGACACTTCTACATATTCCTTCAATTTCTTATATAATTCTTTTATTGATAGTTCTGGTTCTGTTAAGTATACTATAACATCATCCGCAAATAAACTGATTTTATATTCCTTGTCTTTTATTTTTATCCCTTTTATATTATTTTCTGTTCTTATCAATTCTGATAATGGTTCTATAGCTAACGCGAACAATAAAGGTGATAGTGGGCATCCCTGCCATGTTGACCTGCTTAAGTTAAATTGCTTTGATATATATCCATTTACTGTCACTTTCGCCAATGGTCCCTTATATATTGCTTTAATCCAATTAATATACTTCTCTGGTAAACTGAATTTTTGCAATACTTTGAATAAATAATTCCATTCTACTCTGTCAAAGGCCTTCTCTGCGTCTAAAGCAACTGCTACTGTTGGCGCTTTACTCCCTTCTACTGCATGAATTAAGTTAATAAATTTACAAATATTGTCTGTTGTGCGTCTTTTTTTAATAAATCCAGTTTGGTCTAGATTTACCATTTTCGGTACATACTCTGCTAATCTGTTTGCTAATAGTTTAGCTATTATCTTATAATCTGTGTTAAGTAAAGATATTGGTCTATATGACGCTGGTGCGAGTGGATCTTTCCCTTGCTTTAGTATTACTGTAATTATTGCTGTTTTACATGAATCTGGTAAGCTTTGTGTTTTGTCAATCTGGTTGATTACTTCCAGGAGGGGAGGAATTATTAAATCTTTAAATGTTTTATAGAATTCTATTGGGAATCCACCCTCTCCTGGTGTCTTATTATTTGGTAATTTTTTTATTATCTCTTGTATTTCTACTATTCCAAATGGTTCTGTTAATTTATTTTGTTCCTCTATTTGTAGTTTTGGTAGTTCAATTTTAGTTAGAAATTCATCTATTTTCCCTTCTTTCCCTTCGTTTTCAGTTTGGTATAATTGTTCATAGAATTCTCTAAAGTTTTCCTTGATCTCCTTTGGATTATATGTGATTTGTTTGTCTTTTTTCCTTGATGCCAATACCATTTTCTTAGCTTGTTCTGTCTTAAGCTGCCATGCTAGAATTTTGTGCGTTTTTTCCCCTAGTTCATAATATTTCTGTTTTGTCTTCATTATATTCTTCTCCACCTTATATGTTTGTAGTGTTTCATATTTTATTTTTTTATCTGCCAATTCTCTTCTCTTAGTTGTATCTTCCTTCATTGCTAATTCTTTTTCTATATTTACTCAATACGGGGAGAGTTGAGGTACGGAGGTAAACTAGCCAAGAATATAAAGAGGAATAATAAAAGCTTCTTCAGGTATGTGAAGAGGAAAGAAATTAGTTAAGATCAAAATTGAGCCCTTGAAGACAGAAACAGGTGAAATTATTATGGGGATCAAGGAAATGGCAGATGAGTTGAACAGATACTTTGGATCTGTCTTCACTAGGGAAGAGACAAACAATTTCCCAGATGTAATAGTGGACAGAGGATCCAGGGTAATGGAGGAACTGAAGGAAATTCACATTAGGCAGAACATGGTGTTGGGTAGACTGATGGGACTGAAGGCTGATAAATCACCAGGGCCTGATGGTCTGGATCCCAGGATTCTTAAGGAGGTGGCTCCAGAAATTGTGGACACATTGGTAATCATTTTCTAATGTTCCATAGATTCTGGATCAGTTCCTGCAGATTGAAGGGTAGCTGATGTTGTCCCACTTTTTATGAAAGGAGGGAGAGAGAAAAGAGGGAATTATACACCAGTTAGCCTGACATCAGTGGTGGGGAAGATGCTGGAGTCAATTATAAAAGATGAAATAGCAGCACATTTGGACAGCAGTAACAGGATCGGTCTGAGTCAGCATGGATTTACGAAGGGGAATTCATGCTTGACTAATCTTCTGGAATTTTTTGAGAATGTAACAATGAAAATGGGCAAGGGAGAGCCAGTAGATGCAATGTAGCCAAACTTTCAGAAAGCCTTTGATAAGGTCCCATATAGGAGACTGGTGGGCACATGGTATTGGGGTTAGAGTACTGACATAGATAGAAAATTGGTTGGCAGACAAGAAACAAAGAGTAGGATTAATGGGTCCCTTTCAGAATGGCAGTCAGTGACTAGTGGGATGCCGCAAGGCTCGGTGCTGGGACTGGAGCTATTTATAATATACATTAATGATTTAGATGAAGGGATTAAAAGTAACATTAGCAAATTTGAAGATGACCTAAAGCTGGGTGGCAGTGTGAAATGTGAGGAGGATGTTATGAGAATGCAGGGTGACTTGGATAGATTGGGTGAGTGGGCAAATGCAGTTTAATATGGATAAATGCAGGTTATCTACTTTGGTGGCAAGAACAGGAAGGCAGATTACTATCTGAATGGTGTCAAGTTAGGAAAAGGGGAAGTAATAATGAGATCCAGGTGTCCTTGTTCATCAGTCACTGAAAGCAAACATGCAGGTACAACTGGCAGTGAAGAAAGCTAATGGCATGTTGGCCTTCATAACAAGGAGAGTTGAGTATAGGAGCAAAGAGGTCCTTCTCCAGTTGAACAGGGCCCTGGAGAGACCACATCTGGTATATTGTGTGCAGTTTTGGTCTCCAAATTTGAGGAAGGACATTTTTGCAGTGTAGGTTCACGAGGTTAATTCCTGGGATGGCGGGGCTGTCACATGTTGAAAGATTGGAGCAACTGGGCTTGTACACACTGGAATTTAGAAGGATAAGAGGGGATCTGATTGAAACATATAAGATTATTAAGGGATTGGACACGTTAGAGGCAGGAAACATGTTCCTGATGTTGGGGGGAGTCCAGAACCAAAGATCATTGTTTAAGAATAAGGGGTAGGCCATTTAGAATGGAGTTGAGGAAAAACTTTTTCACCCAGAGAGCTATGGATCTGTGGAATGCTCTGCCTCAGAAGGCAGTGAAGGCCAATTCTCTGGATGCTTTCAAGAAAGAGTTCAATAGAGCTCTTAAAGATAGTGGAGTCAAGAGATATGGGGAAGGCAGGAACTGGGTACTGACTGTGGATGATCAGCCGAATGGCCTACTCCTGCACCTATTGTCTATAGCACCAAAAGCACCTTAACTCTAGTGTAAATGCCCATGCTGGAGCTAAGTTATTATGGGAAATTAACATTACTTATGTGTAAAAACCATATAAAAGTCATATTTGGCTAATTACAAGCACAGGAGTTCAATACAAAATGTACAGGTCGTGACTCACAGTGAAAATATCTCACCTTTCCCCAGCATTCAGAGATTCCAGGCAAAGTGCCAGCGGCAGAACAGCTGGGCTCACTCCAGAGCTCTGAAATAATTTCACTCTTGGGTGTTTTATTATAAAGATGAGAGAGCATAACATGGAGGAACCTGCTCCAACTGTGCAGTGACATTCAGGCAGCAGTGTTCGTGAGCTGATGCCTGAGATATGCTTGTGTAAAGGAGCAGCAATCCGATGTAGATGGAACAACTTTTCAAATAGAAGGAGCCAACGGGTGTGTCCAAGGGAATTACCTCACTCTCAGGAGATGAGAAAGCAAGAGAAACAGAAAGAGATAAAGATGAAGATCGAAAGGAATTTAACCAGAGAATGAAACTGGGAGATGAAAGTGTGTGTGTTTGTGTGAGAGAGAGAGAGAGAGAGAGAGAGAGGAGAGGGTGGGAGGGAGAGAGAGGAGAGAGGGTAGGAGGGAGAGAGAGGAGAGAGGGTGGGAGGGAGAGAGAGGAGAGAGGGTGGGTGGGAAGACTGAGCAAGAGAGAGGAGAGGGAGGGAGAGAGGAGTGGGAGGGAGGGAGGAGACAGACAGAGAGAGAGAGAGAGAGAGAGGGAAAGAAAGGAGAGAGAGAGAAAAGGGACAAGGAAAGAAAGGAGAGAGGGGAGTGAAGCAGAGAGAGAAAAGAGAGGGTGGGAGGGAGAGAGAGGAGAGGGTGGGTGGGAAGACTGAGCAAGAGAGAGGAGAGGGAGGGAGAGAGAAGAATGGGAGGGAGGGAGGGAGGAGGGAGGGGAGAGAGGGAGAGAGAGAAGGGACAAGGAAAGAAAGGAGAGAGAGAGAGAAAAGGGACAAGGAAAGAGAGAGAGAGAGAGAGAGAGAGAGAGAGGAGTGAAGCAGAGAGGGACAAAGAGAGAAAGGACACTACAAAGTTGGCCGCACTGAACTGAATATTACATAAAATGTGACAAACACAGCTGCCCATTCCCTCAGAATTTTGAATGCCACTAAAGGTATGATTGGTGGGGGTCCTTGAGGGTAGAGGCTGCTTTCTTAAGACACTGCCTCATGTCTTCGAAGGAGTGAAGACTGGTGTCCATGATGTCAGAGACTGATGCAACCAGACAGAATGCCCTCCATGGTACACCTGTTGAAACTTGAGAATCTTTGGTGACTACCAAACCACCTCAAACTCCTAACGAAGTTTAGCAGCTGGTGAGCCTCCCTCGTGACTGCATCAATATGGAGGCCCCAGGACAGATTCTTAGAGATGTTGACACCCAGAAATTTGAAATTCTTGACCCTCTCTACTGCTGACCCCTCGATGAGGACTGGATCATGTTCTCCTGATTTCCTCCTGAACTCCACCATCAGCTTCTTGGATTTGCTAACATTGAGCGCAGGTTTGTTGGTGTGACACCACTCAACGAGCTGATCTAACTCAGACTCAGGAGACGTCAGAATTTGGGGAGCAGGTGAGTGGATTTTCCAGAGTGAGGATGTCCTGGAGTTGGAGCAGGACAATCCTAGATGAGGATGTCCTTGAGTCAAAATTTCCCAGGGTCAGGTTAGCCTATAGTTCAAATGTCTCATATAGTGAGTGTAATTGAATCAGGATGTCCCAGAATTGTGCTCGTCTGGAGACAGCGTTTCCCAGAGTCAGTATTCTGGAGTCAAGATGTCTCAGACTCAGATGTGCCCTATTGAGACTCCCACAGAGTAAGGATGTCCTGAATGTCGATCTCCCTTAATGTATACATGAGACTCCTTAAAGTTCCTTGAAAATCTTCCAAAGGTCAATTAAACATTGTAAGAAATTCCCTACAATAGGAGATCGTGTGCGTGCATGTGTGAGAGAGAAAGTGGGGGGGGGGGGGGGGGAAGGAAGAGAGGAAGAGAGAGAGAGAGAGAGAGAGAGAGAGAGAAAGAGATCTGGATCTGAGATGATATCGGTTAATAGAGATGCTGATCAGCTGTAATTGTTAACTAGGCCAAACCACAAACCTTGCCACAGTACTAATTCCATTACCTTAAATGAATAGCTGTTCAAAGTTTTTCATTTTTACTTTCTGTTATATATAAAATTGATTCATACTTTCCGAGAATTGAGACCATTTCTCACATTTTAATACGCTTCATCATATCTAACGTTCGAGTCTCACAGTGGGCTTGATCTACTCTTAAACAATCCTCAAAAGATGACTGAAATATCAAATGTAGCAAGCTATGCTAATGAATGGGAGCTTCACGTAATTCAGTAAAAGCGACTTGTACATGTTAAAAAATATATTATTTGCACTTTATTTATTTTTAACTCTATAAGATTTAACTGTAGTGGCCATGTAGTGGGCCGAGTGGGCGCATAGCGCGGTATCGTGAACCATCATGGACGCGTGGAGCTATGCACTCACCAGGGCAATGGACCATGAACACGCGGTACTGCGTGCTGAGTAGCGGCACACTGGGTTGCTGTGGCTCATTCTAGAGGGCGTGGGGCTCCCATCGTGTTTACTTCAAACACACCAGCCCCGCAGATTGGCAGCAAACATTTAGTGACATCACCCCCTGTGATAGTACAGATCTATCACCAATGTATATAGTGTATATAGTTACTGTATCTAGACTGTGCTTACAGCGATTGGCTGAGAGCTAAGCCACGCCTATTGTCTGGGCCTTAAAGGGTTGTGTCCCTAGCCAGGTCAGATCATTCCGGACTGGTCAGCCACCTGTGAAGAGTTCCTGTCTTTTGCTAATAAAAGCCTTGGTTTGGATCAACAAGTCTTTGATTCTTTCGACGAGCTCTACACCCCACCCCACCCCCCCCACCCTCCGTCCTGTGGAGTCCGGGACGGGAGGGATATAAAAGGATGGCAAACTGAAATAAACAGTCTTTGGCTGACTAACCTCATGTATGTGTGATGATTGAGTAGCTCTACCTGAGTAGTCACTACATAACCACCAAAATAAAAAATAGAATAAATATGTGACTTTTCAATAGAGACTAGAAGTTAACAAATGTGGTTGAAATAGGTGCTGGGAATTTCCATGGGAACTTCCCGAAATATTTCCACGAACCTGCAGAAATAAATACTAGAGAGAAAGATTTGAGGACAGTCTACAAGTGAAACGCATCAGCTGCAGTGGATGAAGAGTATGAGATTGAAGGAGTTGGCGGCAAACTGTGACATGAGAACATAATACCTAAAATGTCTTAACTAAGGATTTTGACTAAACATGAATGATAGAAGAAAGCAGGGAAAGATGTATAGATGTAAGGTAGGCATACATTTACATACAATATATCAGAATAGATGCAGACTACAGAAACATAGCACCAAAGAAGGCCAGTCAGCCATCATCCCTGATCATTCCCAGCTACCCAGCCTTATCCCAATGCATTTTGCTCCATAGTCTCTAGGTGAGGTCTTCTCATGTGCCTATCCTCCTGTCTTTTTAATGCAAAAAGGATTTCTGTCTCTCCTGACCTTCAGAGAGTGAATTCCACAGCTCCATCTTTCTCAATAATTTTTTTTTCACCTCTCCCATCTTGTTCTTCTACCAATTACTTCACATTTATACGCATGGTCACTGATAGGAGCGGGTCGGTTATAATTTTGTGGCTTCAACTTAATCTCCCCACAGACTACATCATGAAATCGACATCCCCAATCCGGTTCAGCTTTTCTCATTACTACACCGACTTCCTTATAAATCTCCTCTGCACCTTCCTGGTGCTGGCGCACCTTCCCTGTAGAGTGGTGACCAGATCGGTAAACAGCTCTTCAGGGGGGAGTCTAACTGGAGTTCTCTGCGCATCTGACCTCCGGTTCTTCTGTGGTATCACTCTGCCAATGAAGGAGAGGGCCCCTAATCCCACCTGGTCCCACGGCATCCATGTCTCAGGACCCGTACTCGGTAAACTTTTATTTTTCTCAGAACCCCACTGCTTGGTGTGCAGCAGCTTGTCCTGTTCGCTCTCTGCAAATTTCTCAACTCGCCAGGGTGAGTTCTGTTCCCTGCCGAATGCTACAGTGGAATATGCTCCAACACCTCGACAGTGTATCCCAGACCCTCACCACTCACCATTCTAGTTGCTTTTGGTTCTTTTGCCCATCACCTTTGTACTGATAATCCACACTTGATGATCTTAAAAAGTTCCCTTTTGCTCTTAAAAGAACAACCTCAGCTTATATTCAAATGAAATGATCAATATCAGCCTAATAAACTGCTTTTGAACACTCCAAAGCTTTAACATCTTTCCTTAAATGTAGCACCCTGAACTGGGCTCATAATTGCAGCTGCCACTCACTAACCAGTGTTCCAGAAAGGTTTATCCTGACTCCCTTGACCTTGCATTCTGTGCCTCCACTTACATCCCATGATCCTTGTTACATCTGTCCCAACACTCAATGAACTCTCTTTAGTTTATTTTTCTCTTGTTTTTCCTATCAAAATATAACACCTCACAATTTTCAGGATTAAAATTCATCTGCCACCTAGCTATCTATTACATGGCCTGAATGTATCTCATTGAAGGACATTACCATCTCCTCACAGTTCACAGTGCCTCCAGGTTTTGAGATGCGTGTAGATGTTAGCAGATGCACGATGGGCCAAAGGGCCCGACTCTGGGGGTTAAAGGTCAATTGGGTGTAATTGTGTGCCACAAGTTCATAGCAGAAAGGGCCTGTACAGTGATGTATGTCCTAAGTTTAACACTGAATAACACATTTTTCCCCCCATAAGGTTTGCTTCCTGAAAAAAAAATAGGGATTATGATAGACAACTTCAAGATGAACATAAAGATAACCAGATTAAACATTAAAACATTATAGCACTGTACAGGCCCTTCAGCCCTCCATGCTGTGCTGAACCATATAAAAGTGTTAAACCCTCCCTACCCTATAACCCTCTACTTTCCCCTAATGCTTCAGCCTCTACCACCCACCACTCCTGGCAAGGCATTCCAGGCTTCAACAACTCTTCTGTGTTAAAAAAAACACCACTTGTGTCTCCCCTATACTTCCCTCCCTTAATCTTATACAGTTTATGGCATGGAAACAGGCCATTTTGGCCGTATGTCCATGCCAGTTTATTCAAACAACTCCGCTAACTCCCCCTGCCTATTCTCCGCCCATAACCCTCTAACCCCCCCTCTTATCCATGTATATATCCAGCCTCCTCTTAAATGAAAGAATTGACTCTGCCTCAACTATTTCCTCCGGAAGATTATTCCATTCAGACACCACTCTCTGAGTGAAGAAGCCTCCTCTAATGTTTCTCCTAAAATTTTGCCCCCTTACCCTCAACTTGTGTCCTCTTGTTTCAACCTCCCCTGCTCTCAGGGGGAAGAGTCTACTTGCATCTAGTCTGTCTATTCCCTTCATAATTTTAAACACCTCTATCAAATCCCCTTTCAACCATCTATATTCCAATGAATAAAGTCCTAACCTCTTCAATCTTTCTCTGTACTCTAGGTATTTTAAGCCAGGCAACATCCTTGTAAATCTTCTATGCACCCTTTCCACCTTATCTATATCCTTCCTATAATTTGGAGACCAGAACTGAACACAATACTCCAAACCTGGCCTCACCAACACCTTAAACAGTCGCAACATCACTTCCCAGCTCCTATATTCTATGCTATGATTTATGAAGGCCAGCATACCAAATGCCTTCTTAACCACTCTGTCAACATGAGAATCCACCTTCAAGGAACGCTGCACCATAACTCCAAGATCTCTTTGTTCTTGTGCATTCCCCAATGTCCTCCCCTTTACTAGTGTTTGTTATTCCCACCCTAGGCTGTCCAACCTATCTATACCTCTCATAATTTTATCGATCAAGTCCCCTCTCATCCTTCCACATTCCTAAAAGTCCCAGCTTTGCCATCCTTGCCTCATAAGACATGTTCTCCAATCCAGGCAACATCCTGGTAAATCTTCTCTACACCTCCACATCCTTCCTATAATGAGGTGACCAGAACTGGATTCCAATTATGGTCTTACAAGAGACTTGTAAAGCTGCAACATGACTTGTCTACTCTTATATACAATCCCCCTATTAATGAAGCCCAGAATCCCATAGGCTTTAGTTAACCTGAGCAACTACCTTATGGACATAAACCCCAAGATCCCTCTGTTCATCCACGCTCTTAATTAACCAACCATTAATCCTGTGCATCACCTCCCATTTGTCTGGATTGAACTCCATTTTTTCTGCCCAACACTGCATCCTGTCTATGTTCTCTTGCAACCTCTGACAACTTTCAGCTCCATCTACAATTCCTCCAATCTTCATGTCATCCACAACCTTACTCACCTAACCTTCTGTATCATCATCCAGATCATTTATAAATATCACGAAGAGCAAAGGACCGAGATCTGATTCCTGTGGCCCTCCACTAGTCACTCCATGCAGAGAACCTCCCTTCCACCACTACTCCGTCTTTTTCCTGTAAGCCAATTTTTTTATCCAGGCAGCCAAGGTTTCACTGATCCCATGCCTCTTGACCTTCCGAATGAGTCTCTCGTGGGGGACCCTATCAAATGCCTTACCGAAATCCATATAGACCACATCTACCACCCGACCCTCATCATTTTCTTTCGTCACTTCCTCAAAGAACTAAATTAGGCTCATGAGGCACGACCTTCCCTTTACAAAGCCATGCTGACCATTCTTGAGTAAATTATACCTCTCCAAATGTCGATAGATCCTATCCTTGAGAATCCTTTCCAATAGTTTACACACCACTGACGTGAGACTCACCGGTCTATAATTCCCAGAATTCTCCTTATTACCTTTTTTAAACAAAGGGAGTACATTTGCCATTTTCCAGTCCTCTGGCACCTCCTCTATAGTCCAAGGAAGTCAAAGCCATAGCTAATGCTCCCACAATTTTTTCTCTTACCTCCCACAGCAATCTCGGGTATATCTCATACAGCCCTGGGGACTTGTTAGTTTTTATGTTATTCAGAAGATCTAACACTTCCTCTTCCAATAATCACCACATTGTCCAGCACAGTCCTGCTCTATTTTGACTTCATCCTGATCAAGGTCCTTTTCTCTTGCAAATACTGATGCAAAGCATTAATTCAGGACCTCCCCAATCTCCTCTACTTCTAGACACATGTTACCTCTTTTATCTTTTAGTGGTCCTACCTTCACTCTCGTCATCTTTCTCTTTTTTTTTTACATACGCATAGAATGCCTTAGGGTTATCCTTAATCCTACCTGCCAAGGCCTTTTCATGCCCCCTTTAAGCTCTCCTAATTTCCTTCTTAAGCTCCTGTCTGCCTTCTATATATTTCTCATGAGCCCTATCTGTTCCCTGCTTCCTATATCTAACACACACTTGCTTCTTCCTCTCTACAAGTCGCCTTATCTGTTTTGTCACCCACGGTTCCCTTTTCCTACCATTTTTTTCCTTGTCCTAGTGGGATAAACCTGTCTTGGACCAAGCTCAATTGGTCCTGCTGTCTCACGTAGGAAGTTGGAAAAATATTAAATGAACTTTGATTGAATTTAACAGGTTTAATCGCATAATGACGCTGACACATTGCGTTAGTTCAAAATTGTTTTTCCGCTGATTTTCATTTGTACTCAGCACCTGATGCCTCTCTTGTCAGTGTCCAACAATAGTCGGGCAGCATTGATGGGTTCCAGTTGCCCTGATGCTGCTTTTTAATGTCACAATGTCCTGTTGAAACCTTTTACCATGTTCATCACTGACAACTCCAAGATCAGCAGGGAAGACGTCCAAGTCCAAGTGCGAATGCAGAAAATGAATTTTCCACAACATGTTGCATTTCATGGTTTTGTGTGGTTGAAGCAAGTTGTCAATCAGCTGGATGTAGGTTGGTGCTCTGTAGTTGCTAAAAACTCTTGACAACACCTTTAAATTCTCCATGGTCTCTGGTGGCTTCAGAACTGGCAAACCCATCATGAGGTGAAAGCAGATTGGGGTATTCAATAGATTTCTTATTTTTAGCAGAGACGCCAGGTACATCAGTCAGACAGAAGTATCAGTCCATCAAATGATTCTTCTGTTTTTGCCATATCATTGGAACTGCAACTGGCAATTACTTCCGAGTATCTCGGAGCCAAGCTCTCAGGTTGACTATACATGTTGCACAACAAATGTGAGGAGCCCACGGTTTGTCTTGGTCACCAATTTTACAACTGAAGTAGAGCTCATTGGCTTTCTTAACAAGTGCAGTCATACTACATCTTTGAGCCTTAAGTTTATACTTGCCACAAATGTAACAGAATGTATCCCACCCAGCTGTTGCGACTTTGACGAGACATTTCTGCTGTAATGAATTTTCCTGAAGACAATAAATGCTATTGTTCAGTTTATTCACTGTACTATTACCTGAAGATCACGTGCATCAAAATGCATTCAATTTATATCAATGTGTAACGCACAACATCTGCAAACGTAAACAGTTTTTATAGCCTGTCTGCATCTATCCTGACTAGACAACATTTGTATAGCACCTGCAGTGATTGCCTTCCCAGGCCTGCTTGGACTGACCAAAACACCTTGCTTTGTGTGCAAAATACTAGTAGATTTAAAATATGACAATAAATCACAAAAATATGTTATATCTAAAAAAACAGTACATGATAGGAAAATTTTAAGGTGCTTTTTGTGATCAGCAGACCAAAATCCGTAAAATACACCCAAAGGTCTTCAGGAAGCAAAATCTTCATTGTCCAGTGTAACATGATTGGCTTAGTTCCATATCATGATGAAGCAAACACACCAGTCACATTCAAATAACTGAAGAACTGTAGTAACACACCTTTAACTGAAGTCATGACAACTTTGCAAGCTGTCACAAAACTGTTGGCTGCTGAGGATCCAGAGGTGCTGACCATCACGAATGAAATTCTAATCTCCTCTGGACACTCTTACCTCTAGTCATCCTTGGGCAAGGCCGGATCTCATGCACTTTGACTGCAGCAGCTGTCTTCAGAAGGACTTAGTATTGGAGGACAGGCACATCATGACACCCGCTGGTAGAACTCATGTGCCTGCAGCCCGGCTTTGATACTTACTCATGGTCTCCAAGCATCTGATCATAAACAGACAGCAGAGAAATCATATTTCCTCCAAGATTCAGCCCAGAGTCTGAATAAATTTCAGGACCCAGAGGACAAATATGACAGGTTTCCAGTCCCGGGCTCTGGGTCTCCAGCTGCATGTCTCCACCTGTCTCACTGCTGCAGTCCTCCTCTAGGCCGAAAGAGCAGCCCATCTGCCTTCTGTACTCAAAGCCAGAATTACTTCCAAAACCCAGCGAATTGGTGTCACTCAGAGAGTTGCTGTCCTCTCTCATGGACAGTGCGTCATCTGTAGCTGTCTCACTGGGAGAAGCTACATCACTTTGCAGACTGGCTATGACAAGGAGGACGTCCGTCACATCTTCATCAGTAGAACATACCTCCCATTGCTGTAGGGATTAACAAATGATGGGATTATGCTGAGTCCCAACAGAGATCTGTTGAATCCACCCAGGGTGGGGACAGTATTGGTTAGGTACAAAATAAAGCTTTCTTCTCACTGTCCCAGCACACACTCCCAGGGTACAAGTAAAACAGTAAAATTCCTTCAAATATGCCAGGCCAGGACATCATGGATTATATCAGATGAAGACCATTCAGTGCAAGAAAACTGGATTTGAGAGGGGCATAGAGAAATACACTGTTTTCTATTTGGACACACAACAGGAGACTGCAGATGCTGGAATCTGAAGCCAAACACAATCACCTAGAGGAATTCAGTGAGTTGGGCAGCATCAGTCAAGGAAAAAGAAAGGTCCACATTTCGAGCCAAAACTCTTCACGAGTCCCAATAAAGAGCTTCGGCTCAAAACGTCGACCTTCCCAACCTCCATCATGGATGCTGCTTGTCCCGTTTAGTTCCTCCAGCAGATTGTGTTCAGTGTTCGGTTGCTCTCTGGCCAATCTTGGGTCCATCAAGCTGATAAAAACAGTTGTGTTCAGATAATGCTCAAACTATTGAACTCAGTGTGAAGTTGTGGCATGTTCCCAACCTCCAATTGTACTGGAAGGCTGCAGTTTTCCCAAACACCATCAGACGGAGGCCCTGTCCCAGGTGCAGACGGAGACCCTGTCCCGGGTGCAGACAGAGTCCCCTTCCCGGGTGCAGACGGAGTCCCCTTCCCGGGTGCAGACGGAGTCTCCGTCCCGGGTGCAGACGGAGTCCCCATCACGGGTGCAGACGGAGTCCCCGTTCCGGGTGCAGACAGAGTCCCCGTCCCGGGTGCAGACGGAGTCCCCGTCCCAGGTGCAGAGAATCGGTTTGGGGGTCAGTTCCTGGGAAAGACAGACTACATCATGGTCAGGGAGTGGCGCTGCAATAGACTGATGGGAACCATACATCAGGATTGAGATCTGTGAGGGTGCCGATGGGCTAGGTTCTCAATTGCTTCAGGGGTTTGGAACCAAGGTGACATGTGCCTCAAGTTCAGGTTCAGAGATGGGCCATACAGGAGGCTTTACGAATATGAGTGATACAGGGAAGGTGGCGGCATCTATGGGCATGTGATGTCTCTGAAGGGACTCCATTTTTCTTTCTTGGACTAATATATTTACATTTTAATTCAGACATACATTTCTAAAGTGTAGGAATTTAATAACAGGCCCTTTCAGCCCAAAAGCCTGTGTCGCCCAATTAAACCCAATCAGGGCCGGTGCTAGGAATTGCGGGGTCCAATTAGAAAATTGATAGTGGGGCCTCTACAATACAAAAGTCAAAATTGATGTTTTATATTTCGTGTAGTATGCCAGTCTTAGCCAAAAACTAAATATTGAAAGACAATATGAAAGTTTAATTTTTTAATACAAGTTAAGACAATTACAGACATACTGTTTATGTGCAGGTCTTTTAGAAACAGACTTTACTGGCTTTTTTATTTGCAAAATCTTTCAAAATAATTTCAAAGTCAATGGTTTTAGTCATGTCATTTTCTATAGATAGCATCGTCAAATTGTTTAGTCTCTCTTGTGAAATTGTTGACCGAAAGTATGTTTTAATCAGTTTTAGTTTTGAAAAACTTCTTTCACCGGATGTGACTGTTACAGGCATTGTTAAGTAAATCCTCAAAGCAATAAAAACATTTGGAAATGCTGTGAATTGATTGTTTACTACCAGGTATTCAAACAGAGCTTGAGGCTTAACGACACTGAGGGGAAGAAAAGTTTTCAGAGCTTCAAGTTCTTCGGCCAACAAGATCTTTAGTTGTTTCAGTAACTACCCCTCCATCAGTGCTCTGTTTTAGTATGGTGTCAGTTAAAGCTGCTTCAAGGTCTGCTGTGTGTTTCCTTATTTCCTTCTTTTGTAAGCTCTGAAAGTTATTTAAAAATCCAAATAATTTTACATGCTTTTAAGCTGCTTAAATCTAGACTCTAAAGATTGAATAGCTTTGTCTAGCACTAAGCTGAAGCACTGAACTCTATGCTTCTTTTGGATCATCTCTTTCTTCTTTGGCTTGGCTTCGCGGACGAAGATTTATGGAGGGGGTAAAAAGTCCACGTCAGCTGCAGGCTCGTTTGTGGCTGACAAGTCCGATGCGGGACAGGCAGACACGATTGCAGCGGTTGCAGGGGAAAATTGGTTGGTTGGGGTTGGGTGTTGGGTTTTTCCTCCTTTGCCTTTTGTCAGTGAGGTGGGCTCTGCGGTCTTCTTCAAAGGAGGTTGCTGCCCGCCAAACTGTGAGGCGCCAAGATGCACGGTTTGAGGTGTTATCAGCCCACTGGCGGTGGTCAATGTGGCAGGCACCAAGAGATTTCTTTAGGCAGTCCTTGTACCTTTTCTTTGGTGCACCTCTGTCACGGTGGCCAGTGGAGAGCTCGCCATATAACACGATCTTGGGAAGGCGATGGTCCTCCATTCTGGAGACGTGACCCATCCAGCGCAGCTGGATCTTCAGCAGCGTGGACTCGATGCTGTCGACCTCTGCCATCTCGAGTACTTCGACGTTAGGGATGTAAGCGCTCCAATGGATGTTGAGGATGGAGCGGAGACAACGCTGGTGGAAGCGTTCCAGGAGCCGTAGGTGGTGCCGGTAGAGGACCCATGATTCGGAGCCGAACAGGAGTGTGGGTATGACAACGGCTCTGTATACGCTTATCTTTGTGAGGTTTTTCAGTTGGTTGTTTTTCCAGACTCTTTTGTGTAGTCTTCCAAAGGCGCTATTTGCCTTGGCGAGTCTGTTGTCTATCTCATTGTCGATCCTTGCATCTAAAGCTTGATCTTTTGCCTCGTATGAAAACATTCTCTTCCTTCTACATAGTTTTTTTTCTTGAAATTGTCTAAACTCCAATGGTAATTCAACAGCTTCAGCTAATTCATGTGTGTCTATTAAAACTGCCCTCTCTATAAATTCTTAGCCATGATAATAGTTTTTCAAATGACTCCATCCCTTCATCAATGTCCTTTGTTTCACCTTATAGTTCCTTGCTTACATAGTTAACTTTAAAAAGTTCTTCATGCCAAAATATCAAAGAAACTAAAAATTTGTAGTCTTTTAGCTGGTTTGCTAAAGATTCAGCTTCTGCTTTTACCTTGGGCTCATCTGTTATCTGATATTTCCACGTGCATCATATACTTCTCCAACCTGATAACGAAAAGCTTTAACATATCAATCTGACACTCCCTCCTTGTGTTGCTCAAGGGTTTCACTGATAACCCGGGTACATGTTTGTTAAAAACTGCCCACCTCTTAGCTGAGAACAATATGTAGATCCTTTGCAAGATCCCAAAAAATGTTATAGCATCTGGACAACACTTGGCTACATCTCCGAGTAAAAGGTTATAATTGTGACATGCACAGGGTACAAAGAAAGCTCTTGAATTATCCTTCAACAGTCAAGCTTGTACTCCAGATGTGTGACCTTTCATGTTGCTACCATTGTCATAGCCTTGGCCTCGAATGTCCTTCACCTCTAAATTTTATTCCTTCACTGTGTTTAATAATGTTTTATATAAATCTTCTCCTGTGCTACTTTCAACTTGCATAAACTTTATGAAATGTTCATGAGCACCTGAAGGAGCCAAGTTACCATCAGACACATACCTGATCGTTAGAGACATTTGCTCTTGGTGGCTCATATCAGGTGTGCAGTCTAAAATTATGGCGCAGTACTTAGCTGTTTTTACGTGTTTCAGTATCTCATTCAAAACAGCTGTAGCCATAATGTCTAGTTGTTCATTCTGAGTATCTTTTCCTAAATAGTGATTATGAATTTCGTGGGTTTTGACTTTTCACAAATCTTCTTCAAGAACAGGGTCACAGCTCAATAAGACCTAAAAAGTTTCCATTGTGTACACTCTCATTACCAACTTTTTCCTCTGTCCTCTAAATGCTAGATTTCTCTCAGCAAGAAACTGCGCTATTGCTACTAGCCTTTTGAATACTTGCTGTCAGTGCTTTGCATGTTCATTGACGATTATTTCAAGTTCTTTGTCAATTGTCTGTCCACTACAAAGTCTTTGGTGTAACTCCCAGAAACTCCACGTGGCTTCTAAATGGTTTTTAGAATTTTCAAGCTCACACAACCTTGTATGAAGATCAGACCAGTTGTTGAATCCACTTGTTGATAATGCACTGGTTGTGTTCTTATAAAAAGTTTACAATAAGAGCAATAAATTCTATCTGCAGACAGATTATATAATCCAAGGTCTTTCAACACACTCCCTATTTGGATGTTTCCTCTTACAGAGAAACTTTGAAAAACACAATCCCTTTTCATTTCTTGGAAAGTTGTTCACTGGAATAGGAGGACCTTTCATTGTTAAATAATCTCTTACATTTTGATTTATGCATGCTGACCAGTTGGCTGGGTCATCATAAATGTTAATTACAACTGTACTCATGGATGATCCATCATTGCATGATGTTTGGGCTTGGTCTTTTTCGGCTATAAGTGAACTTTCCACTTTGGCACTGTCTTCTGGTGTATTGAGATAGTCTTCAATTTGATTCACAGCTGCGTCATCCTTTTCCCACATTATCAATTTCCTCATTGTATTCATCAACTTTAATTAGACTCAAGGCTGTTTTATCATTTTCTGAATTGTTTTTGTTTTCTTCATCCTCAATACATGGGCGCTTCAAAGATGGAATGACAAGGAATTTTGTGATAGCACCTCTATGTTTTTCATTTTCAGCTACTTTAGCCTTGGCCAGTGCTCGTTTCTGGTTGCCGCTTAAATAAGTATGCCCTTTGTTTCTATCTCTGCTTGTGCTTGCCATGTAAAATGACATACAAATTTTTAGCTGCTAATTCTCTGGGCTATATTTTTAAGGTGAAAAAGGTAAAAGAAGTATATTTTAAAATGTTTAGACTTAAAATTACTCAAAAAAACGACGTTAGCAATTTGTTATAAAACTGGACTCATCATCCCTGATAACATGTCTACGTTATTCCAACAGTGGAACAATGTTGTCATCGTCGTTGGTTCAACGTAAGAAACCAACGTCAATCCCACGTCATTTTGCTCGTTAGCTTTACGTAGTTCCAACGTCAGCTGCTGACCTTGGAACAACGCACCCAACTCTCAACTTGTGAACGCCTCAGAACAGCAAAACAAGCGACCGATTCTGGATTTTTTGAATGATGACAACTTCGAATAAGGTAAAAATTCCATTTTTTTTTAGTAACGGTTAGATTAGTTAGGTTAGGTCAGTTAGTTAAGGTTACATTCCAGAACAGGGGGACGCACTTTAATTTTGCCGTTTCGTTTAGCTGATTTTCTAGTCAAATGTCTAGCACTAGTTTGTCACTATATATTTGGCTAGAAAATCGGGGGAAAAACTGATGCGTGTAATGGATGAAATTTTCCCCCGAAGAAAACAATTTCTGCACGGTCAAGCTAAACTGCACCTGTTCCAAATCACCAAAACATGAAATAGGCTATATTAAGCCCTGGCAATGCAATAGCATAGTTAGTAACAGTAGCCTAGTACTATTTTGATACTAAATCAAACCACTGCAAAATTATGAAACAATGACAGAGGCAGCCATGCTAAGAATACCCGGATCTTGTAAAGATGAATAACCTCGAGATGTACAGTACATGCCCCTATAGCTGAATAGCCTGTAAACCAGCTCGTAAAGATGTAGGCTATAACCCCCACAGCGACCTAGCCTAGTAAAGATCAACTTACACTAACCTAACTTCGAGGTTATTCATCTTTACAAGACCCGAATATCCTAATCAATTCCATCTACAATTGCTAACATTGCCAGAAATTCTACGCTTAGGCCTAGGCTATTTACGTTCAGGCTAACTGCTTAAGCCTAGGCTATAGGCTAGGCCCTAGGCTAGCATGGCACTATCTCAATCTCATATTAAAGTACAAGTTCTCTTATTGATTAGCCTATAGCCTGTTTTGATCTTGATGATAATAAGAGATGGTTCATCAACTCCGGAATACACCTATCTTACTGGGTCAAATGAATATGAAACATGAAATTTTTGGCTAGGGAGACAAAGGAGGCCTATAGCCAGTAGTTTAATCGAAGACATATATCCTAAAAATATTTCACTGAGATAATACCATCAATTAAGGGCAATAACTTCACGAGTTCACTGACAAATCCCTCAGTTTATAAGGCCTATAGTATTATTATTTTCTTACCAGTTTAAACGAAGTCCGTCACAGTGTTCTCTGCTCAAGGCCTGGGCTCAAACATGTGCATGGGGTCCCCTTGAGGCACGGGGCTCAATTTGATCAAATAGGCTTAAAACCGGCCCTGCATCCAATTAACCTACAACCTCCTCATACATTTTGAATGGTGGGTGGAAACTAGAGCACCCAGAGGAAACCCACGCAAACACGGTGAGATCATACAAACTCTGTACGGATAGTGCGGGATTCGAACCCCAGTGGCTGGCACTGCAACAACATCATACTAACCGTGTGTCCTTTGCCTGTAATAGCTTCTCGGCGTGCCTTTACAAGGCAAACAAAAGAAAGAGGTTTCTGCGCACGCGATAATAAATGGAATCTGGAATCTTCTTGAATCTTGATTGCAATCTTCCACCACATGCTGGAAGCGTTGGGTGTGAGGGGAGAGCCCTGGAGGGGTGGGGGGGGGGATGGGCCAAGATGGGAGCAGCACTTTTAAATACAAAGCCAAAGCCTGAGGCTCCATCTCAGGGGTAAAACACGAAAGTCTGCAGACACCATTATTGAAGTAAAAACACAACGTTGGAGAAACTCTGCAAGACACATAGCAAAGGTAAAGATGTATAACCAACGTTTCGAGCCTGAGCCCTTCATCAAGGTGTGCCCTCCCTCCCTTATCCACCTATTACCTCCTACCTTTGGGACCATGATTCTCTCCCTGCCCTTTCCCCCCACCATTCTGTTCAGATTCCTGCCAACATATTTGTATACCACGATGAAGGACTCAAGCCCAAAAATGTTGGCTATATATCTTTATCTCTGCTGCACTGGTATGCTGTTTGACCAGCTGAGTTTCACCAGCATTGTGTTTTTGTTCCATCTCAGGGGACCACCTCTCCAGTGGCTGAGCCCGTGGACAAGGGAGCCAGGGAGAAGGAGGCTGCAGAGGTTGAGGCATTGATCTCTCTCTGGCAATGACAACGCATCTTGGGGAAAGAAGAGGAGGGGTTCAGATCCTTGGAGGAAGGGCCTGAGGAGTGGGGAGATTTTCGGGTGGGGATCAAACCCCTAGCCTGCATTTCACAGGCCTTCCTCATCGTCACTGTGGCCTTGAGTGCTGGCTGGAGGTTCTTGAACCCTTAGGATGGGTGAAGGAAGGAGTGGAATACCAAGTGGAGTGGGGATGGGTGGAGTGATGGAACCCACTCCCTCTCTCAGATGTCAGATCTCCCCTCTTAGATCAAGCACCGTGGGAGAGGAGAAGGGTCAAAGTTTATTTTCATCCGAAGGCCGAGATTTTGGGTGTGCCTCGACCAAGCAGGAAGCATTGTAAATGTTCCCGAGTCTCTGGGCTTGTAGACAGAGGTGGATGGGGGAGGATCACCTCTCTGCTTCAGGACCAAGCTCCAAGCAGTGGGATGGGATCACCCTTTGCTCTGAGTTGGGCCAGGGGACAGGATCCTGGCTGGTGCTCCCCATAGACCCGGATTCTGCAACGGATTGCAGGGAGAGCTCCTTCACCATTCAGTAGGGCAGAGGTAGGGAATGCTGCCGTGGACAAGGTGCCTGTTGCTTAAGGAGGGTGGATGTGTTGCCTGCTGGGGGCCCATCCATAGGAGGATGGGGACTCGCTGTGGACCACCAGGGAAAATAGTGTGGGGGCCACTGTTGAGGGCTTTGTGTGGCTACCATGGGGAAAGCCCAGTGTGTTCGCCTCTGGGGAGAGCAGTGTGCACCACTGGGGAGGGGAGAGCAGTGTGCACCACTGGGGAGGGGGTATTGGGGGTGCGTGGCACTGGGTTAGAGACAGGAGAGTGGGCACTGGGGAGGATAGTGTGTGCCACACATGGACCTTCATTCCCAATAACCATAAACAAGTGAACAAAATTGAACTTACACTGATGTGGTCTGAAAAGTGCATGGATTTCACAGCGAGACTGTTGACCGGGTCTGGGACTGTGGGGCAGACCATTCGTTTTGTTCTGAGAAAATAAACATAGAATCTCATCAGTATGAGGACTCCCAGGTGAGTCGATGTTCCAGCCGTGTTGGGTCAGCCTCAGCCGTGTTGGGGTCAGCGTCGACCATGTTGCGATCAGTGTTGGTAGATTTGGGCTCATTGTGGGCCACATTGGGGTCAATATTGGCTGTATTGGGGCCCTTGTTGGTAGTGGTGTTTCTTCAGGACTAGGTGGTGGGATTAGTAATTAGATTTGGTGTGTGATTGGAGCTTCTGGTGAGTATTGCAATCAGTGATTCTGGCCGATGTTTCAATTCTGAAACATCTGATGTCTGGTTGGCATTGGTGTTGGTGAGGGTATTAGTGTTGATCTTCTGGCCAGTGTTGGGTTTGGTGTTGGGACCCGTGTTCAGCACAGTGTTGATGTTCTTTGGTCAGTGTTGAAGTGAACATTTCTGGTTGATGTTTCTGGCCGGTGTCGGGAACAGTGCTTTTGGTTGGGCTCAAGGTCAATGTTTCTAGCTGACATTGGGGTTGAGGTGAGTGTTTTTGGCCAGCACCATAAAGGAGGTCCATGTTTCTAGCCAGCGTTGTGGAGGGTGTCTGTGTTTCTGCTTGGTCTGAGTTATGCTGTTGGCCAATGTACCTTTTGAAGCCGAGGTAACAGAGAGAAAACACGGTGAAGACAGCTAGCATGACGATAAAGGATGTTGCCACGATGATGGCCATGAGCTCACTGGGATCTACAATTCAACACAAGATCTAGTTAGTGGCTGTGGGAAGAGCTTTGCTCATGTGCATCTAAATTCCATTCAACAATTTAATTTCCTTCAGCTCTCATTCCCTAATCCATTAATGTTTAATTGCCATAACATCAATAGTTTCCCAGGGTGGTGGTGGAGGGGGGGTGGGGTGGGGAATGAGTGAGAATGGGGACATGAGTGGCCAAAATTTCCACTGTCCTCTGACAAATATCCTCAGTTGGCCAATGCTCCAGTGATAAAGCTCTTGCTCCTTCTTGTGGACCCCCTCCATCAGAGGAGAGGACATCATGTTCATGTAAACAATGTAGATACCTTGATCAAATCTTCACTCATTCTTCTGAACTTGGTCGAATCCATGCTCAAAGCCTGTGCAATCCCTACTCCTCCCCCCCACCCCCCATCCTCCCTCCCTCTCCTCCCCCCGACCTCTCCTCCCAGCTACTTTTCTGGAGAATAGAGGGTGATTTTCCCTGGTGAAGCTGACATTTACTCCTCCCTGAGCTCAGGGTCATTCTGGACATCAGTCCCCCCATTTTGTGGTTGCTCACCCTCAGGGTTACAGAAACACAAAGGCCGGGGGGGGGGGTATATGTCCAGGGTAGGTTGACAAAAAGAACAATCTGGATCCAGGATTTTATGAAGGAATGGTATCGTACATAAGTAATTCCTCAAATATGATTGGATGCAGAAGGTAAGAACCCAGGGGTTATGGGGCCACCTAGGTGGCCAGAGGCAGAGAGGTGATGAAGGAGATCATGATGTCAGCAGCTGCAGACAGATTGGGAGGACCATCCAGAGATGGACTATCTCACGATCCCACAGGATCCCAATTGTAACCTTGATCGAACCTGTTTCACAACAGGGGATGGAGAGACAGAACAGAGCAAAGAGGAAGATGGGTTTGGAGTTGGAAGGCTACTTCACAAACAAAGACATTGAAGGTAGAAGACAGACTAGAGTTGGGGTGAGCATCAGAAAAGACATCAGAATTCATGAATGAAGGAGAGGACGAAGCTGACAGATTTGATGGCCAAGGCTCCATACAATAGCAAGATAAGGGACGGGAGGGTGGATGGTCAATGGGAATAGAAAGAGGAAACAGGAGGTGGTTTTTGATATTGAGTTTAGAGAGGGGATGAGGAAGGAAACTAAAGGAATATGTGACAGTAGATTGGGGTAGATTTTGGAGAAGGTTGGCTCAGAGTGAGTTTGTCTTTAAACAGACCCAGAGGGTGGCAAAGAGCACATGATGCCATCTGAGGGACCTTCAAAGTGTGCATGGTTCTGCAAAGAATTTCTTGTAGATTTTGGGCAATCAATCAAACTTAATCTCAGCTTCCAGTCACATTACCGTATTCCTTTGTTTGGAAGGTTCGGACAATCTTGGCTCCTTGTCCAACAGTGGTGACACCACAGATCTGCACAGTGTACAAGGTGGAGGCATTTAGATTCGTCAGGGTGAAATTCAGGACTGAAGAGTTAACAGAAACAGCTGGTAACAAGACAGAGGTGTTCAGTGAGAGGAGGCATGAATACTGATAGAATTCTCTTGCACAATCATTGATATTTTCCTTCAAATAAACTAACACCATCTCTTGGAAAATCCTTGCACAAACGCCAACACCATCCCCCGTGCAAACACTGACACTATCCTTCCAAGACAACACATTCCCCTTCATGTTCCTTGCACAAATACTGTCTCAATCCTCCATATAACCACTTATACAATCCCACAAACAACACAATACCATTCCCACACAAGCTTTGGCACAGTCTGTGGATACAATGGGCAGCACTGTGGCACTGCTTGCAAAACTGTCCACTCACAGCACCAGTGACCCAGGTTCATTCCTGACCTCAGGTGTAGTACCTGTGGACGAAGCATGCTCCCCCTGTAACTGTGTGGGCATTCCTCACATCCCAAAGATGTTTCAGCTGGGAGATGAATTGGCTACTCTCAGTGACCCTTGTGTGGGTGGAGAATTGGTTGGTGGCGGAGGTGAAGTTAATGGGAAGGTTAGAGAGATTAGATCACGGAGATAAATGAGGAATTAGTGAAGACTCAATTGGCTCAATGTCATAGAGTCATAAAATCTTTCACACCACCACCTCACAGGAGTCAAATCAAAACTCTTTCCTGTCAAGCTCTGCAGGAGCAGGACTGTGTACTTTTGACTGCATTGCATTCTTAAATAAATTTTGCATTTATTTACAGCACAGTAGAAGCTGATTCTGGCCAGTTAAACCCATGCTGCCCAATTTCAACCAAATTAACCTCCAACCCTGTAGGTTTTACAGGATGGGAGGAAACTGGACCACCCAAGGAAAACCCACACAACAGGGAAAACGTACAAACTCCTTACAAACAGCACGGGATTTGAACCCCCGTTGCTGGTGCCGTAATAGCATTGTGCTTCTGTGGGATTTCTCAATGAGGCCCACGGTAGTGAACTGGATATCACGCAGCCAGTGCTTCTGCTCTTGCTTACTGTGTGTATGATTCTGAATGTCTGTGTAGATTATGCGGTACTTCTCCAAGATGCCTTGGCACTCGCCCAGTGCGATCTTCTTCCACTGGAGGGACACTGAGCTTTTCATGATGTTAGTCACGTTGACCACACTGGGGCCATGGGTTGGAGCTGAAAATATAAAGTGCCCAAAAGTCACTGAATGGAGTATCAGGTCAACCTGCCCATTATGTTAGCCCTTTGAAAGATACCCAATTAGAACCAAAATCTAGAATGGAATAAAACGAACTCTGGCCAGTAGATTTGACAGAGAGATATTTCTGTTTAGACAGAGTGAAATATTTGGAATCAGGAACCCATCTCAGCTTGAACATTGGCCTGGAATTCCATCAGAGGCTGAACTGACCTCCCATTTCCAGTGCACCATGACTGCAGTGTGTTTCTTCTACAAAATGCACTGCAGTTACTCACCTGGGGTACCTTCGTAGTCACCTCCAAAGCCACAGCCCTATCCCCTCGTAGCACAAAGGCAGCAGGCATGTGGCAGGATCACTGTCCACAGTTTCCCACTAAATCACACGCCACGCTGACTTGGAAATATTTTGCTGGTCCTTCAATGTCGCTGGATCAAGTCCTCTAACTCCCTGCCTATCAGGACTATAGAAGTATCTTCACCAGTAGGACCACAGCCATCATGGAAGTGGTTCATCACTACTTTCTCAAGACCAGTGAAGGATGGGCAATAAATGCTGGTCCTGCCATTTAAGTAGCCAGTGACATTGAAGACTTCCCTTTGACGTAAACCAGAAAGCACTTTTAATATTTAAAACAACATGCAGATTACAAAATTAAAATAGGGACAGCCACACATGATACAATATGAAATGTATACATGAATTAGTCTATTTTAACTATTTTTGAAATAACCTTGGAAGAAAAATTACAGGGTGCATTCTAAAATTAGTTTTTTTTAAGGGATCATTTGTAGCAAGTGCTACAAAGGGTAGTGGACCCAGCCCAGAAAACCACAACCAAAACCCTCCACACCGTTGAGAACATCTACAGGGATCACTGCCATCAGAGAGCAGCAGCAATCATCAAGGATCCACCCCACCCAGCACACACTGTGTTCTCACTGATGCCATCAGGAGAGAGGTACAGGTGCCAAAAGACTCACACCACCAGGTTCAGAAACCGCTGCTCCCCCTCCACCATCAATTAATTCCTAAAACTAATTTTTTTTTAAAGGGACAAATTAGTTTGCAAGTCCTCCAAAAAGTAGTGGAAATCTGAAATAATTGAAGCTCAGTGAGTCATTGAAATTCTCCTTGCACTTAGATAACCAACAATATTTCACTGTCAGCACTGGGAATTCTGTCAATTTACATGGTTTCCCTTGACTCTGCTTTTGAAAAATACAGATCAGGAAGGCACATTGACAAAACTCATTAAACTATGTTTCCACTTAAATTACAAAACTTGCTTCACAGAGTAATGACGCTCCATTGTTACTCCAATGTCCAAGCCTTTATGTACAAGAAATGGAAGTGTAGGACAACCAGTAGATTGTTCATTAACCAGGGAAAGGTTCCAATAAAGGTGACAATTAATGGTGGCTACTGTCTGAAACTTAAACCTTAGAGAAGCCAGATGAGATTCAATCTCCCAATGTCATGTTCAATATCCTCCTTCATCCTTCACATGACCAATAGGTTTGGATGCAGCCAAAGGATCCAGCTTAGGTTTGGATCCGATTTACAAATTTCCCTTCTCCAGATTAAAGGTATGCCCTTATTTCTGGTCTGAAGATCAGAATCGATAGGTTGAGAATTTCTCTTCCTTCGTTAGTTGGGGCATATTTAATGGGAATATCTGATTTCATGAATAAAAAATGAAGCCAATATGGTTAAATTCCAGGCTCACAAAACAGCCCATAATATGTCTGGTCTTCTCAATGTGGAGACCCAGGAAGCTCAGAGACAAAGGGGAGTGCCACGTTCACTAATGACACTCTGGTACCATGGCTGTGGATGAGACAAGCTTTATTACATTGTTACTTACGCTCTTCCTGAGTGCAAGCACTGGCGAAGTCAATAACGTAGTTAAACTTCTTGTGGCACTTATTCCTCTCTTTTGAATCATTAGCGTAAATGGTGAGGCGGTATCGCCTAAGAGGCTCCAGTCCCACAAACTCCATCACTGCTAGTAAACATACATGTGTTAGACAACCTTGACTCAGCTATCCCCAATTTCATGGACTTTTTCCAAAGTAGGGGGAGGTACATTTACAAAAGAACTGAAGCAAGGTGTACATAATTATGATGGGTATAGATAGAGCAAATGCAAGTAGGTTTTTCCCGCTAAGGTTAGGTGAGAGACAAACCAGAGGACATAGGTTAAGTGTGAAAGGGGAACAAGTTGAAAGGGAACATTAGGGGGAACTTCTTCACGCAGTGAATGGTGGGAGGGTGGAACAATCTGCCAGCTGAATTGGTTAATGCAGACTCAATGTTCACATTTAAGAAGAATTTGGACAGGTACATGGACGGGAGGGGTATAGAGTCATATGGAGTGGGAGTAGGTTGGCTTAGCGGTTAGCACAACGCCTTTACAGTGCCAGCAATCGGGGCTGTGTCTGCGTGGGTTTTCCCCGGAGGCTCTGGTTTCCTTCCACTGTTTAAAAAAGTTCTGGGAGTGTAGGTCATTCGGGCGTAATTGGTACCGGGGGTGTAGGTCAATTGGGCATAATTGAGTGGCATGCTCAATTAAAAACTTAAATTTAGGTTAGTAGGACTAAGTGGAATAATAGTTCGGAACAGACTAGAAGGGCTGAATGGCCTGTTTCTGTGCTGAAATGTTCTATGGTTCTAGGTGCAGTTAGGCACTGTTATGAGAAGAGGAAGAAGTGATCTTGGCCAAGGCAAGGCAGTGTAGCACGAGGCCAAATAAAATGGTAATGTTGCAAACAGTTCACTTCAGTATCGGGGAGTTGTGGAGGGAAGGATGGAGTCAGTGGTGAGAAATCAGGAGTTTGTGATAGAGCTAAAAAATAATGCCCTCAGGGTATCAGTGTTTAGTTGAGATAGTGTTTTTAGTGCATGTATTTTTTTTTTGGATAAAGTTCCAATAGTTATGGATGTGAGATAAATGATCTGAGAGTGGAGACGTTGATCGGGGTGGAGAAGAAAGGTTACTCAGGCCAGAGTGCATGTGGAATCTGACACATGTTCTGTTGATCTTGCCAAGGGACCAGAGAAGCAGCAGTGGGCCAGGGTGAGCCTGCAAGAGTGACAACTGCAGGTGGCTCCTGCTTCAGATCGGATTGATAAGGAGGGACCAAGAGTCTGTGGTTTTACTGGCTTGGTGCTGTGTCCCTGGAAGAGGAGAGGGTGGTCAGCACATCAGAGGTTACAAGGAGTCACACAGAATGTTGTGTCTTTGATTTGACTGAGTGATTCAAACATGAAGAGACTGGAGAAGGGAAGGAGGTAAAACACAGAATTCTGTTGTCCCCGTGGTCACGTGTAAAAAACACAAATGCTGGAGAAACTCAGCAGGTCAAACAGTGCCTTTATGTAGCAAAGGTGAAGATACATCACCAACGTTTCAGGCTTGAGCCCTTCATCGAGGTGTATGGGGGCAGGGGGGCGGGTGGTTTGGAGATTATAGGTGGAGAGGTGAGATGGGGGGGTGGAGATGATAGGTGGAGAGGTGGAGGGGAGGAGTCTAGGGGAGAGAGAAAGGAAGTAAGAACTGGAATAACTAGTTAAGGGGGGGAGGGGAAAGGGCAAGCTGATTAGTGGAATGCAGGGAACTCAATGTTCGTGCCCTGGGGCTGGAGGGGGCCCAGACAGAAAATGAGGTGTTGTTGTTCCTCCAATCTGCAGGTGGTCAGGGTGGGAAGTGTGAAAGGCCATGGACAGACATGTGAGCTTGAGAGCATGACTCAGAATTGAAATGGTTCGCTATGGGGACGTCACTTTTGTTGTGGACGGAGCGGAGGTGCTGGGAGAAGCGATCTCCTGGAGTAGGAATTTGTATGAATAAAGGTATTAGAACAGAGAGAAGAGTAAAGCAAATTAAACGAGTAAACTCAGTAAACAAGATTGAAGAGGAGCAAAAAAGAACAAACTGCCAGAGGAACTTAGTGGCTCGAGCATTTTAAGGTCTGGATGTATCATCAAACCCCAAAAGGTTCAGACCCAAAATGTTGACCATTCTTTTTTTCTCCCACTGATGCTGCTTGACACTGACTTCCTCCAGAAGGTTGTTTATTTGTTCCAGATTCCAACACCGGCAGTCTCTCGCACATCTTCAACAACTGGAAAGGGATGGATATTACCAGGTCTCTCTGGTTAACTGACCAGTCACTACCTGTCGATCGATGGTGACCTTTCTTCTGTTTGAATCCCAGGTGCTTTATGGATTGGCATCTGTGGTGCTGAACGGTTCTTGTTGACACCTGCTCTAGAAAGGCGCAGTAGAAATTGAAACTGCGAGGAATCCACGAGACTCTCAGAGTGCGATTATCAACCGCCGTCAGGTTTAAGTCCGGTGTTTCTGTGAGGAAGAGCAAACTACAGGATCAATAAAACCAGTGGAGCTCATTGTTTCTCTGATGGAAAAAAAATGGTTCTGATCTCTCCATTTTACCTGCATCTCCAACAACGCAAGAGCAGGAATCCTTCCAATATTTACAGCAGTGGCTTTCAAACTTTTTCTTTCCACTCACATACCACCTTAAGTATTCCTATACCATCGGTGCTCTGTGATTAGTAAGGGATTGCTTAAGTGGTATGTGAGTGGGAAGGGAAGGTGGAGAATCCCTGCTCTAGACTGAATTATTACTGAAATATTTTGCTTGAGAAAAATTGTAATTGGCCCATTCCCTTTGGAGTTATGAAACTGTGCACATAACGAGTCAATTAGGTATGATTAAAACAGAGGTTTTCAAATTTTTTCTTCCATAGAGCACCTATGGCATAGGGATTACTTAAGGTGGTTTGTGAGTGGAAAGAAAAAGTTTGAAAACCACTGATTTACACTGTTCATTTTGACTGCAATCGACCCAGTTGCTGCTAAAGTCAGCAATTATCACCTACCATTAACTGGCCTTGAGAAGCTGATGGTGATGCACCTTCTTTAACCACTGCTGACCCTTTGGACTCAGTGCTACTGAGGAGGGAGTTGCAGGATTTAAACCCAGAAACGATGGAGGACTTGCAACATATTTCCAAGTCAGGATAGTAGATGACTTGGAGGTAACCTGCTGGTAGTGGTGTTCCCATGCACCTGCTTCCTTGCCTTTCCTGAGGGCAGGGTCCACTTGGGAGTAACTGCTGAACATTTTGTGGATGGTACGTGCTGCAGTCACTGGCGGTGGAGGGAATTAAACCTTAGGATGGTTGACAGGCTGCTAATTAAGGAGGCTGCTTTGCCCTGGATGGTGTCAAGCCTTGTACAGTCCCCTCATCCAGGTAGGTAGAAGGAAAATGTTGCATCACATTCCAGACACATGCCTTTTGGAAAGGCCTTGGAATGTCAAGAAGTGAATCACTAGCTCCGGGATGCAAGAACAGAAGAAATATGAGCAGGAGTTGGCCATCCAGCCCATCAAGCCTGCTCCTCCATTCAATGAGATGGCTGATCTGATGATAGGCTCATCTCCATTGACCTGCCTTTCCCTCCCATATTCCTCAATTCCCCCATTTTGTAAAAATCTAACCAACCTTGTCTTAAATACATTTACTGAGGTCCCCTCCATTGCTTCAGTGGGCAGGGAAGTCTACAGATTCACCACCCTCTGGAAAAAGCAGTTCCTCTTCATCTCCAACCTCCATCTACTACCCTGGAATGTTGAGGCCACGTCCCCTAGTTCTGGTCTCACCCACCCATGAAAACAACTTTCCTACTGGTACCTCTATCTTATCTATGACTCGGAATTTTATTTGTTTCCAGCCACTGACTTACTTATGTAGCTGGTCCAGTTGAGTTTCTAGTCGAGGGTCACCCCCAGGATGTTGATGTTAAGGGACGAGTGTTGGTAATAGCATTGAATTTGGAGGAGAGGAGGTTTAGACTCTCTCCCTTTGGAAATGGCTGCCTGGTCCTCATATGACATGTGTTAATTGCTCTCAGTGATTAATAAGGCAAATTATATTTTAATATACAGAGCTTTTTTATTGTGCAGTACACAAAAGTGCTGGAGAAACCCAGCAGGTCACGCAGCATTGAGAGGAAGCAAAGGGTAACCAACGTTTCGGGCCGGAGCCCTTTATCAAGGTTTGGGCAAAAAGCAGACAGGCACCCAAATAAAAAACAGGAGGGGGGAGTAGAGGGGTGGAGGATGGAAGGGGCAAGGAGAAGAGCAGAGACCAACAGACATAGGTGATCATAGGTGGACGTGGGGGGGGGGGGGGGGCAGAAGCAAAAAAAGCTGATGTGATCAGGGGAGGGAGTAACTCTCTGAATGGAGAAGCATGGAGCATGGGGAGCAGGAGGAATGTGACAGAGGGATAAGGAAAGGGAAAGAGAGAGAGAGGGAGACAGGGAAGTGCCTAATGTAAACTGGAAGTCGATGTTTGTGTCACCTGGTTAGAGGGAGCCCAGACGGAATATTAGGTGTTGTTCATGAGGCGGGTAGCCTTAATTTGGCAGTGCCTGAGGCCATGGACAGACGTGTCGGTGAGGGAATAGTTTTTTTTTCTAAATGTTGTAGAAATAAATAGGCATAGGAGTGGACAGTGTGTCCCTTGAATTTGCTCCACTGTTCATGCTGGCTTGAGTTTAGCTGCTACTTTATGTTGCAACCTGTTCCTAGAACCTTAGTATCCCTTTTAGTCCAAAACGCAATCTATCTTCACCTCATATATATCCAATGAATCTGATCCTATCTCTCTGGGTTGGAAAATTTCAAAGATTCATGACCGAAAAGAAAGAATTCCTTCCCAGATGAGACACCCTCATCCCAGGAATCAATCTTGTGAAACTTTGCTGACCTTCCTTCGGAGCAAGTAAACAACTCCGTAAAAACAAAGACCTACATTATAAAGTACTCCAGCTGTGGTCTTAAAAATCCCCTGTACAACTGTATCAAGATTTCCCAGATACACTTTTGCCTTTGCCATTAAAAGCCATTCATCTTCCTAATTTCTTGCTTTACCTGAATGCTAACTTTTCGTATCTCAGCCACTAGGACCTCCAGGTCCCACTGCCTTTTAAGGGTTCCTAATCTTCCTACATACACTATTTACCAAGAAATTGTTCAATCAACCATCTGTAAAGAATAAAACACAAATGTCTGAAGACACCGTGATTGAAGTAAAGATGCAATGCTGGAGACACTTGATTGGTCAGACAGTGTCCTTCAGAAAGCAAAGATAAAGATACATAACCAACTGGATCCCTTCATCAAGGTATGAAAAAAAATGTAGGCAGGTGTCCAAACAAAATGGTGCGGGATGCAAGGGCAGGGGGTGGAGCACAGTCCTACAGGCAGGAGGTAATAGGTGGATAAGGGAGGGAGGGCACACCAGCAAATAGGGGGAGGGGGGATGGGTCTATGAATGGAGAGGGAAGGGGGTTGAGAGCTGAAGAAGAGAGAGGGATGGGGAAAGAGAGGAAGAAGTTGATGATAAATGTTTATGCCACCCGGTTGGAGAGTGCCCAGTCAGAATATTAGGTGTTGCTCCTCCAATTTATGGGTGGCCTTGGTTTGACGATACACAAGGCCATGGACAGACATGGAGCACAGAATTAAAATGGTTGGAAGACCCCTGTCATTGATGCGGATAGACATCTGTATGGTTTAAGTGAGAGATGAAAGTCTGGGATACCATCTCTGACGAGAGCTGTTGAATTGTCCCAAGGCCAACCCAGACATAGTCATCCACAAAAGTAAAATAATGTTCTCTTTGCTCTGTTCTAACTGCACTCTGCTCTGTGTTTTATTTGCTTTATTTATGTATAGGATGACTTGCTGCATAGCACACAAACCAAACCTTTTTACTGTACTTCAACACATGATAATAAACAATCAAGCTTGTGCCAGTGTGGCATTGATGTACCCTTTTATCCTAACCCCAGGCAGTTTGCTTCCACTGCTGCCTGGGGATGGGGCACTGTCATGGTGTGCATGAGTGTGAAATATGGCTTCCTCGCCAAATGACATGCCAAGAGAACGCCATGATCCTCAGACCAATTCCACTGCTTTCTTACCTGAATGCTGAGCAGCTGGGATGGTGATGGTCTCAGTGGGCGAAGTGCCTGCTCTGTTATAGGCCACGATGGAAACTTTGTACGAAGCCAGGGAGATCAAGGTTTTGTAACTTGTCGCATTCCGTACTTTGATACAGTAATTTGTGGCGTTGATCATTGGTCGGAATGTGAGTTTGTAACCCATGACTTTGACATCTGGTTCTGTCAGAGGCTGACGGAACAAATTCATTGTTATTGGGGCGAAGGATGAAACAGAACACTTTCAGACCAGAACTAGTGCCACAGGAAGGATGTGGCAGCAGTCGAGAGGGCTCAGAGGAGACTTACAAAGATGTTACTGGGATTGAAGAATTATGACGTGACGGATGGGATTGTTTGTTCTAGAACAAAGGAGACTGAGGAGGTATATCTTTAGCCGCTTTCAGGTGCTCGGACACAGATAATGCGCCAGAAGATGCGGCTGGGGCAGTGCAGCTGGGATGTTCAGGTGGCCGCGGAGAAGATGCCTTTCGTCACCTGAACATGCCAGCTGAAGGAGAGCCACGTCCGAGAAAATGCAGCTCCTGTGGACTGTGGCCGTAGTCCCACTGCTACTTTCAGGTGCAACGGGGGATTCTTGGAGCTGGAGATTATACCTACAGGAGGAGGGTTAGGTAAGTGCTCCTCTTAGCCGGGTTCTCCACTTTCAGGTGGCCACCCGACAGCCGCATTGGAGTACAATAGGCGGCTTTACAGTTAGGAATTGTGGCCACCTGAAAGTGCCTATTAAATTGTTTCAATTATGGGAGACCACAAGAGGTTTTGGAAGGATGATGGGAGGCCCAAGGAAGGTAGAGAAATTTTATTTGTTTTAAATTTAGACATACAGCACAGTAACAGGCCATTTTGCCCCATGAGCCCGTGCCACCCAATTACAGCTAATTGACCTATATCCCCGGTACGTTTTGAAGGGTGGGAGGAAACCAGAGCCCCCAGTAAAACCCATGCAGACAGAGAGAGAACATACAAACTCCTTACAGACAGCGCGGGATTCAAATCCCAGCCACCGGCGCTGTAACAGCATTGCGCTAACCGTACCGCCAAATACCTAGCATCAGGAACTAATGTTAATGAATTGCGATAAAATTATTGCAAGAAAGCGAAGGAAGGAAAAGTTTAGGGGAGACATCAGGATTTTTTTTGAAAACAGAAGATATGTTGGGGCCTGGCATGCCTTGCCAGGGGTGGTGGTGGAGGCTGAAACATTAGGGCTATTAAACAGGCATATGGATGGAAGAAAAATAGAGGTAGGAAGGTTTCTTATTTAAATTTCGGTAGGAATATATAGGTCGACACAACATCAAGAACCGAAGCGCCTGTACTGCGCAGTAGTATTCCATGTTCTTTGTTCTCAGTAACAGGACCTGGAGTTCAGCATCTGACAGGATGAGAGAGGCAGAAACTAGAGTCACAGGAGATTCAAGGGCAAGCTCTTGATGGGTTTTTAACCGGCAGAGCTGAAGAGCAGGAACTAGGAAGTGGGATTCTTTTAAAATTCATTTCTGACCAGTATGGACTTGATGGACAAAATATCCACCTTCTGTGCTGGAAGTTTAACTGATTATATGATATACACAGTGGACCTGAAGTCAGCCTCTGGCCTAGGCAAGCAAGAGGCTGGCACAGTCACATCACCAAGTCCCGAAGGAAGGAATTAGATGGCTGAACGGAATCATGCAACACTTCAGTTTGCACATTAGGAGCTGGTATCAAGGAAGTTAGGGGCAAGCTGCCCAGAGGGGGGTGGTATCACCAAGGTCTGTATGGATAGCATGCGGTGGCATGGCTAACGTAGCGGTAGAGAGGGAGGAAGAGAAAGTGAGTGGGAGAGAGGCAGAGAGAAGGTGTGGGAGAGGGAAAGAGAAGAGGAGAGGGGGAGAGAGAGGGGGGAAGTGGACTCTCCAGTGACTCACTCACCTGCCACATTAGTTCCACCATTCGCTTGCCTGGGCAACACTGGTACTCATCAATAAACCTCCACTGTAGGTCCAACTTCTTGGTGATTGCTGGGGAAGACATGAAATGGCTTTGAAAATTTCTGCCCATTTAAAATAGCAAAGATAACCCCAGAACCAGAGGCCTTCTCACTGCCACTTCACAACACCCTGATAGACCAGAGGTTTCCATGGGAGGGATAAGGAGCTAATTTGTTTCTGACTCCTCCCAAGCCCCTGACTGATCCTTACTTACCAACTCACTAACCCATCTCTTGCTCGCCCATGCACTGACCCCCTCACTGACAACTCATTAACTCTTTACTTACCCTGCAGTAAGTTGCTTCACCAACTTCCCACTGCCCACTCCTCACCTCACCATGTCATAGGATTCATGGATTCTTCACCTGCTGGGATGAAAGTAATGGAACTCCATTCACTCCAGATATCCTGAAGGATCCTGCGAATCTGGATCTGATGTGCAGAGGATGAGTCCAGCTGGATCGTGCAGTTTTCTGAAAACAGGAACACCAAAGAAAATGGAAAAGTCACTACGAGAAACGCCACCTCGTCTAGTTTTCCTCTCATCAAAATCCATGCCTTGACCCCAGACCTTAACCCTGAAGCCTTGAACTAACCTGCTCCCTCATCTCCTTACCCACCCAAGAAATCCACCCTCCCTTTCAAGCCCCTGGCTTTAGATCCTGAATATCTTATTAAACCACTCCCTCCTGACCCCCACCTCGCTCATCAAATCTCCTCCCTCAAAGTCATTAAGTTTCACAGTGAGGCCCTACCCCTGATATCCTACCCTTCCCATCGAAGCATCTAGTTATCAACTCTACCCATTGAAACCCCTCAGTCTTGTCCATTAAACGTTTCAAAGTTTCTCCCTCAGTGCTTACCTCGACCATTGAAGCACCAAATTCCTTAATCCCTGAACCTTCAATCAAAACCCCTTCTTTTATGTGCCAAATGCCTCACTGAATCCCCTACCTCAAGGTTGGGCTACATTCCTTCTCCAGATTTCCTCTCTAAGTTATGACATTGTCCCTGTCCTGTGCTATTACCATGAGTCTTCCTTTCACTTGAGCTGCAGTTTATCTGTAAGGAAAGAACAGATTACACTTACTTTTAAAGTGGAATGAAATCACATTCACTTTTTTCAAACTCTATTTCCAATAAACAGATTGAATCATTAAAAATAAACCTTTTCGATTTGATTCCTGATCTATATTACCCAAGGAAGGATATACTGTACCTATCTAAAGTCACTGCAATGCAATTTCTTTCTTGGTTGTGTGACAGAGTATATAGAGGTGCTTGGGAGATAAATTGGGAAAGATTTGTTAGAGCAGGTCACACACAAACAATTTAAAACAGAATTTTTGCAGGAGTTTTGCAGAGTGCTGGGAGACTTCAATGATGGACTGCTATTGTGCAAAAGGTAACAAAGTAGCAACATACAGTGGCAGTTTGTCTGGAAACAGTTTGCTGTCTGGAAGAGCATGTGATATTTGCAGGCAGGGTCAGAACAGCTTTGCTCTCAGAGTGGGAGGGAGTGAGAGAGAGGAAAGACACAGACTTCAGTTCCAGAGGGACAAGCTGGTAAGCTTGGAAGACTGCCTGGTCAAAGGAGAAGACTGGCTGTCTGAAAGGAACTCTGTGGTGACCTGAAAGAAAGAGGATCATCTGGAGAACCCTGAAAGGGGGCAAGTTTCATCAGCAAGACACTGGAGTGGCTGTCCTGGAACAAGAAAACTCTCTCTGTGAACTCTCTCCTGAGTGGTAACCATTTACCTGCTAAGCACCAAAGCCTGGTGAACTTTATTAATGCTAACTTCTGTGCACAGTACAAGAATTGCCTGCAACTGTGAACCAAAGAACATTTCTAAACTTATATACACATTACACACGCTTGTGCTTAGAAGTAGGTTAAGTAAGTCAATAGAGATAAGTTAAAGTTTAATTCTGTTTTCATGTTCAAAATTTTGTTTAAGTAACTCTTTGTCATGGTGCATATGTGTTGCTGCTGGGTTTTGGGGTCCTCTGGACTTGTAACAGTTGAGAACTTGATCCTGTGATTAGATGGTAAATTGGTCTGTACTTGTGGTGCCTAGAAGAATGAGGAGGGTTTCTGGGAGGTTGTTTTCTCAGGCTACCACCAGGAGGCAGGTCTTGGTATAAATTGAAATAAGGGAACATTTCTTTATTTGGAGGATGGTGAATCTTCAGAGTAGAGGATTGGTTGCTGAATGTAATCAACACTGAAATCCGGTACAGGAAATTTCAGGATCGCATTAAGGTGTCCTTATATTGCAAATACAGTAAAACCTCTGATATCCAGAATTTGTGCAACTAGCAACCTCAAGCAACTGGAAAAAAAATAGCAGAAAAGAAATAGGTAAAACATGAATGCTTAAAATTAGAATGCCTCACTGTTCGTTCATCAATCACACAACCCGCAATCTCAAGCAACCGGAAAAATCACTTATCTGGCATCTACCAATTCCCCCATTGGTGCCAGATACCAAGGGTTTTACTGTACAGGGTTTCTAAAGACACTGCTCCAATGGCAGGGACAACACAGCATGCAGGAGCTGGGCTCTTTCTCCCCATGATCATGTTCCAATACTGCAGGTTGCGAATGGGAGTAGATGTGATAAGATGATGTAAATGCAAGAGTACCCGATAGGACACTTGCCCTGAGAGCTTTACCCCTATCTCTGCTTTGGGAGCAAGTTTTAATCAATTTCAGCCACATGATTCCCTCGGCCTTAGGAGTGTTGGTTATTTCTCAGCTGGCTTTATCTCAGGTTGCTGAACAAATTTCATCCCAAAATGGTACCAAGCTGATTTGCAAAGTGGGCATTTGAGATGGGTGTGAAGTATGTTCTACATGGGCCAGGGCTACACTCTTACCTTGTTCCACTTCTGAGAACTTTTTTTGCGATAGCGAATTTCATTAAAAGTCATATTTTCCGGTTTATTCCAGCGGAGTGTGAGAAAATTGGCTGAGCGTCTCAGCTTTATTTCTTTGTTTGATAGAGGTTCATATTTGACTGAAACAAGAGTGAGAGTTAAAACAGAACGTGGCCGTTGATTAAGGACACATTCTTTATGATGAGACTTTTTATTTCCAGATTCCTGTATTCATCATCTCAGAACCACAGAATGGTTACAATACAGGAGAAGGATATTCAGTTCTTTGTTTCCTTGCTGTATGTGTTGGAGGCTATGAAAAGGGAGGTGCCAGATGCTACTCATTCTCAGTCATACATGGATAAACTGTTACAATGGCTGATGGGCTGGAGTTATTAGGAGAGGGTGGATAGGTCGAGGCCTCTACCCTACAGTGATGGAGAACTGAGAGGTGACTTTATAGTGTTATATAATATCACGAGGGGCATAGATAAGGTGGATGGTTACAGTGTTTTGCTCAGGGTAGGAGAGTCTAAAAGTGGAGAACATAGATTTAAGGATAAGAGAGAAAAGATTTGGAGGGGACATAAGAGGCAATTTTTGTCCATACAGTGAATATTGAATATGTGGAACAAGCTGCCAGAGGAGTGGAAGAGGTAGGTACAATTCAAAGTTTAAAAGACATTTGGACAAGGGCATGGATAGGAATGCTTTAAAGGGATAAGAGCTAAATCCAGGCAAATAGGATTAGCTCCAACATGCAATTTGGTTAAGGGCCTGATTTTGTGATTTACAGTATATTTTGTTGACTCTGTGACTACTGGCTTTCTGAGCCACAGAGACAGTGTCTTTCCAGAAATTATTTTTTAAATTTAAATTTAGGCCCTTCGCACAAGCCCATGCCGCCCATTTACTCCCAATTAAACTACATACATGTACGTTTTTTTTTAAAAAAGGGTGGGAGGAAACCGGAGCACCCAGACATAGGGAAAACGCACAAACAGCTGGCAGCGCCGAATTCGAACCTGGGTCAATGCTGCTGTAACAGCGTCACGCTTACCGTGAACCCTGAGCCAGACAGATGTTGCCCCCTTCCCTATTTTATGCCCTCTGCTCCATCAGATCCTGGATAGTCTTATGGAGGATAAGGGAGCACAGGAGAAAGTGGCATTGGAGGAGGTGGCAATGTCCACAGACACTCACTGTCTCTGAAGGGACTCTCTTTTGCTTCTTTCTCTTCTTGGTAGATCGTATGCACAGATGGATGTAGGTCACAAGGTGTGTGTATGTGTGTGTGTGTGTGCGTGCGTGCGTGCATGCGCCTAAACAAGAGAGTTAAGAGTGCAAATTCAATATCGTCAGGGCACTTAACTCTCATCCATGTGCCAACCAAACTCCAATACATGATCCTACCATGCATGCGTCAACCAAAGACTTGCGCATGCACACAGGAATCAAGATGTCTGCGCCAGCCTAAGGACCCCGGGACATCGACTAACAAACTAAGTAGGCACATTTTGGCTCTTACGTGCCCTGTATCCCTGTTCGAGTTTGTCAAATACAACATTTGATTAAAAAGTTTGCTTTAAGACTTTGGTACTCCATGCAAGCGGGCAAAATTCCAACTTGTGTCCATTTCGAGATACTACCAATCTTTCTGTCCCAATTACAGTCATAACTCAGGGGGAGTACCTGTATATTTCATTTTGGTGGCACAATTAGTGAAGTGGTTAGCCCATTGATATTACAGTGCCAGCAAACCAAGGTTTGAATCCAGTGCCGTCTATTAAGTGTTTATACGTTCTCCCTGTGACTGCGTGAGTTTTCTCCATGTGCTCTGGTTTCCTCCCACCCTCCAAAAACTAATGGGGGTTGTAGGTCAATTGGTGTATTTATGCAGTATGGGCTCATGTGAGCCTGTTATCATTTTGTATCTCTAAAATTAAAATTAAGAATAAAATGAACATGGTAGAAGCCATTTCAGACCATTGAAACCCATGCTGTCCTATTACACCCCAATTAGCCTGTCAACTCCATACACTTTTGGAGGTAATCAGATCATCCAAGGATAACCCACACAGGTCATGGGGCACAGAATCAATGGAACCTTAGCTGTGTGGATAAAAAAATCGCTTGTAGGAAGAAAACAGAGCAGTAGTGGAAGGAAAGTATTCTGCCTGGAAGTCGGTGACCAGTGGATCTGTTCTGGGACCTCTGCTCTTTGTGATTTTTACAAATGACTTGGATGAAGAGTCTGTAAGTTTGTGGGTGACATGAAGGTTGGAGGAGTTATGATTGGAGCTGAAGGTGGTCGAAGGTTACAAGAATATATAATTAGGATACAGAATTGGGCAGAAAAGTGGTAGGTGGGTTTCAATTCGGATAAGTATGAGGTGATGCAATTTGGAAGGACAGACCATAAGGTTGAGTACAGGGTTGGTCAGTAACTTAAAAGTGTGGATGAACAGAGGGATTTTGGGCTCCAAATCCACACATCCCTCAAAGTCGCTGCACAGGTTGATAGGATAGTTAAGAAGGCCTATGGGATGCTGGGATTCATTAATAGGGGAATTGAATTCAGGAGTAGAAAGGTCATGTTACAACTCCACAAATGTTTAGTAAGACCAAACATAGAGCATTGTGTTCCGTTCTGGTCACCTCATTATAGGAAGGATGTGGAAGCTATGGAGAGGGTGCAGAGAAGATTTACCAGGATGTTGCCTGGATTGGGAAACGAGTCCTATGAGGCAAGATTAGCAGAGTTGGGGCTTTTCACTTTGGAATGTAAAAGGATGAGAGGAGACTTGATAGATGTCTACAAGATTATGAGAGGCATAGATAGGGTGGACAGCCAGCACCTGCTTCTTAGGGCTGGATCAGCAAACACCAGAGGACATGTGCACAAAGTGAAAGGAGGGAAGATTAGGGGAGACATCAGGGATAAGTTTTTTTTTACACATAGAGAGTTGTGGGTGCCTAGAATGGCCATGCCTGGGATAGTGGTGGAAGCTGAAACATTGGGAGCATTTAAGAGACTCTTAGATACATTGATAGAAGAAAAATTGAGGGTTTTGGGGTAGGGAGGGTTTAGTACTTTTTTTTTAAAAGGAAGGAATATATGGGTCAGCATAACATCAAGGGATGAAGGGCCTGCACTGTGTGGCATTATTCTATGTTCTATGGGGAGAACATGCAATCTCCTTACAGACTGCAGTGGTTTTGAACCCGGCCTTCCGGTGCTGTGCTAACTGTGGCTTTGTGTGTGTTTACAGGCTAACAAACTTAAACAAATTCTGTGTGTTAATGTACATGACAATAAAGGAACCTTGAACTCACTGGTAGTTTCTGGCACCACATAAAGCTTGGCAGATTTAACCTTTCTGTGGCCACCTATTGTCTCCACCCAGAAGGTCAGGTTTTTGTTCAGGTAGAGGTCGTCTCGAGGCACAATGTAGGATGTTTCATTCCCCACCACAAACGACCTGCATATCTTGCATGTGTCACAGCTGTGGAAAGAGAACAAAGAAAAGACAAGGTTATATATAAAAAAAAGGAAGAAATGAATCAATATGTGGTCTTAGCAACTCATCATCACCAACGGCTGCTAGTGTGCCAAAAGTTCCCCTGATAGGTCATTCATTCATCCAGTTGTTTTGGGGTTTTCTGCCAAATGTCACATGCAGATGGCCACCACATCTCTTTTGGACATGAATGGAGTGCCAGTTGTTTATTGTTTTGAGAAGACTGAATCACCCAGCTCAGGGGCTGGTGATGTGCAGGATGAGCTCACATGGAAATGCTCTGTTGGTGCTTTCAGCACAGAGGTCTGAGGGACCGTTCCTCCTGACAGCTACGTCAATTGTAGGGCTAAATGTGATAGGATCAAATACCCAACTTGGGGACATGCTTTTCCATTTATCAGCATATCAATCAGACAGAATATCCCTCTAGCAGAAAAACCGTAGAACAATACAGCACAAAAACAGGTTCTTCGGCTCTTCTAGCCTGTGTTGAACTATTATTCTCACTAGTCCCACTCTCCTGCATCCCGACCAAAGACATCCATCTCCCTCCAATTCATGTATTTGTCCAAATTCATCTTAAAAATAACCACTTCAGCTGGCAGCATTTTACACCCTCCCACCACTCTGTGTGAAGAAGTTCCCTCTCATGTTCCCCTAAACTCTTCCCCTTTCACCCTTAATCCATGTCCTCTGATTTGTATCTTACCAACCCTCAGTGGAAAAAGCTGACTTAATTTACTCTGTCTAGAACCTCTATCAAATTTCCCCTCATTCTTCTATGCTCCAGGGAATAAAGTCCTAATCTGTTTAACCTTTCCCTGTAACTCAGTTTCTAAGTCCAGACAACATCCCAGTAAATCTTCTCTGCACTCTTTTCCTGTAGTTTAGGTGACCAAAACTGCACACAAATTTGGCCTCACCAATATCTCATACAATTTTACCATAACATCCCAATTCCTATACTCGATACTTGATTTATGAAGGCCAATGTGCCAAAAAGCTCTTTTTACAACCCTATCCACCTGTGATCCCACTTTCAGGGAATTATGTATCTGTATTCCCAGATTCCAGTTCTATGGCACTCCTCAGTGCCCTACCATTTTCTGTGTATGTCCTTTCCTGTTTGTCCTTCCAAAATGCAACACCTCACATGTGTGTGATCTTCATATCCATGTACCCCTGTCCAAGCAACCTCTGTACAGCTCTCGCATCTCATAAATCCAGGCCCTATGATCTCCACACCCACATAAATACTCTCTGTGTCCCATAGACTCTGACCTTGTGCCCCATTCACCTTGCCTTTGATCCGATTACCCCAAACCTCTTTATACTTTATCTATGTGCATCTTCATCCTATGCAACCAATCTGTGCCTGTACCCACAAAAAATTTCCAAATTTCACATCTGGATTTCTATCATTTTCTACTCCAAAAGTTGGGCAAAGATCTGACGCAGAAAACCATTCTGTAAATTCATGTCAGGTGAAGTCTTTGGACCTGGGAATTCATCTGTGGGCCTGGCCCTGTAGCTACCAGTGCAGACCCTGGCTCTGGGGCGGTGGGACTCACTCACCAGTAGCACAGCTGGTATTCTGCTAGATCCTTCCCTCTGTTCCAAGTGCATTGGAATGGCTTGTCCCCTTTCCAATGCCTATAACACATCAAACCTGAAGGTGCATTCGGTGTCCCTGTGAAAACAGCACCAGTGAGTTCGGAGCAAAACAAGAAAGTCTGCAGTCGCAGTAACTGAAGTACTGGAGAAACACAATGCTGGAGAAACAGCAGGTCAAACAGCAATGACAAGGCTTGAACCCTTCATCAACCCTTCATGAACAGAATGTGGGCGGACGCCCAAACAAATTGGTGGGGTGGAAGAGCAGAGTCCCACAGGCAGGAGCCAATAGGTGGTTAAAGGAGGTCACATTGGCAAACAAGGGGAGGGGGGGGTGGCTCTGTAATCTAGAGAGTGAAGAGGGTGGAGAGCTGAAGGAAAGAAGACAGAGGGACGGGGAAGAGAAGGAGAACAGCAAGTGGGCTAGCAGGAACTGAAGTCAATGTTAATGCCATCAGGTTGGAGAGTGCCCAGATGGAAAATTAGCCGCTGCGCCTCCAAGTTACAGGCTGGTGAATTAGTGCAGACGCAGAGTTAGCACGTGTATTGACCCTGACTGCACCGGTTTAGTTCTGGCTCAGGTGTGCATGAAAACCCTCTAATATTCATGAAATACTTCCAAAGTTAACTCAGATCAAGAGATTGAAGGTAGAGACCATCTCATTGTCAGAGGGTCAGTGCTAAGGGACTGCTGAACTGTTGTGGAAGAACACTACCCTTGTTGTACAAACTGCTTGAAAGAGGTCATGGGAACGGAATGTATTGCTGCGGAAGTTCTAAGATTTAGTAGAGACGAACTTCATTTGGAAATTCACTGCCATATCCCCACAGTGGGTTATGCTAGGGGACACCATTTTTCTAATCATCTTCAAGAAAGGAAGAAAATATCATATGTGGTCACTACTGAGAGATAGTCCTTGCTGTGTGCATCCAAATCGTGTTCTACCTCCTCCTGCTCCCAGTGGATAGAGGTGGTATTGGATTGCCAAATGAATTTGTCCATCGGTACGCACAATGGACAACGTGGTGAACAGAAAAGTCGAGACAGGCCGTGCACAGCTCTGCCAAGGGTAGAGGAAAGACGATGGGAGGCTCTGATCTCAGAAGGAGCTTCCAAGCACAGTGAGGGAACAGACAGAACGTGACCAGAAATCACCTGACATCCACACCCTAGTGGGGAGAGGGGAACTGACACATCAGGTTGGAGTGGAGAGGCATGATCAGGTTGAAGGAAGAAAGCCAGCAGGGTTGACAGAGCTTCACATCGACCTCTCAACAGCTGAAAGTGCTACTCATGGTTTTAATTACTCAGATCACAGAGACCACAAACTGCACAGATCAGCGGAAAATATAGCCCATCGCACATTAAAGCATCCGTTCCTCCGAGTGAATATTTCCTCACTGCTATTGCACTGCTATTGTAAATTCCCTTGACCCCAAACCTGTGAACAACAGCCAATATTCCGCTCCCACACAATGACGTGGAGTGAATTCACTGTGGCACATCATGTATTGCCGCACCCTGAGCCACACAATACCATCCATAGCTATCGTGTCCCAGTCAGCAACATTACTGCTAATCAGGCCACCACCAGCAGACAATGCACTCAGACAGATGACTTGCATCAATTCAATATACACTGACGCATGGCTCCCCTCAACATACACACACGCACACATGCGTGCACACACACACACAAAACCAAATACAATATACACTGACACATGACACAGACCTACATGCACACTCACATACAACTCATACCAATACACGATTCCCACAGCCATGCAACACATATCAATACACAACACTCACTGACACATGACACACACCAGCACACAACACACCAGCATGTAACACACTGACATACGACTCCCATTAACATCAACACAGGTTGCATCAGAACATGACCAATATGGAATGCACAATGACACATGGCTTGCACTAACTAACAATTCACGCAGACTCATGATTCAAACTGACATACAACCGACTCTGGCACATAACTAAAATAAAAGGTGCAAACACACAAATTATCCAAATCGTGACTCTGAATCACAAATCTCACCAGCTCATTATTTTCACCCATCACCTGACACACGCTACCACACTCTGGCTAACACATATTACACATCGACATTGATAGCAGCAGTCAACTAACAATGAGTAATAGATTCTCACTGATGTACCACCGCTGCTGTCCTGAGTGGCCCCATGAGGTGCTAGAGGAGCCCCAGAACAATCTCATGAGGTCCTAGAGCATCGCTCCAGTGATCTCCGGCAGCACTGCAACCCGCTCTATATGGTATACTGTTCATTCATTTCCTACCTGTAATCGCACTGCTGGATTGGTCATCTTCTTTGCAAGGCTGAGTGGAGAGGGTGCCAAGAGTATCTGCAGAATAAACATTGACCATTATTTGTTTCCCACTCTTTATTGCTTGTGAGAAGATGCAGTGAATAACTTGCTGGCCCTTTTAAGAGTCAGGAATCAGATAAAGGCCAGTCTAGGAAAGCATGGTGCATACCCTCCTTTGGAAACATAGTTGACAATCAATAGTTTACTTACTCATCATTATTAAGAATAATTAAGGTTCCAGATTAACAATTGCATAGAAATTTTACAGTGGCCATGGCAGGATTTGCTTGCGGATCCCTGGAGAATTAGTCCAGGCATCTAAATTACTTGTCTGGTAAATTAACCACTGCCCCACATCTGTACCCACCCTACCTTCAACCACCAGAATCTCCAGGTGCAAGAATAGGGTCAAACTGCAGCAGTTCAAGTGCAGTTGGGACTGGGCAGTAAAAACTCCAAGAGGCATCCATAGACACCAATGGACTCATTATTGAGTCATGAAACGGTAAATCTTTCTTGTTCATCCATTAATCTTGTAACACTCAACATTCAAGCCCCTTGATTATTTCCTCCCCTACCCACACCAACTCAATTATTACAGCTATACCAGGTATCCACTGTTTATAAAAAAGAATTTATATACAGAATAACAAGTACTTCAGTATAAGTTATATAATCCCTGCGATCACCTGTTATTTTGTGTGTAAAAACATTCCGAAACACTTGATTTTATTTGAGCATGTAGCACACACCCAGGTACTTATTATTCTGTCTCCAAACCCCTGAAACCCTTAATCATGTGCCAGATAGTAAATTTGCAATTTCTTTATGTGGACTTTCCTACTCACAATCTTTGGCTTGGCTTCGCGGACGAAGATTTATGGAGGGGGTAAAAAGTCCACGTCAGCTGCAGGCTCGTTTGTGGCTGACAAGTCCGATGCGGGACAGGCAGACACGGTTGCAGCGGTTGCAAGGGAAAATTGGTTGGTTGGGGTTGGGTGTTGGGTTTTTCCTCCTTTGTCTTTTGTCAGTGAGGTGGGCTCTGCGGTCTTCTTCAAAGGAGTTTCCTGCCCGCCAAACAATATTGCCAACTGATCATCAGTCAAAGACTGAGTAAAAATTTCAGAGAAAGGAAAGAAAAGTGAAAATTAAGAAAAAGGTGAAAAGGATCAACAGGAAGATGAGAACTTTTATGAGCATATAGCTATAACTCAGGAGTATAAAAAAATAAATTAGTGGCAACAAGTTTTAATCATTACTGGTGAAGTCTCAATGTTGAATTTAGATGCCTGTGAGAGTGAGGCTGTTTAATTGTCTCTTCTGGGACACCTTCACACATCATGGAACAACTTGTATGGGGGGGGGGGGGGTTTAAACAATTCAGGGAGAGTCTTTACATTTGCTGCTTTGAATAATCTAGATTCCGGCAACCTTATCCACACAGCAGTTCACATACCCAATGGGCAGACTGAACCTAGTGAGATCCTAGATCCCAACAACAAATTCAGCCAATGGAATGATCGATCCCTAATTACCAGTAATAATTATTCCAGTTCAAGGCCATTTTTCTTTCCACCACAATTTGCAACATTCTTAGACAAACATCTCAAGACCCCTTAACTCTCCTGTGACCAATGGCCCGGACCAGCTCCAATGATTCAACCCCATTCAACATAAAAAAAACTTACCAAAATCCTCAATCTTTGATGTTGCCTTTTTGGTTCACATTTTTTTTTAACCCTTCCTATCTTCCTTAATTAATTTTCTACAATCCTTGGCACTTCTCAGTCCCAAACTTCACTGCCCCCCTCTCTCGAATCTCTCTTTATTCTCAGAACACATTGCTTCCTTGCTGCCTGGGTATTCATTTTATACTTCATCCACCTCAGATCCAAATAGCCCCCTTTCTACATTGAATGTCTATTCTCACCAATCAGGCCTCCTGATCTTTAACTTGCACTCTTTTGCAATTGTTGTCTATATTAGCATCAGTTTACAGTCCACTTTATTTCCATGTTGAAGTAGGGAGCTAGCCTGGTAATATATAAATGTAAAGAAGCACCTTTACTGCAGTATTCCTTGTATCTGGGACTGTTGAATTCACCAATATATTGCACCTCCTTTAACATATCACAAACTTTGCAACCCATTCCCACTGCTAATGCACTATTATATTTCATTCTTAAATTTTATCGTTTCAGATTTTTACGATGACTCATCCCTCCCTCTTGTTTAATTACTGTAATAACTTGACTCCTCTATTTATAAGAACGCACAAAATATAGGTATGTGGTTTAAGCATATACATATATAGACATTTGGGAACACTCTAAAGAGGCATACTTTCATAGAAGTTCAAATACAATGCTGGAGAAACTCAGCAGGTCAGTGTACTTTAAGGTACATAAACCAACATTTCGGGCTCGTGCCTTTCATTAAGGTATGAACAAGACGTTGGCAGGTGCAGGCTGAGTTTTTCCAGCATTGCGTTTGTATTTAAATCATGGTGTCTGCAGAATTTTGTATTTTACTCCACACTTTCATACAGAACAGTACGTTCCACAATATTAGCAAATGAAGAAAGCAAACACACATAGAAGGCAGCAGCATACTGGTTAGATTACTGATCTATAGTTCGGAGACTGCTATGGTGAGAGTCAAATTTACATCTTCATTAATAATCATGAATTTAATTCAGTTAAGTTGATCTGGAATAAAGTTAATATTGGTACCAGTGACCATGAAACTAGCAGATCACTGATTAAAAAAAAAAATTGGTTCACCAATGTCCTTCAAGGGAGGAAGTCTGCCTGCATGCAAGTCCGGACAACAATGAGAGATGAAACACCCTCGAGAATGGCCCAGCAAGCACAAATGGGGGTGTTAAAAAATTCATTGGCCATTCTGGTTAAAAAAAAATCACATCTACTAATTGAATTTTAATAAATCGTACATCAATGTGATGTAGTATTAACCATCTCCAAGTTATATACTTAATCAGATTATGAATGGGTCCCCTTCAAAGGTTGACACCATCCTAACACATTCTGCTGATTGCTTGAACACAGATTTCAGAAAGAACTCATCTTTAAAATCTTGTGGTTATTTGATAAACTCATTCTCTTTAAGTATTTTTTAATCTGATAATTCTACGCAGCACTTTGCTTTCACTTCTGGTGTGTGAGATACAAGACCACATGGCAACAACAATACTTATCACCCACTTACCTCTGAATAGTAGCATTGAGAAAGGTAGCAGCAGAAACAAGACCATTTCTTCAACGTTGCTGCAGGTTGTGGAACAAATGAGGCGAGCGGTGTTAATGCTGAGCTCACATCTCACCCAACTATCTCCTTTGATGCTACTTCCTGAGTATAACTGACATGAGGCTCAACCCAGCCTTCCTCAATGGTCAGGAGTGACAATGGAACACACCAGATTATGAGACCTGCAGGGACGCTAGGGAACGGGATGGAAGGGTGTGGAGAACTTTTGACAAGAAATTCGATGGAGACTTTTTTTGGCTTATTGAAATGGAGAACTGAATTATCCGACGGGAAACATGACAATGACCATTTCTGGATTGTTCTGTGCCTTTTTGTAAATACCTCTGAGCAATCCATTTGGTTGTCAAACAGGGCTCCAGTGCCTTTCTCTGTGCCTTTTGGAGTAGTGGAGGGATGGATGTGGGGATGTTGGAACAAATGCTACTAGAAGTAATGTCCTTTGAACCTCTTGGCAAAAATAGATTTAAATACCATGTCAGATTAAGATGCTTGTAGGTTTCCCTGCCAACACATCCCCTGCCACCTAACTCCACACTTAGAGTGCCGACCACTGGAAACACCTGATGGTCTCATCTTCACCAATTATCCCAATATCCTAAACACCAAGGCCCAAAGCACTGATATTAAATTCTACAGTTAAATTTATATGCTATTAAAACTTATTGGAGTAACATTCACCATGACAATACTGGATGGTTTAACAACTTTCTTCAAAGAAGGAAATTCTGCCTCTCTTACTCAGTGTGGCCTGTATGTGATAACAGACCCACAAGCTGGCTGCTTTGTTCAGATGACTAATTGGAGATGGACTAATTAATGCTGGAGACTTAATTAGTGGAAGACTCCAAACAATGCTGCTCAACCTGCAGATAGTGTTTACCTGGGTCTGGAAGTATTATCTTAGAATGTTATATTCAGCTGGACTGCCTCCTCCTCCTCCTCCTCCTGGAAAGATATGCGTAGAGGAATTATTTTTGACCATACATTGGGAGGATGGTGGAGATAAGACTGTCATCCATCCTCTTCTGGAATGGTATGAGGTCACCAATAGCCCTGAGCAGAAAGCCCTGCAAAAGCCCAAGACATCACAGACCAAAGCCTCCCCACCATCGAGATCCATAGAACATAACAGCACATCAACAGGCCCCTTCGGCTCTTCTAGTCTATGCTGAATCATATTTTTTGCCTAGATCCTCTGATCTACGCCCAGTCCATAGCCCTCCATACCTCTCCCATCCACGTACCTGTCATCCACAGGGAACACTGCCATCGGAGAGCAGCAGCCATCATCAAGGATCCACGCCACCCACCACACGCTCTGTTCTCACTGCTACCATCAGGAAAGAGTTATTGGTGCCAGAAGGCTTTGGACCACCAGGTTCAGGAACAACTGCTTCCCCCTCCACCATCAGACTCCTCAACAACAAACTCAATCAGAGACTCATTTAAGGACTCACTTTTTCAAGTTATTTATTAATTTTTCTCTCTGTATTGCACAGTCAGGTTGTTTACATTTCTTTATTTGTTTACCTTCTTGAGTACAGTTTTCTGCCTTGCCTGCAGGAAAATGAATCTCAGGGTTATATATGATGCAAGTTTTTTTTTATTACGGTTCTTTTTTAAAAAATTTTTAAATTTTTTAAATTTTTCACACTATAAACCATATTTATCAAGATACATACATTTCTTTCTTAAATATATAGTGTCGTTTTCTTCACCCCCCTTCCCTGCTCTCCTCCCTCCCTCCCTACCTCCCCTCCCATTTATTTAAAGTTCAGAATATAAGATACATTAAACCCGTCAAACAATGTTGTCACACAATAAAAATAAACAAGAAATTCCACTGAGTCAGTTCTTTTCATTCTCTTCTCCTTCTGTCATTTTAGGTGGTAGATGTCCACGGTAGGTTTTCTCTATTCTGTTTCATGTATGGCTCCCATATTTGTTCAAATATTGTAATGTTATTTCTTAAATTATATGTTATTTTTTCTAATGGAATACATTTATTCATTTCTATATACCATTGTATTCTCAAGTTATCTTCTAATTTCCAGGTTGACATAATACATTTTTTTGCTACAGCTAGTGCTATCATAACAAATCTTTTTGTGCTCCATCCAAATCGAGTCCAAATTCTTTGTTTTTTATGTTACTTAGGAGGAAGATCTCTGGGTTTTTTTGGTATATTGCTTTTTGTGATTTTATTTAATATCTGGTTTAGATCTTCCCAAAATTTTTTCACTTTCTCACATGTCCAGATTGCATGAATTGTTGTTCCCATTTCCTTTTTACAACAAAAACATCCGTCAGATACTGTTGGCTCCCATTTATTTAACTTTTGAGGTATAATGTATAGCCTGTGTATCGTGTTTATTGTATTTCTCATAGTTCCGGAGCATAACTTCTCCCATGTTTCATTCTTTATCTTTATGTTTAGATCTTGTTCCCATTTTTGTTTAGTTTTACCATTTGTTTCCTCATTCTCCTTTTCTTGTAGTTTAATATACATGTTTGTTACAAATTTTTTGATTATCATTGTGTCTGTAATCACATATTCAAAATTACTTCCCTCTGGTAACCTCAGACTGCTTCCCAATTTGTCCTTCAAGTAGGATTTCAGTTGGTAGTATGCCAACACTGTATCGTGAGTTATATTTTATTTATCTTTCATTTGTTCAAAGGATAATAATTTATTTCCCGAAAAACAATTTTCTATTCTTTTGATCCCTTTTTTCTCCCATTCTCTAAAGGAAAGGTTATCTATTGTAAAAGGGATTAGCTGATTTTGCATCAGTATTAGTTTTGGTAGTTGGTAATTTGTTTTATTCCTTTCTACATGAATCTTCTTCCAAATGTTGAGCAGATGATGCAATACTGGAGAATTCCTACGTTGTACCAATTTTTCATCCCATTTATATATGTTCAGGTATCTTCTGCCCTATTTTATCTAGTTCTAATCTAGTCCAATCTGGCTTTTCCCTTGTTTGATAAAAATCTGATAGGTATCTTAATTGTGCGGCTCTATAATAATTTTTAAAGTTTGGTAGTTGTAAGCCTCCTTCTTTAAACCATTCTGTTAATTTATCTAGTGCTATCCTCGGTTTCTCCCCTTTCCATAAAAATTTCCTTATTATTTTCTTTAGCTCCTTGAAGAATTTCTCTGTTAGACGTATTGGTAATGACTGAAATAGGTATTGTATCCTTGGGAAAATGTTCATTTTAATACAGTTTATCCTTCCTATCAGTGTTAGTGGTAAGTCTTTCCAATGCTCTAAGTCATCTTGTAATTTTTTCATTAATGGATAGTAATTGAGTTTATATAGATGGCCGAGGTTTTTATTTATTTGTATACCTAGGTATCGGATTGCTTGCGTTTGCCATCTGAATGGTGATTCTTTCTTAAATTTTGAGAAATCCGCATTATTCATTGGCATTGCTTCACTTTTATTTGCGTTGATCTTGTACCCCGATACTTCTCCATATTCCTTCAATTTCTTATATAATTCTTTTATTGATATTTCTGGTTCTGCTAAGTATATTATAACGTCATCTGCAAATAGACTGATTTTATATTCCTTGTCTTTTATTTTTATCCCTTTTATTTTATTTTCTGTTCTTATCAGTTCTGCTAGTGGTTCTATGGCTAACGCGAACAATAAGGGAGATAGTGGGCATCCCTGCCTTGTTGATCTGCTTAAGTTAAATTGTTTTGATATATATCCATTTACTGTCAATTTCGCCAATGGCCCCTTATATAATGCTTTAATCCAATTAATATATTTCTCTGGTAAGCTGAATTTTTGTAGTAATTTGAATAAATAATTCCATTCTACTCTGTCAAAGGCCTTCTCTGCGTCTAAAGCAACCGCTACTGTTGGAGTTTTATTTCATTCTACTGCATGAATTAAGTTAATAAATTTACAGATATTGTCTGTTGTTCGTCTTTTTTTAATAAATTCAGTTTGGTCTAGATTTACTATTTTTGGTACATAGACGGCTAATCTGTTTGCTAATAGTTTAGCTATTATCTTATAATCTGTGTTAAGTAAAGATATTGGTTTATATGACGCTGGTGCGTGTGGATCTTTCCCTGTCTTTGGTATTACTGTATTTATTGCTGTTTTGCATGAATCTGGTAAGCTTTGTGTTTTATCAATCTGGTTGATTACTTCCAGAAGAGGAGTAATTAGTAAATCTTTAAGTGTTTTATAGAATTCTATTGGGAATCCATCCTATCCTGGTGTTTTATTGTTCGGTAGTTTTTTTATTATCTCCTGTATTTCTTTTATTTCAAATGGTTTTGTTAATTTATTTTGTTCCTCTGTTTGTAATTTCGGTAGTTCAATTTTAGTTAAAAATTCATCTATTTTGTCTTCTTTCCCTTCGTTTTCAGTTTGATATAATTGTTCGTAGAATTCTCTGAAGTTTTCATTAATCTCCATTGGATTGATATGTGATTTGCTTGTCTTTTTTCCTTAATGCCAATACCATTCTCTTAGTTTATTCTGTCTTAAGCTGCCACGCTAGAATTTTGTGTGTTTTTTCTCCTAGTTCATAATATTTCTATTTTGTCTTCATTATGTTCTTCTCCACCTTATATGTTTGTAGAGTTTCATATTTTATTTTTTATCTGCCAATTCTCTTCTTTTAGTTGTGTCTTCCTTCATTGCTAATTCTTTTTCTATATTTGCTATTTCCTTTTCCAACTGCTTTGTTTCCTGATTGTAGTCCTTCTTCATCTTAGTTACATAACTTATTATTTGCCCTCTGATGAATGCTTTCATTGCGTCCCATAGTATAAACTTATCTTTCACTGATTCCGCATTTATTTCAAAGTACATTTTAATTTGTCGTTCAATGAATTCTCTAAAATCCTGCCTTTTAAGTAGCATGGAGTTTAATCTCCATCTATACATTCTTGGTGGGATGTCCTCTAACTCTATTGTCAATAACAGGGGTGAGTGCTCCGATAATAGTCTCGCTTTATATTCCGTTTTCCTAACTCTCTCTTGCATGCGAGCTGATAACAGGAATAGGTCTATTCTTGAGTATGTTTTATGTCTACCCGAATAATATGAATATTCCTTTTCCTTTGGGTGTTGTTTCCTCCATATAATCAAAAGTTGCATTTCTTGCATTGATTTAATTATAAATTTGGTTACTTAGTTCTTTCTGTTAATTTTTTTTCCCAGTTTTATCCATGTTTGAATCCAAATTAAGGTTAAAATCCCCTCATATTAGTATGTTCCCTTGCGTGTCTGCTATCTTCAAAAAGATATCTTGCATAAATTTTTGATCTTCTTCATTAGGTGAATATACATTGAGTAAATTCCAAAACTCCGAATATATCTGACATTTTACCATTACATATCTCCCTGCTGGATCTATTATTTCCTCTTCTATTTTGATTGGTACATTTTTATTGATTAATATAGCTACTCCTCTAGCTTTTGAATTATATGATGCTGCTGTTACATGTCCTATCCAATCTCTCTTTAATTTCTTGTGTTCCACTTCAGTTAAGTGTGTTTCTTGTACGAATGCTATATCAATTTTTTCTTTTTTCAGTAAATTTAACAGTTTCGTCCTTTTGATTTGGTTATGTATTCCATTAATATTTAAAGTCACATAGTTCAACATAGCCATTTCATACTTTGTTTATCTTTCCTTTCCCTTTCCTCATCTTCACCTTTCCTTCTTATCCATTTCTGCTTTCTTTTTTTGAACACATTATAAGACAACATTTCTAAAACATAAAATATTTCCATTATTCTCCTATCTAAATTTCCTTTAACCCCACTATCCCCTCCCCTTCCTGAGTTGCCCTTTGTCCCTTGTTAGGCAACCACATCTCCGCTCTCCATTTGGATTTGCGAATTCACTCGCAAGCGTCAACTGATTTCGCAGTGACCGTAATTCTTCCCCACCCAGCCCCCCCCCCCCCGAAAAGATTTTAATCTTCATATATAACAAAGGTCACTTTCTTAATTCCCCCCATACTTCCTTTCTTCCCTTTCTTTCCCTTCTTAGTTCTTACCTATACTCTATTTTTTTTATATATACATACACACATACATATAGTTTGTGGTCATTTTTGTTCTCGTTACATGTCTTAATCTCTCTGTCTGTTTTGTAATTATTCTGCAAATTTTCGTGCTTCCTCCGGATCCAAGAATAGTCTGTTTTGCTGCCCTGGAATAACTATTTTAAGTACCGCTGGATACTTTAGCATAAATTTATATCCTTTTTTCCATAGGATCGTTTTTGCTGTATTAAACTCCTTCCTCTTCTTCAGGAGTTCAAAACTTATATCTGGATAGAAAAAAATTTTTTGACCTTTGTATTCCAGTGGTTTTTTGACTTCTCTTATTTTCCTCATTGCTTTCTCCACTATATTTTCTCTTGTTGTATATCTTAGGAATTTTACTAGAATGGATCTTGGTTTTTGTTGTGGTTGTGGTTTAGGGGCTAATGTTCTGTGTGCCCTTTCTATTTCCATTTCTTCCTGTAATTCTGGTCTTCCTAGGACCATGGGGATCCAATCTTTTATAAATTCTCTCATATTCTTGCCTTCTTCATCTTCCTTCAGGCCCACTATCTTTATATTATTTCTTCTATTATAATTTTCCATTATATCTATCTTCTGAGCTAACAGCTCTTGTGTCTCTTTAGCTTTTTTATTAGATTCTTCTAATTTCTTTTTTAAGTCATCTACTTCCATTTCTATGGCTGTTTCTCGTTCTTCCACCTTGTCCACTCTTTTTCCTATATCTGACATGATCATCTCTAATCTATTCATTTTTTCTTCTGTACTTTTTACTCTTCTTTTTATTTCACTGAATTCTTGTGATTGCCATTCTTTTACTGATTCCATATATTTTTTAAAAAAAATATATCCATGTACTTGCCCTTCCCTTCATCTTCCATTTCTCTGTGTTCTTCCTCTTCTTCTTCTGAGTCCACTCCAGGATCTGTGTCCTTTATCTCTGTCTCTTCTGGTTTTCTTGTTGGTTTGTTTGTTTTATTTTGTTGGGTATTTTTACTAAAAGTGTCTTGATGCTGGTCTTCTTCCTCTGGGTTGGTCATCTGTTGTTTCTTTGATTTCTTTTTACTCTCTTCTTTCTTACCTCGTTATTTTCTGTGTTTTTGTCTTGCTGCTTTGTTGTGGTTGTCAATTTCAGCTGTGGAGATCAACTCCTCAGCTGGTCCCCCCTCCCGTCAATGTTATTCGCGCATGCGCGGTTGGCTCTGTGAGCCATTTTTGTAGTCCCGAGTTTGTGGCTTCAACTGACCTCAGGGAGTGGGCTTCTCTCTCCACGGCGGGCCTCCTCGCACAGGTAAGGCCTTCACCTTCTTCTTCCAATGTCTTTTCTTCTTCTCTTCGTCCCGTTGCTTTTGGCTTTTCTTTCTTCGCTGCCATTTTCTCCACACCTTTACTTTCACTTTATTTTGGTTTTTGTGTTTGTGCCTTTGTTTTTTCACTGTCCTTTTTTACTTTTCCGGAGAGGGCTGGAGTTCCCCAACCGGCCACTACTCCATCACATGACTCCCTTCTTAGATGCAAGTTCATCAAACTCTGGGGTCAGAGTTTGCCTCCCACCTGTCTTGAAAGGTCCTGTTTTCTGTCTTTCGTTTGGCCATTTTTCGTAAGGGGTTTATTACATGTGAGTTAGGCGACAGGTCACAGATGTTAATGAAAGTAAACAGAGGAGGTAGGGGCGATTAGTGGGCTGACACTAACGCATTTGCAAAGCATTCTGGGATTTGTAGTATTAGCTGTGCATGCGCTATACTGGCGCGGCGGCCAGCGGGCCAGCTCTAATACATATTTGATATGATCTTGCGGGCCAAATATAATTATATAACGGGCCAAATTTAGCCCGCTGGCCTGAGTTTGACATGTGTGTTCTACAACTCCTATTACCAAAAATGAGCAAAATTCCACAACCTTTATTCTAGAAGTTTCAGTTAAATTCCATCTCTTCACAGAGGAGAGAGCTCAGGTTTGAAGTGGGTGAAGAGGGCTTCCTGAACAACTAGGCTCAGGTTCTGAGGCTCTGCTTCCTTGTTCTACGCTCCTGCCGCCAGAGGGGGCGCTTCCTCTCTCAATTCCATCAGCTTTTTAGTTCGACTCCCTTAGTCTACATAACTCAGCTGGATACAAATCTTATCTGTGTAATGTTTTCTCACAACTGGAGCTTTTGATCTAAGGCTTCTTTTCAGTGTATTTGCTTTTTACACTCCCTGAGACCATTCTCTCCTTCCTGGGGACACAAAAGACTGCAAGCTTGATTAAAAACAGAAATGCTGGAGGAACTCATCTGGTCTCACAGCATCCGTAGGTGGTAAAGATATATTAGCAACATTTTGGGCCCTCAGCCCTTCTTAGAGGTATAAGGAAAAAGCAGGCGGGCATCAGAATTAAAGACTAGCGAGAGAAAGGGGAAAGAATGTAATGGCACATAAGGTGTCAATTGGATACGATAAGAGGAAAGGTGAGAATTGATTTTGGCTCTGTGCAAGGAGACAGAGGGAAAAGGGGAGGGAGAGAGAGAGAGAGAGAGAGAGAGAGACAGAGCTGAGGGAAAGACAACATGGGGAAGAGGATGGGGGGGGGGTTAACAGAAACTGGAGAAGTCCATGTTAATGGCATCCAGGAGCCCCAACAGAAGATGAGGCGTTGTTCCTCCAATTTGTGGGTGGTCTCAGTTGAGCAGTGCATGAGGGCATGGACAGGCAGGCATGTCGGCAAGGGAATGGGACGGGGAAGTGAAATGGTTGGCAACTTAGGAGGTCCTTGCTATTGTGATGGACAGAGCCAAGGTGACATCCCACTCTGCGCCCAGTCTCTGCGATGTAGAGGTAACCACAACAGGAGCTCCAGGTGCAGTAGGTGACCCCTGCAGATTCACTGAATCAGGGTCTCAACCAGAAGCTGGAGGAGCTCAGCTGATCAGGCAGCTTCCATGAAGGAAATCATCAATCAGGATTGTTTGCTCAGAATATCAGCATCTGCACTGCTTGTGCTTAGCTAGGGGAACTCAATGGATCAGGCAGCAGCTGTGGCGGCGGAGAGATGGTTGATGTTTTGGGCTGAGATCCAGAATCGAGACAATTGCAAGGTTTTGACCTGAATCATCAATCATCTCTCCTGCCTCCATAGGCATCCTTATGATGCCCGACTTGCTGAGTTCCTCCAGAATTTTTTTTTTAAACCTCCTTCCTTCCTGGGGTGCACTACCCTCAAATTGATGATCAGAAGAGATAAACAAACTGTGAACGCGCAAATGTAAGGTACAATTGGCCGCTTATCTGAACATCAGTCGCATCCTGCCATTTGAAGCTGGTATCCATTAGGTACTCCCATCAATGCCTCCTGTCCTCCAACAAGTTCCCCAGGGGTTCATCCATATCTTCACGATTCCTCACACAGATTTTCATTAAATGCTTACAGGACTGGAAGTAACATCTGTAGAAGCTCCCTTACAAGTTGGACAAAGCCCAGCCTTTACAAATCCATGCTGACTTCTACAACCAGCAGACTCATTCTTATACTCAGTTATTCTGTCAACTAGAACAAGTTCACATAACTCCCAGTGGAGAAAATAACCTGGAGGCACAAGAGAGTCATTTATTTCCTACCACTACAATCATATCACTGATTTACCCATTTATTTTGATTGTGTTGGCTGTTTTTAAACTGGTATATTGAACTGGCTTACACTTGCTCAGTCACAACACTCCAATAGACCCAGAAATTCCATGCATAAATCATTTATTCTTTGAAACAAATAGTGATATTATAACTCAATGTTAAGTTTATTGACATCTGATTGTACAAGTACAACCTGACGAAACAGCGTTCTCCAGTCCTTAGTGCAAAGTATGCAGACAGACATCACACACATACATAATAAACAATACATCGCCAGGACAAGTATTTCATCTATACGAATAACTAAATAAATATTGTTTTGAACATATGAGAGTCTCAGATGGTTAGTGTGAACAGTTCTTTTGGTTGTTCCGCATTCTCACTGCCCGTGGGAAGTACCTCACCCATACATAGAGAGATTGGGAAAATAAGGATTGAATTAAAAATAATTTCTAAACAATTTCAAACACTTTAACACTTTGGGCTCCGTGCCCCTGTTTCCAGGGACAACCAACAAGTGCATACACTCAATGTCCCAGTTTTCAGCGAGTACCAACAAACACATATTCTCTGTGTTCCTGTTTTCTGGGACTGATTTTATACTCAACCACCAGCTGGTTTGTACTGGTGTTCATGCTGTAAGCTTACCCATGGACTCTGTCCTGGGAAGATATTATGAAAGGTCAAAAATGGCCGGAGTCCAAAGGGTTAATGCAAAGACAAAATGGAGTTAAAGTCTGATAATCCAGCTCTTTGGTGAAGCTGTGTCAGCAAATTTTACAGACCTATGGATGTTACTTGAGCAGGTAAGGTAGTATTTATAGGGGATAATTAGATAAAAGCATGAAAGGAAAAACAGTTTCAGAGATAGCAGGGGAGGAGTAAAAGTTTCTTGGAGAGTTCTTTCAAAATGTTGGCACAGATTTGATTGGATGAAAAATCTCTTTCTCTGCCATCAAACCCAATGAAAATGAAGTTCATTTGTTCGGGCATCGAGCTGCTTGAATGGGTCAGGCAGCATCCACAAGGAGAGATGGCCAGTCGATGCTTCAGCTTGGAAAGCTTCATCAAGAATAAACAGGCAGTGATATTACTTAATTGAAAGGGGAAAGCAGCTCTGATTCTCTATTGTGAAGTCCAGCTCCCTCCCCCACACTTACAAACATATCTCCTCCCTTTCCCCCATCATATACGTAATATCAACTGGTTTTTGCTTCAGTTTTGATAAAGCATCCTGACCCAAAACATTGACTGACCTTTTCTACCCACAGATGCTACCTGACTTGTTGGGTTCTTCCGGCAACTCATGGAGAGGTTGAGCAAATGTAAATTCTTGGGAGTCACTATCTCAGAGGATCTTTCCTGGACCCAACACACCAATGGCATCGTGAAGAAATCAATTTGTTTCAACTTGCGATAAATTCTACTTACAATGTGAGTCCTGGAAGTGAACCCTATCGTAAATCGGGGTCTACCTGAATCTCTTTCCCAAGGAGTTTGCGGAGGTTTGTTATGACATCAGAAACCTTGGGAAATTTCTAGAGGTGTGGTGGAAAGTGTGCTGACCGGATGCATCACAGACTGGTATGGGGACACCAATACCCCTGAACGCAAAGCCCTGCAAAATGCAGTGGACATACCCCAGGACATCACAGGCAAAACCCTCCCCACCATTGAGAACATCTATGGGGAACACTGTTATCAGAGAGCAGCAGCCATCATCAAGGATCCACACCACCCAGCACACACTCTGTTTTCACTGCTGCCATCAGGAAAGAGGTCTAGGAGCCACAAGACTCACACCACCAGGTTCAGGAACGGCTACTCCCCCTCCACCATCAGACTCCTCAACAACAAACTCAATCAGGGACTCATTTAAGGGCTCTTACTTTTGCACTTCATTGATATTTTTCTCCTCTCTGTATTGCACAAAGTCTGTTTTTTTTAACATTTCTTTATTTATTTACATGGGTACACTGTGTACAGTTTTATGCATTACCAATAAGTGGTAGTTCTGCCTCACCCGCAGGAAAAGGAATCTCAGGGTTGTAGTGGTCATGTATCTGCCCTGACAATAAATCTAAATCTGCTTGCTTAAAGTTCCAGCATCTGTAGTCTTTGTGTTTGTGTTTCAAAATTGAGTCATTGCATAGGTGTTAAGGGCCAGATGAGGGAGCTCTCGCTATGCGACTGGGTGAACATTGGCCTGACTGAGAACATCCACCATCTGAATGTGGTTAGATCAAGGCCACAGTTATTGATGCTACTGTTTCAATGGGAAACAGCAATAGGGTTCAAGGTGATGTTCCCATCTCCACCACCTTTCCCATGCTCTGCTTCATCAGATTCATTTGCACCAAACTGAGGATAGGATTGTCATATTGAGAGGGTCTGCATTTTTTGGAGTGCAGTAGAATGATCTTATGAAACATACAAGATCCAGGGGTGGGCTGGGGGAAACAGGACACCCTTAACAGGATTGCCTCCATTATCACATTCAACACTGACAGTCTGCAATGATATGTACACAGTCCACCACACCTATACAACCAAATATAGTTTCAACTCCATCTACAAGTTCACTGATGACTCCACAGTCATAGCCAGGTGCCCAACATCTGCACCTGCCATCTTGTGGTCTTTCCCTATCCCTGTCTTTTTCTAATTTCCTGCTTTGATCTTGCCTGCTCAATTTCCTTATTTGTTCCTTATTCTATATCACTCTGAAGCATTTCAAGTTTTCCCATTCCTTCAGCCCACCCCTGTCTCTGCGTTTTCCCTCTTTCCACTCTTTCACTCTACTGTTCTATGCCATCTTCCTATCTTACAGAGGAAGATTGTGGACTTGATCCTGCAGCCTGTCACAAACTGATCTACCTGGATACTCCCTCCTCTTCCCCACACTGATCTTTCTATATTGTTAAACCTTTAGTTCACCATTTACACCGTCGAAAAGCCCTCAGATATCTCCTTTGGTTCTTCTAATAGGTAACCCACCCTTATTTACCCAGAGTAAATTCCCCCCCAGAGTCAGCGACCCTTTCTACCTTTCCCCATTATTTAACCCTTTATTGGTTGTTTTGGGGCTTTAGAGCTGAATATGATCCGGAATAATTCCACATTCTGCTCCCATGATGCAGTTGTACCCCCTCTCCTCTCAATTAATTTATCTATTTATTTATTTATTTTACACACTACAAACCCTTCCCTTTCTAATTTTAAGTTATTTGGTTCTAACCTTTAATTATCAGCTGCAAAAACGTTCAGAGACAGGTTAACAGCAACACAAGACAATGCAGGTGGTAATAATCTGGAACAAAAAAAATGTCTACTTAGGAACTCACCGGATTGAGCAGCATCTGTGGGGGGGTGGGTGGGTGGGGGGTGGGGAGAAAGGAATTGTCAATGTTTCATGACAAAACCCTTCAAGGGTTCAAAACATACAAGGACAATTGGGCAGCACAAGCTCATGGGCTGAAAGGACCCGTTAGTTCAAGATGCAAGTTGAGTCCATGATAAATATGGTTATTTCATATTGATTGAGGATCTTTCTAAGTTCCGTCTATTCTCTCTCTCTTTCTCATCCTCCTTCTGCTTCTTCTCTCCCTCTCTTCTCTCACACTCTCCCCTTTCCCACTTTCATCTCTCCCACTCCCTCTTCTAATGGAATTTCCTCCTCAATCCCCCACACCCACACATTTCCTTCCCATCTATCTCTCTCTCTCTCTGATGCTGCCTCCTTCCTTCCTGCTGGCATTATTGCTCCAGGGGATCTGTGGCAGATGGGACAGACTGCCTCTCTCCCACTGTCAATTCCTTCTTCCGGCAAAGAGCAGGAAGTTGGGCACGGAGGCTGGGAGGGGATCGGGCACAGAGGCATGACTGTTCTACTGAACTTAAGAAAGCCTGATGTCACACAGAGATCTTCTGCATCTCAATCAGTTCCAGTACTGGCACCGGCAGGCAGCTGGCACCATCCATCACTGAGGACAAAACAAGCATTCCAGAGCAACAGAGTCCAGAAAAAAAGAGGCACAGATGTCAGAGCTGTTAAGAGAGGAGTGTTACAGTGAGGGGTGTGGGGTAGCAGGTCCAGAGCAGTTGATTACCTGGACACTGGCACGTACCAGTTACATAATTGTTGAAGCATTACCAGAAGAAAGGATAAAGTCAGGAGATGTGTGGGAATGTGTGTTCCACTGTACTCCTCAGTGCCCACCATGTGCCATGCTGTGCTAGGTATATTTCCAATGCCCTCATTAAGGACCTCCCCCCACCATATATTTCCAGTGGGTTTAATATTCCTTCCAATTTATTCCGAATAACTGACCAGGTCTTTTCCTAGAGTATGCTCGGTGAGCATAATCTGTGCCCATTTTATGGTCCAGTGTGTCCATACTGAGGCTCAGTTCAAAGTCAAAACTGATTCAAATGACAGGATTATGTTCTATATCTGAAGTGGTGAATGTGGGCTCAATTTTAACCTTTAAGAATTTGAACAGGTACCTGGATGGGAGGGGTATGTACTGGGTGCAGGTCAGTGAAGACTAGGCAGAATAATAGTTTGGCACAGACTAAAAGGGCCGAGGGGACTGTTTCTGTACTGAAATGTTCTATGGTTTGCACACCAGGGAGCTTCTACCACTCTGCTTCACTTTTCAACACTGCCCTCTGACAATAAGACTGGAAAATGTGGACCACCTCAATATCTCAAGAGCTTCCTCCCAGAGAAGGCAGACATCCACACTGAAATTCTTCCATACCTTTGGTGCACCAGTATTCTGTAAAATGGGGCATAAAAGCAAGGTTTAAGATTTGGTGATCCCATCTACTTCTGTCTCATGGACTTCTTACCGCAGTTGCACCTCTAGGCACCTGTGGGACACCACCAACACCATGCAATCCACTGGCAGAATAAGTGAACCAACATCACAGTCCATATCAACATTCCAGGCACAGTGAGTCGTTCACACCCTGCTACCAAACTCCTGAAATGATTACTTTCTTCCAAGCAACAGACAAATGCTGGAGGAACTGAGAAGGTCAGGCAGCATCCAGGGAAGATGATAGACTATCAGTGTTTTGGGCCAGAACCCTTAATTGGAACTGATTCTGATGAAGGGTTTCAGCCCAATTCTTTGAATGTCTATTGCCTTCCTTGGATGTTGGGTAACCTGCTGAGTTCCTCCAGCATTTGTGTTGGTCCAGTCTTCCAGAAGCTGAAGATCTTGTTTGACTTATTCCGAGCTCTGTCATAAGAATAGGCTGGGGTGGGGTGGGGGAGAGGAAAATCACAAGATATAGGAGCAGAAGTAGGTTTATTGGCCCATCAAGTCTGCTCCGCCATTCCAGTCATGAGCTGAACCATCCACCTACTCAGTCTTACTCTCCGGCTTTCTCCCTTGATGCCCTGACCAATCAAATACCTGCCAATCTCTGCGTTAAATACACCCAATGACTTCACTTCCACAGCTATCTGTGGCAACAAGTTCCACAGACTCACGACCTCCTGACTAAAGAAAGTTTTCCGCATCACTGCTTTAAATTGATGCTGAAGCTGCACCCTCTTGTCCAACCATGGGAAACATTCTTGCCACATCTACTCTGCCCAGACCTTTCAGCCTTTGAAATGACTCTATGGGAGGTCCTCTTATAGAGGGAAAAAATTCAACTGTAAAGGTGGATATTCTCTGCCCTCACTTCACTGAGCCTACCTTCATAAATGCTCGGCGTGCAGCTCCAAGATGCCGACTCCAATCCCTCCTCAGGCTGGTTGCAGAGGTGGAGTGGAGTGTTCCACCTCACTCCGTAAATGTGCTGCTGCTAAAAGCGGCTGGCTTGGGGTGGGCTGATGATGTTGTCACCCCGCAGCCCATTCATCCTGCATTAAAACAAAAAGAGGTTATAAAACCTGAGGCTCCTTCCTCCAGCTCTTCTGTCCAGTGCTGCCCCTCTGGCCCACCAAGCCTGGGTCTTTGTTCCCCTCTTTCATCCATTGGACTCCCCGGTTCTGCTTCTCCATGTCCACTCAACATTTTGTCGCAGTAACACTGCAGAAGTACTGGAGGTTGGAGTCCTTCAACATGCTGGAGGGTCAGCGCTGGGCAGAAGAAGGATCAATGGCAATCTTCGTTACCCATAATCCCTCATGCAGCTGGAACCGCTCTGCGTTTCCCAGAGCGGTTCCAGCTGCGCGGGGATTAATGAGTAATGAAAACGGCCATTGCTGACTACGTATGTATGATGCCATGTGGTGGGTGGCACTACAACTCCAGTCACCCCGCCTCCACTGGCTCTGGAGGACGCAACGAGGCGCTGCTCTTCATAAAAGCAATGCTGCAGCAGTCCTTTAGGCCTCCTCTATATAAAAAAAAGGTAAGTGTGTAGCTGCCTGCACCTTGGGCTGACACAGGAAATGACCGTTGAACATGGTGACTGGAAAAGCATCTTGCGGGCTGAAACGCCCATTTCTGTAGGTCGCCGGCAGATCACAGGGGCCCCGGGTATCCGAGGTAATGAATTAGCAGCTGGCCCTCTCAAGCCAGGCCCCAGTGGTTACACGGCTGAGCTGACTATAAAAGGCAGACCTGCCATTGAATAAACACAGTGTTGAATACACTCTACTGGTGTGTGTGTCTCTCTTCTATGGATTTAGGGCTATAACTGAGAACTATAACCCAGCTGTAGCGACCTCACTATATGTGCTCATTTTTCTCTACCTATGGAGCCAGCCTCCAAAAAATGAGATGAGGTTACTCCAATGAATACAGACCAAGAGCCGACAATCACTCCTCATATGCTAACCTTTTCATTCCTGGTAGCATTCTAGTAAATATTCTCAGAACTCTCTCCAAGGCCAGCATGTATTTTCACAAATACTCAAGGCTATTTGCAAAGTCCCTTTGAATAAAAAAAATGCGATAATTCCACTAGCCACTTTGAAGTGGCGAAAGAGCATTTGGGAAGGTACAGAGAACCCGGGTACTCCGTTGTGATTACAAGTTATGTGAACTTCAGCCTCACACCACCTCACAAACCACTCATCCACCTACCCTGTCAAGCACCCTGACTCGCTCAGAACTGCAGTAAAAGGTCACTCCTCGTTCTCCAGGTTTGGAGGAAGGCGAAGAAGAGTCACCCGCCCCCTCACCTCACCCATCCCCACCTCCTCCCCTCACCCCCTCTTTCACCTCGCCACCTCCTTCACATCCCCCTCCCCACCCTCACCCCCTCACCTCACCCATCCCCACCTCCTCCCCTCACCCCCTTTCACCTCGCCACCTCCTTCACATCCCCCTCCCCACCCTCACCCCCTTCTTCACCCCCTCCACCTCCTCTCCCCTTCCCTCCTCTCCTCCTTCACCTCCCACTCCACTCCCTCACCCCCTCCACCTTCCCCTCCCTCCCCCCTCCACCTCCCCTCCCATCCCCCCCACCCCCTCCACTCCCATCCCCCACCCCCTCCACCTCCCCTCTCCCTCCCTCCCCTCCCCTCCCCCTCCACCCCCTCCCCTCCCCCTCCCTCCCCTCCCTCCCCCTCCCTCCCCTCCCTCCCCCTCCCTCCCTCCCCTCACCTCCCCTCCCCTCCCTCCCGACCGCCCTCGGAAAGTTAGGGGTTGAGTTGCGACTCCAATATTCTCGCACGACGCTGGGAATTTCCTCTGGAGTCGAAGTTGGCAATTTTGTGTCCAGCGCTGAGCCAGTCAGTGCTGGAGACGGGATTTTGTTTATTGGGATGGCTCCACCCATCACCAACCCCCCCCCCCCCCCCACCCACCAAGCGCTCGGAGATCGGTCGGCACTGCTGGTGGCTCAGTCTGCTGCTTTGTCCGGTGCGGCGGAGTGGGCGAGATTGGTCACCCTTCCCTGCTCCCACCGCTAACGCACACCCTCACAGCTGGAGCAGAGCGGCCGGCCGGGTCTGCGGCGAGTGATCCTCCCATTCATTGACTGCACGGGGGTGGGGGGGAGGAGACAGAGCATCTCCAGCCCCCCTCCACACACACAGGGCAAGTGTCCAGGCAGGGCACGAATAGAAGGGGCTGTTGATGGACGAGTCGAACATTCTGAGGCGGCGTGGATTCCAGGTAAGTGGAGGGGACTGGAAACTGACCCCACGAGGGAATAGGGGAGGACATAATACAGAGGCCCTTGTGGCTGCCCTGCCATTTCAGTCAGATTCCATCTGATCGTTCATCTGAATACCACTTTTCTGCCACAATCCTGCATCTATTTACTCTCTCCATTTCCAAAAAAATTCTGTTGGGACCCCCCCCCCCCTCTATTTTGACATTGTGACCCCTGGATCTTGATCTCCAGTCAGAGGAGATAGATATCTCCCTGACCAGCTGTGTGAATGCTGGAGGCTTAAATGTGATCACCTCTCATACCCTACTAGAGAGTCACAGTTGTACAGCACAGAAACAGGCTCCAGAGCCCACCATGTCCACACTGACTATTACGCCCAACCCTATCCGTAGCATTTATAAGCCTTGGCAATTCAAGTATTTGTCGAGATGCTTCTTAAAGTCAGAGTCTGTTTAATTTCACCTCATTGGATTGTCCCCATTGCTAGGAATTAGCTGGGTGGATCTGGGCTGCATGACCTCTATTGAAAATATATGACCCCCTTTGATAGGGATAGTAGAAATGTGCACTCTCAGCAGGGCCCTCTACAACCATGGCATATCTACTTTTTAACTCAAACTCTCTTGCAAAGTACTATTTACTTTCCTTGTGATGGCTTCATGTTAACTTTCAGTGACTTTTGTACAAGCATGTCTCTGCACACCAATACCTTCCAGTCCTTCCACATTTAAAATATATTCTATATTTCTATATTTTTTCTACCAAAGTGAATGATGTTTTTCCGCAGAATATGCTATAGAACATTACAGCAGAGCGATGTTGTCCAATATAAAAAAGAAACCTTCCCTATCCCCATAACCCTCTATTTTCCTTTCATCCATGTGTTTGTCTAAGAGTCTCTTAAATGCCCCTAATGTTTCAGCCTCCACCACCACCCTTGGAAAGGCATTCCAAGCACCCACAACTCTCTGAGTGAAAAACTTACCCCTGATGTCTCCCTGAAACTTTCCTTCCTTCACTTTGTACAGACATCCTTTGGTGTTTGCTACTCCCGCCCTGCGAAAATGGCACTCTCTATCTACGCCTTACATTTAACCTGAAGTCTCTCTGCATTCTCTTCTGCCATTCAGTTTTGTATTTTCAACAGACTTGGATTTATTACTTCATCCAAAGCGTTGATATACATTGACTACACATAGAGTTCCAGCACCAATCCCCTTGGTATTTCACTAGTCACAAATGCCCTTTAATTCTTTCTTATTATTCCAAATGTCAACCAATTCTCAATCCACACCATTACTTATGCTCCAATAACCTTCGTTTAATAGCATCTTGTGTGGGACCTTATTGAAAACCATTTGAATGTCCAGATATACCATGTCTACTAGTTTGCCCTCATCTATAGTTTGTTATAATCTCAAGAAAGTCCAACAGATTTGTGTTGACTGTGTCTGATCCTATTATGTTTTCCAAGAGTCCTAGTACCAATTCTTTAACTATAGATTCCAGCATTTTTCCTATTTTTGATATAATTTAACTGCTTTCATTTTTCCTCTTTTAATTTGCCTCCTTTTTTAAAAAAAATGAAGGGGTTACATTGACTACTTTCCAGTTGTCTAGGACCTGCTCTCCAATCTTGCTAGATGACAATCAATACCCTCATTTGTTTTAGTGTATCTCTTTCAAAACATTGGGAAGCAGGACTTCACATCCAGGGAATTGATTATCTTTTAATCTCATTCATTTCTCTAATAAATTACCTTTCTATAAAATTAGTATTGAACTATTCCATTTCTCTATGCTTGTAATTATCAAGAATTTCCATGAAATTTTCTAGGATTTCTGTGAAGACACAATGAATTTTTAACATTTCTCTGCCTTCTTCCCAGTAAAACTTACTTATTCCCCACAATATTTCAGTTCTTATTCAGTAAGAAACCTCACATTAATTATAGCTTATCTTTCCCTTTATGCATCTCTATGGCAGTTGATAGTCCATTTCTATGCTACTTATCAATCAGTTTCACACTCTGTTCTCCCTATCTTTATCAAGGCTTTGAACCTCCTTTGCTGAATTCTGCAAGTTTCTTAATCCTCAGTTTTACATAATTTACATTATAAGCTTTTCCTTTGATCTAAGGGAAACACAAAAGGCTCCAGACTGTGAAAACATACAGAAATGCTGAAGAAACTCAGCTGGTCTCATAGCCCTGTCTCTCTCTCTCTCTTTTCCCTATCTCCTTTCACAGAGCCAAAATCAATTATCACCTCTTATCATATCCAATTAACACCTTTTGGCTATTGGTCTGGACTCCATTCTTCAGTCCTTATTCAGATGCCTTCCTGTTTGCTTATACCTTGAAGAAGGGCTCAGGCCCAAAAAGTCGGTGATATATCTTTACCTCTGACTGAGTTCTTCCAGCATTTCTGTGTGTGTGTGTTTTTTTTAAACCTTTGATCTAATATTATATTTAACTTATCTTGACAGCCATAGTTGACCACTTTCCTGTTGGGTTTTAATGTCTTAAAAAGATATGTAAATGAAGTAAACTATGCATCAATTCTTTAAGCGTTAGCCATTAATTTCTTGAGTGTTAACCATTGCTTGTAAACTGTCAAGCCCTTTAGTTTCTCAGTCTTCATTTTGCTGGCTCCTATTTCATTCCTTTGTAGTTTTATTCAGATTTAAGATCTCAGTTTGAGTTGGAACTTAATTGATCTCCTTTTTTACTTAAAATGATGGCATGTTTTGATCATCGCTCCCTGAAGGGCCCTTAACCACCAGATCATTAATTAACCTTTTCTCATCACATAATACTATATTTAAAAGCCCCTGCTTCCTCAGTTCCTCAAAACACTGATCAAGCAAAACATTTTTATACACTCCATAAATTCATTCTCTACACCAGCCATTTCCCCTGGAGGGGGAAGGGGGAGCTGCAGGATATTAAAGTAAAAAGCTTCAGTTTCTTTTCACCTCGCATAACATAAATATTATTTTCTTTTTATGTAGTCCTTAGGCGAAAAGTATGAAAGAAACCAAAACCTAACTGCTTCACAGGGAAGGGGGTCCATAAACTTTGAGCCGAGTCCTGGGGGGGGGGGGGGGGGGGCGATAGCCAAAAAATTGTTGAGAATGGCTGGTCTACACCATTACCTCTTTGATATATCTGGTGCAGATGTAAAGTCCCCTCGTGAAACTCACCACTGATATCTTAAGTTACACTATGCTCTCTGCATTACCACGATTGTCTGGGGGCCCAACTCCCACTAATGTTTTCTGCCCCCTGCAATTCTTTAATCTGTTCAAACTGATTATATTTCTTGATTTGCAAAACTAAGAAACTGCTCTCTCCTGCCCTTATCCCAATCTTTAGTACCAAGATTATTCAGTCTCCTTTTTAATTTCATCAATCTTTTCTAAATGCTTAGTATTATGGAGTATAACCAACACCCAACCCCAACCCACGAATTTTCCCTTGCAACCGCTGCATCCGTGTCTGCCTGTCCCGCATCGGACTTGTCAGCCACAAACGAGCCTGCAGCTGACGTGGACATTACCCCTCCATAAATCTTCGTCCGCGAAGCCAAGCCAAAGAAAGAATTCCCATTTTATGATCACATTTGTGTTGTGTATTATCTTATACTCATTTATTTCTCTTTGTGTCTTTAACTTGCTTATCTTGTTAAGAATCCTGCATGCATTCAAAGAAACAGCCTTCAGTTTTGTCCTTTTATCATTTTTCCCTGCTCTGACACTAACTGATGATCATTATGCGTATTGCTAAATTGCACACAATCTCTTTGGCCTTTCTCTTTAACTTTCTAAATTTTCTCCATCAGAACCCTCTTCCCAACTCTTTAGTCTACCAGTGGTTCTCAACCTTTTTCTTTCCACTCACATACCCCTTTAAGTAATCCCTATGCCATCGGTGCTCTGTGATTAATAAGGGATTGCTTAAGGTGGCATGTGGGTGGAAAGAAAAAGGTTGAAAACCACTATTTTAATTATACCTAATTGACTCGTTATGTGCATGGTTTCATAACTCCAAAGGAATGACAATTTTTCTCAAACAAAATATTTCCGTAATGATTGGATCTAGAGCAGTGATTCTCAACCTTCCCGTCCCACTCACATACCACCTTAAGCAATCCCTTACTAATCACAGAGCACCGATGGCATAGGGGTATGTGAGTGGAAAGAAAAAGGTTGAGACCCACTGGTAGACTAAATAGTTGGGAAGAGGGTTCTGATGGAGAAAATTTAGAAAGTTAAAGGGAAAGGCCAAAGTGATTGTGCAGGTACAGTATTTGAATATTTAGGATTTTGCTCCTTATTAAATGTAAATGAATCCATTTACTCTTTCCCCAATACTTGTTACAATGATCCATTCACTGAAACCTGTTCATTCTGCTCCAATCTTTGAGCTATACATTCAGTTCCCCAACCATATTTACTCCATGCCAGTTTGTGTGTGGCTCCAGTAGTAAGTAATTCTCAGATTCTACTTTTTAATTTGGATCCAAGCTGCGCACATTCCTTCAGCAGAACCTCCTTCGGTGTCCTATCTATGATATTGGCTCCCATGAAGACAAGAACCACTGGATATTTTCCCTCGCTCCATTCTTCTCCAACTTAGAGAAAGAATCTTTAAACCTGGCACCAGGTAGAGAACGCGACCATTGCAAGTTACACATGCTGCTCTGGAAAACAATACCAATCCCTTTAATTATGTTATCCCAATTATTATTTACTTCTCATTCCACCAACTTAAATGGGGTCCACCATGCTGGTCAGTTCATTCATCTATTCTACATTCTCTACTGACATCCACATGGATCTCTTATCTATCATACAAGTGGAAGATTAAGGCTGTCATACTACCTGCCTTACTTATAGTCACACACTTGGTTATTCCAACTGCTATCAAACTCCTGAACCTTCCCATATTACTCTAACTACCCCAGATCCACCAAAAGATCAATCTGTATGACTGAAGTGTCACCTTTTTCTTGCATTAACTACAATTGTGAAAAAAGTATTTACCTATTGTTTAATATTTATTATCTCTTTTTCTGTCTTGCATTTGTGGTAATTTACTGTAAATGTTTTAATATTGTATTTGGTGTATTACATTACCAGTTTGGCTGCAGCAAGTAAGAATTTCAGTGCATTTGTATGTTGTGCTTGTGTTATATGACACTGAACTCACATTGAACATTGATCCATTGTCCCTCCTGATATACCTATTCTATACGTGAGCTAAGAGGTGGGAGCGCCTCTTTCCCCCTCCATATACGAAGAAGGTAGGTGGAGGAGCAAGTAGTACAGAGGAAACTTGTAGGCTACAGAAGAACTTAGACAGGTGAGGAGAATGGACAGAGAAGTGCCAAATGAAATATAATGGAAAATGTATGGTCATGCACTTTGGTAGAAAACAATAAATGGGCAGACTATTTCGTAAATGGGGAGAAAATTGAAAATACCAAGATGCAAAGGGACCTAGGAGTCCTCCTGCAGGATAGCCTGAAGGTAAACTTGCATGTTGAGTCAGTGGTGAAGAAGGCAAGTACAATGCTAGCATTCATTTCAAAAGGAATAGAATATAAGAGCAGGGATGTGGTGTTGAGGCTTTATAAGGCACTGGTGAGACCTCACTTGGAGTATTGTGAGCAGTTTTGGACTCGTCATTTGAGAAAAGAAGTGCTGAAATTGGAGACAGTTCAAAGGAGGATCACGAGGATGATTCCTGGAATGAAAAAGTCCTCATATAAGGAGCATTTGACAGCTCTTGGCCTGTACTCGTTGGAATTTAAATCAATGAGGGGTGATCTCATTGAAACATTTGGAATGTTTAAAGGCATGGACAGAATAGGTGTAGAAAGGTGGTTTCCCCTGGTGGGAGAGTGTAGGACAAAAGGGTTGAGGGGTGTAGCTCAGAACAGGAATGTGTAGGAATTTCTTCAGCCAGAAGCTGGTAAATCTGTGGAATTTGTTGCCACAGGTAGTTGTGTAAACAAGGTGTATTTAAGACAGAGATTGATAGGTTCTTGATTAGGTTATGGGGAGAAAGCCAGGCAGTGGGGCTGAGTGGGGAAAATGGATCGGCTCATGATTAAATAATGGGGAAATCTTGATGACCTGAATACCCTATTTTTGCTCCAATGTCTTATGGTTTCCCTGTCTCAATGTTGGAATCCATCTCATTACTTTAAGCTGAAGTTCCTCAGGTTGGAAACAATTCCTGGTTCAGTCACGATATATTCGTGAGTAACACAGGGGTTCAATATCAGCCAGTAACACTAGCCCCCTTTTCCACTGGCATCTTGTCTCAGAAATTAATTGGGACAGGGACCAGCAGAAAAAAGAAAATCGTCAGCCCGCCGGTGTCAAATGACGCAATTTCATGCTGGGGATTAACCACCTTGACCTCGACTCGTATCTCTGGCTTCAGCTGATGCCAGCGTGCTGATAAAATTAGTGGAAAAAGGGACAGCAGAAAGTCACATGTTTCCAGTTGAAGGTAGAACACTCCAATCCCCGGGGATGAGTTGTATCCCAGTTAAGGGCAACCCAGTGGAAATGGCACAAAGGGCTTCCTATCCTGGGACATTATGACCAATTAACTGGGATGTCAGTGGAAAAGGGGCTATAGAGAGGAACATCAGTGAAAAGCAAGGTCTCTAAAACAAAAGGGTTTAATACAAGGTGCGACATCAATGAATGACATGGGAAGTATCTTCACTGATAATCAGATCAGTAATATCATTGAACATTGCAGAAACAATTCTGCTTAACCTGAGGAGAAATGACAACGAAACACCATAACTGGTGTGCTGGTTTTAATTTTCCAAAATTACCTAGGTTTGGGGAAGGTTTAATTAGAGTGGAAAATAGTATATGTAGCCCTTTATTCAAAAAGAGAGGGAGATAGAGAGTAGGAAACTACTGGTCTGTTAGTCTCATATCTGTTATGGGTAAAATGTTAGAAGCTATTAGTAAGATGTACAGCAAAATGCTCAGAAAGTTTGAGCCAAAGTTTATGTGCCTTTGTGGAAGAGAAATTAGATTTGACCAATTTATTAGAATTCTTTTAAGAAGTAACATGCATTGCGGATAAACTAGTGGATGTACCATACTAGAAAGCATTTGAAAAGATGCCTCATCAAAGGATGTTATGGAAAATAAAGACGCATGGTGCAGGAGATAACATTGGCCTCGAATGAAGGTTGACTGGTTATCAGGAAACAGAGTTGTGACCAAAGGTAGATAGGTCATCATAATTCGATAGCACATACCCAGTAATTTGATGTTTTTTGACAACTTATTGAATTCTGCAAGGGTCCAAGTGGATTGGAAAATTGTGACTCCTTGTTCAAGATGGGGAAAAGACAAAAGGTAGAGAACTTGTTTATTGTTTAAGAAAGCGTAATCAATGTAATTCAACATGGTTTATGAAAGTAAATCATGTTTGACAAATTTGCTATTCTTTGAGGATGTTGATAGAGAGGGACATGTTGCTGTGGAATAAAGGCATCTGGCAAGATGCACATTAGAGGTAAGAGCTCATGGTATGGGAAAAAGTGTGTTAGCATGGATTTAAAACCAGTTATGTAGCAAAAAGAGAGCAGGAATAAATGGGCCATTTTTAGGTTGCAAGTATATAACCAATAAGAGTATCTAGGTGTAAGTCTTTGGACTTCATTGATTAAATGACCTGGAGGAGGGAGCAGAATGTAGGTTTGCTGATAATATGAAAATAGGTGGGACAGCATGTAACAATGAGGACATTGTGGCTCTGCAATGCAATATAGTTAGGTTGAGTGATTGGGTAAAAGGTTGGGAAATGGAGTTTAAGAATGGGTAGTATGCACTTTGGAAAGAAAACTCAGAAGCCAGGTTACCAGCTCAATAGATAGCAATGATTTAGGGGAATGTGGGCCAAATGCAAGAAAATTAGTTGGCATGGATGAATTGGGCCGAAGAGGTATGCTGTATAACTCAAGTATTCTAAGCAGCAGTACTAATGCTGGGAACTATGTGTCTCCCTTCAACCTGACCAACAATGCTCACCTTGATTCTCTGCTTTTTTTCCCCACAAACTGTGTCTCTACTCTGCCACTGCCCATTTAATCCAATGGGCTTCAGCCTTGGTTTATTCAGAATCATTCACATTCTCAGAATCCCCTGGAGCACTTTACATCCGATAAGTCAATTATGTGCACAAGTCCCTGAAGTGAGATCAATCCATAACCTCTATGTCAGAGGCAAGTGATAGAGATGGAAAATGACAGAGGGAGAGATGGGGGGTGGGGGAATGAGAAAGAGAGATGAAGAAAGAGATGAGATGATGAAGGGAGATGGAGAAAGAGAAATGGATAAGAAGAGCAAATAAGATGCAGAGAAAGGGAGTAACTATAAAACAGAGAGAGTGAGACTTGAGAGAGGGAGAAATTGTAATGGAGAGAGACAGAAACAGGATGCATAATTGGAAGAGCAGGGAGAGGGAGAGAATGAAATCAATTCATACGGTTGGCATAATGACATTACTGTTCTCATTAAATACTTCTAGAGGTAGGCGATCATTCCTTGCAGCATGCATCTCTGGGTGTCTGTGGCACAGTTTAATTAATATTTCCTGTTCCCTTTGTGTCTGAGTCAATCCCAGGACTGGGAGAGAGCACAAGCTGATTACTGTTTCCATCTTTTGCAGAAAGAACTGAGCTTGCCAAGAAGGCACAGTATGTAAGTACCAATCCCTTCAAACAGTCCTTACACATTAACCTGTCCTGCTGCTTGCAGTACACAGTGCGAGCCAGTTGCCCACCTCTTATGCCATAACTTGGCACCACAATGGCAAGTTAAAAAAAAAACCAATCTAATTTACCCGAGGTTCGCAGAGACCAATGTTGCTCAGAACATTCTGATGCTAATTCCAGTTCACAAACTGCAGGTGTGCTCTCTGTTGAAGTTCCAGGGACAGTGTTAGCAAAACTAAAACAGTTGAGGATGGTTGGGACCAGGACTTTATCCTGAGGAATTCCTGCAGCTGAGATTATGCATCTCCATGGCCATTGTGTGAGGTATGACTGCAACCAGTCAGTGGAGAGTTTTCTCCTGATCTCCATTGGAATTTACAAGAGAGAAGGTTGATCAAAAGATTCGGAGGACTTCTTGGAATGGATGCTGGGAAATGATTACCCCTCACGGAGGGTCATCATTCCAGTATAAGGAGTCACCCATTTAAGAAGATGAGAAGAAATATCTTCTCTGAATATATTTTAGAATAGTCTGTCCCAGAGTTATGTGAGCTGGTTTAGACAGATTTTTGGATAATATGGGAGTTGATGGTTATGAGTAGTGGGAAGGAGAATGGGGTTAAAGCCATTGTCCCTGTGACCTTCATGCCTATTCCAGAGATGTGGTTGCTCTTTGTGGTTTGAGAGTCTAGTTTCTAGAGACAGGAATCTGGGGAGATATGTTCAAATGTATAGTTGGGGAAGCATACAGCCAGAGCACTGAGGAATATTTCTGGTTAGTCTGTTATCTGGACAATTGGGACTGATGACTGGAGTGTGTGTTCAGGAGTCTGCTTTCCACAGTTTTTTTTTTGTCTACTGGCAAGGTTCTGGTGTCAGAAGTCTCAGGTGATGAGATAACTCATCTTCCAGCTGTGTATCCTCCAACTGGATGGCATTAATATTGGTTTCTGTGAAGAAACCACCCACCCTTCCTTGTCTCATTCCCTCTAGCTGTCTCTCTTTTTCTCTCTTCCCGTCACCTTTCACAGAGCCAAAATCAATTCTCACCTTTCCTCTTGTCATACCCAATTAACACCTTTTGGCTGTTGGGTCTGGACTCTTCCCCCTCCTATTCTTCCCCTTAATCTCTAGTCTTCAATTGAGATGCCTGTCTGATTTTTGCTTAGACCTTGAAGAAGGGCTCAGGCCCGAACCATCAGTAATATATCTTTACCTCCTATGGATGCTGCGAGACCTCCTGAGTTCCTCCAGCATTTCTGTGTTTTTACTCGGATGTCTAGGGTCCAGTTTCTGATGTCTGGCATCTTTGCTTGAAGATGTCCGGCGTACAGAATTTATTATCAGAAATCTAGGGTTCTGTTTTGGAAATCTGAAATTTGGACTCTGGAGTCTCATGTCCAGTGGTGCAGCTTGTAGATCTGCTGATGCCGGTGATGTCTGTGTGGGGATTGCATGTTCTCTCCGTAACTGTAAAGGTTTCCTCTGAGCGCTCGGCATTCACCTTGTGCATATTTTTGGTTAGTGAATTGGTGATTGGTGCAGACCCAATAGGCCGAATGGCCTGTTTCTGGGCTATGACGTTCTATGAGTTTGTTATTGTAATTTGGAGTCCAGAGTTGAGATGTAAAGCCTGCAATGTTTAGGAGTCCAAATGGATAAAATGGGAAGTGCCAACTGATCTCAGTGCTGGAAGTATTGAAAAGCCCAGCCCCTCCACTGGATTCCAGGAAAAGTTATTGGCAGATAGGTTCATTCTTAGTATTTCCTTAGTTCACAATTGTTCTGAACCAGTGCAGAGCTGCTATGCTTCAGGCCATACCTCACGGCTATTTTGAAGAGGGAGGGGATGTGGTGGGGCAGGTCGAGGAGGGGGGTTTGTGATTAATGAGGGAATGAGAGGAGGAAATACTGAGGAAGGTGGGGAGGAGGAGGGGTAGAAAGGAGAAGGTAGGGGAGAAAGATGTAGGGGGTAGGGAGGGGGGTGAGGGAGTTGGTGCTGGGTAGGAGGATTTGGGAAAGCTTGGGGAGGTGAGAGGGTCCTTCTGGATGGTGGGTGGGGGATGGGGGAGATGGGGGAGATGGGGGGGGATGGGGGAGATGGGGGACAAGGCGTCCGCGGGGCGAGGAGGCCTCCCCGCTGAAGCCGGGCTTCCGCTCCGTCTGCCTGACAAGGACGCGGCGAACGGAGAACAACAGGCCCCGGCCGCGCCCCGCCCCGCTGCCGGCTTCCTGTCGCCCTGCAGCCAGCGGCTTCCTGCCCTGCTGCCGGGGCCTGCTCCTCGCACTCTACCGCGGCAGCCGGGGCCGTGAGGCCCATCGGGGGGACGGGGGAGCGGCGCCACTGCGGCCTCTGGTCCTCTCAGTGAGGGAGGGGAGTAGAAGGGAGAAGGGGAGGGGGGTAAAGGGGAGAGGAGGTAAAGGGGGAGGGGGTAAAGGGGAGAGGAGGTAGAGGGGAGGGGGTAGAGGGGAGGGGGGTAGAGGGGAGGAGGTAAAGGGGAGAGGGGGAGGGGGTAGAGGGGAGGGGGGTAAAGGGGAGAGGAGGTAAAGGGGAGAGGAGGTAAAGGGGAGAGAGGGAGGGGTAAAGGGGAGGGGAAAAGGAAAGAAGGAGGTGGAGAGGGGTGGGGGAGTGAAGGGAGAGGGGTGAACATGAGAAAAATGAGGGAGGGATGAGAGGGAAGGAGTGAGAAGGAGAAAGGAGACGGAGTGGGACAACGTTAGAGTTGGAGGGAAGGAGAAATTTCTATTGGGGAAAAAAGCAAAATACAATGGAAGAGGGAAATTGAGTGATGAAGATAGGAAGATGAGATATGACAATGGTAATAACAATGAATTGTTATTATGAATTGGAATTATGGGCACTCAGAAGATGAAAGCCTAGATCAGTGAATTTATCAGCAGGGTGAGAGGATCCTCACATTCAACATACAGAATCAACCCTCGAAGTGCCGATCAGAACTTGTCTAGGTGCCAGCATGTCAGATCCAAGTGAGTGGATGGGGCTGCCCAAATACAAGAGCCATAGTGTGACAGGCTCCCTGCTCCATCGTTCAAAAAGGTAAATTTGTTTGTGGATGTTGTTGATATTTGGCCTGTTCATGTGTGATCTTCTCCCTACCCCTTACTTTATAATAAGCCCTATTATAAGCCATGTGCTATCCAGAAAGGGACCGGGCCCTCATTTTTTTAAAAAATAGAAAGTGCTTCTTTTGATGTGCCTGCAAAACATGTTTAATATTTCAATAATAGTGGCTTGGAGTAAAATGAATGCATTGATTGCCGTTCGAACTGAGGCGATGAGATGGGCCCTTGTTTCTGGACTGGAAGGTACACTGTCATGGATGACATTACACAGTTGCTCACAGTGCCCTTCATTATTTCTTTCCTACTGACGTCAAACACTTCGCCTCTCAGCTTTTCACATGGCTCTCCTCTATTTCTGTTTACTTACAACTGTGCCTCTCTTCTATTTCTACCTTTTATCCAAGATCATTTCTGTCTTTTTTTATAAAAACTTTGCTGACTCTCTATCTGTTGACGCAACTTTTACACTTTCTCAAAAAAATCTCTCAATATGAATCTCTCTCTCTCGCACCCCCCCCCCTCTCTCTCTCTCACCCTGCCCCTTCCTCCCCTGTCTTTCTTGATGAGTTGCTTATATTTTAGGTGGCTATTTCTTGATATTATTTTCAGCAAACATGCACGATGTCTTCTGGATTACAGGCTGCTTAAGAGCTGATGAAGTGCAAAGATACCCATTCCATTCTGTGTCTGTAGAGGCTAAGAACTGTATTAAATATCGATATTGTACCTTCAAGTATTGATACAGGGCTGTAAAAATATACTGTGACAGTGACATGTGAGGGATTGATGTAGAGATATGGGGAAAGCATTAGGCAAATAGATTAGTCTAGGATCAATAAAGATCTTTGTGATGGGGTGGGTCTAAAGTTGGATTAGATGGATCTAAAGGCAGGCCAGGAGCTCCTCCAGAGCAATTGTAATTGCGCTCTGGGTACAGTGAAGCAGGGAACAGGCTTAATCTTATTGAAAGGATGAGGAAACAGGGAGGGTGAATGTTTCAGGCTGATGATCCAACTAGGGATTATAGGTGCTGCTGGCCACAGCCAAATTCTTCAACAACTGAAGAATAGCTTCAAAACAGGAAACACCATTTGGGGCCCCAAACAATCCTTCTAAGTGAGGCAGCACTTCTCTTGTGTATTTGTGGGAGTCATCTACTGCATCTGGTGCTCCTGTTGTGGCCTTCTCTACATCAGAAAGACTGGATGCAGGCTGGGAGATTGCTTCGCCGACCACCTTTGCTCTGTGCCCGCATCAGTGACAGGGATCTCTCCAGTGGACAACCCTTTCAATTCTGTGTCCCATTCCTGCTCCCACATGTCCATGGCCCCATGCACTGCGAAACCAAGGCCACTTGTCAATCTGGAGGAGCAACACTTAATTTTCCGACCTGGCACTCTCGAAACGGATGACATTAACGTCGACCTCCAGTTTCTCCTAGACCACTCCCTATTCTCAATCTCTTCCCCATTCTTCTGTCTTCCTTCTCCAGCTCTCAAACCCCTACCTTCTCCATTCACAGAGCCATTCCCCCCCTCCCCCTGTTTGCTGGTGTGCCCTTCCTCCCTTATCCACCCATTTCCTCCAGCCTATGGGACCGTGCTCCTCTCCTGCCCCTCCCCCCCACCATTTTATTGAGGTGCCTGCCTGCATTTTGATGAAAGGCTCAAGCCTGAAACATTGGTTATGTATCTTTGCTATTTCAAGCACACTGTTTGACCTGCTGAGTTTCTCCAGCATTATATTCTTACTTTAACTAAAGAACAAAACTCTATTGTGGTTCGTGGTTCAAGGTTTAAAAAAAAACATGGTGTGAACCCAGGGAGAGTAGAGACACAGCGCCTTCCGCCCAGTTCTGCGCCATCGTCTCTGAACAGACTTTAAATGGCTTGTTAAAGGAGCCCAGGGTGTTTTATTTAAAATCTTGTGACCGCAGAGTTTGGGCCCAAGATGGCCAGTTGAAGACTCTAGAGAGCAGCAGGCTGGCACAGGGCATCAGTAATGGATAGAACTCCCCTCCCTCCACCTCTTGAAAAACAGAGGAGGTGACCCAAAGGATGGTGACCATGGTGGCAGACCAGCAAAGGGCTTGTGCCAGAAGCACAGGTGACTTGTGGGCAAGGAACCCACACAGACTACAGGCTGCTGACGACTTGAGGTCAAAGGACCCACAGCAGGCTGCTGGAGTCTGGCTCATGAGAACCTGATTTCAGAATCAGGATTTGAGAGGGTGCTGAGGGCGAGCTGAAGACTTCCTCATCGTGTCAGGTTGCCAATGGTTTGAACTGAACTATGTGGCTGGAGTGGCTGTAGGAGCGCTGGAGACAAATCCATGGACACTGGGTGACTCTGAGAGGACTAATGGGCCCTGGGCAATGTTAATGATGAATCTTTGTCTGCCCTGTGGCAGACTAATGGAAATGTGTTGTATTACATTTCTGTTTTATTCCATGACAATAAATAGTATCTGACCTGATGGTTCCCTTTTATTATCACTTAATAATGTATTAAAATTGTAAAATACAGTACATGATAAACCAACCTTTGTCCGGTGTAAGGCAAACAGCGACACCATGAGCATTGTCTGGCGCCCCTAACTATAGGAGAAAGAGAAGAAAAGAGAGCCCCTTTGAAGTGTCAGTGGATTTACCTCCAGCATTTCTGCAGTCGCATGGATTCCTGCTCGATTCATCTGCAACCCGAGCTCTAGATCCAAACCTACGATCCGATCAGGAAGCCTTCAGTGCCTGAGGTCCTTTGGGAGCCCTTCTTGCCTTCATGGCTCTGATATCTAGATCCCGTGAGCCAGTCTCCTGCAGCCTGTAGCCCCTGATCGCAAGTCACCCTCAGCCTGTGTGGGTCCTTTGACTGCCAAGCTCCTGCTGATTTGCCACTGTGATCACCTTCCTTGTCGGGTCGTCTCCTCTGCTTCTCCTCCTCAATGGGGGATGTTCTTCCCATGTCTGGTTAGTGCTTCCAAGAAAGACGTGAAAGGAAAGAAAAGGGTGTATGGCTGGACTGTGAGAATATTGCATTCTCACAGGACTATGAATTTCTTTAGTTCTATTCATTAATTTCACATTTTCTGGTTATGACACTGAATCTGTGGGTTGAGTCCGAGATCTATCCTGGATCCTTCATGTTGATGCAATCACAAAGAATGCTCGCCAGCGGCTATACTTTGTGAGGTGCCTGAGGAGATTCGGTACATCACCGAAGACTCTTGTAAACTTCTACAGGTGTACCGTGGAGAGCATTCTGGCTGGTTGCATCACTGCCTGGTTTGGAAGCGCCAACGCTCAGCACAAGGATAAACTCCAGAGGGTTGTTAACTCGACCTGCGACATCACAGGCACCCGACTTCACTGCATCGAGGACGACTACATGAGGCGGTGTCTTAAAAAAAGCAGCCTCTATCCTCAAAGACCCCCACCACCGTCTTCACTGCTGTCATCAGGGAAAAGATGCAGGAGCCTAAAGACGAGCACTCAGCGGCACAAGGACAGCTTCTTCCCCGCTCGCATCAGATTCCTGAGTAATAGATGAACCAAAGACAGTGCCTTACTTTTCATTCTCTGTTATTTTATTTTATTTTTTATAGTAATATTGTAAGATGGTTATGATATGTATGTTTGGACTGTGATGGTGCTGCAAAACACTGATTCCATGACAATAAATTCTGATGCTGAGGGGATAGCATAGGTGATATCAGCTACTTGCTGTGGTTGGCTCCTGGATTAGGATATAATAGAGTGAAATTGAAAAGAATTCAAGGCATCTGTCTGTGAACAACAGATAAGACCAGAAATCAGTAACATGATAGAAGAGTATAATAATGATCATGGCATGGGTGGGGGGTGGATTGAAAGTTTAGATCAAGCAGCCAGATGAATAATCGTAATTCTAAGAAGCATGTGCATTTCTCTCCTTATCACAACCATTGCATGTACCAAATCTCTCCACAGCCAACATAATACATTGCAGTGTCATTGACATTAATTGAGTGATTCGTCTTGGCATCAGGAAAGCAAGGGAATCATAGAACATAGATCTTTACAGCACAGTACAGGCCCTTTGGCCCATGGTGTTGTGCCATCTTCTATAATAAGCCTAGTCAACAAGCTAAACCTTTCCCTACTTCGCACCCATAACCCTCTATTTTTTCTTGCTCCATGTACCTGTGTAAGAGTCTTTTAAATGTCCCTATTGTACCAGTACCTCTGGCAATGTAGTCCAGGCACCCAGTATTCTCTGAAAATAAATTTTAGCCCTGGCTAAATTTTCCTCCCCTCACTTTGTCCAGATGTCACCTGGTGTTTTCTAGACTCCGCCCAGGGAAAATGTGCTGCTGTCTGTCCTATACTATGCCTGTTATAATCTTGACCTCTATTAGGTCACCTCTCATCCTTTAATTTCTTCTTCCAAGTGCACCAGGAAGATTTTGTTTATCCTGATGGAGTCTAACAAATCTAGTCCTGCAGGATGGAGAAGCAAGGCTGTCACACCCTGAGCTTGGAAGTTGAGGAGGATTGGGTCAGTATTGAGGTTAGATTGGCGAGGAGGTTGAGGCTAGGGGTGGGAGGATGAAGATTATTGGAACAGGATAGATGAACTGAAGTTAACTACAAACAAAGGGAATGAGTGGATGTATTTCAATTTCCAGAAGGTATTGTTAAAACATACCATGTTAACTGTGCATGCGCAAAATAAAACTTTATAACATAGGAACTAACATATTATTCTGAACAGATTGGCTTGTTAACAGCAGCCAAGATGGCAGGTGCTGGGGTATGAAGCAAAAGAACAATTTGCCAGTTGATCCTAGTGAATCGAGCAGCAATGTAGCCAGGGCAGGGAATTGTCGTCATTTTGAGTTGGAAACTTTCATCAAGACTGATCAGAATTTATTGTCCTGAACATGTCACGAAATTCATCGTTTTCATTAATTTGGATTTTTTTTTTCTTAGTTGCCGCAGTAACAGGAAAAGCCTGGTGGTGAACTCGGGTTCTCCCAGCCTCTCCCGACCTCTCTCTCCACTCTCCCTACCAGCAGGTAAAGAAACATCTGGGGTCATTTAACTTGTTTCTTGTTGGAACTAAGGCTTAGATTGGAATTTTAAAAAAAATGTGTTTGGGACTGAGAGAGCGAGCTCAATGTAAGATGAACTGTCACTCTGACACCCAGGTTTGGAGTTCAGCATAGTTGTGGGAGATCAATACTTCTTCAATCTGTGAGAGCAGTGGTTTTCAAACTTCTTTCCAGTCATGTACCACCTTAAAAATGTTGAGAACCATTGTTCTAGACCCCAATGTTACTGAAATATTTTGCCTGATAAAAATTGTCATTGGCTCATTTCCTTCTGAGTTATGAAACCGTGCACATAACTAGTCAATGAGGTGTTAAAACAGTGGTTCAAACTTTTTCTTTCTACTCGCATACCACCTTAAGCAATCCCTTACTAATCACAGAACACCTATGGCATTAGGGATTGCTTAAGGTGGTGTACGAGTGGAAAGAAAACCACTGTGTTAGAGGATTCACCTCCAATTTAATTAATGATGCATAGATTGGCAAAAGTAAACCAGCAGGGACGATTAAACCACACTGTCCCATCACTGACAGCCTCCAGATTCCTGGGGTTTAGAATAAATACTGAATGAAGAGAAAGGTTGATGGATTTTTGAAAGGAGGATTAATAGTGACCTGTCGGGTGGATTTTAGAAACCTCCAAACTTGCCTTTAAATCCTTATTCTCTACCATCAATATTTTCCACTTCCTATTTGTTACTGGAATGTGGGCTTCAGTGGCAATATTTATTGCCCATTCCCTATTACCTTCAAAAAGGTGTTGAAGAGCTGGGCCTTGAATCATTGCAGCCCTTCTGGTGAAAGTGTTGTTAATTAAAGAGTTCCTGGGCTTAGATTCAGCAGTAATAAATCAGGATGGTGTGTGGCTTGGTGGGAACCTGTGGAGAAATGGGTTCAATGTGCCTGATCTTGCCCATTGGCAGTAGAGTTTAATGGAATTTGCAGCTGCTGTTCAAGGAGCCATAACCAGGAACCGCATCTGTGGAAACCATGGTGCACGAGGCTAAGATTAAGCCCAGAGTCAAGGCCACTTGTTTAATTGCCTCCTTTGTTCAGGATGAATGTTTCTTTGGTTAATTTTGTTGGAGCTTGGATTCACAGGTGTCTTGATATTGGAAATGATCTCTCCCATCTTTCTTTTGGTTATCAATGTTTTCAGATCTGGATTATGGACCATCACTCTTATTGCTGCAGATTTCCTCCTGAATTGGAAGTGGTGGCTCCTGCATCATGAGTACAGCAATTCGCCGTCAGAATCAGGCCCAGGGAAAGATCAGGGTGGCATGGTTAGCGTAGCGGTTCATATGTTTAAATTTAAGGTCATGTGTGGTATTAGAGGCACAGCTACAAATCTAAAATATAGAATAATAGCATTTCACAGTACAGGAACAAATTCATGCCGAAGATGATGCCCATTTATACTAATACCATTTACATGCATTTGGCCTGTCTATGTGAGCACTCTCAGGATTTTAAAGGGAATGAAATTTTCTCCAGAGATGTATTTATGTAGTGGCCTTAATGAAGTTCAGAATCCCAAAATGCTTCATAGGAACATGACAAAACAAAGCGATACCAGCATAGAAAGATGCAGAGATTTGGGGGGAATTCCAAAGCTTTGGCTCTTGGCAGGTGAAGGTGTGGTTGACAACATTGGAATAATTAAATCCAGGAGTATTCAAGAGGTTGGAGAAAGGCAGAGATCTCAGAGGGTTAAAGGTCTTGAGGCAGTTTGATGAGATCATCAAGGGATTTGAAAACCAGGATGAGCATTTTAAAATTGAGGCACTGCCTTGAATAAGAGGCAGTAAAAGGGCTTGGCTCTGTGGCTGCCCAGCCCCTGACTTTGATCTTAATCACCAGGCCCTGACCCTGAGCAGCTGGGGCAATGAGCAGCACTCCATGCATGTTAGGACATGGTAATGTCGAATGAGGAAGTTACTCTTGAAGGCTGCAAAAGAGAGGATGAAGATTGATGTGGCAGATTGTCTGAGGTGGAGTTGGGGGGCATTTATGGAGATAGAAATGGATAGGCTTGGAGGAGGTGTGGATACCTATCTAATGTCATCTTTGTTTTGGATATAAGGTTACAAATGATCTATGTAAATGTCAGTCAGTCAGTTGTCATGGACATCATGCAGATAGTAGAGTGTAGAGGGGCAAAGAAGCATTGATTTACTCCATATCAAACTGGCTGCCCCTGGCATTGAAGGGGTATTGTTCAGGTTGTTTTACTCTGTATCTAACCCAATGGTTCTCAACCTTTTTTTTTCCACTCACATCCCACTTTAAGTAATCCCAATGCCATTGGTGTGATTAGTAAGGGAATGCTTAAAGTGGGATGTGAGTGGAAAGGGAAGGTTGTGAACCACTGGTCCAGACCCAATTGTTACTGAAATATTTTGCTTGAGAAAAATTGTCATTGGCTCATTTCCTTCTGAGTTATGAAACCGTGCACATAACGAGTCAATTAGGTACAATTAAAACAATGGTTTTCAAACTTTTTCTTTCCACTCACATACCACCTTAAGCAATCCCTTACTAATCACAGAGCACCTATGACATAGGGAATACTTAAAGTGGGATGTGAGTGGAAAGAAGAAGGATGAGAACCACTGAATCATTGCTTTGGAAATTTATCTTAATTTTCTATCAGCTTATTTTAGGCGTCACTCTTACTTTCCTTAACAACTGTTTGCTGTTTGTGATCTTGTTTAGCTGGAAGCCCATTGGATAGTCCGAGGAATTTGTCCACTAGTCCTGCTCTCAACTTTCCCTTCGCACGCAGGTATTGTAGAATTCTGGGGCTGAGGAATTCTTCAGTATTTTGAGGCATTTGGATTGTTCTTGAAGGAATGAAAAATAGTGGCAATAAGGTCTCCAATTCATACCTTCCTTCGGTCTGATCCCACTGTCTGTGTGATTTATTTTTTCTATCTCCCTGACTGCTTGCCTTCCTTCCCTCCCTCTGATCCCGCTCCTCCATTCCTCTGACCCTACGCCTTCCTTACCTCCTTCCGATCCCATGCCATCCAATCCTGCATTTTTTCCTCCTTCCAATCTCTTTCCTTCCATCCCTCTAATCCTGTATCTTCCTTCTCTCTACCGAAAGGCTCGTCAGCTTACATTCCGGTACTGTCCACTATCCCTGCCTCCAGTGTCACCTAATTCATTTGGCGAGTCTTGTGCCGTTCAGTATGAAGTTGACGACATTGCATGACCTGAGAATTGCTGAGGTTCTTTTGTTGATTGAGACCCCCTTGTGTTAGGCCATGAGTCTCTATGTTGACACTAAAATTCTCTCTGTAACCAAGCCAGCCATCAGCCTGACCTTGTTGTTGCCCGTTTCATGGCTTTAGATCTTAATCCAGGAAAAATGGCTCTGACTGTGTGTTCTATCCTCGAACCCAATCCCTACACCAGTTCCCAGATCCCAAAACCTGAACCCAGACCTCCTTTAGGCCTCTGATCCCTGCTTCCAAACTTGAACCTTGTCACATAACTGCAGATCCCCATTCAGTGTATCTCGCCAATGACCCACTGAATCCAGTTAACCAATCATATGGGACAAGATACTGTAGATCAAAGAGTAGACCATGAGCACTTCCTTGGGCCATATCTTTTGTTGACTACTTGGAGCAGTTTTTGTTGCAAATGTATTCCACCACCCTGACCCTTCATCACATTTGTCACCTGTTTCCACTCTTGCCTCAAATTCACCAGGACCATTTCTGATACTCTTCCTTATCTCACCACAGGAGACAGACTTGCCAATGTCATCTCTAAACCTATCGATTCTTGCGGCTATCTTGATGGTACCTCCTTCCACTCTGTGTCCTGTAAGGCTGTTACTGTTTTATGTTGATTTCTCTTTTTCCACCATTTCTCGATACGATACGAGGACTTCAACTCTTGGGATTCTGCAGTGATCTGCTTCTGGAAATGTGACTTCTCCTCTGCCATAATCAATGGTGATTACCCATGCATTTCATCCATTTCCCCTCCATCACACCCCCAGAACAGTGATAAAGTTCCTTTGTTCCTCTCCATTCACCTACCAACCTCCTCACTGAACACATCATCCTCTATTTCCAGACTTCCAGTGTGATTCCCACCACCATTCTCTACCCCCCCCACCCTCCAAAACCCCTTTCTGTTTTCCACAGCAATTCCATGACTCACTGATCTATTCATTGTCCCTCCTCTCCTCACCCAACTATCCCTGTCTCCCAATGACCTTCCCTCCCCACCCCCCCATTCCTGCAACCGTAAAGGGGGTAACCCCATCCCCTCACTTCTTCCCTCCCTACCATCTGGGAGGCTAAATAGCATTTCCAGATGAGGCAGAAGTTCACCTGAACCCCTTCTAACTTAGCGAACCGCATTTACATCTATCGTGCCATCATTCTTTCCCCAGCTGGTTCCACCTATCAGCCTTGATCACACCCCCCACCTCGTACTATATATATGTGTATGTATGTATGTGTGTATATATATAATATATATATATATAAAATATATATATATATATATATATAAATAAAATATATATATATATATATATATATATAAAATATATATATATATATATCCCTGATGTCGAGTCTTCACATGAATCGTTGACTTAAACCGTTTGGTTCCACAGACGTTGCTTTAAGCTGCTTCCTTCTTCCAGTGCTCTTTTTGTTGCTATTCTGTGATTGGCTGGTCTGGAGTTATCTGCACAGGAAATTGGTCAGGCCATTATTGGTGGGGCAGCGTGGCCTGTTCTTTCTTGGCAGCCGCGAGATCGTGCTAAGCTGCTCTTCTTTTGTAGGGTGGATGGTCGTCGCTGGTCCTTGGCCTCCCTCCCGTCGTCAGGATATGGAACCAACACCCCGAGCTCCAACCTGTCTGTGAGTCTTCACTCAGGATTGGAGGACAGTTCCCCAAATCCTTCTCGCTTGTTGTGGGCTGAGGGGAATAAGAGGGTGTGAGTGAAACAGGAAAGAACATAGTGGCTGTAGCTGTGCATGGCTGGAAGTTGATTTCTTTATTGTCACGTTTACAGTGGGAAAAACTTTTTCATTCTTTCTGAACAAGACAACCTTTACCTAGTACTGTAGAGTAATGCAAGGATAAAAATATAATGTTATTATAAAACAAGATGCAAGATAGAGTGTCACTTAAGACAAAATTGAAGGGTTTAGTGTTAAAGTTAAAAGGGCGGCACAGGTAGTGAAGAAGTTAGCACAACGTTGTTACAGCGCCATAAACCGGGGTCTCTGAATCTGACTGTCTATAAGGAGTTGGTACGTCCTCTCCATGCTGCATGAGTTTCCTCCCACCCTTTAAAAAAAAAACAAACCGGGAGGTCCATGTTACCGTGTTGTGTGCCAAAATTTAAACATGCAGCACGGTAACAGGCGAATTCGGCCCTAGGAGTTCATGCCGCCCATTTTATACCACATTAACCTACAGGGTGGGAGGAAACCGGAGCCCCCAGGGAAAACCCACACAAACAAGGGGAGAGTGTACAAACTCCTTACAGGCAGTGCAGGATTCAAACCCCGGTCCGGACTTGGTCGCTGGCGCTGTAAAGGCGTTATGCTAACTGTACGCCAACCGGAAATTTTTAAAAAATTTAAAAACTGCAAGGCATCATCTTGTACAAATGGGAGGTCATTCAAAAATCTGAATCTCGAGGTGCATGCTGTCAACTTCAAGTATCTTTTGCTTAAAGGGGAGGGGAAAAAAAGTACGTGTTGGGGGTAGGATTTGTCCTTTAATATGTTGGTTACTTTACTGAGGAAGTGGAAAGTGAAGGTGGAGTGGATGGGGTGGGACAATGCTGCAGGGTGATTGAGGCCTTTGGGGCATTGAGGAGTGTGGGGGGAAATATGGTGACCAAGAGCACTGAAATCCTTGGTGTAGCGCTGCCTTAGCTCAGAGTTTAGATTCATGTGAATTGTTTTATTTCCTCCAGTCCTCCTCCTCCTCTCAGGAACGGTTGCACCAGCTGCCTTTCCAACCTACCACAGAGGAGCTCCGGTCCCTTTGCAAACACTTCCGCAGCACAGACAGCGTCGCCGATGATGAGGGCTCTCAGTCCCCCACCACTCGTCCTCGATCCAGGAGCCTCAGGTATGAGGGACAGAGGGAAAGGGGCAGGATAGAGGGACAGCTGCTTGTATCTTTCGCCAATATTGGGCTGTGACCAGTGTGCCCTCTTGGGGATCTGGGGCTTCCACATGGAGAATCTAAAGTGTCTCTCACTCGCACATTGGAGCTGGACATTTGGCACCATAGACTGAGAGGCTCTAAGAGGTCAGCCACTTGTTTTTTAAACCAAAAATAGACTTTATTCACAATAAATCACAGGCAGACTCCAGGTTACGAACAAGATCCGTTCCTAAGTCTGTCTTTTAAGTTGAATTTGTAGGAAAGTTGGAAAGGTACATACAGTTCTTATTTAGGGTCAGTCATAGAGTACAAACATTTAGTATATATTTTACCTTTCTATGCAAAAAATAAATCATGATTAAAAGTTAACATTCAATGTCTTAAATACCAGGATGGGCATTCGCGAGGTAACATTATGTGCATTCACGAATTAGGCACACAATTCGATTATAAGTACGAGCTGTCTGTAAGTCAGATGTTCGTAACCTTGGATTGCCTGTATTTATAAAGGGAAACCATACAAAATCTATTCCCATTCTTATTTTCATATCTGTACATTCCTGTCACTGTGCCTTGTTACATTTGACTCCATTTACACCACAACCACCACTGTGGCATGCCATCACTTCTCTCCACCCCTTCCCCACTCTGCTGAAGGGAAGCTTCCCCCCCCCCCCCCCACCCCCCCCACCTCGGGTCCAAAACCCCCAATGCCTGGCAATGGGAGGATTCCAGACACTCTCCACAGCACTCTCACGTTCGCCAAGCCTCAGTGGATACTCCTATAGCCTGGAATGTGCCAGTAGGCAGTGTTCCCTCACTGACATCTCCATGTACTGAAAGACCTACAGATTCCGGGCAGACCCAAGTGCATCTTTCGCCAAGTTGATGGTCTTCCAGTAGGTCTGGTCAGCAGCTTCTGTTGAAGGTGTTCTCTCCTGGTGAAGGGAAGGCATGAGGGATGTACTGACAGTAGCAGGCATTTTCTTGCCAACTCCATGAACTCTCCCATCTCCAAGATGGAGTGAAGCACGAAAGTCTGCAGATGCTAGGATTGTAGTGAAAACACACAGGAATGCTGGATGAACTCGGTCAGTTTCTCAGCATCCATGGGAGGTAGGCTCAGGCCCAAAATGTTGTCTTTACCTCCTATGGACGCTGTGAGACTGGATGAGTTCACCCAGCATTTTTGAGTGTTATACATCTCCAAGGTGGTACTCTTCAGGATTCCATGGAGCTCGGGAACTCGGTATTAAGGTCTGAATCCCCTTACTCCTGAGAAACCCTCTGGCTACACCCTACACCCAAAATTCTTATGTTAGTGTGTGGCACAGCATTGCATAAGGAATCATGCATCAATCCTGAACCATCCAGAGAAACTTCTGGCCCTGCACCACATGTGACAACTAGTTTGGAGTTTGTTATGGTGGTCAGAATCTCTACTCCAGGTGATGCAGAGCCACTTCCACCACTCACACCCATCACCTTAGTATTCCAGAACCTTCCCTCAGTTGGTCAATTGGCATCCCAGAGATGGTAGGCCAGCAGCATATTTACACTTGACTCAACCCTGTCTCTAATGCCAGTTCGATCTCTGGCATTGATCTATGTTCTTGACAGGTCAATTGGTGCTCCAATATGTTCAAAGTCAATATTAGTCCTATTTATTAATGCTTGTAATTACAATTTTTTTTCTTGTATCAAATATCATCTATATTTGGGATATCAATAAAAGTGTTAATATTAGTTATACTTTTTATCATTCCTGTCTCCTCAGCCCTGGCCGCTCTTCACTTTCCTTCGATAATGAGAATGTGATGATGAACCATGTTTATAAAGAGCGATTTCCAAAGGCAAGTCCTGTGATATCCTTGTGACCCAGGGCTGAGCCCATGGATTGTGTCATCATCTTTCATTCTGAAGACTTTCTGTTCACCCCAGAGACGAGCTGAAAATTCCAGTGCCAATCTGAGTGACTCCCATTTGAAGGAGGAAGGTTTCAGTAAGATGTGGGGCTCTCGTGGTGCTCTCAGTGGATGCATCAAATCACAAGTGACTGAGAAAGGTTCTTCCCAACACATGTTCCAAAAAAAAATCACGAAAAGGTTGATTACCAGCCTCTTTTTTTAAGCATTATTGAGAACACAGGCACGGTACTTCATTTAGCTCTGGTCTCCTTATTTAAGGAAGAATAGACCTTTCTCTCAAGAGGCAATTCAGAGAAGGTTCACAGGACTGGTTCTTTGGGTGAAGGGATGGCCCTGTGATGAGCGATTCAAAGGGTTGGATTATTATTGGGGTTTTGAAAAATGGGAGGTAATTTTCTTCTGAAGTGTTTGACTTCTCAAATCTTCACTAATTCTACTACCTCTTAAGCCTTTGCCCTTTTTTTTATTTAGATACCTTTTCAGGGAGGGGAAGTTCATCACTATTTTTTTTCTCTGCCCTTCCTACTTGTATAGACCTCAGTCAGGTCCCTCCTCAGTGTTCTCTGCTGACAAAACAAACTCAGCCCGCTTCATTTTCTCCGCTTTGCAAGAACACTTCATCCCATGCACCATCCTGCTACAACCCCCCTGCACCATCTCCAGTGGAATTACACCTTCCCATAAAAAAGTAACCATAATGACTCAAAATACTCTCGCTGTGAATTAATTAATATTCAATATAAAATGAAAAATTGTAGCTACTGGAAAACTAAAATTAAAAGAGAATATGCTGGAAGAATAACTGATACAGTTACACAATCTGCTATTGCATGCCCCAGCTACTGAAGGATGCCTTATTTAACCATATTCTTTATCTATCAAGATCCCTCTATTCATTAGCACTTCTAGGGTCCTATTTATTAGTCATCCCATTATCGAACACCTAATTTTTGAGGATTAAATTTTATTTGCTATTTCTTTGCACAGCTCTCCAAATTCATCATTGATGCTCAATGGCCAAATATTACTTCACCATCAACTAACCACCAATAATGTGTATTGATCACACTTTTACATTTCCATAAATCTTAATAATGTATATAATAAACAGCAAGGGACCCAGCACCAATCTCTGTGTACAACACTGGTTGCAGGCTTCAAATAGCAAAAATAAATCTAAATTCTCATCCACCTGTGCATGGCATGGTTAGCATAGCAGTTAGCGCAACGCTGTTACAGCACCAGCGATCGGGACCAGGGTTCAAATCCTGTGCACTCTGTAAGGAGTTTGTTCACTCTCCCATGTCTGCATGGGTTTTCCCTGGGGGTTCTGGTTTCCTCCCCATTCTTTTTAAAAAAAAAAGTACTGGGGTTTACGTCAATCGGATGTAATTGGGTGACAGGGGCTCGTGGGCCAAGAGGGCCTGTTACCATGTCTAAATTTAAATTTAAAAATTAAAAAAAACCTTTCATCTAGCTGGTTTTGGATCCAAATTGACATGGACCCAAATTTGCATGGATCCCATGGGGAATTTTCCATAGACCGTATTCTAACGTTGGACCTTGTCAGCAGATTTACTGAAATCCATGAACGAAGCTATACTCATTGATGCACTCTGGAAAAACTCAGTGTAAAATTCTCTACTCTAGGAGGCTAAAATGATTTTTAGACTATAGAAAGTTGCAGATTATGAGAAGAAGAGTAGAAAGTGGAGCTAAATTCATGAATCAGAGAGGCTGAGATTTTATTAGATCTTTAGTTCAAAACATACTGAGGGTGTAGATTAATGGGGTGTAAACATTACAGCACAGTACAGGCCCTTCGGCCCATGATGTTGTGCCGACTATATAAACCTACTCAACAAATTAAACCTTCCCTTCCTTGCACTTATATTTTTCTTGCATCTATATCCTGTTGAGTCTTTTAAATGTCCCTTTTCCACCAGCCTCCACCACCACAACCCCTGACAAGTGTCTGCTACTCTGTGTGTGTTTAAAAAAAAAAACTTACCCCTGATGTCTCCCCTCACCTTGTGCAGATGTCCTCTGGTATTTGCTACTGTCACTCCATGAAAGAGGTGCTGCCTGTCCAACCTAACTATACCTCTCATAATCTTACAGACCTCTATTAAGTCACCTCTCATCCTTTGCCCCAGAGTGAAAAGCCCTTGCTCTGTTAACCTTGCCCCGTAAGGTATGCTCTCCAAATCAGGCCACAGTCTGGTAAATCTCTGCGCACCCTCCAAAACTCCACATCCTTCCTGTAATGAGGCAGCCAGAACTGAACCCCATATTCCAAGAGTGGTCCAACCAGAGTTTTACAAACCTACAGCATTTACCTCTCAAATCCCCCCAACTAATGAAGGCCAGCATACCATGAACCTATCGGCCTGAGCAGCAACCTTGTTAGATCTAAAAAGTGAAGCAGGTTTTTGTTCTAATTTCTTATCCTGCCACTGTTATATTGGGTTCAGGTCTACTTCAGTAGCTTTCTGAGTAGAATGGTCTTGCATCTTCGTACAATCTTCACCATTCAGATGTACTTTTTTACCTCTGATTATATAGGCAACTGCTCAGATGGAGGAGCGACTGCAGGAGATCATCAACATCTTCTCTCCTCAAGCTGTTTTGCCCCTGGCTGATGGAGTGCTGGGCTTCATCCACCATCAGATCATTGAGCTGGCCCGGGACTGTCTGGACAAGTCACGGGAAGCCCTCGTCACTTCACGCTACTTCCTGGAGTTGCAGGAGAATCTGGAGAAGCTTTTGCATGATGTGAGTTCCACCCTGGCCCTCCTGTATGCAGAGTCAACTCGGGAGGCTTCATACCCTTGAATGCCACCAATAGAACTTCACATGCCTAAGTTCTCACACCCCTGCCCCTCCTCTCCAAACTCCTGAACCCATCCATAAACCTCACTCATAAAACCACAACTACAAACCTTTGATCACACGTTGCAAGCATACACATCTAGTTCCTGACCCCAGATGCAAATCCCAATACCCTCAACCTGTTCTTTGCACTCCATCTGCAAACCTCCCAACAACCCACAACCCCATCTGCAAAGTCAAACCTCCCTCAACCAAACTTGCATTTTACTTCCAACCCCATAGAAATAAAAGTGCACTGGTTGTGGAGGGAATTAATTTTTAGGCTGGAGGATGGGGAGTTGGTCAAGCAGATAACTTTGTCCCCAGTGGCGTGGAACGTCTTGATTATCATTGCAAACGCTTTGTAGTGTCAGGAGGTGAGTCATTCACCACAAGATTCCTGACCTCTGCCCTTCTCATGCAACCATGTATTTAAGGGCAAGAAAGGTTCCTTTTAAAATATTTTTATTGGCATTTATATTATAAATACTTAAAAAGTAGTTCTATATTGTGCTATAAGATTCAAAAGAAAAGAAATTATTACAAAAAAGCTTTTCATGATTTTTTTTAAAATCCAGAGATCGATCATATTGAAGGGTAGAATTAACCACACAAAAACACAAAAGAAAAAAAAAAATTAATCAAAACCCCCTACCACTAAGTAAGGTTTAAAGTTAACATAAAGGAATCAAGTGACAGCAATTTGGAAATGGACAGCACAGCACCAAAGTTTCAGAACAACCCTAATTCTTAAGATTGTGATAGTAGTCAATAAATGGGCCCCATATCTTTTGGAAGTTAATATTTGAATCTTTGATGGTATATCTGAATTTGTTTTCCTAAACAAGACATAATATAATTTTTTTTCCTAAACAAGACATAATATAATTTAACTACTGTGTATGTGTAGGGGGAGTATTGTCTTTCCATTTAATCAAAATTGCACATCTGGCCATCAGTGGAGTAAAGGATAAAATTTGAGTTGGAGTCAGTAAAACATCATTTCAACCAAATAGAGCAATCAAAGGGCAAGGTTCCAATTTAAACTTGAGAATCACCGATAATGTTTGAAAGATATCTTTCCAAAATTTTTCTAATCTAAGGCATGTGAACCAAAGAGGCTTCACCAAATTTACATTTGTCACATGTTGCAGGCTGAGTTAATGACCCTCTGGAGTTTTTTTTTTGTTTTGAGCGTTGGCATCTCTGTACCAGACAGTGATACAACCAGCTGGAATCCTCTCCACAGTCCAGCTGTCGAAGTTTCGTGCACCAAATCTCCTCAAACTCCTCACAAAGTATAGCTGTTGGCGAGCCTTCCTCATGATTGCATCGACATGGAGGCTCCAGAGCAGATCCGGTTTTTTGCAAATGGAATTGGCTAATCAGTGAACATTCCCAACTCTGACCGAATAATGACAAGCTCGTGCAGTCTGACTCTGGATCTTAGCATCCTATCCCCCTGGAATCCAATGCTATTCATAGCCTGCACTTATAATCTGAACTCAGCAAGCAACTGCACAAAAGCTGACAACAGCTTGACATGCAGTCTGCAGCCATGCTGTGCTCACCTCCAGAGTGAGGGATTTGTATGGAGTGATCAGTCACTACAGTGCACCAAGCAGGGATTAAATGGGAGGCAGGATGCGTCTTATTCCTCGCTCCGCTTCCTGTTCTATCTCACTTAACCCCCTTTCATTTCCTCTTGCTGTTCTCTGCTTCCTTTCCAGGCCTTTGATCGTTCTAACAGTGATGAGGTGGCATTCATTACTCAGCTGGTGAGGAAGCTGTTAATAATCATCGCTCGGCCAGCTCGCCTGCTCGAATGCTTGGTGAGTGTCACGTGGTCCTGCTGCCGGTCCTTGGGAAACAACATTGAGGCAGAAAGAGGAACCCTTGGAATACTCATTCTGATAGAAACAGTGAAACTGTAGAATTTCACCATGAGGGAGCCTCATCCTGAATTACAGTAACTGTGTCCCTGTACAGTCAAACAGGACGTGATCCTTGCCCTGAATGAACACTGCCTTTGTATGATTACACAATGAGTGACCCTCATCCTGAACAAAAAAGTCACTATTATTGTTACACTGTGAGTGACCCTTGCCTTGAATAAACAGCAATTCTATACAAAACACCGGTGACCCAGAACTCTGAATAAACAGACTCTACAGTTACCCTGAATAAACAGCAACTTCGAACACAGTTGCATAAGTTTCAATAAGTAGTGACTTATAGCAGCTGACCTGTAAATAACCCTCACTCTGGTTAAACAGTGCCTCCGTACAGTCTCACCAGGACTGACCCTTACCATGAGTACACCACAACTTTGTATGCAGTAGTTACAAAGAGAGTGACTTGCACTGAATAAATAGACTCCTTATAGTTGTATTGATAACTCTCACTTTGAGTAAGCAATTAATAGAGTTTTGTAGAGGGAAGTGATTTTTATTCTTAATACAATAAACCCCTTGTATCCAGCACCTATGGGGATTGGTAGGTGCCGGATAAGTGAATTTTCTGGTCACTTGAGATTGCATGTTGCATGATTGGCGAACTAACCGCTGGGGGCACCAATTTTCCGTATTTTTTTTACCTATTTATTTTCTGCACTTTTTTTGCCGATTGCTTGAGGCTGGTTGCTTGAAATTGAGATTTTACTGCATACGGGGATTCTGCATTGTACAGAGATTTTCTTTTAAATAATTTTCCCATGTTCCGATTACCGACCACATTAGTATTTATTGGCCCATCTAACTATCTAATGAAATGACTGAGGAAATATGCAAGATTCAAACATGTTGCTTGGCCTGGAGTCGTTTGAAGACCGTACAGAGTCGAGACACTTACCCTAAATAGTCTGTTACATCACCGTCTTGTCTGAACAGTTTCATTTGTTTGCGAACTAAAAATTATTCTGTGATTTGGTGACAGGAATTTGACCCTGAGGAGTTTTACCATTTACTGGAAGTAGCAGAGGGACATGCGAAAATTGGACAAGGCATAAAAACTGACATCCCTCGATATATCATTAGTCAACTGGGACTGACAAAGGATACACTCCATGGTGATATACTTGGCTTGTGTTTCTAATACTCATTGATAATAATCTCTAACTCCATTGGCCCTTGTGTTCCCCTGCACAAATTCGATGTCTGCAGAGCTTAATCCTATTTCTGTCTTTGATTGTTTACTCAGAAATCGTTGAGCTGGACAGTGTGGCCACAGTCTCCCCAAATACCGATGAGTCTCAGGATGTAAGTATGTAGAATTATTTTTGTTCAAATCAAATAAGTTAGAACTCATTTCTTGCAAGGAAATAAATGCTAAAATTGCATAACAAAAGTATCTTTGCGAGCTTTCTTTTCTAGAGTCATGTCATAGTGATGTGAAAGGCATTATGTGCATAAGCCACATCATTCATCTGCCTTTAATACAATTGATAGTGGTCACCTGGGGTAATTTCAGAAATTATTTGAATACTGGCATCTAAGCAGTGCTGAGGTGGTGGCATGTTGTCTATGATGTAGTGCTGAGGGAACTTCACTTTTTCCCACAGGCAGTACTGAAGGAAAACTGCATTGTCAAAAGGATAGTACAAATGGGGTCCTGCTTTGTTGGAGGGCTCATTTTCCAAAGATTGTTCTAGACAGCTTTTTTCTCTCAGCTGGATGTAAACAGCCCTATGGAAGAAGGACAGGGTAATCCTTCCTAGTTGTCCTAACCTGATCGTGAGTCTTCAACCAATAAGGACAAACTGGGATAAATTGGTGTAATTAAAATATTTAAGAGAGATTTTGGGCAGGTTTACGAATAAAAGGTTTAGAGGGATATAGTCCAATTACAGGAAAATGGGACAAGCTCACAAAAACCCCTTGGTCGGTATCGACGGGGTGGTGGGGTGGGGGGGGAGCAATGGACCTGTTTTATGCTGCCTGACTCTGTGTCTATGGCACAGCAGAATGAGCAATAATACTGAATAGTGAAAGGTTACAGAAAAATGGTCAGTAAGTTGAAGGCAGAGTTGACTGTCGCTGCATTGGAATTCTTTTGTTTCTTAATCCAATGAATTTTTGGAAAGGAAAAAATTATCAATTTTGATTTACAAAGTATTCTTTCTCAGAATCGAGCTGGATCGATTCCACTGCGCAGAAAGCCCACCGAGAGTGATTTTGAGGCCATTAAGCTGATCAGTAATGGAGCTTATGGGTAGGTTAGACACATAACCCTTCCATCCCTTCCTCTTCAAGCTGCAGTGAACGTGTTTGTGACTGGGGGTTTATATTCCTAGGGCTGTCTATCTGGTCCGACATATCGAAACAAGACAGCGATTTGCCATGAAAAAGGTAAACAAACACAACCTGATCCTCAGGAACCAAATCCAGCAGGTGTTTGTTGAGCGAGACATCCTGACATTCGCTGAGAACCCATTCGTTGTCAGCATGTACTGTTCCTTTGAAACCAGGCGCCACCTGTGCATGGTGATGGAGTATGTGGAAGGTAAGTCTTAGGCTCTTCTCCAATCTTACCAGGCTGAGCATGTGGCCAGGGTTTGGCTCTTTGACAATATAATGTTGTATTAATGGCCAAAGCATCAGGCCTTGTTTGCACAGGATTAGTGTCACAAAATCCCTATCTAGGGCCTGTGAGCATGATCTCCAGGGTCTTAATTATTGGACTGGAATAATAGATTCTTGGTCACTCAGGCCATGACTGAGATCACAACTGAAGGTTCTCGGACACTGGGACCTTGACTGCAGATTCTCAGTCATCTGGATTGTGACCTTGGGACCCACATATCCAAGGGTTGTGACTCTTGAGGACTATTAAACTGGGTCGTGCATCCGAGACCCTGTCCAGGATCTCATTGCAGAAAGCACAAGTTGACGAAGCTGGATGTATAGTTCATGTAATTGAGGAAGAATCAGTACGTGAAGTCTCATGAGATGTTGGCAGTATCTGGGTTGCAGGGTGTAACCTAGAAGTGAGGATTAGTTGGTGCTCAGGAAATAGGGGCATAGTAGGGGGACCTGAGAGTTGGGTATTGTCTGATCCAGGGAGTGGGTGTGGGTGTAGCGGAGGCTTGCGGAATGGGATGTTACAGAAACTGAGAGAGTAGGGAGTTAACAGGAGCTTGGGAAGTGTGGTGTGGGTAAGGAATGCTCCCAACATTTGGTCTGACTCTGCTTCATGTGTTTAGGTGGAGACTGTGCAAATCTCCTGAAGAATATTGGTCCTTTGCCAGTTGACATGAGCAGAATGTACTTTGCAGAAACAGTTCTGGCCTTGGAATATCTCCATAATTATGGCATTGTTCATCGGGACCTCAAACCAGACAAGTAAGCACAAGATCAAATTCAAGCACCTGATCTTCCTCAAGATGGGAAAATAATTCATTCTCCCTCTCTCTCCTCTCCTGCTCTCTTTCCCTTTCTCTACCCCATTCCTCTCCTGTCCTGCTCCTCTCCTCTCTCCTGCCCTCTTGCCTCTCCTCGCTGACTTTCCTCTATATTTCATTCTTTCCCCTCAGTCCCTATCCTCTGTTCCTGTGTTCTGTTCTGACTCACCAGGGCCTGAGTTCCCTCGCTTCCTTTAAACTCACCGGAATTATTTGGGGGAAAAAAATTAAAACGCTGTGTTTTATCTTAAAAATTAAAAGTGTTGGAATATTAATAGAAAATAATATCCAAAGCTTTGAAAATCTAGTCCGGCACCACAACCCACGAATACCAGGTGATGGGAATTTTACTTTGCTCCTTAATTACAATGTTGACTGCTGGCTGTTGCCACTCTATCCTGATCATCACTTTTTTTTCCAAACTTTATTTAGTCGCTCAAGATACATGTAATAAGTAACATATATAACAATAAACTAGACATGAACATTACATTTTATATTTTATATAAAAGAAAAAAGAGAAAAAAAGAGAGAGAAACCCCCACCCAGCCAACTCTCCTAAGGAGAGCCGTGAAAAAAAAGAGAAAAATAAAGAAAAATGAAGCATACTTATTAAAATCTAATCAATGTAAATCAAAATGTAAATATTCTGAATATAACAACCACATGAATAAAAAAATTATAATTATCACACGAAACGTAATTTTTTCCATTATTAAACTATTTCATCTCATTATGCCACTAATATCAATCACATATCCTTCCACGTACTAGCAATACATTTTTTTGCTACAGATAATGCTAAATATACAAAAGCAAGTTGAAATTTATCTAATCCCAGACCTTTCAAAGGCTGCTAACTACCCAATAAAAATACTGTCGGGTCTAAAGGTGTTTTAATCTTAAGGTATGACAAAAGGCAAAGGAGGAAAACCCCAACATCCAACCCCAACCAACCAATTTTCCCCTGCAACTGCTGCAACCGTGTCTGCCTGTCCCGCATTGGACTTGTCAGCCACAAACGAGCCTGCAGCTGACGTGGACATTTATAAATCCATAAATCTTCGTCCGCGAAGTCAAGCCAAAGAGAAGAAGAAGAAAGATTCTAAAAACAATTGAATTTTTTTCTAAAAAGATACATGACCAAACCACATGAAAAAAAGTTCCAACAGAGTTACCACATCTAAAACACAAATCTGTCATGAAAACCATATTTTTTTAGTTTTTCAGGTGTTAAGTATAATTGATGTAAAAAATTATAATTAATCATTGCATAACATGCATTTATCAGTCTAGTTACAGTATCATAACAAATATCTGACCAATCATCCTCGGAAAAAATAAAACCAATCTCCACTTCCCATTTACTTTTAGATCTATCCCAACCCTTTTTATCCATACCATCCTGTAATATTTGATACATAACTGAAATATAACCCTTCTCTGGTACCTTCATAAGAAAAGTCTCAAATTTAGACATTTCAGGTAAAATCATATCTCTACCAAACACATGCTTTACCAAAGATTGAATTTGATAATAAAGAAACAAAGAATTCTTATCAATACCATAACTATCCCTCATCTGATCAAAAGATAAAAATTTACTGTCTTTAAAACAATCTCCCAAATTTTCCACACCTTTTAATCTCCAGTGTAATAAACTCCGATTATGTATTGAAAAAGGAATATTCTTTTTCTTCGTCCATAATTTCATTAAATGTTTTAATATAGGTACATTATATTGCTGTAACAAATTTACATTCCATCTAAACAAAAATTGATGTATTTCAAATTCATAAATATTTGCCATCTCAATTTTGGCCCAACTAGGGGGCCGTTCCAAATCCAACAATGAGCTAATAAATTTAAATTGGGCTGCTTCATAATAATTTCGAAAATGCGGCAACTGTAATTCCCCGAGATCATATTTCCAAGTTAATTTATTCAATGCTACTCTTGAAAATTTACCTCTCCATAAATCTCCCTAACTATTTTATTCAAATCTCGAAAAAAAATATTGTCAAGTAAATACGGAACAGATTGAAATAAATATTGTATACGCGGAAAGATATTCATCTTAATTGTACTTATTCTACCCAATAAATTAATAGGTAGATCTTTCCATTTAATCAAATCAGTCTTAATTTTTTTTCATTAACGGAACTTAATTTAATTTATATAAAGATTGATAATGGACATCCATAATTATACCCAAATACTTAATTCGATCTGTCCATTTCAAATTAAGAATATTCTTATATACTGAATAATCTCCTTCACTCACCGGTAAAATTTCACTTTTATCCCAATTAACTTTATATCCAGAAAGACGTCCATATTGCATCAAACACTCCTTCAAATGCAAAAGTGATTGAGCTGGATTTGTCAAGTACACCAATACATCATCAGCAAATAAATTAATTTTATACTCCTCATCTAAAACTTTCATACCCTGTATCTGTGTATTCTGTCTTATCAACTGAGCCAAAGGTTCGATCACTGACGCAAATAAAGCTGGTGATAAAGGACAACCTTGACGAGTAGATCGGGTCAGTTTAAACGGTTCCGAAATCAAACCATTCGTCAGTACTCTAGCTAGCAATTTACTATATAAAGCCTTAATCCAACCAATAAAAAAAGGACCAAATTTGAATTTGTCCAAAACTTTAAACAAAAAATTCCACTCAACTCTATCAAACGCTTTTTCGGCATCTAAAGATATCACCATCGGATAGTCTGGAAATTGTCGAAATCTATTAATCAAACTAATCACACGTAAAATATTATCCGAGGCATAATCTATTCTTTATGAAACCTGTTTGATCCATATGAATCAACTTAGGTAAAAACTTAGCCAATCTATTCGCTAAAATTTTGGCTATAATTTTATAATCTACATTCAACAACGAAATCGATCTATATGAAGATACTTTCAAAGGATCTCTATATCTTTCTTTGGAATTACTGTAATTAAAGCACTAGAACAAGACTCAGGTAATTCATAATGTTCGCCAACCTGACGTAGTACATCTCCAAACACTATAGAGAGGTCATCGTAAAAAATGTTATAAAATTCAACCGAAAATCCATCATCACCAGGCGATTTACCGTTCGCCATTTCCATCATAGCCATCTTAATTTCTGAGTCAGTAAATGGTGCTTCCAACTCCTGTATATCTACATCCCCTAAGGTCGGTAAGTTCAACTGTGATTAAAAAAAAGATCAATCGATCCATTTTCTTGTTCTCCATCAGATGTATATAACTTTTTATAAAATGAACAAAATTCATCATTAATCTCACGAGGTTTATATGTAATAAGCGAATTCTGTCTAACAGCATTAATAGTCCTCGAAACCTGTTCTTTCTTTAATTGTCATGCCAATACATGTGCTTTTTCTCCCCATTCATAATATCGTTGTTTAGTCCTATTAATCATACACTCAAATTGATAAGATTGCAAAGTATTATATTCCAGTTTCAACCTAGATAATTCTATTTTCTGATCTTCTATAGCGTCTCTTTGAAATTCCTTTTCTAACTCACTAATCCGTTTCTCTAATTCAAGACTCTGATTTAATCGATTCTTTTTCATTTTAACAGTGTAACTAATTATTTGTCCTCTTAGATAAGCTTTCATAGCATCCCATACTACAAATTTACTTTGAACAGAATTAGAATTTTCTTTCAAAAAAAGATTAATATGTTCTTTCAAAAAAATCACTAAATTCTGTATTTTTTCACAACATTGTATTAAATCTCCAACGATAAGCCACTTGAACTTTCTCAGAAGTTGTATAAGTAAAGTATAACAAAAAATTATCCAAAATCACCCTATTCCGCTTGTATTTTCCTCTGTAAATGTGCCAATACTAAAAAAAGTCAATCCTTGGAAACGATTCGTGTCTAGCTGAATAAAAAGAGAAATCCTTCTCTGTCGGATTAAGATGTCTCCAAATATCCACTAAGTTAAGATCTTTCATCAATGCTTGAACCTGAACTGCCATTTTAGATTTCTTAACTTTCTTCGGGGACTTATCCAATAAAGGTTCCAAAACACAATTAAAATCACCACCAACTAAAACATTCTCATTAGCCTGACCCAGACATAAAAATGCATCAGAAATAAATGTTTCATCATCTTCATTTGGGGCATAAATATTAAGTAGAGTCCAAAATTCACTAAAAATCTTACAGTTTAATTTAAGAATACATCCTGCCTTTTCCTTCATTGATTGTAATTCAAAAGATAAATTCTTATGTATCAAAATTGCTACACCTTTAGCCCTGGAATTAAATGAAGAAGAATATACATGTCGTACCCAATCCTTCAATTTCATACTTTATTTGACGTTCAAATGTGTTTCTTGTAAAAAAGCGATATCAATTTTCATTTTCTTAATATACGCCAAAATACGTTTACGCTTAATCGGACTGTTTAAACCTTGAACATTAAAAGTAGCAAACTTCAACTTTGACATACCTACTAATATAACTAAGAACTAATAATATCAATATATAAAAACTCAGATCAACGTAAATAGGCCCTCCAATAGGAGAAAAAGAAACTACAAATTAAAGTCTAAAAAAAAGAAAATAAAAAGAAAGAAAAGCCGCCCCCCCCAAAAAAAAACTACCAAAAGGTAGTAATCCCTAAACAAAACTTGGGTGTGGATCACCCACCTGTGGCTGATGACTAATAGAACATAGAGCAAATCTCTCCGTCCCCAGCCAAACAAAGACTAAGAGCAAGATATCATAATGACATAAAAAGAAAGTAAAAATAAAAAGGTTCTTCTATTCATCCAAGAGATTCCAGACTCGGTGACTCCATTTCAAAAGAAGTTGGATTCTTTCCATTCCCATTTCTACCATTTCTTCCATTTCCAGAGCAACCAGATATTTCTTTAGGAGACGATGGTGGACTACGACTTTGTCCTCTTACATCTGGCAACGAATCAGCAAAAATCATTGCCTCACGCTCATTCTCAAAAAACCGAGATTGAAAGTCTCCACAGAACACCTTCAACACTGCCGGATAGCGAAACGTAGATTTATGGCCTTTATGCCACAAAACTTCTTTAACTGGATTAAATCGGCACCGATGCTGAATAACCTCTTGACTCAAATCAGGGTAGAAAAAAACTCTACTATTCTGAATCATTAATGGAGCTTGTCGTTGTCTCGCATTTTGCACTGCTAAACGAAGTATCGTTTCTCTATCCAAATAATTCAAGCATCGAATTATCACGGGTCTCGGTGGCTGACCAGGCAAAGGTCTTCTTCTTAAGGCTCTATAAGCTCTTTCCAATTCCAAGCCTCCAGAGAAAAATTCCTGCCCTAATATTTGTGGTATTCATTCGGTAAAAAAAACGAAGAGGGTCTTGTTCTTCCATACCTTCTGGCAAACCAACAATCTTCACATTGTTCCTTCTACTTTGATTCTCCAAATAGTCTACTTTCCTCTCTAACTCCTTCTCACGTTCTCGCAATTCTTTAACAGATTTTTCCATCTCCAACACTTTTTCTGTATAGAAGCCACTTGTTGTTGACATTTCAAAAAAGCAGCCCGAAATTGTTTAAAATCCTCACAAACTGCTTCCAAACGTATCTTAACTGTATCCATTCCCAAACTGAGTCTCTGAGACATTTCATTCAACATAGGCTGAATGATAAGGCTTAGCTGTTTACATTGTAATTCAGAAAAGCTCAGCCCTGCTTTCTCTTGCGTAGTGGCAGAACCAGGTAACTGCAGCTCCTGCTGCATCTGAACAACAGGCAGTTTTTCCAGCAATGGAGACATCTTCTTGTCTGCCTTCTCCATTGAAGTTGGCAGGCTGCCAGGATCAGGGTCCACATCAGGGGGACATGCATCTTCCTTCTGAGAACGGGTAATTCCAGTGATGTCCTTCTCCTGGTGAGTAGTAGTCATTTCATCAGCTCCCACAGGGAATCTCTGTGGTTTAGGCTTGAAAGAAAGCAAACTTGAAACTGGAGCAGACTGCCCAGGCCCTAAATCTTCAACACTCCGAAAATGTAAGTTTCTTCTGCACTTGATGTTTAATCTTTTTACCATTAATAGCCATAACAATTCCTTGATACTTTAAACTAAGTTTAAAAAAAAATTTAAACCTGAAAACAAAGAGTTAAAAACGGGTTCTTAAAAGTCTGGCCAGAGAGGTCGAGATTACACGTCTATGGCATCTTGCCATGCCCCCCACTGGTGACCATCACTTGAAATGTCATTGCACCCTGGCCATTGGGCTAGTGAGCACAGTTCCATGACAATTACTCAAGGGGCTCTTCTGTGCTGATCAACGTTTAAGTTGTCATACCTTACTGACTCCTGTCTACTGCAAAATCTCTTCAAAGGATGCCTAGCCTGAAGTTCTCCTTTGCTCTCTGAAGGGTATAATTTTTTTTACATTTGGGGAGTAATGAGAGAATACCACGAAAAAGGGCTCAAGCCTGAAATGTTGGTAATGTATCTATCTTTGCTATGTAAAGTACCCTGATTGACTCGCTGAGTTTCTCCACCATTGCGTTTTTACACCTTGCTGATTGTTGACCAACTGTTGTTCTGAACTCAAAGTTGTGATTCCATACTAGCCATCAGTCAACATCTGTTGGTCAGATTGTCTATCTGGACTGACCATTGTTCCTATGTTAACTCCCCACTGCCCATTGCTAAAGATGTCACTCCATGCTGATCATTGGTCAGGTTGACCCTCGGCACTGACCAGTGGTCAAATGGTCACTCTGTTCTGACTCTTGATGTGATTCCAGCTTGCTGATTACTGCGATGGGACATATCAAGCTGACCGACTTCGGGCTCTCACGGATTGGACTTATGAATCTCACAACCAACCTCTATGAGGATCACTTTGAGAGAGATACCCGGGAGTTCATTGATAAACAGGTAGACAATATTTAAATATCTTGATCATGAAATTAAATGGAAAAGATGTTTGTTGAGGAAACTCTTATGTATCTCTTTTAGTTTGCGTTGGTCATGAGACTCTGGAAAATCTCTGCAATTGTGAGGCAAATGCAAAGAATGGCCTGAATGGGAAATTGTCAGGGCACAGGCTTGTGGAGGGCATTTGTGCGGGGGCCCTCATGCCAGCCCTGATGGAGAGAGAGAAGGGCAGATAGCAGTGGCTGCACTTAAAGCTGTACCTCTGACTTTTTATTTTTGGGACTAAGCACAGCAACAAGATTAGCCTACAGCATAGTGGGGTATATTGGGTATAAAGTGCAAATGTTGTTTTCTGGAATCCTGCCTCACTGTTTCAGCAGGGGGATAAAATGAAAACAGTGGCCTACGGTCGTGTGTGGATGTGTGACAAGGCACGTGGATCATTAATATCCTTCAAAGAAAGGATGGAGATACTTTTCAAGGGCAACAATGTTCTTTCCTGTGCGTTAAATATCTTGATCATGAATTGAAATGTTATATTTTATATGCGATCTAAGTTGAGTGCATTGGTGAACCTTTTTATTAGTTCAGGATGATGTCTGTATCCTTATTTGGAAGCTCTTTTTATCTGTAGGTATTAGTGCAGTTAAATCTTACAAGCTCTCCCGGCGTAGACCAAGGCCCATATAAAGATGTCCTATAATTGCAATGAGGATTCTCTTCACTTCCGAGGTGAATTGGCTCTCGTAGGAAAAAGAATTACAGGAAAAGATGTTTGTTATGGAAACTCTAATGTATCTCCTCTAGTTTGCGTTGGTCTTGAGACTTTGGAAAATTTCTGCAAAGATGATGGATCCTTCCTGGTGGAAAATCTCCATTGGTTCACTGTGATACATTAAAAACCATAAAGCTAGATCACAATGCTACAGTCCACCATCGTCAGCCACATAATGGAAGCTGGGCAGGAACTATGTAGCAATTCCTTCACAACGGCAAACTTAACAACTGCACACATTGAGAAAGAAGTAAGAGCAGTTCCCTTTGAGGAAATTTCACCAGTTCCTGCTGGGAGGCCCCTTCGTTCTCATTGTTGATCATAAACTGAAATTGCTGATGACGTTCAACAAAAAAAAACACCAAACATGTTTTATCATCATGGAATGATTTTCTGTTTAAACAACATTGGTCAAAGTGAAATGTAATTGGTGCACCCTGTCCGAACTACCACATGAATCATCTTATGACGGTGAGGCACTGGATCTGTCCTGAGGTGCCATTTGTGACAATTCTGTTGACTGACTTGTTTGAAGGGACTGGAAATGCAGTGGCTAAATTTACTGATGATGTAAAGATGGGTAGCAACGCAAGGACACAAACAGGTAACAAAGGGTTAAAGAGTGGGAGAAGATCTGAAAAGCAAAGAGCAGCTGATGGGAGAGCAGATTAAGCTGCATCCACGGAGAGGATTGGATGGTATTTTGGGTAAGGACCCTTTATAGAGACTAAGAGAAGATGGCATGTATAACAAGTTAGGGTGATGCACTGGGTAGGAGCCAAGAGATAATAAGATATCTCAGAGGCTCTTTCCTGGACCAAACACACTAGTGGCATCATGAAGAAAGCATGCCAGCACCTCTACTTCCTCAGCAGTTTGCAGAGGTTTGGTATGACATCAGAAACCCTGGCAAATTTGTGTTGAAAAGTATGCTGACTGGCTGCATCATGGACTGGTATGGGGACAATGATGCCCCTGAGCGTAAAGCCCTGCAGAAAGTAGTGGATGTAGCCCATCATCCTTGGGGAACATTGCCATCAGAGAGCAACAGCACAGTCATCAAGGATGCACACCACCCAGCACCTACTCTAGTCTCACTGCTACCATCAGGGAAGGGGTATAGCTCCCACAAGACTTGCACCACCAGGTTCAGGAACAGCTGCTTCCTCTCCCATAAAGTGCAAAAGTAAGAGTCTTTAAATGAGCCGTTGGTTGAGTTTGCCGTTGGGGAGTCTGATGGTGGGATCTGACTTGCATGAAGGGATTGGAAATGTGATTGCTAAATTTACTGATGTTGCAAAGATAGGAAAGTAAGTTGTGTAGAGGACATAAAGAGACAACAAAAGGATAGGGACAGATTAAAGAGTAGGGATTTGAATAGAAAGATAGATGAAAATGTTTGGAGAAATTTGTGTAAAGATAGTATGACAAAATGTACTTTATAGGCTGGTGCAGTATAATTTTTTATATCAATTGTATTTAACCCCACAAAAATTGAAAAAAAATTCAATTTAGTTCTTCAGATTTGTGTTTTAGGTGTGGTAAAGAAATAGGTACTTTTTTTTCCCACTCGACTTGGTCTTGCCCTAAGGTTAAAAGTTTTTGGTAACAAATTAAATTGTTTTTAGAGCCAGGTATTAAAAGTGTATTTACCTTTTGATCCATTATTGTTTTTATTAGGGGGTATTAAGTCCATTGCTTTAGGATATAGATCGACTTTGTATCAAATTGAATTTTTAAGTTTGGCTTTGGCTGTTTCTAAAAAAAAAATGTTTAGCTATCACATGGAAGTCGATTTGGTTTTAAGTATGAAAAGATGGCAAAATGAAATGAAAGCTTGTATTCCTTTAGAAAAGATAACAAAATTTGAGAGAGAAATATTTTTTCTTTATTAAAGTTTGGAGCCCATATTTGAAAGTTATTGGTGTTAAAATTTGATCTCTCGGTCCGCTTCGGTGGGTCCCACTGCCTCCACAGCCAAAGAGTGTGAATATGACTGTATTTGTTGATGATCTCCTTTTCTTTCTTTCATAGGTGGGTAAGGGAGGATGGAGAGTATTAGTGGGGGGGGGGGGTGTTATATTTAATTACATTATGTTGTACCAATATACTGTAATCAATGTTATGTGATTTAAAAATTTTAAATAAAATAATAAAAAAAGAAGTAGGGAAAAGATTTGAAAAGCAAAAAGAACTTGATGGGACAGCAGGTCAAGCCATATCCACAGAGAGGAACGGGCAGTCAGTGTTTTGGGTAGAGATCCTATTTAGAGACTAAGAGGGAAGAGAAGATGGCATGTATAATAATTTAGAGGGGAGGAGCCAAGTGGTAATAGGATAGTGAACAAATGAAGTTGGGAGGAAGAGCAGGAAGACCGAAGGAGGGGAACCTGCAGATAGGAGAAAGCAGGTACTGGAATGGGCTAGGAAAATGGGAACACCAAAGGGATAGATGGAAACTGGTGGAGCTGGATTGGGAAAAAAGATCTGTCAAATGGATCCTAATGTGGGAAATACAAAATTGTACATTTTGGCAAAAAAAGTTGAAAGGAGTGAACATATTATCTCAATGATGAAAGACCAGAGCTCTGGATATCCCCGTACATGATTCACAAGAGGCTAGAATGCAAGTACAGCAATGACAAGGAAGGCCAACAGAATGGTGTTTATTGCTTGGAGAGTTTAATGCAAAGGTGAGGAGGTTGTGCTTATTTGGAATATAGAAGCAACGATATCTGGCGCGTTGTATACAATATTGGACACCCTATTTTAGGAAGTATGTAAGTACAGCATAGGACTATCAGAATCACCTCATGCATAACAGGATTGGACAAATTAGAATCCAGAATCAGAATTTATTGTCATGAAAATGTGTCACAAAATTTGTTGTTTTGTGGCAGCAATTATTGTTATAAATTACATTTTTAAAAATAAATAAATTAGTGCAACAGAAGAGAAAAAGTGAGGTCGTGTCTGTGGTTCATTGGCCATTCAGAAATCTGATGGCAGAGGAGAAGAAGCTGGTTTTGTATGTTGGGAGCTCATCTTCAGGCTCCTGAACCTCCTTCCTGATGTGAAGAGGGCATGGTAGGGTGGTGAGTGTCCTTGAGGATAGACATTGCTTTGTTGAGACATCGCCTCTTGGAGCACTGGCTGAGTTCACAATTCTCTGTAGCCTTTTCCTGTCCTGTGCATTGGTACCTCCATACACGACAGTGATGCAACCAGTCAGAATGTTCTCCAAGAAATTTGCAAGACTTTGGTGACGTACTAAATCAGGATTGTGCCTGCTGGAGTTGAGAGGAAATGATTGAAATATATAAAAATATGAGCAGTTTGACAAGGTTGGTGTGAAGAGAATGTTTTCCTCTTATGGGAGAGCCTAGAACAACAATACCACTGCTCAACAGTTAAGTGATCACTCATCTGAGATAGATGAGGTGACATTTTTCCTCTCAGAGTCATGAGCCTTTGGAACTCTCTTCAAAGGGAGTGAAAGCAGACAAAAAATAGTTTCAAGCAGAGCTCGCCCACCCCGGGGCAAGTGACCAAAAGAAGAACTGCAGCCATTCTTCAATCTCAGGTTTGAATTGTCTGCAGATCTGGGCTGTTTGAAATGGAGGCATTTTATTTTCTTCCAAGAATTCCTAGAAAAATTGATTTTGGACAAACTACAAGGAGAATATACAAACATCAATATGGGAAAGCCACTTCCAGACATTTTATGCATTGGACTAATAAGATTTAGAAAAAATACAAAGAAGTAAAGATTTAGAAGTACAAAATGCTCCTATAATGCAGAGAAATGTCACCTGAGACACCAGAACAGCCATTGAAGTGTTTGAATTGATTGTTCAATCCCATCATATTGATAATTGTCTAAATGGAATGATACTTTCCTTGATATTGACTCTTGCCCAAAATGGATTGAAATTGGACATGTAGGTAGTTGTGCGACAATAGAATGAGCTATTGAAACACTGATGTGGAGCTTTTCTGTGAAAGGAATATTTCCACAGCAATGGCACCTCATTGCTGTAGTTCATACCTGTCACCCAAAGAGATATTTGATTTGCTTTGGGAATGAGATCAGAGCTGATCACAGCCAGAGATATACCTATGGATACTGATGGTGACGGAGAATGAACTAAAATTGAACAACGGTGAGTTAAACCAAGAGGTTCGGGTTCTCCAGTCACGGAACAAATACAACCTCAGAAACAAGTACAGGACTAGGGAGGTCAAACTAACTGATGACACATATCAACAGATTAAGTCTGTAATGCATGTTTTTTTTTAAAAGAAGGAAAGCAGTGTGGTTATAAAATGTAATGATATCACCGTGTGTGTACAATTCAAGCATTACTTGTTTGATTTTTTTCATTCAACCAGAGTATAATTTACTCCCCATATTTTGAAGCTTTTGACTCAAAATATCATTATCGTTTAAAGCTTTCAGCCTATCCAGCATAGTCCATAGTAATCTAAAGATACAATGGATTTAAAGAGCAGGGTTGGTTTGTCGATGGGACCAGAGAATGGGATGTCACGAATTGGTGGCGAGAAAGTTCTGGTGTGCCACACTACTTCGGAACCAGGTTCATTGATTGCCTGGGAAATGTGAAGTGGTGTCTGTTCATTTTGGTAATGAGGTGCTCTTTTTCTGACAGGTTTGTGGGACCCCCGAATACATAGCTCCTGAAGTAATTCTCCGGCAGGGATATGGCAAACCGGTAGACTGGTGGGCCATGGGGGTCATCCTGTACGAGTTTTTAGTTGGCTGTGTACCATTCTTTGGAGAGACTCCAGAAGAACTCTTTGGGCAGGTGGTCAGTGGTAAGTTGCAACAGAAAAGGTGCGACACGGTTTGCACGATGCTGAAACAGCATTGCTGTAACAGTTTGAATCCCGTGCTCTCTGTAAAGTGTTTATATGTTTTCCCCGTGTCCACCTGGGTTTTCCCCAGGGGTTCCTTGTTTCCTCCCACCATTCAAAATATGTGGGGGTTGTAGGGTAATTGGCGGCACGGGCTCGTGGGCCTAAAGGGCCTATTACAGTGCTATATATCTATTCTTTTTAAAAAGTTTTTCTAATGGTTTGTTGGTTAAGGGTAAAGTTTTGATCAGACTGTTGTCAAGGAATTGAAAGCACTTTCCTGCAAAAGTAACACTATGATGTAGTGGAAGACAATGGAGAGGGATGTGGATGCACACTGGGGCAGCAAGAGCGAGTGTGAGCGCAGAATAACTCTGGGGCAGTGGATGATTAACTGGGCAACGAGTGTGAGCACAGACAAATTGGGACAATGAGCACGCCCGTGGAATTGCCAAGGGGCGGCAAGCGCACGGCCAGAATCGCCCAGGGGCGGCGAGCATGCGAGCACTGCGTCACAGGTCACTACCCTGAGCGCTGCCCTGATCCCATGGTTACTTTTCATGCGGAAGTTGCAGGGCTACCCCCCCCCCGTAACAAATTTGAGCTGTGATAAAGCAAGTCTGTTGTGTTCCAGATGAAATAGTATGGCCAAGTGAAGATGAGGCTCTCCCTGCAGAAGCCCAGGATCTCATCAGCAGACTCCTGAGGCAGAATCCACGTGATCGGCTGGGCACTGGTAAAAACACACATTCTTGATACCGAAATTTGTCCATTCCCAAACTGAATGGGTTAATGAGTGAATGAATTAAGGACTAATACTGATCTATTTCTGACCCTTGCGTGACCTTTCGTGACCCTTCTTGCTGCATCTTAAACCCTCTTGCACATTGGAAAAGCCTTCTTTTAGTTCCGAGAAATAATATCCGTGGACAGTGTCCTATCTGTCCATCAACGTTAGTTACCAGCTCAGTTTGTTACACTTTTATTTTGACCAATGGATGCTGTCCAAATCCTTAATTATTCTGTTTGTGATAAAAGATCTAAGAAAACCTGCTCAAATTCCAGTAACAACCTCATAGCACAAGTGAGACCAAATTTGTTTTGTTTCTTCTCGCTTGCTCTCTTTCACTCTCACTCTCTACAGAAAACATGGCAGTAGGGAGTGTGAGCACATTTTTTTGCACTCCATAATCATACTGACTGTGGGATTGGTCAGTGGGACAGTACCACACTGGCTGTGGGATTGAACTGGGCAGGCCTATCTGATTCATTCTGTGTGGCATCAGTTTAGGGCAGTGGTTCTCAACCTTTTTTTTCCCACTCATATACCAACAAGTAATCTCTTAATAACCACAGAGCTCCTATGGCATAGGTGGGGGTGGATAAAAAGGTTGAGAACCACGGGCCTAGGGTGATTGGGACATTGTTATTTTGGATGTAGTTTTGGACTGTAGTGCTGTGGGACCTAATATCTGACAGGGTATGAAATTGGACGATGAAGGCATGAGGGACTTGGTACCACACTGGGTGTTCTATTGACTGCACATTTCTGGTGTCAGGTGGAGCTCTTGAGGTGAAACAGCACATCTTCTTCACTCGTCTGGACTGGAATAGTTTACTGCGGCAGAAGGCCGAATTTATCCCTCAACTCGAGTCTGATGAAGACACCAGCTACTTTGACAGTGAGTTCAGAACTAATGCAAAATCCTCTAGCATAAAATTGCACAAGGAGCTATCCATGTTCCAAGATCTAAATTTTAATTTTTCATTTTGCTGGTGGTCCTTCAAGGTGAGGCAGCCCTTGGTATTGATTCCTTTTGTTCGTGCCAAGTGCCTGAATGATTCCATTGTCCTGATCTACTGATTATGCCAGTGGTCCTGCAGGTGCTCTCTCCAGATTCCCTTGTTATCATCAAGAGATACAGCATGAAACAGACCCTTCTGAATCCCAGTTCCGAACCTGCACCAACCACCCATTGACACTAATCCTGTGTTGAGACCACTTTTTATTCTCCACATATTCTCATCAACACCTTTTCCCCCCCACCTCAAAAGTTAAATAAATGGGACCCAACAGTATCTTACAGATGTTTTCGCTGTAACAAGGAAACGGGAACAACATTCATGCAATCTGGACATGTGAGAAAGTGGAAAAATTTTGGGAAGATCTAAACCAGATATTAAATAAAATCACAAAAAGCCATATACCAAAAAACCCAGAGATCTTCCTCCTAAGTAACATAAAAAACAAAGAATTTGGACTTGATTTGGATGGTGCACAAAAAAGATTTGTTATGATAGCCCTAGCTGTAGCAAAAAAATGTATTATGTCAGCCTGGAAATTAGAAGATAACTTGAGAATACAACAATGGTATATAGAAATGAATAAATGTATTCCATTAGAAAAAATAACCTATAATTTAAGAAATAACATTACAATATTTGAACAAATATGGGACCCATACATGAAACATAATAGAGAAAACCTACCGTGGACATCTGCCACCTAAAATGACAGAAGGAGAAGAGAATGAAAAGAACTGACTCAGTGGAATTTCTTGTTTATTTTTATTGAGTGACAACATTGTTTGACGGGTTTAATGTATCTTAGATTCTGAATTTTAAATGAATGGGAGGGGAGGTAGGGAGGGTGGGATGGGAAGGGGTGGAGGGGAGAAAACGACACTGTATATATTTGAAAAGGAAAATGTATGTATCTTGATCAATGTGGTTTATAGTATGAAAAATAAAAAATAAAAAAAAACACCTTTCCCCCCCACCCCCCAACCTCCAGATTCTGCCACTCATGCATACAGTAGGGAGGATTTGCATTGGCTGGTTAACCTACCATTCCACTTGCCTTTGGGATACGGGAGGAAACCAGAGCCCCCAGAGAAAGCCCAAGCAGTTACATGGAATACCACACAGACAACTCCCAGGAACAACATTGAATCCAGTCTTTGATGAAGCTGCACCTCTTTGCTGCATGAATCTCAGTGCTCCTTAAGTAATTAATCCCAGAGCCCTTCCTTTGATCCAAAAGCCCCTATGCAGTGTATCCAGAGATTAATCAAGGTGATCATACATCCTATCTTCCTCCATATGTAGGAATTGTTTGTGGAAATGAGGCAAATTTTCTACTGATGTGTAGTTGAAAGTGTGTTGACCAGCTGCATCATGGTCTGGTATGTGGACACCAATACCTCTGAGCGTAAAGCTTTGCAAAAGGTAGTGGGCACAGTCTAGGACATCACAGGAAAAACTCTTCCCACCATCGAGAACATCGACACAGAACGCTGCTGTTGGAGAGCAGCAGCAATCATCAAGGACCCACACCACCCCGCACACGCTCTATTCTTGTTGCTACCATCAGGAAAGAGGTATTATTACCACTAGATTCTCAGGAACAGCTGCTCCCCCTCCACCATCAGACTCCTCAACAACAAACTCAATCAGACACTCATTTAAGGACTCTTACTTTTGCACTTCATTGATTTTTAAAAAATTCTCTTAATTGCTCTGTAATTTTGTTTACATTGTTTTACATGTGTACGACGTGTACATTTTTTTGGCACTACCAGTAAGTGGTAATCTGCCTCGCCTGTGGGAAAAAGACTCTTAGGGTTGCATGTTTCTGACAATAAATCTAAAATTAGAATCTGATTATAAACCACACGCTTTCTGAGTTTTGACAATTACATTTCGTGTATTCTTGCAGCTCGCTCAGAGAGGTACCAACATTTAGCATCTGAAGAGGAAGACGACACCAATGATGAAGAATCTTCTCAGGAAATCCGACAGTTTTGGTCCTGTTCGCACCGATTCAGTAAGGTATGGTACCATCAGAATGGTGATGAAGCAAGATTCAATTTATTATCATAGTAATAAAACAGATTTGCCACCACAGGAATTGCCTAAACACCTCACAGTCAGGGAGAGAGAAGCAAAAGAGAGTCCCCCAGTCACCCCCCCCCCCCCAAGTCACCAAGTGTCCATAGATTTGGCTTCAGTGCTTCCACACACCCCTGCCTCCCCTACCTCCTCCTCCCCCCCCCCACAGCCACACAGCCAAACCATTGGCTCCAGATCCAAACAACCAACACAGTCAGGGACCCTCCAGGGCCTTCAGCACATACTCTCATCACGGTTCCGATACCTGGCACCCCTCTAGCCATTTCGAGCCGGTCTCCACCAGTCTGCAGCCCAGGGCGAGTCTCCTGACAGCGGTCTCCAGCAGCCCTCGGCTTCTGCGGGTTCCTCGCCTGGAGTCGCCAGCAGCCCACTGCATGCACTGATCCCTTAGCCTCAGAGCCCCCTCACTGGTCCACCGCCATGGTCACCGTCCCTATGGTCGTCTCCTCTGCTTCTCCCTCTCAGATGGTGCGTGATCTTCCCATCCTCTGGTGCTCTGTTCCAGTTCTCCACTTCCCTGGAGTTGGCAGCCTTTTGTGGCTGCTGGCAATTAATAGGCGCCGCCATCTTGGGATTTAAACTAAAACCACCGTCAGCAGGGCAGGAAGGGAAGAGTGCAGCACTGTTGGAGAGGCAACGATGAGCGGCATTGCTGACAAAGCAGTGCGCTGTCAGTGTAGCGCATCGGCAGAGCAGAGATGCTCTGGGTGCTCTGAACTGCAGGAGGAGGCAATACTGAGGTCATCGTAGATGGATAGTACCAAGAGAGTACTATACGATTTTGAGGGGCAGAACTGAAGGAGCATTGTACTGTCAGAAAGGCAGTACAAATATAGCACTGTTTTATCTGCTCATTATGCATTTATTCAGGATCATTTTCATGCATCTGGCAGAAGATCAAGAATTGCACTTGGCATTCCAAGTGTGGTGTAATCAAAGTTTAATTTAGCGGAACGTGTCTTCCTTAATTTTGTTCTTAATGCCCTGCCTAATGAAGGCAAGCATGCCACGTACCTTCTGTACCTCTCTGTGTACTTGCTTGGCCACTCTCATTGAGCTATGGAGCCCCAGATTCCTTTGCACATCAATGGAGGATGTAGTAGTAAGATCCAAAACTGGGGTATTATACCTAAACCAGGGAAACCACACTGGGATGAGAAGGAATTGGCTATCATAGACTGGAAACACAGGCTATATGATGAGGGAGTGGAAGAACAGATGAAAAGCTTTCAAAGAGCTTTTGCACAGTGCTCAACAAAAGTGTATTCCCATTAAAAACAAGGTGGCGGGGGGGGGGTGTGGGGGGAGTCCCTTGGATAACTAAGGAAATAAAAGAAGACATCAAATTAACATTGTGCGTACAAAGTCGCCTAAAGTAGTGGAAAACTGGAAGATTGGGAGAATTTTAAAAATCCACCAAGAACCACTACAAGTAGCAGAGAAAGAAAAGGTAGATCATGAAAATAAACTAGATGAGAGGGAATTAACATTGATTGGGTAATGTGGATATCACAACTATTTTGTGTAGGCCTTCACAGTGGAAGAGTGTTTGTCATGGGAGGTGAGGAACTCTATACAAGAGCAAGCTTAACGGGCCAGATGGTTCTTATTTTTTATTTTTTTTTTAAACTTTATTTAAAATTTTATGACATGAATAAAATAAAAATTACATTTAAAGAAATAATAAAATATAAGATAATAAAAATTAGAATACTACATCATTAAAATACACAAATTAACTCCCCCAATAATTATAACACAACATTAATCATCTAATTTAAAATTAGTCCAACCCTCCCCCCAAAATAAAGAGTGAAAAATTAATTAACAATATTGTAAATAAAATAGAAAGAACCCCCACTTACAAAAAAAAGGATAAAACTTAACAACAAACAAAAAAAATTACTAACAACAAAAAAAATATCAATACTAAAATAATACCCTTAAACATATATTTAAATCAAACATAATACATGTATTTAACAAATGAAATCCATTTTAAAACTAAGTTCAAATATTAAAATCATATATCAACCACATATCTGTTATACAAAAAATCATAATTAATAATACATAAATACAGAATTTCTATTAATACCAAGTTTCCTTTATAATTCATCGAGAGAACAAAAACATCCCTTAGAAAAACAATCAGATAAACTTTTTATTCCCTTCCACTCCCCTTTTAGAAAAAAAAGAACAAACTCTTATAAAATTCTCCATATTCTTCATTTATAACATCTTCAAAATTCTCTATCGAAATTAACTTAATTTTATTAAACTCTTCTCCCTCAATGTGTTTGTACTTAATTTTCTTCTTTTTCTTCTTATCACCTTTCCCCTCATCTTCCTCTTCATCTAATTCAACATCCTCAATTTTTGACTTATTATCTTCTGTGACATCATCCTCTTAAAAAAAGAAAGAAAAAAAGAGAAAAAAAATCCCAAAAAAAAGAGAAAAAAAGGAGAGAAAAAAAGCCCCCTAATTCCCTCTCAATTACAATCAGAAAACAAAAAGAGTTAAAAAAAAATTTATTTAAAAAATAAATAATAAAAAAAAACCTTCACTTCTTAACCCAAAAATTAAAAAGAAAAAAGAAACAGGTCGGAGGTCACAACTACCTCCTCCTGTTTAAACCGCCCAAAGCGGTAACTCCCCCAAAATATTGGGTGTGAGATAACTCACAGGTAGCTGATGACTTCTGGAAACTAGTGCCCACCCAGTTCCCTCTCCCAACTCCCATTTCATTAAACTATCATCATTATTTAAACTATTTAAACTCTTCTCAAAAAAAAAAGATAAAAGATTTATTTTTTTAAATCAACGTAACCACTTCGGTCACCATTGCTTCCATTTCTTTTAAAAAACTGGATCCCACCTTACATCTCTACTCTCTTTGGAGACCTTGAAGGACTGCATCGTTCCTGAAACTGCATGATTGGTAGAGACTGAGCAAAGTCCATAACCTCTTTAGGATTGTCAAAGAACTTTGGCTAATTTCCATCCTAAAAAATCTTCAGTACCGCAGAATACCTGAATGTTCCCTTATGTCTTTTTTTCCACAACCGTTCTTTCACAGAATTAAATTCGCGTCGTTGAAACATAATTTCTTGACTCAAATCTTGATAGAAGAAAACAGGATTATTCTGAACCATCAAAGGAGATCTATTTTGCTGGGCATTTCTAATAGCTGTACGTAAAATTGTCTCTCTGTCACAATAGTTTAAACAACGGATCAAAACAGATCTTGGATTCTGTCCGAAAAAGAATTTCTTCTTAAAACTCTATAAGCACGTTCCAGTATTAAACGTTCAGGGAATTTATCCTGACCTAACACTCGTGGAATCCATTCAGTAAAAAATTTTCTTAGATCTGGTCCTTCTATGCCTTCTGGCAAACCAACAATTTTCACATTGTTCCGTCTAGATTGATTCTCCAAATAATCAACCTTTTTTGCTAAATTTTTATTTTGGATCTGCAATGTTTCAATTATTCTATTTTCATCTTGCAGTTGACCCTGTGCATCGACTAAACCTTGATCACACATTTCAAATCTTTCAATGGTTTCAAGCTTAAAAGCTCCATTAATGACTTCCGCCACCACATTAATCTTGGAAATAAACAGGTTCACAAAATTAGCTAAGTGACTCGATACAGAATATATCTTATCTTCAAGATCCTTAACAGACATTTCAACAGAAGTAGATTCAGGCATAATGGGGTCTTGCTGTTCCTTAGAGACCACGGGATCTTCTGTCCCTTCCCTTAATTTAGTATCTTTTCTAGCAGTTTGACTTCGTATAAAAATCCCTCTCAAAGTCCCCCCAGCAATGCCAGGAGACTGAAGATCAGGGTTATCTTTAAGCCAAATCTCTTTAATCATCTTCACTGAATCGATGTCTGGAAAAACCGTTGTAATTGAAGATGCATTTTGCAGCGCCACCACTGTAGCAGTCGAATGACAGCTCTTTAACTCTCCAGCTGGTGGCACCCCAGCTGATTCAACTGTCAAAGTCTGAGTAACAGCCCTCACAGTGGCCGTTGTGTGAAATACTGGCACCCGTCCAGCTCTGGTCTGAAAGCTGTTGAGTGCGACCTTCAGAGAGCCTCACTGGCTTAAAACAAAGCTTCAATGCCGAACTCTGCACGTCCTCCTCTGGATCCATTCTACGTTGAGTCCTGGCTTCTTGTAAACAAGTAGGCTCAGACAATTTTGGAAAATGTAGTTTTTCAACAGTCTGTTGATATTTTCTTTTACCTTTTTTTGCATATAAACCATTAGGCACTAATCCAACACCTCTTATTATTTATAAACTTTTAAAAGAATTTTAACGGGCACTTAAAGACAAAACAATAAATCAGAGTCAGGAGAGGTCTGGAAGGCACGTCTGTTCCCTACGCCATCTTGCTACGCCCCAGGTTCTTATTTTTTATGTTCTTTTGTTCAAACTATCAATCATTGGAGATCCCATGCCTTCTGGTCGGTCAATCTGCCATGAGGTTAGGATTAGGGTTGGGCTTATCAAATACTTATAGTCCATGTGGACAACATCCACTGCCTTACCCTCCCTCATCAACTACCTTGTCGATATGTGGAACGGTATATTGGACAGTGGGGGGGGTTCTGATTCACTGACTTGCATTTGTTTTTATCTTCCGGTTAGGTATGCTTAAATCTTTCCGATGTGTTGCAGGTTTACGGTAGCTCTGAGCATTTGGCAGCATCTTTGACTGCGAGCCATGAGCCATCGGACCCCAAAGAGGAGACACAGGAGCAAATGAATCAGGGCAGTCCAAAGCACTCCGCCAGCACAATCCCTGGGTAAGAGTAAAGCTCCAGCCTTTCCTCTGAAGGAGCTGGTGAAGGCTCTGTTCTCCCCAATTTTCTTTTTGAGTAATTTCTGCTCACTGAGAACATGTGGTTACTTAAAGGCATCGCAGAAGTGGAATAGACTGAATATCACCACATATTAGAAAATATATATATACAGTACCATTATCTGTACATTGGGGAATGTGCATATTTACACTAGGATTGCTGCTTCCTACTGCCCACTAATGTTAAATATTGTGGGGATCTGTACATTTACACTAGTACATACAGGGTATCGGAATTTGCAATATAAATCACAACGAATCTCAAACATAAGACATAGGAGCAGAAATAGGCCATTCGGCCCATTGACTGTCCCGCCATTTAATCATGAGCTGATCTATTTCCCCACTCAGCCCCACTGCCCAACCTTCGCCCCATAACCTTTGATGCTCTGGCTCATCAAGAACCTATCAATCTCTGCCTTAAATACACCCAATGATCTGACCTCCACAGCTTTCTGTGGCAGCAAATTCCACAGATTCACCACCCTCTGGCTGAAGAAATTCCTCCATATCTCTTTTCTAAGAGGGCACCCTTTAATCCTGAAGTTGTGCCCTCTTGTCCTAGACTCTCCCACCATGGGAAACCACCTTTCTACATCTACTCCATCCATGCCTTTCAACATTCAAAATGTTTCAATGAGATTTCCCCCCCCCATTCTCCTAAATTCGAACTACAGGCCAAGAGCTGTCAAACACTCCTCGGATGATAACCCTTTCATTGCCAGAACCATCCTTGTGAACCTCCTTTGAACCCTCTCCAACGTCAGCACATCCTTTCTTAAATGAGGAGCCCAAAACTGCTCACAATACTCCAAGTGAGGTCTCACCAGTGCCCGACAAAGCATCTCCATCACATCCCTTCTCTTGTATTCTATTCCTCTCGAAATGAATGCCAACATTCATTGCCTTCTTCACCACTGACTCAACTTATAAGTTTGCCTTCAGGCTATCCTGCACGAGGACACCCTGGTCCCTTAGCATCTGGGTATTTTCAATTTTCTCCTTATTTAAACAATAGTCTGCCTTTTTTAATTTTTTCCTTTTTTTTGCATGACTGTACACTTTCCGACATTATATTTCATTTGCCACTTCTCTGCCCATTATCCTCATCTGTCTAAGTCCTTTTGCAGCCTCCATGTTTCTTCTGCACTATCTGCTCATGGGCAAAGTGTTATCCATATCAGTATAACATGGGAATGCTGATATTAACAAGGAAAACATGAAGAATATTCACTTTATTATCAACTGGCTGTGGACAATATGAATGTGGACAAGCTGCATGATAATGACATTGCTCTAGGAAAGCTGGCATAGCTTAAAGAATCTTTACCAGCTGAAGGTGGTGGGGGTGGGTGGTGGTGGGGGGAGATAGGGGAATATATGAAGTTTAATTCTTGTGTGAAAGTGATTTACATTTGAGTGAGAGAGTGGGCACAGTGTTATGGGTCAAAGTTTAATCTTTTTGTCACTCACATGGGAGAGTTAATTTAAGCAGTAACCAGCACCTTTTCTATTGAACAGTTTGAGACCTGGTGCATCTTCAACCACTTCTCACTTTGATCGAGCTGAGAGTCCCAGCCATGGTCCAGCTGGTTCCAACACTGTCCCCTGGTTTGCATTCTCCATAGAGGACGAGAGTGAGCTTTGTGCACTCAGCCATCGAGTACCATGTCCCGAAAGGCAGGACCTGACAGATGCAGCGTCAGATATTGAGATCAACAGACCAAGGGCCAGAACATACTCGGGTAAGAGACTGGTGTAGATTACCATACAAGATCAGGATTGCAGAGTTGGCTGCATTATAAAGTGACTTTGCCTGAGTACAGTGGAAACCATGCTGGAGGAACTCAACAGGTTTCGCAGCGCCCGAAGGAGGTAAAGATATATAACTAATGTTTCGGGCCTGATCCCTTCTTCAAGGTATGAGCCAAAAATCAGGCAGGTGCCTGAATAAGAAGACTGGGGAAGCAGGGGCAGGGGGAGGAGCACAGACCAACAGACAAAAGGTGATAATTGGACATGCATTGGTGGGAAAAGGTGAGAATTGATAGGGGGAGTGGATAGGGAAAGAGAGAGAGCTAGAGGAAAGGTGAAATAGGGATGGGGAAGGGTAGAGGTGGGGCGGCCAATTGAAACTAGAGTAATCGATGTTAATGCCATCATTCTTCCCATTCAGTAATGGTCCCAGAATACAATGTTTGCTTCATTCTACCCATCTCACTCTCCTTATTGTCTTTTGTAATATCACCACTTTAAAGCGCCATCTGGTGTCAGAGTTATATAGAGATTCTGAATGAGATTCATCCTTCACACTGATGAGACTTACCTAGACCGTTGGACCCTAGCAAGTTTATAACTGAACCAGATCTCTGAAATGGGCTCCCACAATCTCAAACTCACGAGAACTCAGTTAACTTTAAATCATTACAAAAGTCCTCCACATAGAAGCAGTAATTAAGTTTACTCTGTTGCATGCTATATCATTAATAAATAAGGAGAAAATGAATGTTCCTCATACTGCTATATCGTTTTACTTGTAGTACGTCTGTCACAGGCAGAGAGACACCAGACGAAAGACATAGCTGAACACATGCAGTATCATCTACAGACTTCACCCAGTGCCCTGTATAGGTTTTTCCAGGATCGCTTTGTCCTGGACCTCATCACTCCCCTGGTATTAATGACCAAAGGTCTGAATTCCAGAGGTGAAAGTGACTGCCCTCAACATCAATGAAACATTTGAATAAGTGTGACATCGAGGTGCTCTCGTAGAAGTGAAAGCAATAGAAAACACTCCAGTGGTTTGAATTTTGGATTGTACGAGTGTTGTGATTGTAGAGGTGAAGCTTCTGAGCCCTATGATATAACTGTGGGGGTGCCTCAGAGCACAGTCACGGACCCATTGCTTCATCAATGATCTTCCATCCATTGTAAAATCAGAAGTAGTAATTAATTTTACTCCGTTGCATGCTATATCATTAATAAATAAGGAGAAAATGAATGCTCCTCATACTGCTAAACTGAAAGTTTGCTGAAGTTGCATGGTATCCCATTTCATTCTCAACTTCTAGGCAAATAAAATTTGGGGTGGCGCGGTTGGCCTAGCGGTTAGCACAATGCTGTTAGAGTGCCAGCGACCCGGGGTCGAATCCAGTGCTGTCTGTAAGAAGTTTGTGCATTCACCTGTACCGACATTGTTTGCTTCTGGGTGCTCCGGTTTCCCCTCACCTTTCAAAAAAAATCTTACGGGGATTGTAGATTAATTGGGATATTTGGGCGATATGAGTTGTGGACAGGAAGGGCAAAATCTTTTTTTAAAAAGCTGACCTTGCCTATGTGCAAAGGCTGGTAAATGGCCATAAAAGTTGTGGGCAATCTCCAGTAAGAGAGAGTCTAACTGCCTACCTTTGGACTTATTCCATTATCAACATCTTGTGGTCATCACTGACCCAAAACTCGACCACCCTAAATACTTATTCCTTTCACTACCAACCACCAGTACACAGTGACTGCAATAGAAAAACAGCATTACTTGCATGTTCTCCTCCACATCGCACCGCATCCCCATTTCCAACAAAATCACCGTCTTAACTGGAAGAACTTTAGTGGTTCGAAAAGGCAGGAAGTGTCCAGGATAGGCAACAGTGATTACTAGTTTATGGCAGTGGTTTTCAACCTTTCCCCCCCCCCCCCCCCCCACCCCCGCCATACCACCTTAAATAATCCTTTACTAACCAGAGCACATATGACTTAGGTGCTCTGTGGTTAGTAAGAGATTACTGAAAGTGGTATGTGAGTTGAGAAAAAAAGGTTGAGAACCACTGGTATATGGAGTATCCTGGGGTATTTCTCAATCCTAAAAAAAAAGCCCTACATTTTGGTGAAACCATAGAGGATTCCAATGGAGAACTGGTCGTTTAATGGTGATTTTGTTTCAGGCGTTGTGTACTGCTGTTAATTCACTGTGGGTTGAGTTCATTGGCTGCCATGGGCTAATTGTTTTCCAGATGTTCTCGCCAGCAATATCAATCTCATGCGTGTTCGCAGCAACAGTGTGGATCATAGGAGCTCCACTCTAAAGGGTCTGCTCTCGGCTCCTCGAGTTGAGGATCACTCTGCTCCTTCAGAGAACAGGATGATTCCAGGGAGAACATTTCCCAAATCGGCATCCAGTGGAGCACTGTCACATCTAATCTCTCCAGGTAAGTAAGGATAGACATCCCGGATGGAAGTTATAGGGGTGAAAAGGGTGAAGGATTCATGGAATTGCCCATCCCTAGGTAACTGTGTCTAGATTTGGGTCACCCTGGGAATCTGCAGAAATGCATGGCCCAGAAAGGAGGGGTGTGGGTTGATATCAGGTTGATAATGGTTGATAAAGGGCAGAGAGTTCGGTACAGGGATGTTCTTCTGGTTGGCAATTGATAGTAAGCGGTGTGCTGCAAGGGTCAGTACTGGGCTCGCAACTGTTCACGATATACATTAACGATCTGGGTCAGAGTGAAGTGCATCTAAGTTTGCTGATGACACTAAATTGAGTGGAGAAGCAAATTGTGTAGAGGATACAGAGAGTCTGCAGAGAGATATAGATAGGTTAAGTGAGTGGGCGAGGGTCTGGCAAATTAAGTGAGGTTATCCACTTTGGTGAAAAAAATTGGAAGATCAGAATACTATTTAAATAGCAAGTGATTGCAGCATGTTGTCGTGCAGAAGAACTTGAGAGTGCTTGTGCATGAATCATAAAAGGTTGATTTGCAGATGTAGCAGGCTGTCAAGTAAATGGAATATTGGCATTCATGGTTAGAGGGATGGAATTTAAGAGCACGGAAGTTACGCTGCAACTGTACAAGGCACTGGCATCTAGAGTACTGCGTGCAGTTCTGGCTTCTTATTTCAGGAAGGATGTACTGGCTTTGGAGGCAGTGCAGAGGAGGTTCACCGGGTTCATTCCAGAGATGAAGAGGTGAGCTTATGAGGAGAGATTGAGTTGTCTGGGACTGTACTCGGTGGAATTTAGAAGGATAAGAGGGGATCTTATGGAAACATTTAAAATTATGAAAGGCATAGATAAGATTGAGGTAGGTAAGTTGTTTTCAGTGGTGGGGGAGACCAGAACTTACATAGCCTCAAAAGTCAGGCTAGTAGATTTAGGATAGAGATGAGGATTAATGGATTTTCCCAGAGGGTGGTGAATCTGTGGAATTTGCTGCCCTTTGAAGTAGTGGAGGCGACCTCAGTGAATATATTTAAAACAAGGTTGGATTGATTTTTACATAATAAGGGACAAGAGATATGGGGGAAAGGCAGGTTGGTGGAGATAAGCTAATCATCAGATCAGTCATCAGTTGAATGGCAGAGCAGGCTTGATGAACCACTTGATGTTAAATCCCAGGGCTGGAAACTAGTCAGAGGGTAAGGAAGTGTGGTTGTGATGAGGATTCTGGGGCAAGGTTTTGATTAGCAGGGGTGAGTCAAGGAGAGAATTTTTGGATGCATACAATTTGTTTTGGGGTCAGTGGCTGGGCTGGGACAGGCATGGGATGGTGCTGATGGGAGCACGAAGATCAGCGGCTGTGGGAGCAGAGTTTTCACAGGCAGTGTGGATTTGTACTGTAGGCAGTGTACTAATGGTGGAGAGTTGTTGCAATCACCAAGAAGGTGCAGTGCAGAATCTGGGAAATGTCTCTGGATATCTGTAAAGTAGCTTTAAGTTTACCAATTTCTTCTCCATTTCTGTCCTTCAAAGGTCTCGGTTGTCATTTCTGCCAATCCTCTGGTCTTCCTGCATTCTTCACACTGAAACCCTGTCCTCACATTGTGGGACAGAGTTAGAACCCATTTGGTTGTATCGCTGGCTGAAAGTCTCTCTGAAGCAATTCAATAATTAAGTAGCAAATATTAACAGCTGCCATTTGTTTCCTTGCTTCAGAGCTGATCCGTGGGCCCCTGGTTGGTGCGATTTCTCAACACTCCCTTTCATCAAATTCCTCATCCAGGGAATCCTCTCCGAGCCGTGATCATTCACTGAATATCACAAGTCTGCGACCTCCGATAATTATCTACAGTTCTGGAAAGGAGTTCGGCTTCACTTTGCGTGCCATTCCAGTCTACGTAGGAGACAGTGACATCTATACAGTGCACCATATGGTCTGGGTAAGTGGGTCCTGGGCCAAATAATGATACCCACTGAGGGACTAGTTTGGAAACCATAGTTAGACATCCTGACTCTTCCCCTCAGTTAAAATGGTGCATTTGAAGCAGTAGGGATAATTTTTCCATTCAACCTGAAGATTCAAGAGAAATCACTACACCAAGAATTCAGTGAAATTGCACACCGTAAGTTGAGGAGCAGAGCAGATGTGAGTGGAAAGGAAACTGGATAAGTGCCTGAGAAAGGAAGAAATAAAAGCATGTGGTAAAAACGCAATGCTGGAGACATCAGCAGATCAAACAGTGTACTTTATATAGCAAAGATAAAGATATATCATCATTGTTTGGGGCTTGATCCCATAACCAAGGTATGACAAAGTGTAGCAGGCACCTGAACGAAATGGCGGTGGAAGGAAGGGCAGGGGGAGGAGCAGAGTCCCACAGGCAGGAGGTAATAGGTGGATAAGGGAGGGAGGGAACACCAACAAACGGAGGGTGAGGGGGTGTAGCCTTGTGAATGGAGTGTGAAAAGGGTGGAGAGCTGGAGGAAAGAAGGGAAAGGGGAGGGAGAATGGAGAGTAGGCTGGCAGAATCCGGAGAAGTCGATGTAATGCCATCTGTTCGGAGGGGTGCTCAGATGAAACATTAAGCGTGGGTCCTCCAATTTACAGGTGGTCTTAGTGGGACAGTACAGGAGGCCATGGACAGACATGCCAGTATGGGAGTGGGGTGTGGAATTGAAGTGGTTGGCCATATAGTGATGGATAAGTTGAGAAAGAGCAGAGGTTTGTGTGAGCGCTGATCAGCTGGGAAAAATGCCTTGACACTGTGTTGTGCATTCAAATTATGTTGATTCCATTGGAGCATGTCGTCTGCGAATCTCAGATTTATTTGGTTTTGAGTAACAGGCTGGACTTTGGGCAGCATGGGAATTCTGGTGGAAAGATCGCTGATGAACTTCAAGGGCTAGGAGAGAGGCTGAGAAGTTTCCAGCCATGCTGAAGGAAAATTCAAGAAGAGCAAATGGAACACCCTGAGAGAGGGAGTGAGAACTGAAGGAGTAGTCTCCTTTAAGCGGTGGTCACGGCCAAAAGGGTGGGGGTTTTGGATGGTATGCATTGGAAGGTATGCAGAGATGGAGGGGAGTAGCAGTGAATTTGGATGTTGGTGTGGGAGGGTTAGAATCTAGTGCATGGCTAATGGGGAAGGGATTGGACCCCTAAGTAGGTAGTTAGGGCATTAGAAATGATGGAGAGCAGTGAGATTTCGGGATCAATGCATGGCTCAGGCTTTAAAATGTAGGGACTGGTAGTGAATATCGGAGCCTCCTCATCTTTGTACTGAGCTGCCATTTTTGCTTTGCTGCAGTCAGTAGAGGAAGGAAGCCCAGCTCACAAGGCAGGATTGAGCGCTGGTGACCTCATCACGCACATCAATGGCGAATCTGTTATGGGACTTGTTCACACGGAGGTGGTGGAGATCCTCCTAAAGGTACTGCCATTGCGGCCTGAATATCTTGTGATGGGTTGTGCAGTCAGTAATCCTCCAGCTCTCCCTTCCCCATTCCACTGAGATCATATCTCCTCGATTCCTTTCCTGCTGGTTCAGTCCTTCATTATTTCTGTATTCCATAGTCATCGAGTTGTGCAGCACAAAAACAGAGCCCTTGACCCACCAACCTATGTGCACCTGTTGTAATCCTGAAATTTCTGCATTAGGGCTTGTCTATTTAAGTGGCTGTTTAAATGTCCGTTAAACATCTGACTCCTGCCACTCCTCTGGCAGCACGTCCCAAATGTGTGTGTGTGTAATTGTAAAAATCTTTCTCCACCAATCTCCTTTAAAACTCCTTCCTCTCATCATCTTGGAAAATATATTTTCACATTCATATTTATGAAGATTAAATGTTTTTATCTTCCTCTATCACCCTCCATAACCCCAGTGAAAACTATCTCGTCCCATAACTGAAGTCCACTAATTCAAGCAACGTCCTGGTCAGACTCCTCTGAGCACTCTCCAATGCAGTCAAATCCTTCTCATCGTGTGGCTCCCAGAACTGCCCACAATATTTGTGCAGTCTAACCAGCGTTTTGTAAAGCTGTTACACGATGTCCCAACTTTTATACTCCCTGCCCTGGCCAAAGAAGGCAAACATACATGGGTCATAGCTATGTCTGACTTTGTTATCGACAAGGCTCTTCGCCTCTTCCTCCTCTACATTGACAACTAGATTGGTGCTGTGTCATGTGCCCATGATGAGCTCGTCAACTTTATCAATTTTGCTGTGAAACAAGGATCCCAAGCCTTGCACCTTCTTCACTACCCTCTCTACCTCCATGGACTTGAAAGCCCAGGTCCCTCTGTTCAACAACATTCCTTCATGCTTGACTATTTGCTTTACATGTTCTAACCCTATTTGACATTCCAAAGTCCTGGACTGGCATTTGACCAGCTGAGTTCCTCCTGCATTTCTGTGTGCTTTTACTATCGGTTAGAACTTCTCCCTTTTTCTCTCCTTTAACAGTTTCCAATTTCCACTTCCCCAATTCTATTCCATATTTCCTTTCCTAATCCCCTGCAGTCTCCATGTTAAAGATGGAATATTTCTAAATACCATCTTGTTAACTCGGTTTGGCCCTAGCATCTGGAAGCTTTGAAAGTGAGCATGTTCCTGGCCCATTATTGGTAATGGGAATCTTTCTGTCTGTCACAGAGTGGGAACAAGGTGGTGGTCTGCTCCACCCCACTGGAGAACACAACAATAAAGATTGGTCCTGCAAGAAAGACCAGTTTCAGGGGCAAGATGGCGCGACGCAGGAAACGGTACAGGAAGAGAGATGGCCAGGAAGCGTAAGTCACGCTTTTCGCACCATTGCTAGGGCCAGAATGCAGATTTCACCCAGGCAACCAGCAGGCCATCAAAGGCACCTCAGAAAAGCTGATAAATGCATTTCATGATTGGCAAATTTATTATATGAAGCAAAAACAGCTGTTATTGATACAGAAAATGCAATGGATGTTGCTTGAATAACGGTGACGATGCTTGGCAGCATCAGTCTTAAAGGAACATTAATTCTGTTTCTCTCTCCTCAGATGATGACTGGCTTCCTGTGTATTGTCAGCATTGTTTGATTTTATTCCTGATTTGCTTACTTGAATGGAGAGTTGGCCATGTGGAAAAACAAGAGAGAGCAATGGTTTTTTTTTAATTTTTTATTTTTCACACCATAAACCACATTAACCATGAAACATACTTTTTCCTTTTCAAATATATACAGTGCCATTTTCTCCCCCCCCGCCCTCCCTCCTCCCATCCCATCCCACCCTCCCTACCTCCCCCCTCCCGTCCATTTAAAGTACAAAATCTAGGATACATTAAACCAGTCAAACAATGTTGTCATTCAATAAAAATAAACAAGAAATTCCACTGAGTCAATTCTTTTCATTTCCTTCTCCTTTCGTTAATTTAGGTAGTGAATGTCCCCGGTAGGTTTTCGCTATTGTGTTTCATGTAAGGCTCCCATATTTGTTCAAATATTTCAATATTATTTCTTAAACTATATGTTATTTTTTCTAATGGAATACATTTATTCATTTCTATATACCATTGTTGTATTTTCAAATTATCTTCCGATTTCCAGGTTGACATAATAAATTTTTTTGCTACGGCTAGAGCTATCTTAACAAATCTTTTTTGTGCATCCTCCAAATCAATTCCAAATTCTTTGTTTTTTATGTTACTTAGGAGGAAGATCTCTGGATTCTTTGGTATATTGTTTTCTGTAATTTTATTTAATATTTGGTTTAGATCTTCCCAAAATTTTTCTACTTTCTCACATGTCCAGATTGCATGAATTGTTGTTCCCATTTCTTTTTTACATCGAAAACATCTATCAGATACTGTTGGGTCCCATTTATTTAACTTTTGAGGTGTAATGAATAGCCTGTGTATCCATTTATATTGTATCATACGTAACCTCGTATTTATTGTATTTCTCATTGTTCCAGAACATAACTTCTCCCATGTTTCCTTTTTTATCTTTATGTTTAAATCTTGTTCCCATTTTTGTTTAGTTTTACCATTTGTTTCCTCATTCTCCTTTTCTTGCAGTTTAATATACATATTTGTTATAAATCCTTTGATTATCATTGTATCTGTAATCACATATTCAAAGTTACTTCCCTCTGGTAAACTCAGACTGCTTCCTAATTTGTCCTTCAAGTAGGATCTCAATTGGTAATATGCCAGCACTGTATCTTGAGTTATATTGTATTTATCTTTCATTTGTTCAAAGGATAATAATCTATTTCCTGAAAAACAATTTTCTATTCTTTTGATCCCTTTTTTCTCCCATTCTCTAAAGGAAAGGTTATCTATTGTAAAAGGGAGTAACTTGTTTTGCGTCAATATTAGTTTTGGTAATTGATAATTTGTTTTATTTCTTTCTACATGAATCTTCTTCCAAATATTGAGTAGATGATGTAATACTGGAGAACTTCCATGTTTTACAATTTTTCATCCCATTTATATAATATGTGTTCAGGTATCTTTTCCCCTATTTTATCTAATTCTAATCTAGTCCAATCTGGCTTTTCCCTTGTTTGATAAAAATCTGATAGGTATCTTAATTGTGCGGCTCTATAATAATTTTTAAAGTTTGGCAGTTGTAAGCCTCCTTGTTTATACCATTCTGTTAATTTATCTAGTGCTATCCTCGGTTTCCCCCCTTTCCATAAAAATTTCCTTATTATTTTCTTTAACTCTTTGAAGAATTTCTCTGTCAGGTGTATTGGCAATGCCTGAAATAGGTATAATATCCTTGGAAAAATGTTCATTTTAATACAGTTTATCCTTCCTATTAGTGTTAGTGGTAAATCTTTCCAATGCTCAAAATCGTCCTGTAATTTTTTCATTAGTGGATAATAATTGAGTTTATATAGTTGGCCGAGATTTTTATTTATTTGTAAACCTAGGTATCTTATTGCTTGCATTTGCCATCTGAATGGTGATTCCTTCTTAAATTTTGAGAAATCCGCATTATTCATAGGCATTGATTCACTTTTATTTACGTTAATCTTGTAACCCGACACTTCTCCATATTCCTTCAAATTCTTATATAATTCTTTTATTGATAGTTCTGGTTCTGTTAAGTATACTATAACATCATCCGCAAATAAACTGATTTTATATTCCTTGTCTTTTATTTTTATCCCTTTTATATTATTTTCTGTTCTTATCAATTCTGCTAGTGGTTCTATAGCTAACGCGAACAATAAAGGTGATAGTGGGCATCCCTGCCGTGTTGACCTGCTTAAGTTAAATTGCTTTGATACATATCCATTTACTGTCACTTTCGCCAATGGTCCCTTATATAATCCTTTAATCCAATTAATATACTTCTCTGGTAAACTGAATTTTTGCAATACTTTGAATAAATAATTCCATTCTACTCTGTCAAAGGCCTTCTCTGCGTCTAAAGCAACTGCTACTGTTGGCGCTTTACTCCCTTCTACTACATGAATTAAGTTAATAAATTTACAAATATTGTCTGTTGTGCGTCTTTTTTTAATAAATCCAGTTTGGTCAAGATTTACCATTTTCGGTACATACTCTGCTAATCTGTTTGCTAATAGTTTAGCTATTATCTTATAATCTGTGTTAAGTAAAGATATTGGTCTATATGACGCTGGTGCGAGTGGATCTTTCCCTTGCTTTAGTATTACTGTAATTATTGCTGTTTTACATGAATCTGGTAAGCTTTGTGTTTTATCAATCTGGTTGATTACTTCCAGGAGGGATGGAATTAATAAATCTTTAAATGTTTTATAGAATTCTATTGGGAATCCATCCTCTCCTGGTGTCTTATTATTTGGTAATTTTTTTATTATCTCTTGTATTTCTACTATTCCAAATGGTTCTGTTAATTTATTTTGTTCCTCTATTTGTAGTTTTGGTAGTTCAATTTTAGTTAGAAATTCATCTATTTTCCCTTCTTTCCCTTCATTTTCAGTTTGGTATAATTGTTAATAGAATTCTCTAAAGTTTTCCTTGATCTCCTTTGGATTATATGTGATTTGTTTGTCTTTTTTCCTTGATGCCAATACCATTTTCTTAGCTTGTTCTGTCTTAAGTTGCCATGCAAGAATTTTGTGCGTTTTTTCCCCTAGTTCATAATATTTCTGTTTTGTCTTCATTATATTCTTCTCCACCTTATATGTTTGTAGTGTTTCATATTTTATTGTTTTATATGCCAATTCTCTTCTTTTATTTGTATCTTCCTTCATTGCTAATTCTTTTTCTATATTTACTATTTCCCTTTCCAACTGCTCTGTTTCCTGATTATAGTCCTTCTTCATCTTGGTTACATAACTTATTATTTGCCCTCTAATGAACGCTTTCATTGCATCCCATAGTATAAACTTATCTTTCACTGATTCCGTGTTTATTTCAAAATACATTTTAATTTGTCTTTCAATTAATTCTCTAAAATCCTGCCTTTTGAGTAACGTGGAGTTTAATCTCCATCTATACATTCTTGGAGGGATGTCCTCTAACTTTACTGTCAATATTAAGGGTGAATGGTCCGATAATATTCTAGCTTTATATTCTGTTTTTCTTACTCTATCTTGCATACGAGCTGATAACAAAAATAGGTCTATTCTTGAGTATGTTTTATGTCTAGCCGAGTAATATGAATATTCCTTTTCCTTTGGGTGTTGTTTCCTCCATATATCCAAAAGTTGCATTTCTTCCATCGATTTAATTATAAATTTGGTTACTTTGTTCTTTCTTTCTTTTTTTTTTCAAATTTATTTATAGTATCTCCATACATTCATTTCAAATTGACTTAGTATAATATTACATAATAGATACTAAATAATTTTCAAATTTTCACCCCCCCCCCCCCCCCCCACCTCCCCTAACCCCTTAGGAAATCACCTTGTGGTGGTTAATTCCCAAAAACCCAAATGGATGTGGTATAAACCACATGTGGCATATGACTTTCGGGAGCAGAAGTACCACTCCCTCTCCGCCCCCAGGCAGACAAAATACACGTATAAACCGAAAAATCATAATTTCTTATATCCATAAAACCCCGGTCCATCAATTTAACCAATCTTATTCATAAACTCATTTTTTTGAAAATCCAAACTTAATATTAAATTTTGCACCCTTTCCACCCTCCCAACACTGAGTTAAACATTGTTTACAATCAATAAAAGCTTTTTTTTTATTTGTTTGTCAAGTCTTCCTGAATTTCATCCACTGAATTAAAACACCTCTGAACATCCCAGTTCAACACCGAATCTTCCATTCTTCTCAGTCTCAAGTTGAATTTGTAGCTTACTTTCAAAAAAAGTTTTTTCAAATCTTTTAAAATTTTCTTGAACATAATTCCTTCGGTCTTGATCTTCTAAAGCATCAATGTTATTCATAAGTTCTTTCTTCTATGTTTCCCAATTTAATATCAAATTTTCCACTTTGTCAATCTTCTCAATGTTAAGTTGAAATTATTGTTTATTTTCAAGAAAAACTTATTCAAAATTTTTAACTCTTCTTGGACATTGCTCCTTCAACTTTAATTTTATAAATCATCAATCTTGTTCATAGTTTCTTTCTACTGAGTTTCCAAATTTAATAAAGTTTCTGTTTTTTCCAATTTTCTCAATATTAAACTGATCTTGTTGTTTAGTTTTAAAAAAAAAACCTTTTCAAAACTATTAAAATCTGTTTGCAATGTATGCATACTCACAGATAATAAATTCACTCTTCCAATATTCCATCAAAAAAAAAAATCACTGATAAACCTTATTGCAGGTCAAGGAGTTCCATATATATGTTTATCTTCAGAAAATATTTCAAATATTTCTAATCAACATTCGTCGCCATCTTTCAAAAAGGAGTCCGAAATCAACTTTAATAAGTTCTGTTCTTGAGAAAATTCCAGCACCAACTCTGGCTCTGTCTGGGCAAATAGGTCAAATTTCTTCCAAAGTCAAAGAATGTAATTTTGTTCTGTATTTATAGATAATAAGTTCATCCTTCCGATATTCCATCCAAAAAAAATCACTAATAAACTTTAATGTTATCTGGATTTTTAAAACTCACGGGCAACCAATGCCAATTACTGCAATTTATCTTCATAAAACATTTCAAATCAATATTCATCACCATCTTTCAGAGGGGTGTCCAAGGCCAGCTTATCCGACAGTCCAATTAATGAGCCCCGTTCTTAAGAAAATTCCAGCCTTGACTCCGTGGTAGGCCGATTTTCTTCCAAAGTCGGAGAGTGTAGTTTTGTTCTGTATTTGAACTCTATTTTCCTTAATCTTTGTTGCCATTTTAAACTAAAAACAATTGATAAACAAAACAAAGACTTTTAACAGAAAAGAAATATTCTTAAAACGGGTATTTATATAACTGCCTGGGGGAGACCGGGAAGGCACATCCGCTCCCTACGCCATCTTGCCACGCCCCCTACTTTGTTCTTCCTGTTAATTTTTTTCCCAGTTTTGTCCATATTTGAATCCAAATTCAGGTTGAAATCCCCTCCTATTAATATGTTCCCTTGCGTATCTGCTATCTTCAAAAAAATATCTTGTATAAACTTTTGATCTTCTTCGTTAGGTGAATATACATTGAGTAGATTCCAAAACTCCGAATATATCTGACATTTTATCATTACATATCTCCCTGCTGGATCTATTATTTCCTCTTCTATTTTAATTGGCACATTTTTACTAATTAATATAGCTACTCCTCTTGCTTTTGAATTATACGACGCTGCTGTTACGTGTCCTACCCAATCTCTCTTTAATTTCTTGTGCTCCAATTCAGTTAAATGTCTTTCTTGCACGAATGCTATATCAATTTTTTCTTTTTTCAGTAAATTTAGCAGTTTCTTCCTTTTAATTTGGTTATGTATTCCGTTAAAATTTAAAGTCATATAGTTCAGCGTAGCCATTTTATACTTTGTTTATCTTCCCTTTCCGTTTCTCCATCATTACCTTTCCTTCTTATCCATTTCTGCTTTCTTGTTTTGAACACTTTATAAGACAACATTTCTAAAACATCAAACATTTTCCCTATTCTCCTATTTAAAACTTCTTTAACCCCAATCTCCCCTCCCCCTCCTGAGTTGTCCTTTATCCCTTGACGGACAACCACATCTCCCCTCTCCATTTGGATTTGTGAATTCACTCGCAAACGTCAGCTGATTTTGCAGTGACCGTAACTCCTCCCCACCCAGCCGCCCCCAGAAAAGATTTCAATTTTCATATGTAACAAAGGTCACTCTTTTAATTCCCTCCTTATTCCCTCTATTCCATTTCCCTCCCTTATTAATTGTTGTCTATACTCTATATATTTTCCTCTAAATACGGATACATTCATGTATGCACACTATATATATATATATATATATATACACACATATACCCCTTTACACACATACATATAGATCGTGGTCATTTTTACTCTTATTACATATCTTCATCTCTCTGCTTGTTTTGTAGTTGTCCTGCAAATTTCCTTGCTTCCTCTGGATCCAAGAATAGTCTGTTTTGTTGCCCTGGAATAACTATTTTAAGTACCGCTGGGTACCTTAACATAAATTTATATCCTTTTTTCCATAAGATCGTTTTCGCTGTATTGAACTCCTTCCTCTTCTTCAGGAGTTCAAAACTTATGTCTGGATAGAAAAAAATTTTTTGACCTTTATATTCCAGTGGGTTTTTGTCCTCTCTTACTTTCTTCATTGCTTTCTCCAATATATTTTTTCTTGTTGTATATCTTAAGAATTTTACTAAAATGGATCTTGGTTTTTGCTGCGGTTGTGGTTTCGGGGCTAAAGTTCTATGTGCCCTCTCTATTTCCATTTCTTCCTGTAATTCTGGTCTTCCCAGGACCCTGGGGATCCAATCTTTTGTAAATTCTCTCATATTCTTGCCTTCTTCATCTTCCTTAAGGCTCACTATCTTTATATTATTTCTTCTATTATAGTTTTCTATCATATCTATCTTCTGAGCTAACAGCTCCTGTGCTTCTTTAGCTTTTTTATTAGATTCTTCCAATTTCTTTTTTAAGTCTTTTACTTCCATATCTACAAATGTTTCTCGTTTTTCCATATTTTCCACTCTTTTTGCCAATTCTGATATGGCCACTTCCATTTTATTCATTCTTTCTTCTGCATTCTTAATTCTTCTTTTTATCTCATTAAATTCTTGTAATTGCCATTCTTTCACTGATTCCATATATTCTTTTAAAAAAGCTGCATCCATTGTCTTGCTTTTCTCTTCTTCTTCCACTTCTTTCTGTTCTTCTTCTTCTTCTTCCTCTGAGTTGACCATCTGTTGTTTCCTTGTTTTCTTTTTACCCTCTTCTTTCTTGTTGTCATTATTGTCTGTGTTCTGCACCTGCTGCTGTGCTGCAGGTGTCTCTCTCGGCTGTGGAAATCGACTCCGCAGCTGTTCCCCCCTCCCGTCAGTGTGTTTTTTTTCATGTGCGGTTGCGCACTTTTACTCGGCTCTGCGAGCCATTTCTGTAGTCCCGAGCCCGGGATCTCCACTGACCTGAGGGAGCGGGCTTCTCTCTCCGCGGCGGGTCACTTCGGACAGGTAAGGCCTTCACCTTCTTCCGACGTCTTTCCTTCTTCTTTTCTTCCCGTTGTTTTTGGTTTTTCTTTCTTCGCTGCCATTTTCTTCACACTTTTACTTTCACTTTGTTTTGGTTTTTAAGTTTGTGCCTTTGTTTTTACTCTATCTTTTTTTAACTTTTCTGGAGAGGGCTGGAGTTCCCCTACCGGCCACTACTCCATCACGTGACTCCCCAGAGAGCAATGGTTGATGATTTTTTTGGCCAAGATGGGTGCAGAAGTAGTGGGGCTCAAGTGGGACTAACTTACTACTTTCACTGGATCAGCATCTGGTCATTGGTTTGCCTTAACCGCGGAGAGGCTGCAACTGAACTTCAATGGGAAACAAGCCAGGCAGGCAGGTCAAATAATAAACAGTAAAGTGAGGAGATGCATTTTAGAAGCAAGGATTAGGAGAGTAGATCTACACTCATTGCTCATTGTTCAAGACCACTCGGCATCTACAGCTTTTCTGAAAGTGGTCTTGAGATGATGGTGGTGAACTGCCCTCTTGCAGTAGTTGGCAGCACTGATTGTGACCATGAAATCATTGAATTGAAAAGACTCATCTGCTTCACTTATGTCCTTGGAAAGAAATCAGACGTCCTAACCCAATCTTGTTTTATTCTGATTTCAGATCTGCAGTGATATGATTAACTCTTTAATATCCGGCAGGGCACGGTTGGGTGGCAACCGTTAATGTAGCGATTAACACAGGGCTGTTACAGTGCCAGCGACCGGATTTCGAATCCGGTGTTGTCTGTAAGGTGTTGGTATGTTCACCCTGTGTCTGTGTGGGTTTCCTCCAGGTGCTCTGGTTTCCTCCTATCCTTCAAAATGTTCAGGGGTTGTAGATCAATTGGGTGTAATTGGGCCGCACGGGCTCGAGGGCCGAAAGGGCCTGTCTAAATTTATAAATTTTTCATTTATCTTATCAAGTCACTCATCTTCAGAGATAGGCAGTGAGAACCACCTGGATATCAGAAATAAATGAGCAACGTCGGTAGCATTTAAGGGAAGTGGATTATTAACTCTATGCAACTCTCGGCTTTTAACAGAAGGAAATCGCGTCACAACAAGATTGCAAAGCAGCCAGCAGCATGGAACATGGGCAGGTGCCTTCCATCGGGTTTGTACCAATCTTTATCATCCAGTGAAAGCACTCCAGGATCACCCACATACAGTCTATCTCCAGGACCAGCAACTCCCTGTCGGAGCCCAGCATCAGATCCCCACTCAGGTTATTACCTCTGCTCTCCTTGTCTCAGGGTGAACTGTAAACCTGCTGGGTTCCAGATTCTAATCGTTAAATGGTATTTTAATGGTTAATTCTGGGTTTGAGATTGTTACTGAGCTGGTTCCGTATCAACAGTTCTGGTTTTAATTTTATAAAATAAGCAGAGAGCTAACTTGATTTTGTCTTTTTTAATCAATAGGGACCACTTCCCCCCAGAATATCTCTCCTGGACATAGTGCTCCAAGCTCTCCAGCTGGGAACCTCCGGCCCTGTTCGCTGCATGGGCTGGCCTCCAAGACCAACAACCAGCGGTACAAAGCTGGCCGACGGAAATCCACTAGCAGCATCCCACCTTCACCTCTGGCTTGCACCCCATCGCCTACACCCCAAGCAGCTTCGCCACATCGTTCGCCCTCTCCTCTATCCTTTCCCTCCAAGAATGCCCAAGCCTTTTCTGGCAAGACACTGTCCCCTCCGACCACTGTGAGGCACTTGACACGACCTCACAGTGTGGAAACACCGCGGTCACCGTTATTCAGACAGTTGCATTTGGGGGAGAGACTGTCAGCGGTCTGTCTTTCTGAAAAGAAGCAGTGTGGATCAAGGAAGCACCCAGAGTTTTCCCAGGGTGAAGGGGGAAATGAATCCTTGCAGAATGATCCTCAGGGTGAGGTAACTGAGCTCAAGGACTCTGCTGACCAGGGATTGGGAGAGATCATAGGAACCCAGAAGCCAAAAGAGTGTTTGGTGCAGGAGCCTGGAAAACATCAGGGCCCCAAGTCCAAGAGAAAAACAAATTTGTCTGAAAAGTATAATTTACTCCCAAGGCAAGAGGTAGTTCAGGAAGTGAACATTGGTGATAGGATACTAACCACAGTAGAACAAGAAATGGAGAGGAGGGAGAGGGTGGAAGAAAGAGAGGAAACTTCACCAGTCAGCTATTCTCCCTGTAACGTACCCTGGCTGGGAGCAGGATGTGATTCAAACCCAATCCCTGAACTAGCAGCCAGTAAGTTCTGCGATCTTCAAGAACCTACCAGTTGGAGACTACACTTGGAACCAGAAATTGAAGTTCAGAATTCAGAGATGAAAAATTGGAAGCAGGATGCTGTGGACTGGCACCCTCCTGTTCCCAGCCTATGCCAGAAGCTCTATAGACCTTTGGAAAGTGATGGAGAAGCCAACAGCTTGGGGAAACTGGGGGAGCCATTTCAGAGACCAAATCAACAAGAGATATCCTCTGGCATTGAAATGACAGGGACTCCCATGAGGGTTCCGCTGACTCCTACTGGTCACAAACAACTGCGTGATGGAGATCATCAGTCAGATGTATTGCACTGTCAGGTTAAAGATTCCTTGGCAACAGATGAAAGTTCTACACTGCCGGTGGGAAGCAGTGGGTCCAAGTCTTGCCCAGAGCAAGAAGAAGCTTTGATGCACAGAAAGGAGGCAGAATCATTGCCAAACAAGTCAAGGGAACAGCAGACAGAGACAGATAATATACTCAGTCCAGACCGAAAACCAAAAAAAGAAACCAAAAGAAAGAAAGTATTAAGAGACTGAATTTCAAAATCACACAGCAGCCCAATTGGAAAATACTATTGTCATGGTGGATTAAGCTATGAGTGGGTGTTATTGTGTGTGTACGTGCCGGCAGAGTTAGAAAGGCACACTAAATGGTCACTGAAGATGGAGAACATGTTTTTATAAAACACATTCTAAAGAACCACTTCAGCACCAATCCAATATAGGGAAGTCTCATTCACCTGGAAAAATCACCAAATGCTGCTGTCATGGAAACTAGAAGCAATGAGGCAGAGTTGGAAGTTTCTGCCAGTAACTTCTTGGTCACTGAAGACCCTTGGACCAAGGCCAGGTGATAGAGCACCAAGTCTGTCAGCTGTGTCTGATCTGTTGCAGGACTGGAATGCCAGAATTGTCTGGCGCGCAGGCTGAAGGATGAGAAATCCACACAATTTTACGTAAACCAAACCTAACTTGATGAGCACGAGTTCCGAAACTGCCATTGGCTGTGTAAGTGATGACTCCAGCCTTGTGTTCCGAGGGCCACCGGTTTCCTGCTGTGGTGATGGGGTTGCTTTAAAGCACAGAGAACAACAATCACCAGTTGAATAGTCGACAGGAAAGATTTCATTATCTTGAACAATCAGATACATTTTGTTGCATCCTTCAGTACAAGTGGGACACTGATGGTTAAAATTTGGTAGAAATGTAAAACGCTCCTCTAAAGCATGTTTGATACCTTTTAAAAGATCCCAAAATGTGTTGCAGACAACAAAGTACTTTGGAGGTGAGTTGACTTGTAGTTAAGGAGCTTTTACTTTGTATTTAATGCATGTTATCCCTGCTCTGGGAGTGTCTAATGGGACATTGTGAAGGAAGTTTTACTGTGTTTCTGACTTGCACTATACTTACATGGGATGATTGTTTAGGAAGAATTAAAGATAAAACATTCCTTAAAGTACAAACTGGATATCCCAAGTGGTAGAAATGTCATTTTACTTTTGTGCTCCGTTTAGTCCAACCTGTTGCAACGTTACTCTAGATTTTGGTCTGATTTGACATGAAAAATTCAGTTAGTAGAGAACATTTCTTTTGCCCATTTTACTGGGTGGATATGCTGTTTGATTGGTCACTGCCAAAAATGGAATTGTATTTTTATTCAAAGCTATCAGTTTTGACCAATGCTTGGTGTGGGACCAAATTGGGGGCTGTGAGGTTGAGTTGTATGTCCATGCTAGTTAATAATGGCTTTTAATCATACAATTCTAGTTAAGCCTGAGCAATTCTGTTATAATGTCCATCTCTCTAAATTATTGTCAAAATCTCGTACTACTTTGCCAACATGGGCTCCCATATCAGCTGTAAACTCTTCTCATCTTGTCCTGGTTCAAGTGGTGGGGAGCTCCCAGTTAAGAGCTCAGCCAATGCACTTGTGCTCATAAGATTTGCATCAGTCTGTCGATTGCCTGGCCTGTGTAATCCCTAAAGCATCCTCAACCAGATCTGCCAGGTTGGATGGTCCCTTCTTGGGCTCCTCAAGATCTCCTCACCATCAACACCCAAGGATACAGGCCCTAACAGTAACCTGGCTGCAGTTGGTATTACAGTGGAGCTCCAGAAATACTGGCACTTCTCGTCAAGCTGATCTATCCACTCCAATGACTGCACTGTCATCCACCCTGACCAAATGGAAAATTGCTTGGGGGTGGATAAATAATCCAGCCAATGAATGCCCATTTGCCCACTTTTAAACATCTAGAATGCAACATCATGCTATTATGTGGCACATGACCTTGTCATTGATGCTGAGATTGGGTTCCATCAGAACTACCACATATACACATTGATAAAGTGGAAAAGCTTCCTCTCCAAGTTGTACAGCTTCCCGACTTGTAAACAGATTCATTGTCCTGGAACTGCTGACCCAAAAGTAAAGTGGGAGGACGATCTGAAGCTTTCAAGAAGGCTGCTTGTTAGCAGTTCATCAAGAACGGTTAAAGATAGGCGATAAGATTCTAGCTTTGCCAACTAATACCATATTCTGCAAATGATTAAAATTATTGTCAATCTGCAACTATGATATTGAGTGTAGTTTGAAGACTTGTATCCTTTTAAAAAAAAATTGACAAGTGCAATTAAACATGAAAATTCCTCTCTTTCCAAAATGCAGTGGATGAAGATAGGAAACTGAGGAAAAAATTTTGGCTCTTCAGTTTGTAATGTTTGACCAGCTTCTGTAGACAAGGAGCAAATCACCATTGCAGTTTTAACTATGTGGCAGCTTTCTATTTTGTGCACTTTCTCATTGTTCATTGTTGAAACCTTTACTCTCCAAATGTTGTATTTGTTCTTATTGTTTCTTTGGTTTTTTTTAAAAATAAACTTTGGCTCCTTTTAACCTGCTTCTCCATCAAATGTGTGTTAAATAAAGAGGTCTGAGTCTCCGTCACTGCTCTGACAGGCCTCCGCTCCGTACAAAAGGGCTGCTTCATTACTTGTTCCCAAGCTGTTTGTGGGTCTCAAAATGCGCAACAATTCCCTACAAAGTGTGTGAAAATTTGCCTTGCTCACAGTCTGATGGATGCATCATACTTTGAGGCTTGATCACACATTCTGTAGTTGGACAGGTCAATCCAGGAAGATCTTGTTCCAATCACAGACTGTTCTTAGGACAACATCGATAAATCAATGCCCTCTGCCAATGGACACTATTGGCTGCTATAAATAAGCTTGTGCATCGAGCAAACAATTTGCAAATTTCAGATCAAGCCAATTTATAAAACCTTGTAGCAAAGACTTTGGGTAATGGGGGGGGGGAGCGGGGTTTCTGCCCCACAGAAACGTGAGGCTAGAACAATCCTAGGCATAGCTTGAAAAGAGTCAACTCTCACTTCACTGGAACTGGTGAAGGAGTTACTACTCAGTGACAGTTTCCAGCTTTAAGAAAATATCCATTCAAAGACTATTGAAACAAATAATTTTAAATGATCCATGGAAAGAAACCTCCAGAATTGAAAGAACTATTTGAAGGTAACAACTTTAAATTGTTTCACTGTCTGTTGCTTTATTACCTTTACCACTATTTGTATCCCTGAAGTCAATAATGAAACTGCTGCTTTGTTAGGTCCAGCCAAACTGTGGTGGGAACTTGTTGCAGTTTCATGGTCCCATGCTGGGCAAACGTGAAGTCTACACCAAGCTCCATCAGATGATGGATTTTTTGGGATTTCCTTGGTGGCGTGTGCATGTGCAAATAAGGTCAGCAAACACTGGCCGATTTGCTGAGATTTCCCTGTTGAATGCATGCTCTTGTAACTCCAATGTGACTCGTAACGATCAGGACAATGCCTGAATGCTTGGATTTAAAGTACAGGTAGATCATAAATGAATGAGGAAATCAAAGGTTCACAGGGATAGAATGAGTAAGAACTTGAAGTTGGATCAACTGAGATCTCGTTGAATGTCAGAGCAGGCCAGAGGAGAACAGATCAGAGTAAGGAATTAAGTACCAGAGGGCAAAGATTTAATGGGGGGGGGGGGGGGGGGGGAAGGAGATTGAACAGGAACCTGAGGGGTAACTTTTTTTATACAGAGGGAGGTGGGTGGTTGAGGCAGTTACAATTGCAACATTGAAGAAACATTTGGAAGGATAGGATAGGTTGTAGTCTCAACTTTTCTCGGTCTAAGGCCCAACATGCCATGGCCCACTCGTGGCAATGACTGAACATTATTTTCAAGTCAAAGGCAACTCTGTAAGAAACACACCTTTATCTAATTTAAAGTATTATTGGACATTTTTAAAGACTCGTATGGAAACGCGCTGTGGCCCACTGGTTGACAGGGATATGGGCCAAACGCAGGCAGGTGGGAGATGATTTGGTTGGCGTGGACACCTCTTCAGATTTCTTTCGGTCACACCAGCCGCGAAGCACCAGTACTTCCACTGGCCGTCTAACATGGAGCCACCCCCATATCAGTCAAGTGAAAGGAAAAAAAATGCTAAAAACCAATGTGAATCATGACACAGCTTACTTTATGCAAAGGGAAGACTTGCTCACAACTGTTGTTTAGCACAAGGACTTGCCCATACCAGTACTGGGATGTGAGGATCAATTCACAATGAGATCCCGGCTCGCGCAGGGCAGATAACATGTATCTGCTCTTAAAGCAGATATGTTAGCATCCTTTAAAAAAACACTTGGATAACTATATGGAGGGACATTGGAAGATGGCACTAGTAGAGAGGACGGCAAAGCAGCAATGGATGGAGTTTGAGAAATGAGGAAGGTGCAGGATAAATACATATTTTTTTTAAAAAGAGGAAATATTCAAAGAGAAAAATGTCACAACCATGGCTGTCAAAGGAAGTCAGAAGCAAAAGGGAGCGTTATTCCCTCAGAGCGGTTCAAGAAGCTCCAAACCCTGGACCTCTGCACCTGGGTCCTTCCTAGCAGTGCCACCTGTGACTCCTTGCTCATGTGTACTTGTTTCTTGTGGCTGAGGTACCCATTGACCTGCTGGAATATTAGGGGATGGCCCTTTGGGTATTTCACTTTGCAGAAGCCTGAGTTAATGTTTTTACTCTGGCAATATTCATAGCATGTTGTTCCTCAAGCTCTAGTCTCTTCACAATCAGAAGACCACAATTGGTATGAATTGGTAAAAACATTTCCTCCTCACTGATTACCAACACGGGTTCACCTCAAGGTTGCTTGCTTAGCCCACTATATTTACTATACACCCATGACTATTTGCCTAGGCACAATTTCAATACTATATACAAACGGAAATGAAGCGTACTGGAGGGGGATAGATCAGCTCATTAAGTGGTGTAACGACAACAACCTTGCAATGCCAAGGAAAACTAAGGAGGTGATTGTGGACTTCACAAAGAAGTCAGGGGAACATGACCCAGACCTCATCAAGGGCTCAGTCGTAGAGAAGGTCAAGAACTTCAATTTCCTGGGTGTCAACATCTTCGAGGATTTGTCCTGGAGCCTCCCATGTGGTTGCAATCACAAAGAAGACTCGCCAGCAGCTACACTTTGTAAGGTGTTTGAGGAGATTTGGTATGCCACTGAAAACTTCTACAGATAGATCTTAGCGAGCATCCTGGCTGGTGGCATCACTATCTGATACGTAGGTGCCAAAGCTCAGGACAAGAAAAAATTGGCCTGCAACATCATGGGCACCAGACTTAACTCCATCGAGGACATCTACAAGAGGTGGTGTCTTAAGAAAGTAGCTTCTATCAAGGACCCCCACCACCTAGGTCATGCCCTCTTTACTCTGCTACCATTGGGGAATAAAGGTACAGGAGCTTAAAGACAAGCACTTAACCATACAAGGACAGCTTCTTCCCTGCTGCCATCAGATTCATGAATGATCAATGAAACAAAGATGCTGCCTCACTTTGACTTTTCATGCACTATTTTATTTATTGTTGTAAGGTGGTTTGTATGAATGTTTGACACTGCTGCAAAACAACAGGTTTTGTGACCTGTTCGTGACAATAAATCTGATTCTGATGCAGGGAAGCAACTATTAGAAGATGAGGATTAGGAAGTTTTTAAAATAAACTTGCAGACGACTAATCGATCAAGAGAAAAGATGAAGTTTGAAAGTAGACTGGCAAATAATCTCAAAGAGAATACAAAAAGCTTCCAGTATGTAAAGAGTAAAAGAGGTGAGAATAAATATAGGGCAACTAGAAAATGACTGGAAAAATAATAATCAGAAACAAGGAGATGGCAGAGAATTTTACATTAGTATTCATTGTGGAAGATGTTAACAGGAGTGAGTGCAAGTACTATTTCAAGGGAGAAGGTCTTCAGAAAGCTGAATGGTCTGAGGGTGGATAAGTCTTACGGACCAGATCGATTGCACCCTTGGCTTCTCAAAGAAGTAGCTGCAGAGATTGTGGAGGCATTGGTAAGGAATCAATAGATTCTGACTTGGTTCCAGCAGGCTGGAAAATTGCAGTTGTCTCCCCACTATTGAAGAGGGAAGGGAGGCAGCTGAAAGGAAAATTATGGACTAATTAGCCTGACATCAGTAATTGGGAAGATGCTGGAGTCTTGTCAAGACTGAGGTTACGGAGTACTTGGAGACCCTAAGTTTCTTAGGGTTATGGTTTCCTTAAGGGAAATGTTGATTGACAAATCAATTGGAATTCTTTGAAGCAACAAGCAGCTAGATTAAGTGGATGTTGTGTATTTAGATTTTTAGAAGGCCCTTGACAAGGTGCTGCGCATAAGGCTATTAACAAGCTATGTTTGTGTGGCTAGAGTATTGGCTGATAATGGAATGAATGGTTTTCTGGCCTTGTTTGTCGATGATATAAAGGTAGTGCTGAGGAAACAGGGAGGATGCAAAACGATGTAAGCAGATAAGGAGACTTGGTAGAGAAGTGGCAAATTAAATACAATGTTGGAAAATGTGTGCTTGTGCATTTTGACAAAAGAAATAAATGACCTGGGAGTCCTCATGCAGGATAGCCTAAAGATAAACTTGCAGGTTGAAGAAGCCAAATGCAATGCTGGCATTCATTTGAATAGGAATAGAATATAAGAGATGTAAAGTTTCTGCTTTATAAGGCACTGGAGGGACCTCACTTGGAGCATTGTGAATAGTTTTGGACCTCTTGGTTAAGAGGGGGTCTGCTGACTTCAGAGAGGGTTCAGAGGAAATTCACAAGGATGATTCCAGGAATGAAAGGGTTATCATGAGGAATGTTTGCTGGCTTTAGCCTGTACTCGTTGGAATTTAGGAGAATGGGGGGGGGACCTAATCAAAGCATGTTGAATGGCATGGACCGAATTGATGCGCAAAAGGAATTTGCGGAAGCCCAGCACACTGGCAAAGTAATTGATCCCATCCTACATTCCACGTTTTTTCTCAAACTTCACCCATGTAGCTCTGAAACATGTGGCATTGTAGAGAAATTCATCCCCAGGTTTCCTCTTCACTTGCAGTTAGCACATCAGGGTGGCCCAGTTGGCGTAGTGGTTAGTGATCGGGACTTGGGTTCGAATCCCGCATCGTCTGTAAGGAGTTTGTACGTTCTCCCCGTATCTGAACGGCTCCGGTTTCATCCCAACATTCAAAACGTACCGGGAGTGTAGGTTAATTGGGTGGCACGGATTTGTAGGTTGAAATGTCCTGTTACCGTGCTGTATGCCAAAATTTAAAATTCATCAACTTCAGTGGGATAATTCTGTGACTTTGAATCAAGCACATTTTATCTATGAAAATTTTAGGCCAAAAAAAGGACTGAAAAATAAGACTTTAATTATTCATTGCAGGTGTGAGTCTTTTCCTGTGTATCTGTTATTTCCGTGTGGGGGTGGGGGTGGGGAAGTACAGATTGACTCAGACGTTAAGTTGAGAATTGTGAAGTTGGCAGCCAAAGGGTTAACAACTCATCATATGAGAAGCAGAGGAAGTTTCTTTTATTCTGGAAGTTCAGGGAATTTCCGAACATTCAGTCGGGGTGGCACAGAATGAGAGTCGAAGCCGTCTTGAGCTGTGTGCTGTTGTGGGGGCTGGGTGAAGTGGTTGGGGGTCCAGTCTGTCGTTACCCCCCAACTCAGTGGTGCAGCACCTATCAAATCGCTAGCGCCTGCCAGGTATGTCCTCAACTCTTTACCTTGGATCAATTTTACAGTCTGGCTTCACTCCCATCAGTTTAAGTTGCAAACAAAGAATGGCTGGAGGAACTCAGCAATCAGAAACAGTCGTTCAGTGGTTCGAGCCAGAATCTTTTGTCAAGTGAAACAAAGTCTTCAGATACTGTGATGGTAGTAAACAGAAAAAATGCCGTAGGAACTCAGCCGGTCTTGTAGCCTCCACTGGAGGTAAATGTATATCACTGATGTTTCAGGCCTGAGCCCTTCTGCTCAGGCCTGGTGTAAGCAAAAAGCAGACAGGCAGGTATCTGAATAAAGATTGGGGAGCGAAAGGGGAAAGAATGGGGGTCGTGGGGGGTGGGTAGGGAGTTCAGACCAACAGACAAAAGGTGTTAATTGGATATGATTAGCGAAAAGATGAAAATTGATTTTTGGCTCTGAAAGGAGACGGGGTGGGGGGGGGAGTAGAGAGAGACAGAGCTAGAGGATAGGAGATGGGGGAGAAGATTGGCGGGGGGTGGTGATTAATGGAAATTGGAGATGTTGATGTTAATGCCATCCGGTTGGAGGGTGCCCAGACAGAAGATGAGGTTTTGTTCCTCCAATTTGCAGGTGGTTTCAGTCTGGCAGAGCACGAGACCATGGGCAGGTATGTCAGCAAGGGAATGGAACAGAGAATTGAAATGGGTGGCCACTGGGAGATCCACACTAATGCTCACAATGCAATCTCTCAGTCTGTGCCCAGTCTCTCTGATGTAGAGTAGACCAGAACGGGAGCAGCGGATGCAGTAGATGACCCCTGCAGATTCACATGGAGTGTGAAAGGACTGGATGGCGGAGAGGGAGAACATGTGGGGGCAAGTGGAGCAGCTATGGTCACAGGGGTAGGTGCCAAGGGGTCAATGGGTGGGGAGGGAGGAGTGGGTGAAGGACTCATGGAAGGACTGGTCCCTGCAGAAAGCAGAGAGAAGAGGGGAATATTTGTCTGGGATCACATAGTGGACTTGATAAAGGGTTTTGACTCGAAACTACTTCCGAGGCTGGACTTGTGGGCACTGCCAGCATTTCTGCCTCTCTATAATCACCAGTGGAAGGATGACAGACAATTACCACCTTCATTGATGTGGTAAAATTGAATCGTCTGTATTTAAATTGTATCTTCTCATTCATCTTCAAAAAGCAATTCAGAGTTGACCACATTGTTCTGGGTCACCCACAGGCCAAACTGGGTGAGGACAGCAGATTTTCTTTCTGGCAGGGTGTCAGTAGACCAGCTAGGTTTCTATGACAGTGTGACATTTCTTGGGTACCTTTTCTGATGATGACATTTTATTCTAGCTTGTTTTATTTGACGGAATTAACAATGTTTGTGGATCATGGAAACATGCTACAGATATCAGGCAGCATCAATGGAGAAAGGAACAAAGTTCATCTTTTAGTCTGATGACCCTTCATTTGATTACTAGTCTATTATGCTACCATTTCCAGAGAAACAGTTAGCCACCATCATGTCAACTTTCTATAGGAGCTCTATCAAGAGCATCCTGGCTAGCTTTATCACGAATGGTTGCTGCAGAGAAATGGATTGGAGGTCAATCATAGGACCATAACAGTGGCAGTGAAGATCCCTCCTGCCCCGCCTCCTCCACTCCATCAACATGATCTACCGGGATCATTGTCTGAAGAGAGCACAAGGCATCTTTTACCCTGCACACAGCATCTTTCAGCTGCTCCTGTCGAGAAAGGGGTGTCAGAGCGAACAACACCAGGCTGAGGAACAGCTTCTTCCTACGGGCAGTGAGAATGCTGAACGACAAAATGAACGACACATTCGAGAGTCTCATATTCATGAAACAATACTTATTTATTTTTGTATAGATGAATACTTGTCCTGCATATGTATTGTTTGTCTATATGTGTGGTATGTCTGGTTTTTGTCTGTGTGTTTTGCACTGAGGACCAGAGAACTCAGTTTCGACAGGTTGTACTTGTGCAATCAGATGACAATAAACTTGACATTCCTTTGTGATGATTTTTTTTTTGTAACAAACATCTAAAAGTGTGTGCACATGAAATATTAACTCTATTTTATCTTCCACATCACACCCCTACTGATATTGCTTGATCTGCTGTGTATCTTCCATAGTTTATTCACTGTATACACTCATGTAATCGCAGAATTTCTTGGACCACTTTTCCATGGGTCAAACTTTTGACCTTGGTAAGAACCTGCAGTGTTCAAGGCATCGGGAGCTCCGATGGCCAGGATCGGGTGGTAAGTCCACGGTTGGGATGGTGGGAGTTTGGTGGCCAGGGCAAGGATCCATGGTCGGGAGCTCTGGTGTGCAGGCATCCAGGGCAAGGGTCTGCTGTTGAGGCATCAGGAGCTCAGATGGGTGGGCAGTCAGGGCCAAAAATTGGTGGGGGGGGGGGAATAGTTGACTTTTACATTGGTCATAAGAAAATCATGTGATTTTTAAGCCAAAAAAGGTGTTGACTATTACCCGGGACTGACGATGAGTATATACAGCAAGTTTCAGATTTTCAATACCTACAAATTTTTTAATGATGTTTCCTTTCTGTTGTTTTGATGGGAGTGTTTGAAACATCATATCAAAGTAGATGTCAAGAAATGGAGTCTCCAGGATAAGATTTGTGCTAGGTCTTCTTTGGCTTGGCTTCGCGGACGAAGATTTATGGAGGGGGTAAAAAGTCCACGTCAGCTGCAGGCTCGTTTGTGGCTGACCAGTCCGATGCGGGACAGGCAGACACGATTGCAGCGGTTGCAAGGGAAAATTGGTTGGTTGGGGTTGGGTGTTGGGTTTTTCCTCCTTTGCCTTTTGTCAGTGAGGTGGGCTCTGCGGTCTTCTTCAAAGGAGGCTGCTGCCCGCCAAACTGTGAGGCGCCAAGATGCACGGTTTGAGGCGTTATCAGCCCACTGGCGGTGGTCAATGTGGCAGGCACCAAGAGATTTCTTTAGGCAGTCCTTGTACCTTTTCTTTGGTGCACCTCTGTCACGGTGGCCAGTGGAGAGCTCGCCATATAATACGATCTTGGGAAGGCGATGGTCCTCCATTCTGGAGACGTGACCCATCCAGCGCAGCTGGATCTTCAGCAGCGTGGACTCGATGCTGTCGACCTCTGCCATCTCGAGTACCTCGACGTTAGGGGTGTGAGCGCTCCAATGGATGTTGAGGATGGAGCGGAGACAACGCTGGTGGAAGCGTTCTAGGAGCCGTAGGTGGTGCCGGTAGAGGACCCATGATTCGGAGCCGAACAGGAGTGTGGGTATGACAACGGCTCTGTATACGCTTATCTTTGTGAGGTTTTTCAGTTGGTTGTTTTTCCAGACTCTTTTGTGTAGTCTTCCAAAGGCGCTATTTGCCTTGGCGAGTCTGTTGTCTATCTCATTGTCGATCCTTGCATCTGATGAAATGGTGCAGCCGAGATAGGTAAACTGGTTGACCGTTTTGAGTTTTGTGTGCCCGATGGAGATGTGGGGGGGCTGGTAGTCATGGTGGGGAGCTGGCTGATGGAGGACCTCAGTTTTCTTCAGGCTGACTTCCAGGCCAAACATTTTGGCAGTTTCCGCAAAGCAGGACGTCAAGCGCTGAAGAGCTGGCTCTGAATGGGCAACTAAAGCGGCATCATCTGCAAAGAGTAGTTCACGGACAAGTTTCTCTTGTGTCTTGGTGTGAGCTTGCAGGCGCCTCAGATTGAAGAGACTGCCATCCGTGCGGTACCGGATGTAAACAGCGTCTTCATTGTTGGGGTCTTTCATGGCTTGGTTCAGCATCATGCTGAAGAAGATTGAAAAGAGGGTTTGTGCTAGGTAATATGGAAATAAAATCAATAATATCACAGCCTCAAGATTCAGGGGAGTAGATTTAAGACGGAGATGAGGAAAAACTGTTTTTCCCAGAGAGTCGTGAATCTGTGGAATTCTCTGCCCAGGGAAGCAGTTGAGGCTACTTCAATAAATATGTTTAAGGTTCAGTTAGATAGATTTTTACATAAAAAATGGAATTAAGGGATATGGAGAAAAGGCAGGTGGGTGGAGTTGAATCAATGATCAAATCAGCCATGATCTTACTGAATGGCGGAGCAGGCTCGATGGGCCGGATGTCTGACTCCTACTCCTATTTCGAATGTTCTTACCTATTTCCAATAGGAAATGGACATCTGCATCAGTCTATGTTGAAAAGCTATAGATGTGGAACAGAAATCCGTGGACGGGGTAGCATGGTTAGTGTAGTGGTTAGTGCAACCCTACCACAGTGCCAGTGACCCAGTTCGAATGTGGTGCTGTCCGTAAGGAGTTTGTATGTTCCCTCCGTGACCCATTTGGTTTCCTTCGGGTGCTCCACTTCCATATTCCATAGGTGAACGGGAATTGGTTGGTTGACTGGTCATGTTGACTGGCCTGGGCTGGAAGAGCCTGTTACTGTGCTGTATCCTTAAATTAGAGCTTTCACAACTTGTGCAAGTCCTGTTTGGTGGGGGGGCAGGACATCAAAAATCTGAAATAAAAAGTAACAAAATTCTGGAGATTTACAGCAGGTCAGGCAGTGGAGAAAAATAATTGTTTTTTCGGGTCAATTAACTTTTGGTCATGTTTGCTCAGATTTTAGTCAAATGGATAAAGGTGAGTAAATGAAGCAATGTTCTCCATTGATCTCCACGGCTGTTGCTTGACATACAATATTATTAGGGTGACAGTGAAACTAGCCTGTGAGAAACTTTTACCATAAAGGAGACATCCAAATCAGAGGGGGTTAGAGGGGATCTTGGTGAAAATATCTTCACCCAGAGGGTGATTGGAATCTGGAATACTCTACCTGAGAAGATCATGGAGACAGGTACTGTCACCACATTCAGGGTTCACCTGCAGAAGAACATAAAAAATATGAGCAGGAATATGATAGGCTCATTTCCACCTACCTGCCTTTTCCCTGTATCCCTTAATTTTCCCTACTATGTAAAAATCTATCCAAACTTGACTTAAATAATTTAAGGGGTAGCCTCCACTGGTTCAATGGGCAGCGAGTTCCATAGATTCACTACCCTCTGAGAAAAGCATTTCCTCCTCATCTCTGCCCTAAATCTACTACTCTGAATCTTGAGGCTATGTCCCCTAGTTCTGGTCTTCCCCCACTAATGGAAACAATTTACCTCCCTCTGTCTCATCCATGCCTTTCATAATTTTATGTTTCTCTAAGATCCTCTCTCATTCTTCTAAATTCCAGTGAGTACAGTCCCAGATGACTCAATTGCTCCTTATAGGTTAACCCCCTCATCTCTGGAATCAACATGGTGGACCTCCTGGAGGAGTCACGTGATGGAGTAGTGGCTGGTCGAGTGGAACCAGACCTCTCCAGAGAAAAGAAAAGTTTGAAAAAACACAGCTCAATAAACATAAAATACAGGAAGAGAAAGATAAAGTTACAGAGAAGAGACAGAAGATGGCACCCAAAAGAGAAAAAGTAAGTATAACAGAAAAGGGAAGAAGGAAAATCACTGGAGAAGAAAGAAGAAGGCCTTACCTGTACATCGGAGCAGAGACCCACCATGGAGAGAAGCGGCCGATCTCCAATGTTGGTGAGTCCTCAGAGGAGTGGTATCCTCCCGACCGGTGGACTTCAAAATTGGCTCTCAGAGCCAAGAAGAGGTGCGTTCAGCTGGGGGAAGCAAACAAGAAAGAAGAAAAGAGTGGTGAGAAAGAGAATGAAGGGTGGGAAGAGGATGAGCGGCACAGGGCGACCAACAGGTGGACGACCACAGGTGGACGACCTGCGGCAGGCAACCGACAGCGGGTCGACCTGCGGCAGGAGGCCCAGCAGCGGATCAACCTGCGGCTGGAGGCCCAGCAGCGGGTCGACCTGCAGCAGGGGGCCAACCTGTAGCAGTGGGCCCAGCAGTGGGTTGAACTGCGGCAGGGGGCCAACCTGTGGCAGAGGGCCCAGTAGCGGGTCGACCTGCGGCGGAAGGCCCAGCGAGGATACAGAAGCAGAGAAGAAGACAACACATACATAGATACAGACACAGAAGAAGAAGACCAAGAATTTCAAAGGAAAGAAGGTAAAATAGAAGGACAAAATTTAGATAAAGCTTTTTTGAAGAAAAATGAGGTCATTAAAAAATGGCGATCATTAGAATTTAGTTCAATCAAAAGAAAAATGAAAAGAGCTGAAGACAGAATGCAAAGCTTAGAGTTGGTCATGACTGAAATAGGGAAAAGAATAGAAAATGTGGAGGAACGAGAAGCTGTTGTAGAAATGGAGATAAATGATTTAAGAGGGAAGTTGGAAGAGAGCGGAAAAAAGAATTAGAGACACAAGATTTATTGTCACAAAAAATTGACGTATTGGAAAACTACAGTAGGTGAAACAACATAAAAATAGTGGACCTGAAAGAAGGCAAAGAAGGATCAGATATGAAGGAATTTATAAAAGATGGATCCTGAAGGTGTTGGGAACGACAGATTAACATGAAGAAATAGAAATCGAAAGGGCGCATAGAACAGTAGTACCGAAACTGCCACCACATCAAAAACTGAGATCCATATTGGTAAAACTTCTAAGATATACGACAAGAGAGAACATACTGGAGCAGGCAAGAAAGAAGGTTAGAGAAGACAATAAGCCGTTGGAATAAAAGGGACAAAAAATATTTTTTTTACCTGGACATAAGCTTTGAACTTTTAAAGAAGAGGAAGGAATTCAACATGGTAAAAACAATCTTATAGAAGAAAGGTTATAACTTTATATTAAGACATCCAGCAGTAATCAAAGTATTTATTCCTGGGGAATGGAATAGACTGTTCTCTGACCCAAAGAAAGCCCAAGAATTTTCTGAACATTTGCAGGACAGGAGAAGAGAGGAGGAGGAGTGACAAGAAGGATGACCGGCAAGAAAATATACAAAAATATGTAAAAATATAAAGTAAAGATAGTGCATGTATAAAGATTTAAAGATGGATAAGAGAAGGGGCGAAAAAAGAGAGCGCTTTGTTATATGTGTAGGAAAATAGTGTTCTCTGGGGGGGGGGCTGGGGGTGGGAGAATAATGGTCACTGCGAAATCGGTTGATGCTTGCGAGTAAGTTCACAAACTGAATGAAAAGGGGAGTTGTGGTTGCCGTCAAGGGACAAGGGCAACCCAAGGAGGGGAGGTTCATTTGGGGTTAAAGGGTTATTGCTTGTGGGGATTGTTGGGGTATTTCATGTCTTAAGCGCATTGTCATATATTGAGATTATAAAGGAAAACTTAAAAAACGTTAATGGAAAAAAGGGGGATGGAGGTGGTGAAGAGGCGGAAAAGAAGTGAAAATAAAGATATAAGATGGCCATGTTGGACTATATCACTATAAACATTAATGGAATATATAACCAAGTTTAAGTGTATCCCATTGTAAAAAAAAAACCATATAATTTGAAAGACAAAGTTACAGTGTTTGAAAAAACCTGGGAACCATATATGGAACATAACAGAGAGAGCAGGCCTAGGACCACCACCACCTAAAATAATTGGAAGATAAACACGATCAGATTTAATGTGTATAAGTAGATGATGCGTCTTTTTTATTTGTATTCCTTTTGTATAAAGATATTGTTTTATTGTATTTTATATGTTCAATATTTACTGTTTTTGGAGGGGGAGGGAAGGGGGAAGGGAGGGATGGGGGAAAAAAGAGAAAATGTTACTGTAAATATTTAAAGAGATGCATCTGTAAGTATATTGGTTGATATGGTTCATAGTGCGGTAAATAAAGAATTACAAAAAAAAAACCTGGTGGACCTCCTTTGCAACACCTCCAAGGTCAGTGTATCCATCCTTATGTAAGGAGATCAGAACTGCCTGCAATGCTCCAGATCTGGCCTCAGTTGCAGCATGACCTCCCTGCTCCTAAATTCAATCACTCTGGCAATGAAGGCCGATATTTAATTTGCTGCATCTGCAAACTAACCTTTAGTGACTCACATACAAGCGCTCCCAAGTCGTTCTGCGCGGCAGCAGGCTGCAATCGCTTGCTATCTAAACAATAATCTGATCTTATAAAAATAAGTACTTGAATTACTGTGGGGCACAGAAGGCTGGCAACTGCTGGTGAATGGGATTAGCATGACTGGGTATGATGGGGTCCACAGATTTGGGGGAACTGAGGGATCTGTTTGTTTCCTTGCTTTTTTTTTGTTCTTTTTCTTGCTGAACATTTCAGGTTCAATGATTGACTGCAACGGCTCTGTTGTAGGTGGTGCACCACTGTTTGGAGACCAAGCAGCTGAAGGTATCTGAACCTGTCCACATCAGCCTTTACTACGAGTGTCTCTGTGAAGGATGTCGCGGTTTCCTTGTGCTTCAGCTTTTTCCCACCTGGCTGTTGCTGAATGAAGTCATGAACGTTACCCTTGTCCCATATGGAAACACAATGGTAAATGTTGGTTCCAGCTAATGTACAGCGGTTTGATGTCCACCCGGTAATTATATTTTCAGTCCAGCATGACCTGAATTTGGTAAAAAGAATGAGGAAGTCTCAAGTTCTGCAGAAAATGTGATTGAAGCCAATGCATAAAATTGCTTTGTCTCTTCAAATTCATCAAGTGACATTCCATCCAAAGTGGCTCGTTTGAATGTGGGCTGGCCCAGTTATGAGAAATAAAAGTCCATCTCCTTGCCTCACTCCCTCATCATCACCCTATACTTAGCCAATTGAACAATGATACTTTGACCTTTCGAGGCCCTTTTTGGATGTTGTTATCAAATATGATTCCACCAACCCCATTAAGTAGCAGGTTCCTAGCCATGAGGTCTTGTCGTTCCCTCTGAAGTGTCCTTAAAGAGGTCCCTAATTCGTTCAACTTGGGGGTGGGGGGAGGGGGAGATGTTTGGGTCCCCAAACCCCGTCATTCCATCTCGCTGTGGTCCCCTCTGGCACTTCAACAGCAGAACTCTGGGTTTGGCTAAGGCAACGAATGAGGATGTATTCCTGACCATTCACCTCCTTGTTTGGCAACAGCAGGAGTTGACCAGGCCAGGCCCCTCTGGTGGCTTAGATCATTGAGCCATCTGTGAAATCTAGGTTAATCCTGATGGGCCAAGGGGTGAAAACAGGTTTTGAAGAGTGCGGGGTGACTTGACAAGATCCTGAGAGGTCTTGACAGAGGGGAGATATTCAGAGAATGTGGAAGAATCTAGAACCAGGGATCTCTGCTGAAAATTAAGACATAGCCTATTTCAAGCAACAAAATGGTACAAAAATTTCCCAAGAGAGTTAAGTCTTTTAACTTCCTTAAGCTACAGTGGGGAAGGTTTGTGAATATTTTTAAGGCAGAGGATGGAAAGATCTTGATAGGCAATGAAAAGAAAAGAAATAGGTGCAGATGCAGAGTTAAGATCACAAGGTAATCTTATTAAATTATGGGTTACGTTTGAGGTGTTGAATTCCCTTATATTCCTAATTTCTGGTCATGAAGGTTGATTTCCACCTGCAACCGTGGAGAGTGGCCATTTTGACAAAGTCCTTGATCTGGGTTTCTCTGTGGTGTTTGAAGAGGTTTGGCCGTCCCTGAGACCAGAGGAAGTGCAGCATTCAAGCTGAATCAGCATGACCCACACTTAACCCACTTCTGCTTTCAACTTCTATTCTCATCGTTCGAGGGAGTTTCCTTTTTTTTAAAGAAAAGTCTTCATGGGCATCACAAAGTATATCTGTGCCTTCTCTGGGGTGATCTGTCCAGAATGAAGAGAACCATCCAGATTTGGCCCCCAGATCGCTGATGAATAAAGAGGGCCAACGATGTACTGATCGGGTGGGATTGATGAGAGGGCAAGGTGTATCGAGTGCTAAAAGGAGGAAATGGTCCCTTTCCTTTCCCAGAGCACGACCTACCTCCTGTCATTTCCTCCTCGTCACCCCATACATTGCCGCCTTCACTGTGATACCAGCGCCCTCTCCTCCAGCTACGAGCCCTCCCTGAACTCCCTTGTACTGTAATTGGGGGAGGAATTGGCATTTTCTCTTGTGGCACTGATTTTGGTGAGGTGAGGGAACAAGGTTTTGCCTCAGCTCTTTATTGGGTGACATTGGGCTCAGGTGTCATCTCCTCATTAATACTGTAATATTTTGTTTCTCTCCACTGCAGGAGAGAAATGAAAGCGGGAAGTGGATTTTCAACTGTCAGCATGGTCAGGAGGAATGTACTGGAAACATGATTGAGGTGCGTGGTAGATTCAAGCAGGAATGAACAGTAGGCGATAGATTGTGGCCAGCGTATTCCACCTTGCTCCCCAAAGCTTGCTGTGAGACTGCTTTGATCTGTACTTCCTTTGATCTGAGTCCAACTTCTCAATTTCTCTTAATACACAATAAAGGCTGGAGGAACTCAGAAAGTCACCCCTCCCCCCACCCTGTCCATAGGACCTGCTGAGTTCCTCCATTATGTTTGTGCATTTACTGTAAAGGTCCTAAAAATCCAGACTGCTCGAGGATTGGGTTGGTCCAGATTTTTGGATTTTCTGGATTCTTGGACAGTACTTATAAAATTCAGATTTAAGGAGAATAAAGAAGAGATGAACAGGTAAATTTTGATAATTTATTAACAAAACAATTTTTCATGTGAAATACAATGTACAAAAAGAAAAATTATTCTTTCATTTCTGCGACTTCTGTGTATGTGACGCTCACACACACACACACACACACACACACACACACACACACACACACACACACACACACACACACACACACACACACACACACACACACACACAAGCCCACTTAATTAAAAAAGTTTGAAGATTCTCTAGAAGTCCGGATTCTGGGGTGGTCCAGATAACTGGCATCTGGATGTTTGGACTTCTACTGTACTATAAACAGGACAGTGTCTGCAGACTGTCTCATTTCTCTATTTTTCTCTCAATTTACCTCTTCATCCATCTTGAACTACTTGCCTTGGGAACCAATTTTTTTTGCCTGATCCCAATGACCTGCACCCAGTCCATACCTCTCCCATCCATGCACCTGTCCAATTTCTTCTTAAATGTTAAAATTGAGCCCGCAATCTCCACTTCAGCTGGCAGCTCGTTCCACACTCCCACCACACTCTGTGTGAAGTAGTTTCCCTATGTCCTCTGGATGGTATCTCACATACCCTCAGTGGAAAAAGCCTATCTACATTAATCTGTCTAACCCCCTCATAATTTTGTATATGTCCATCAAATCTCCCTTCATTCTCGTACACTCCAGGAAATAAAGTCCTAACATTTCCCTGTAACTCAGTTCCTGAAGTCCAGCAACATCCTAGTAAATCTTCTCTGCACTCTTTTCATCTTATTGATATCCACCCTGTTGTTAGGTGACTAAAACTGCACACAATACACCAAATTTGGCCTCACCAATGTCTTATACAACTTCACCATAATATCCCAACTCCTGTATTCAATACTTTGATTTATGAAGGCCAATATGCCAAAAGCTCTCTTTACAATCCTGTCCACCTGTGACACCACTTTCAGGGAATTATTTATCTGTATTCCCAGATCCCTCTGTTCTATAACACTTCTTCTGCTATTCTTGACTACCAAGCACTCCTCTTGCCATCCACTTTGAGACACCCCTCGATAAACTCATTGAGGCAATGGATATTACCTTCTCACAAGCACCTGGCCCATTCTGCTCGCACACTGATCCTCTCACCCCACGTGCCAGCAGGACGCTGACAACCTTCTCTTCGATATCAGCCAACTGTCCCTGTGGACCCCATCCATGCATCAGCTCACACCACCCCTCCAGAGTGATTGCCTTTACCATCTGTGATCCCATTGCAGACCATGATACAGCCTGCTTAATATAAACCAGCTGATGGACTGGTGAAGTCTCTCCAATCCTTTTGCTTCTTTGGAGTTTGGCTACCAAACTCGGTAGTTACTTGTCACTGAATTCTAGCGCAATCCACATTTGCAGCTTCTCCAGCAGTCTCTCCGTTTACAAACCCCCTTTCTTTACCCACCCTTCTTGCGCCTGAATGCGCCTGAGATTGAGTGATCCCGGAAGCTAAGCAGGCTCAGCCCTGGCCAGTCCTTGGAGGGGAGACCGCCTAAAAACACAGGTGCTGTAGGTTTCTGTGAGGGGCGCTGGATGAAGTGATGACTCCCTGTAGACAAAAATTAAAGAAGTTCGCTTAGGGCACATTCCAAATATAGTTTTATGTGACAATAATAAAACCTTTACCTTTATTCTCTATCACTTTCTCCTCCACAACAATGCCTGCTCCATTCTTATTGAAACAGGGCATCTCCAAGCAGTGGCCAGGACTACACTGATACAGCTGGTGTCTACAAAGAGCTTACTCTCCGGCTACCATAAGATCAGTAGGAACAGAAGAAGACCATTCAGCCCATCGTGTCCGCTCTGCCATTTCATCATGAGCTGAACCATTCTCCCACTCGACCCACTCCCCTGCCTTCTCTCCTCAAGAACATTTTCTGCAAATGTGCCCTCTTCCCTCACATACACTGACTGCACCAATTCCACCTTGCCCTAACCTCCCTCTGCTTATTAGACAGTGCTGGAGAGCAGAATTTTTCTCCAATTAAATACAGTAAAATCCTGTTATCCTGAATTCAAACAACTGGCAAAAAAAATCACAGAAAATAAATTGGTAAAAAAAAATACAAAAGTGTAAAATTGGTGCCCCCGGTGATTAGTTCACCAAACATGCAACACATAATCTCAATCAACCAGCAAATTCACTTATCTGGCATCTACCAATCCCCTTAGGTGCCGGATACCGGAGGTTTTACTGTGTTGGGAAATCAAAGCTCCCCACAGTCCCTGTTCTCCACCTACTGCCTCCATCCCTCTCTGAGAAACCAGTTTAATTGTACCATCTTTAATGTCTGTGATGTGTTGTGGTAGCAGCAAGCAGACACTAAAGACTACTACAGGCTTTATTCTGCTAAAAGTCTGCACACACCAGTTTCGACTGTGGTGGCTCCCAAGTGCCTGGCTCAGGAGGGGCGGGCTCAGGCTTATATTCGGGTCAGCTGATTGACAGCCGGCCAGGTGGTCCTTCTGCAGGTACAGAGATTGCCCCCTGCAGTCACCTAGTGGTCATATCACCACAGTGTCATATTTGACTTGAAATTCCTGTCCCATCCATCAGAATTTCCCCTTTCATCTTTCTGCCCTCTCCCTGACATGTGCTCCTCTTTTCCCTGCCCCCTCTCTCTCTCTCTCCCCCAATTCCTGTCTCATGTTTTCTCCACCGCACCTCTCCCATTCATCCTCTCCGACCTCCTCTTCTTTCTCCTAAGATGCTGAATTTTTATTTTCCTAAAATAGTTATTTCCAGTTCATTTTGACCAATCATTTCCCAGTTTGGTAAAATGTGCCTTGATCCAGTTTAAAACCTGTAATCCCACTATTTCAGTCTTTACCCTTTACTAATTCTAGATCAATTATTACCACCAAAATGATTTTCTACCCACCTCCCTTTCTGTAGCTCCACTTTCTAAATTTTGGAACAACAACTTGCAAATTGGATTTGTTACGTCGTGATTAAAAAGATTCTCTGCTCTCTGCACATCTTAAAATGCTGTTGCCCCAATTAACATTAGGGGACTTTTACACGGGCACATACTTATTTCAATTCAATTTCCTCATTGACCCTTCCAACACATCAATGTATTACAAAACCTATTCAATGGACATTAAAGACATCACTTTATTATTAGTGTGGTGTGGTTATCTTAACAGTTAGCACCCAGGTTCAAATCTGGCACTGCCTGTAAGGACATTGTATGTTCTTGTTTTGGCTGCATGGATTTCCTCCGGGTGCTCCAGTTTCCTCCCACCCTTCAAAACGTACAGGGGTTGAAGGTTAATTGGTGTATTTGGGTGGCACAGGCTTGTGGGCCGGAAGTGCCAGTTACTGTGCTGTAGGTCTAAATTTGGATTTAGAATGTATAAAGAGCATTCAATGTAACTAGATATTTTCTGTTGGGAACGTGTTTAGTTAACTTTGAATCTAATACCTAGTATAATGTTTGAGTTGATGGAACATGGTTCAAGCCTTCTGCTTACCAGCCCGCGGACCCCAGAACAGCTGCATTCTGCGGCTTACCACCGAGGTGTTCCTGTCTGCTGCAGGTGCATGTACCATCATTATCGCTGTACGTGGCTTGCTTCACCAGCGTTTTGTTTTTCCCCTTGCAGGCTTGCTTGATGCACACTCTCCAGAATGTCAAGCGATTCTTCCCCATTATATTCTGTATGGAGTCGGCACCTGATGTGATTTCAGCTGCTCAGCTGGTGAGTGTTTGACGTGTGTCACAGCCATTACCTGGCCATTCTTGCGTCCCCCTCAGCCGCCTTAAACAAGCAACAGGGAGAACAAGGGTGACCATGTACGATCATGCATGTTTAGTCTTTTTGTATAAATGTGAGGTGAGGTAAGGTATTCCAAATATTTTAAAATGTAAAAACTAGAACCAGGGAGAGCTGATTGAGCCTCCCTTGAATGTTCTGCTATTCCATAACCCAGGGCCACAGGGATTGAACCTCATGTCATGGATCACAAAAAGATTCATTACTGTCTGGGAGGAAAAATTTCTTCTTCTCAGACTTGAATAGCTGACTCTTTTATTTTGAGATTTGCGAGCCCCTGGTTTTACATCCCCCAGGCAGGGGAAACATCAATTCTGCATCTAGCCTGGACACAACAGTCTCCATGCATGATAAACCACTGTCCCCAGAATCAGTTCAACCTTAGTTGAGCTGATGCCATAGCTGAGACTGAAGAATTCCAAAACAAGGAGGGTTTCTAACCAGGGGTGGGGCAGGTGTGGCTGATAAATTAGGTTGGTTTGACTGGAAGTGGGGAAGCATTTCAGAAATAATTATAAAGGCTGCCTGATCAGAAGCTGAAGAGTCAGGCAATCTTAACCACACCGTCAACTAGCCAAATCCTACCATCAAATGGGACTTCAGCAACTCGCTGCTCTGTATCCCAGAACACAGCACTGAGGGTCAGCACCTTGCTGGGCCTTGGAAACAGATACAAGTTGGCTGCTGGGGATGTCAGTGAGTGCCTGGTAACTTGAGTCGAGGTGGGAAAATCACTGTGAAGCATTTCTCAGTATACAGGTTCCCGCTAGACACTCAGTATACTCGTTACCTTTCTCTTCTCCCTACTCTTGGCCATCTTGCGCACCACCCTCCACTTCCTTTCCCCTTCCACACTTCAACCATGGCTGTGTCACCCCTCATTCATTGATTAATCCCACCACCTTTTCTCCATCCCCATTGCCTATCCCTTTGAGCCCTGTCAGCTCTTCTCCAGCTGTAGATACTGGCAGCTGCCATGGAAGACTGGGGGGTGGGGGGTGGGAGTGGAAATCAATTGCCAGAAGCACAGGCCTGAAGTATTTTGTGAAACTTCCAACTTCCTCTATTCTCCACAGGGTTTTCACTGACCCCACTTCCCCTTTCACCCAAAACATTAGTACTATGGCCCACCAGAATGAAAAATGGTGCTTCTGCATTCAATGCTAATGTCAGCATTGTGTCACCAATTCCTGAAGCCATTGGCCGAGACCCAATGGTGAAGACTGTGCTGGGAAACTATACCTCTGACCCTGAGCTGAGAATGTATGCAGAAACCTATTGCTAATCCATGGGCTCTGCTGAGAAGTAACATGCCCCGTGCTAGAGAGAATAGGGAATGTTACTTCTCAGGTGGGCCCTGAGGAATGTGGCAGAACACAGGGATCTGTGAACACTGGAAGTAGTGTCTCTCATTGATAGGGTTGTAAAGAAACCTTTTCGCACATTAGCCTTCATAAATCAGAGGACTGAGTACAGGAGTTGGGGTGTCTATGCTAAAGTTGTATATGGCATTGGTGAGGCCAAATTTGGAGTATTCTGTGCTGTAATGTTCTATGGTTCTAGAAGTGGAGGGAGCAATAACCTTTTTAAAGTTCTGTTTTGAAGTTACATCTCGATTCTGTCATTCCTACAGTGTCTAAAGGTTTACGAGCCCACTGTGGACTGGACTGAAATTGAAAAATGTGTAAATGGCAACTTGGGAAATAAGCTGATGCACCAGAATGCAGAACGAACTGAGGCTTTAAACCCGCCCCACAAATATGTCCCCTGGATCCTGGTCAATGGGGTAAGATGGAAAACCACCACTGTTGTCACAGCAACATCCTGCCTCGAGCCAGATGCTGCTCATCTGAAACCGAGCAGAACCAAAATGTGGGAAATAGAAGTTCATGCAGCATCTATGGAGAAAGAAACATAGTTACCTTTTTAGGACGATACCTTTTCTTCAGGCCTGTGCTTTCCGAGTTTCCCATCTCCACTGCTGCCTCAATTGGAGAATATTGCCATTTTTCTAAAGTAACGCATCTGAAGTTAAACCAGCAAGTGGAAATCTTATGATGTTCAGCACAGAACTGACCTTTTGCCTCAACCTGTACTGGTATTTTTGCTCCACTTTGTTTCTTCATTTAACTCTCTTCTCCAATTCTTGCCCACCCTCTTCTTGAATGCAGCCAAACCATTTACCTCTTTGCAGTGACTCACCACTAGTGAAGTCCTTTGGTCTGAATTTCCTACTTATCTGTAACCATCTTATCTCTATGAGATCCCCCCCCCCCCCGCCAGATTGTTTTCTCCGTGTCATTTTTCATTTTAAGATACAGCACGGTAACAGGCCCATTCCACCCCATGAGCCTGCACTGCCCAAATCCCCCCATGTGGCCAATTAACCTACTACATCTTTGGAAAGTGGGGGGGAAACCGGAGAGCCCAGAGGAAGCCCACGTGGACATTGGGAGAACACACACACTCCTTGCAGACAGCAGTTGATACAAACACGGGTCGCTGGTGCAGTAGTAGCGTTGTGCTGACTGCTATGTTGTTATCACCGTAAGTTTAGAACCAAATTTGCTGCTGTGAATATTAAAAGGGCCAATTTCATATTTTATCCTTAATTCCATTTGATGAGGTGCAGTGGAGTTGGAAAATAATTCTCTATGTGAAGCTTAGACTGACTTTGTTCGATCTTGATCCCTTTTACAGGTACACTCGAAAGAGTTGCAAACACAGGCTATGACATCACTCTTTAACTTGGTCTGTAATACTTACAAGGTGAGTAACTGATCAACGGTGGTTACATCTCAAATAGGAGCTGTCTCACTGCGAAAAAACACAAATCTTGGAGAAACTCAGCAGGTCAAACAGTAGCAAAGGTGAAGATACATCACCAATGTTTCGGGTTTGAGCGCTTCATCAAGGTGTAGGGGAACATGAGGGATGTCCGAACAAAAGGGGGGAGAGGGGTGGGTGATGATAGGTGCGTGGGGGGGGAAACACTGCAGGGGGGGGAGGACTACCTGGACTACTCGTCCTCACACCCTGCCCCCTGCAAGGACTCCATCCCCTTCCCTCAATTTCTCCATCTCCGTCGCATCTGCTCCCAAGATGAGGTTTTCCAGTCCAGAGCCTCTGAAATGTCTGTCTTCTTCCACAAACGTGGCTTCCCCTCCACCACTATTAACTCGGCCTTCACCCCCATCTCCTCCTAACCACCCCTGCCCCCAGAAACAATAAACGCAGCATTCCCCTCGTCCTCACATGTTTGTCCATGGCCTTTCATACCTCCCCACCCTGACCTCCAACAGATTTGAGGAACAACACCTTATTTTTTGCCAGGGCATGTACATTGAGTTCACTGCATTCCACTAATCAGCTTGCTTTTTCCTCCCTCCCCCCACTTAACTAGTTATTCCAGTTCCTACTTCCTTTCTCTCTCCACCTAGCCTACACTCCCCCCACCCCTTCTTAGTGTTTCTCCCCTCCTCTCCACCTATTATCTCCCACCTTCACCACCCCCCTCCTTTTGTTCGGACCCCCACACACCTCGATGAAGGGCTCAAGCCTGAAACGTTGGTTCTGTATCTTCACCTTTGCTACATAAAGGCACTGTTTGACCTGCTGAGTTTCTCCAGCATTTGTGTGTTTTTTTTCACTTAACCACGGTGTCAACAGAATCCTGAGCTTTACCAGCTCTCTCACTGCAGTAACCACACCCCCCCCAACCAAATCCTCCAATAAAACCATTAAGCAAACCCTTAGTAAATTAATTAAAGAAGAAATATTGTTTCTTCGAGAATAAAATCACAAACTCAAGAACATGGGGAGATTATTAAGGCTTTAATGTAGCAAAGAAGAAATGTGTCCTCTCTATAAACATTGGATCTATTTTATGAGACATGAATTTGTCCACCCAGGATACCAGTCAACCCCTTGATGAAGGGCTCAAGCCTGGAACATCAGTTTTGTATTTTTACATTTCCTACATAAAGGGCACTGAGCTTCTCTGGCATTTACTTCAACCGTGGTGTCTACAGATTTTCGTGTTTTACTTCCCATCAGTATTGACCCTTCAGAGGGTAACGCAAGTTTGACTCGGTGAAGCAACTAAAAATTGAAATTCAAATAATTAAAATTACTTGGGAAATGTCACTCTGAAAGCTCTTCCTGATGATGGAAGAGACAAGATTCATCAACTGAGAGATGGCAGCGAGTAGTAATCAGGGCTGTTCTGGCCATGTTCAAACTGATACCCTTCGACTTCAGGCTGCCTGTAGTCAATATTGAGGTCTCCTGCAGCCATCCTCTCCTGACCTCATTCCATTCATTTTAACCTTTCCCTGTAACTTAGTTCCTGAAGTCCCGCCAACGCCCCTGTAAATCTTCTCTGCAGTCCTTTCAATCTTATTGATATCATTCCTGTAGTTAGGTGACATAATTTAGCCTCACCAATGACTTCTACAACTTCACCAGAACATCCCAACTCCTTTTCTCAATAGGATTTATGAAGGTCAACATGCCAAAAGTCCTCTTTACAACCCTATCTACCTGTGACACCACTTTCAAGGAATTATCTGTATTCTCAGATCCCTTTGCTTTATCGCCCTCTTCATCCTATAATGAATCTCCATTCAGGAAGTGATTTAAACATAATTGAAGCTAGTGCTCCAGTATTTGTTGGTGACCACTAACCACATCAGAGAGCAGCAACCATCATCAAGGATCCACACCACCCAGCACACCCTCTGTTCTTGCTGCTACCCCTCCACTATCAGATTCCTCAACGACAAACTCAATCAGGACTCTTACTTTTGCACTTCATTGATTTTATTTAAAAAATTCTCTCTATATTGTACAGTCAGGCTCTTACTTTCCACATTGAATTAAGGGTAGCACAGTTGGTGCAGCAGTTAGCACAACACTATTACATCACCAGTGACCCGGATTCAAATCCGGTGCTGTCTGTTCTCCCTGTGTCTGTGTAGGTTTCCTCCGGGTGTTCCGGTTTCCACCCACCCTTCAAACGTACAGGGTTGAAACTTTGTCAGTCAATTGGGTGGATTGGCTTGTGGGTCAACTGGGTCTGTTACCATGCTGTATATCTAAATTTAAATTAAATTAGTTTTATTCTGTATTGCAGTCAGTTTGTTCACATTTCTTTCTTTGTTTACATTTCTCTTTTGTATCTGTAACTTTTCTTCAGTACAGTTCTTTGTACTACCGATAAGTAGAAATTCTGCCTGACCCGCAGGAGAAAGAATCTCAGGGTTGTAAGTGATGTCATATCTGTACTCTGACAATAAATCTGAACGTTGAACAAAGTTCGAGTTTACTAACAGGACTTTGATTTTCCCCACAGGGAAAGAAGCCACCAGTTTGCGGATTATCCGAAGGAAGGAGCCCATTCCCCGATGCATGACTGTTTAGTGGCTCCGCTAAAATGAGCGGGCTTTCAGTTTAACCTGCAGGTAGATGGGATGGGAACATTGCAAAAGTGACTGAAGACCTCGTCCAATCTGTGGCAGCTACTACTAACAAACACTCGGCAGTTACTTGCTGGGTCCTCTGTAATACAGCTCAGCAGTGATCTGAAGCTGGTTCCACTAAAGATTGCAATCTTTATATCCCAAACTCTGTGAAGGACTTTATAAAAGAAATACTGCTTCTTTGAGAATCAAAGTACAAATTCCTGAATGTGGGGAGACTATCAAGGCTATAATGTGATCTCTCTTATCAAAGAAAGAACATGTACAGGGGACTTCCTCTTGCTGTTGAATTGAAACTAAATTAAATGATTTTAGTTAAAGTTTGATCTGTTTTATCTTTATGGGACATGAATTTGTTTAAACAATACACCAGTTCATATCCTTTAGACTTGACACAAAGCTGGAGAAGTTCAGTAGGTCAAACAGTACTCTATCTTCTTGTCTTTGGCTTGGCTTCGCGGACGAAGATTTATCGAGGGGGTAAATGTCCACGTCAGCTGCAGGCTCGTTTGTGGCTGACAAGTCCAATGCGGGACAGGCAGACACGGTTGCAGCGGTTGCAGGGGAAAATTGGTTGGGGTTGGGTGTTGGGTTTTTCCTCCTTTGCCAGTGAGGTGGGGTATAGAGCAAAGATAAAGATACAGAACCAAGATTTCAGCAGTCCATTAACATTAATCCTCCCTCTCACATCCGCATCGACATCCAGCATCACTCACCTCTACACTCGGGCCAATTTAAAGTGGTTGGTTAACTGACAACCTGTTTGTCTTTGGAACATAGGAGTTATACCAGAGCGCCCAGAGGAAGCCCATGTAGTCGCAGGGAGAACACACAACCTTCAATTGAGGTCAGGGTAGGGGAGTCACGTGATGGAGTAGTGGCTGGTTGGGTGGAATCAGCCCTCTCCAGAGAAAAGAAAAAAAAAGTCTGAAAAAACAGAGCTCAATAAACATAAAATGCAGGAAGAGAAAGATAAAGTTATAGAGAAGAGACAGAAGATGGCACCCAAAAGAAAAAGTAAAAATAACAGTGAAAAGAGAAGCAGGAAAATCACTGGAGGAGAAAGAAGAAGGCCTTACCTGCACGTCGGAGCAGAGAGCCACTGTGGAGAGGAGTGGCCAATCTCCGGCGTTGATGAGTCCCCAGAGGAGTGGTGCCCTCCCGACCAGCGGACTTCAAAAATGGCTCTCAGAGCCCAGAAGAGGTACGCAAGTAAAAAAAAAAGTTAACACCGATGAGAGGAGGACTCAGCTGAGGAGCGGCCAGCTGAGAGATGCCCAGTATCAGGGTGTAGAGCTCGTCGAAAGAATCAAAGACTTGCTGATCCAAACCAAGGCTTTTATTAGCAAAAGATAGGAGCTCTTCACAGGTGGCCGACCAGTCCGGAATGATCCGACCTGGCTAGGGACACAACCCTTTAAGGCCCAGACAGTAGGCGTGGCTAAGCTCTCAGCCAATCGCTGTAAGCACAGTCTAGATACTGTAACGATATACATTGGTGATAGATCTGTACTGTCACATTCACCTATTCTTGGAGAACTGACCCTGGAAAAAAAACAAAAAAAACGAGGGAGAGAATGAAAGGAAGGGGTAGGTTAAGGACTGTAGCGGTCAGGGGGTCTGACCATCCGGCGAGACCGCCGTGGTGCCGGGATTGGGGTCGCTGGAGTGGTGTCGCCAGCGGGCTCGTCGGGTGCGACCGCTCCTTCGCTCAATTCCCCAGTCGTGTTGTCGGCAGGGTGGCCTGGGTCGTTGGGGTGCTGTTGGTCCTTCTGTTGCGGCACGGGGCCTGGGGAATAAAGAGTTTGAATGGGATAGTGGCGGTTGGGCTTCACACGAGGCACTATGTTTGCTGGCGGCCATTTTAGACCTACAGACTGCAGCAAAGTGGCCGTTTTTAAGGCATTTCTGGCACCTGGCTTTTCTTGCTGGGCATTGGGACCTGCTGTGCTTGTCCCTCCCGCAAAAATAACATTTTGGGTTCACGGGGGCAGTGTAGCAGCAGCCGATAGGCCGTCAGGGGTAGGGTAGAAGGGCACTCTACTCACATCAGAACGTGGGGTCCAGTCCCTAGAGAACTCGTTGGACTTTAAGGCTGCATCCTCCATTGTGATTGCAATCCGGGCCACGTCCTCTAGTTTTTCTACCCCTTGCTCGAGCAAGCGCAGCCTCACTTCGTTCAATCGGAGCCTGGCCACATAGGCATCCCGGACGAGGTCGCTAGTGATCTCGGCAGCAGTTTTGTCAACACAGTTACAGTCCTTGCCCAACGCCTTTAATACTTGTAAATATGCCCTGCTGGACTCGCCGGGCTGTTGCTTCCTCGACGCAAGCACGAGCCGGGCATGAACTCTGTTCACCGGTTGATCATGCAGTTCTTTCAGTACCTTTATGGTCTCATTCTGGATGTTCTCGTGGACTCTCAAGGTTACCATAGACAGCAATGCTGTTAGACACTGGTTATCCTCCTCCATCCAAATGAATCTCAGGAAGTTTTCAAAGTTCAGCAGCCAGAACTTAAAGGCTTTGAAGGCTGTAGCTGACTGTGGGTCGATGTCAAGTTTTTCTGGCTGAGTCAAACGCCCTATCCCTTTCAAAAAAATTCTTTTTTCTTTTTGCTAATAAAATTGTAGAGCTTGTCGAAAGAATCAAAGACTTGTTGATCCAAACCAAAGCTTTTATTAGCAAAAGACAGGAGCTTTTCACAGGTGGCCGACCAGTCCAGAATGATCCGACCTAGCTAGGGACACAACCCTTTAAGGCCCAGACAGTAGGCGTGGCTAAGCTCTCAGCCAATCGCTGTAAGCACAGTCTAGATACTGTAACTATATACACTATATACATTGGTGATAGATCTGTACTATCAGACGGGGCGTTTGGCTGGGGGAAGTAAAGAAGAAAAGAGAAGTGGTGAGAAAGAGAATGAAGGGCTGGAAGAGGGTGAGCGACAACGGGGCGACTGACAGGGGGACGACCTGCAGCAGGGGTCCCAGCAGCGGGTCGGCCTGCAGCAGGGGCCCAGCAGTGGGTCGACCTGCAACAGGAGGCCCAACAAGGATACAAAAGCAGCTCACCAGAGAAGGATGAAGATGCACAGATACAGAGAAGAGAAGAAGATGACACAGACATAGATATAGACACAGAAGAAGAGGAGGAAGAAGACCAAGAATTTCAAATGAAAGAAGAAGGTAAAATAGAAGGACAAAGTTTAGATAAAGCCTTTTATGAAGAACAAATGAGGTCATTAAAAGAATGGCTATCATTAGAATTAAGTTCAATCAAAAGAAAAATGAAAAGAGCTGAAGACAGAATGCAAAGCTTAGAGTTGGTCATGACTGAAATAGAGAAAAGAGTAGAAAATGTGGAGGAACGAGAAGCTGCTGTAGAAATGGAGATAAATGATTTAAGAGGGAAGTTGGAAGAGAGTGAAAAAAAATTAAAGAGACACAAGATTTATTGTTACAAAAAATTGACGTATTGGAAAACTAAAGTAGGCGAAACAACATAAAAATAGTGGACCTGAAAGAAGGCAAAGAAGGGTCAGATATGAAGGAATTTATAAAAGGATGGATCCCGAAGGTGCTGGGAACGACAGATTCACATGAAGAAATAGAAATCGAAAGGGCGCATAGAGCGCTAGTACCAAAACAGCCTCCACATCAAAAACCGAGATCCATATTGGTAAAAATTTCTAAGATATACAACAAGAGAAAATATAGTGGAACAGGCAAGAAAGAAGGTTATAGAAGACAATAAGCCATTGGAGTATAAGGGACAAAAATATTTTTTTACCTGGACATAAGCTTCGAACTTTTAAAGAGGAAGGAATTCAACACGGCAAAAACAATCTTATGAAAGAAAGGGTATAACTTTATATTAAGACATCCAGCAGTACTCAAAGTATTTATTCCTGGGGAATAGAATAGACTGTTCTTTGACCCAAAGAAAGCCCAAGAATTTTCTGAACATTTGCAGGACAGGAGAAGAGAAGAAGAGGAGTGACAAGAAGGATGACCAGCAAGAAAATATGTAAAAATATAAAGTAAAAATAATGTATATGTAAAAATTTAAAGATGGATAAGAGAAAGAGAAGGAAGAAAAAAGGAGAGAGCTTTGTTATAAGTATAGGAAAATAGTGTTCTCTGGGGTGGGGGGGGCTGGGGGTGGGAGAATAATGGTCACTGTGAAATCGGTTGACGCTTGCGAGTAAATTCGCAAACCGAATGGAAAGGGGAGTTATGGTTGCCGTCAAGGGACAAGGTGCAATCCAAGGAGGGGAGGTTCATTTGGGGTTAAAGGGTTATTGCTTGTGGGGATTGTTGGGGTATTTCATGTCTTAAATGCATTGTCATATATTGAGATTAAAAAGGAAAACTTAAAAAACAGTAATGGAAAAAAAGGATGGAGGTGGTGAAGTGGCAGAAAAGAAGTGAAATTAAAGATTTAAGATGGCCACGTTGGACCATATGACTATAAACATTAATGGAATATATAACCAAGTTTAAGTGTATCCCATTGGAAAAAAAATCACTTATAATTTAAAAGACAAAGTTACAATGTTTGAAAAAACCTGGGAACCATATATGGAACATAACAGAGAGAGCAGGCCTAGGACCACCACCACCTAAAATGATAAGAAGATAAACACGATCAGATTTGATGTGAATAAGTAGATGATGCGCCTTTTTTGTTTGTATTCCTTTTGTATAAAGATATTGTTTTATTGTATTTTATATGTTCAATATTTACTGTTTTTGGAGGGGGATGGAAGGGGGAAGGGAGGGATGGGGGGAAAAAATGAAAATGTTACTGTGAATATTTAAAGAGATGCATCTGTAAGTATATTGGTTGATATGGTTCATAGTGCAATAAATAAAGAATTACAAAAATAAATTGAGGTCAGGGTTAAACCTGCGTCTCTGGCTCTGTGATTAAAAACACAGCAATCCCTTACTAATCACAGAGCAACGATGGCATAGGGGTTACTTATATGAGTGGAAAGAAAAAGTTTGAAAACCACTGATCTAGAAAGATCTCCCTAGAAACGTAAGGGGAGCCTACAGGAGTTCACAGATCATCTTTGGGGTCTGTGTGAACAATCACAAGGAGAATCAATATCCTCTTTTAAACTGCAGCATCTGGGTAGCCCTGCTGGGGCCTGGGTGCGATTACTGGGGCATAGGTGCTAGAAGCACCTTTCAAATTGCAGGGAATCGACCTATTAAATTGCCGACCTGGCGATTTAAGGTGGATCCCACCCTCACAATGACGTGTCACGTACTCACCAGAAGTACTGCTGGATATTCAGATGCTGGCTGCCTAGTGACACTGTGGTGCGGCAAACAAACACAAAACTTGGGAAGACTGTACTACAGGCTTAAAGTTGAACACCAGGTCTGCATAGCATCTGGTTCCATGTGCCTGACTGATTTAGGAAGGGGCCAACTCTAGTTTTTATATGGACAGTGATTGACAGCTGGCATGGTGGGGCCAGCTCCCAGGTTGCCTACCTGCAGGTACAATGGTTGCCCCCTGCAGTAGGCTGGTAATAGTGCGGGCTATAGTAGTGGATGTATCACCACAGATGCATGCAAGCAAGCGCTGACGTCACTGGAATATGCGGGTTGGCCATTTTCATTTTCAAATCGCCTGTGGATGTAACCTAGGTAACTTTAACTGGGTTCCCTGACTACCTCTGAGGTAGCTCAGGGTCCCAGTTGGATTCCGAAGGAGTTGACCGGGTCAGACCCTTTCTAACTGCCGCTTAACTGGGGCACTAACCAGGCATTTACACAGCAGTTTGAAAGGGCCTATTGATTTAGAACCTTCATTGACTAGGATCAGTTCATTTAACATTTAAAAAAAAAATGTCAGTAAAGCAATCCAGATTTGGGACTAAGTGTGTCTAAATCTTTGCACTGGGATTTCCTTTGAGATCAAGTAGAGAGTTTATGCTGTTTGTATTCAGAATCAGTCACAACCCAAGTCAGAGCTGAAGGCTCTTTGAAGTCTTGTTTTTGATGTTGGAAGTGTTTATTATTTTTAAGATCCTTGAATCCCTTTTGGTTTGGAATTTGCACGAGTTTAAGTCTTAACTTTTCCAAAATAAGATGTAACCTTGAAGTGTAAGTAAATTACAGAGTACTTTCAAAATATTACACCAGATTGTAATGTAATTGCTTGAATTAAAAGCAATGAATAACTGTTCACCTTCTTGTTTTATTCAGTTATCCGTCACCAGAAGAAATCTAAAGGCACTTTGTAGTTGAATAGGTTTATCCTTCTGAGTTTCAAGTTTTATCAAAATATTGGGATTATTAATGGCAATAATATGTTCCTGAATTCCACAGTGGTCTTGTTAATGTTGTCAGTTGGGTGATGTTCATTTAGACACAAGATGACCACACAATGTCCTAGTAATGTTTAAATTGGCATCGGCAACTGTTTGAACACAATTGGCATGTAATCTGAAATATTATCTTCCTTAATGAAGGTGTATCGTTTCCTCTCATTAATAATTATATCAGTTATGATCGCTGTTATTTAAATTGATTTTGGATCCTTAAAGTGGGGCTCAAAAGGATTGGGTGTAAAACAATGTGAAAGAATTCACCTACTGAAATATCACACGTGCTCAATCTGTTGATAATCTTGCAGAGAAGCTAACCTGCTCCACTGATCGTACTCCTGTATTTGCGGTACAAGTTATTTCGGTTTGGACGCTTATCCCCTGAGCTCAAGGTCTGCCAGAATGGATTCTATTCCTTTGATGCAGATGACATTATGACTTTTGAGCCTCAAAGTGTGACAAGCACTCAAGCTCCTGAGCCAACTTAAGAACTTGTCCACACACAAAAATTGCAGCATTAAGATAAATTAGACTTGGATTTTTGCATGGAATGTTCAAAGTATTTTGAAATTTTGCGAAACTTGCGCAAAGTAAAGGGTAAATCCCAATGGGAGGAAAAAAAATATAGACCTACCCTTTCGGCCCATGAGCCCGTGCCGCCCAATTATATCCAAACGACCTACACATTTTAAAGGGTGGGAGGAAATCGGAACACCCGGAGGCAACGCACGCAGACATGGGGAGGGCGTACAGGCAGCGCCGGATTCCAACCCCACTCCCTGGTGCTGTAACAGTGTTGCGCTAACCATGCCGCCCTGTATACCTTGGGACTTGGCTGCATACTAAAGAAACAAATAAATAAACACAATTAAATAAAATCATATATGTAAGAATAGTTTGAAACTGGAATTGTTTTATGGTTGCAATACATAAAAGTGCTGGAGAACTTCAGCATGTGTGACCTGCTGAGTTTCTCCAGGACTTTTGTGTCTTTCACTACAGAGACACCTTTCCTGTTTAACATCATTTTAAGATGGAGAAAAGCAGGAAAATCTGTAGATGGTTGAAGTTCATACCTTGACGAAGGGCTCAAGTCCAAAACGTTGGTTTGTATCTTTAGCTTTGCCCATATAAAGGACACTGTTTCACCTGCTGGGTTTCTCCAGTTTTGTGTTTTTACTTCATTTTGATCACATTGCTGCAAAATATTGTTAAATAATCAAACAAAAGTGTTGATGATGGACCAAATGGGAGCATTTAATTAATGTTTTCTATTTCCAATGGGCAAGACATTTCCTCCGTTGATCCTGAGGGAGGTGAAGCAGAGATCGACGGAAGTGAATGCTGAAGTGACTGTGGGTGAAGAGAAAGGCTGAGTGTGTCACTAGATGGAGACAGAGATCAACATCCCAGGTAACGTGACTGCAAGATGCTTCCGTTTGCCCTCAACAATCACTTTAAAGTCAGGAACATGTCACTGTAGCATTGAGATAATTCATAATTAAGAGTAAAGGAAAAGAATTAGGTTTTGGGAGGGATAAGGAATAATATAAGAGCTGGGATGTGATGTTGCGGCTTTATAAGGCACGAGTGAAATTTCGGATTTCTTGTCTGAGTACGTACAAGACATCACATACAACCCTGAGATTCTCTTTTCCTTGAGGGTGAGACACAATTTCCACTTATTGATAGTGCCATATAAAAATTGTACACAATGTGCACATGAAACAAAGAACTGTAAACAGATAATGAATGTAAACAAACTGACTGTGCAATGCAGAGAGAACAATGAGAAAATTAATAAAGCGTATAAGTGAGAGTCCTTAAATGAATCCCTGATTGAGTTTGTCATTGAGGAGTCTGATGGTGGAGGGGCAGCAGCTGTTCCTGAACCCGGGGGTGCGAGTCTTGTGGCACTAATACCCCTTTCCTGATGGCAGCAGCGAGAACAGAGCATGTGCTGGGTGGTGCGGATCCGTGAAGATTGCTGTAGATGTATTCGATGGTGGGGACAGTTTTGCTTGTGATGTCCTGGGCTGTGTCCACTTCCTTTTGCAGGGCTCTACCCTTGGCAGGGAATTGGTGTGAGACCTGACTTGGAGCATTGTGAGCAGTTTTGGGTTCCTCATTTAAGAAAGGAGCTGCTGACGTTGGAGGAGGTCCACAAGGCTGATTCTGGGAACGAAAGGAACATTTGGTGGCTCTTGGCCAGTGTTCCCTCTAAGCTGGGCTGGATAGGAAATCAATGAGCGCACAGTTGTGCACGTGTGTGCATAGTCTGTTTTGTGCGGGTGTGTGTGCACACTGAGTGTTTGTGTGCACGTGCACATACACAGCTTAGAGGGAACACTGCTCTTGGCCTTTAGGAGAATGAAGGGGGGACCTCTGAAACATTTTGAATGTTGAAGGGCATGGGCAGAGTAGATGTAGAAAGGTGTTTCCCATGGTGGGAGGGTCTAGGACAAGAGGGCACAACTTCGGGATTGAAGGGTGTTGCTTAGAATGGTGATGCAGAGGAACTTCGTCAGCCAGAGGGTGGTAAATCTGTGGAATTTGTTGCCACGGGCAGTTATGGAGGCCAGGATATTGATGTATTTAAGGCAGAGATTGATAGGTTCTTGATTAGCCAGGGCATTGAAGGCTATGGGGAGAAGGCTGGGAAGTGGGAAAATGGTTCAGCCTCATAATTAAATGGTGGGGCAGACTCAATGGGCAGAACTCAGCCAGTCTCGCAGTGTCCATAGTGGGTACGTTACCAAGGTTTTGGGCTTGAGCCCTTGCTCAAGGTGTGTCTGAAAATAGACGTGTCAGAATTAAAGGCCAGGGGAAGAATGGGAGGGGGAGGGAGCCAGTCCAACAGACAAAAGGAGTTAATTGGATATGATAAGAAGAATGGGGAGAATTGATTTTGGTTCAGTGAAAGGAGACAAAGGGAAAAGGGAAGAAAGAGAGAGGAAAGGAGGCGGGGAACAAAGATGGGGTTTAATGGAATCCAGCCAAGTTGCCATTAATGCCATGTGGTTGGAGGGAGTCCAGACAGAGGATGAGGTGTTGTTCCTCCAGTTTGTGGGTGGTCTCAATCTGGCAGTGTATGAGACCATGGACAGACATGTCAGTGAGGGAATGCAATGGTGAATTGAAATGGGTGGCCACTGGGAGATCCAAACTACTGCGGTGGACTGAGCTGAGGTGCTCAATGAAGTGAAGCGATGTCTCAGTCTGCATCCAGTCTCTGCGATGAAGAGGAGACCACAATGGGTGCACTGAATGTAATGGGTGACATCACTTGGAAGGGATGTTTGGGACCCTGAATGGTGGCGAGGGAGGAAGTGGAGAATCTCCTATGATTTACCTATTTCTGCTCCTATGGCTTATGGACACTAGAGGGGAATAAGCTTTAAAAGGAGCTAAAAGACAAACTGTTGGAGGAATGGCATTCCATTGAGGAAAGGGAACTGTCTGTGTTTTGGTTTGAGACACTGCATCACACCTGAGAGTGGAGAGGATAGCCAGTATAATGTAGAGACAGGCCAGAGGGTGATAGGTGGAATGATAGAAGGATGACGGACAGGTGGAGAGTTGAAGCAGCGACTGGAGGGAGGTAAGAAAGGACACAAAAGCTACTAGTGGTGGAATCTGATAAGTAAAGGGAGAGGTGAAGAATTGGTGGGGAGTAGGTGAATAGAACCAGGAGCATGAGGTGATGAAAATGGGTGCTGGAAGAGGTCTGGATGGGAGGAGTGGAAGTAGATTGGGAAAGCAGAGAGAAGGGAAGGCAGGAGGTAAGAGTTACCTGAATTTAAGCATTCAATGTTCGCACCATGAACCACCCAGTGTGTTCAATAGGTTTGTGTTCGGCCTTAGTCTGGCAGTGGTGAAAGCCAAGGACAGACAGCTCTGTGTGGAAATGGAATGGGTAGTTGAGATGATATGCAACCAGGAGCTGGAGGTGGTAATTGGAGAGAGAGTTCAGGTGCTCTGTCGATCAGCTTCCACATCTGCCCTTGATCTCGCCAACATAGAGGAGCGCTGAATGCAGTCAGTGAGGATAGAGGAGGTGCATGTGAACCTTTTGCCTCAGTTACAGGGGCTGCCGAGATCTCTGGGATGGAGGAGGAGTAGGTTGGACAGGAAGGTGCCGGGGTCAGGGAGGGGCGGTTGGGGAGAGATGAGCAGACCAAGAAACAGTAGAGGGTGTTGTCCATGCAGAATATGGAAAGGGTTGGAGAGGGGAACGTGGTTTTAGTGGTAGGATCCCATTGCAGGACGCAGAAATAACAAAGGATAATGTGTTGGATGTGGAAGTTAGTAGGTAAAAGTTGACAACAAACAGAACTCTTCCAAGAAAAAACTGAATGATCTTTTATATCTATGTTGCAATGAAACATTGCAGGAATTTTTGATGGAATATATTAGGTATTAGATCCAACTGCCTCTAAACCCACTTCTGATTCCTCCTACTGCCTCTAACTCCAGTTCTAACTGTCCCTGACAACAGCCTTTTCATTCTAACTGCAACTCACCTGCCCCGACCACAGCTCATTCACCATTGATTTCAGTAAGCGTTAACACTTACCAGTCTTTGTGCTTACGGTTGACTATGTAATTTGCTGATTAGTCAAAATATTGTTGTGCCCTCCTTGTAACAGAAGTGCTATCTGTCGCAAGATTTCATGTTTTTCTCTCATCACGCAGGCCTCAGCTGTTAGTGCAGATGTAACTATTAAAGCTAGGAGTGCAGTTTTACCAATAAACAGTTCCTCTGCATTGTGAACCTTCCATCAAGTAAACTCTGCTCACATCTTGAGCTGTATTTTTTACTTGAAGTATCTTTTCTCTACATTTGTATCCAAGAATATAAGTAATAAATAACAAAGAAATTTTGGAATCAATATATTTACATTTTTAAAATTTAAATTTAGAGATACAGCTCGGTAAAAGGCCATTTCGGCCCACGGGTCCATGCTGCCCAATTTACATTCAATTGACCTACACCCTCAGTACATTTCAAACAGTGGGAGGAAACTGGAGCCCCTGGAGAAAACCCACACAGGCACGGGGAGAACGTACAAACTCCTTACAGACAGCACGGGATTCAAACCCTGGTCCTGATCACTTGCGCTGTAAAGGCGTTGCGCTAACCGCCACACCAACTGTGCCACCCCAATTCAATCCAAGTTAAACTCCACACATTCCCTATCAAATGAGAATAGATCTGTACCAACTTGCTGGGTTTTAAGTAAACTACAATGCAAATCGGACCACCTTTACAGGTTGGCAGCAAAGCCGAATTGCTAGTATTGATATTTTTCAAAGTGTTTGTAAGTTCAAATAAGTTAAACATGTTTAAACATGTAAATAATATACGAGTATCTGAAGCATTAAAACCAGAGTGTATTGCAGTACAATAATACTCACAGCAACATTCATGGGCATGGACATTTTTCCCTTGGAGAAGGAATTGGAACTGGAGTTAGAGGGAATTGGAACTGGAGTTAGAGGTGGGTGAATGCCAGTAAGAAATGAACATGATGGAAATTCCATTTCCTGCAAAGTCTCAGGAGACCTTGTGTCAGATTGAATTGCTCCACACAATGAAGTGGACGGATTCCACAGCTCACTGAGAATTCTTCAACTCCAATCAGCTATCTTGTGTTATGGACTGGTAGCCATATCAGTGCCAGGGTGCCATTCCTGCTCTCATTTCCACTGATTGGTTGGACTGGTGCTGAATGAACTCGGTGCACCTCATTGCCAAGGCTTGCTCCCTTTGTGGACTCGCTGGGAAAGTCAGGACTGTTTGCATGCCAAATTGTACGGAAGGGGAGAAAGGAACCAGTTCCTGAAGACCCACCCCAGCAAGGATTATTGGAAGTGAGATGGCTAAGTGGTGAGGGGGAGTGGAAGAAGGAGATCAAAGTAGCCCGCTGTTGATCGAATGTAGCGTGCGGCAGCCTAAGGGAGGGTCTTGGTCCAGAAGCCAAGTGGGACTCTGTAACCTTTCATCTTTTGCCAGAGTCTCCAACCGGCCATTGTAGCAGAGGCATAAACCTGTAGATTGAAGGGGACCTCTGTCTGTCCAGTTCAACAGCTGATTTGCCCTGTCGAAAGTAGTTTGCTGCTTGGGACCCCATTGAAATATAGCTTTTTTTCCATTGAGACCTGGTATCATGAGCAGGACAGAGTCGGGAAGGGCTAAGACCAGTGATAAGACCGTGAGTGGCAGAGAGTCTCCCTCCACTCCATTCATATGTTCTACTGGGATGGTTGTCTGAAGAGGGCGTGCAAAATCATTGGGGACCCTTTCCACCCCGCACACAGCATCTTTCAGCAGCTCTCATTGGGGAAGAGACAGGAGGATCAGAGCCAGCACCACCAGGCTGAGGAACAGCTGCTTCCCACAGGCAGTGGGAACGCTGAACGACCAAAGGAACAGCTCACACAACTACCCGACACTCTCATATTCATGTACTAATATTTATTTATTTGTATATATAAATGTGTGTTAAGTCTGGTTGTGTGTCTGTGTGTTTTGCATCGAGGACCGGAGAACACTGTTTCATCATGTTGCACTTAGAATCAGAATTTATTGTTATGAAATTTGTTGTTTTGTGGCAGCGAGCAAAATAAATAAAATAGTGCAAGATAAAGAAAAGACAAAGTAAGGCAGTGTCTTTGGTTCATTGATTATTCAGGAATCTGGTGGCAGTCGGGGAAGAAGCTGTCCTTGTGCTGCTGGGTGCTCGTCTTCAGGCTCCTGAACCTTTTTCCCAGTGAAGAGGGCTTGGCCTGGGTGGTGGGGTGAGAATAGCAGCTGCTTTCGTAAGATACTGCCTCATTGTAGACGCCTCCGACGGAGTGAAGTCTGGTGCCTGTAATGTTGCAGGCCGAGTTAACTACCTGGAATTATTTCCCGTCCTAAGCGTTGGAACCTCCGTACCAGACAGTGAAGCAACCAGCCAGAATGCTCTCCACAATACACCTGTAGAATCTTTGTGCAATCAGATGATAATAGACGTGGTTTGACTGGATGAAGAAAGATGCGATTTTCCACAGGTGGAAAATACATCGGCTGAGGCTGTCAGAACTGTTGAGGAGAAAGACAAGGTGTGCAGGCAGCCCTATGTCGGTTCTTGCAATTCAGAGAGGCACAAGGAAAAGATTGGGTGGGACCCTGCATTCGAGTTTGCCTGGTTGCCTAGGACTTTACACAAACCTGGCTCCACATCGCAGACATACTCTGCAAGAGAATCGATTTTAGGCCAATGCACGGGCATGCACACTGAATCCCTATCAACAAATTCTGTAAATTAATAATCAGATCACTCTGGACAAATAATTTCAGGGTCAACATGATTTCTATCAGTCATCCACGTTTACATTTGAATGTGTGCTGCTCTGTCTGGGCATCAGGCAGGCAAAGTGTGTTGCTGGCAGGATGATGACGTTTCTGATTGAGCTACTTCTTCTGTGTCTTTGTGCAGTGAGTACATTTTGTTTTAACTGCTTTGTAACTCTGATCTTGGTCTGGCCACTGTCACTTCTGGCATCTAGAGAAGAAGATGAGGTGCTCGGAGGCCAGGATTGTGGACCATCTCGCGTGTCACGGCAAATCCCAGTCTTTGCCTTGTGCCCCTCTAGGTTGGGAACAGGCGGACGGCTGCCGAGACCGGGAAAGGGCCGCCTGTGCACATCAGCTTGTTCTACGAGTCTCTGTGTCCCGACTGTCATGCATTCATGATAAATGAACTCTGCCCGACATGGGTGAGGATGAAGGAAGTTCTGAACATCACGGTGATTCCATTTGGCAATGCTAAGGTAATACCTTACGATATATTCCCTGCTGAACATCAACTGAGCCCTCAGCTGTCAACATTTACAGTCACAATAAGTAAAAGAGCTGCATTTCTTCCAGGTGTGACAGATGATGTTATAAGCTACTGACCAATAAAACTGCATCACATCTATTTTTTGTGAGAACTGTCCTTATTGTAGCTCCAAAGTAAATAATTAGATCATTGAGTGGGATACCAGCTGCGGTCAAATTGGAAAGATGAGGAATGACATGTATAACAATAGATAATCGGGACTGGGTTACTGGTCAGTCAGTACAAGGGATTGGAAAGTTGTATATGCGAGCATATTCTCATTCACTCTCTCTTCTCCTCTCTCTCCCCTCTCTCGCTCCCCCCTCCCCCTCCCCTTGGGAGAGATTTATATTTAGAATAGCAGTTTTCAAAATTATTTCTGTCTTAATGTCACGTCGTCCTTTTGTCAGTGTGCAGTAGTTGTGACAAGATGGCCTTGTTGAAATATACTCCTCACCTTCTGTTGGAACTTGCACAAATCTGAAACAAATTGCAGTAAAAATTTGTGCTGCAATGGCTGTATTTTAACCTTGTTCTGTCCAGAGTTGACAGCCACTTTGTTTGCAGCCACAGCTGCCTTGGGTTCATGGCTTTCTATTTTATTTATAAATGTTAATTTTAGTGTTCCCTTATGGGGTACCAGTCTCATCCTGCTAATGTGAGTTCCAATCCATTACTCCTGCAGTGTTGTCTCCTCCTCAGCCAAGTTCCTGAGTAAACTAATGCTTTCCCTTCGGCTCATAAAGTATCAATGTTAGCTTGCAATAAATGGCCAGAAATTCACGTGAACAACAACCACCACCCACTGTTCCCACAAAAGATTGTGTTAGTTGCCTGCTCAAAGGGTTAATCAGGTTCCAAAGACATGACCAATGTTACAGATTCTCGTTGACTTTCTCTTATCCTGACCACATTCTAGAAATTAATTCATTTGCTCCAGAAATGTTTGATCTTCACTGTTTCAAATTCCCAAAACCTTGCTGGACAGGCTGCCTAATTTGTGATTACCAATTTTCCATTTCACTTTATTAAACAGAGTTATTTTACACTTGCGTTCCCTGGCTGCATTTTATCCATGTCCTTCTCTTCACTGACCTTCATTCTCTTATTTCTTCCCAGTTCGCCGTGATGTTATATATTTTTTTTACACACACCCTTACCTGCCAGCAGCATTTCCGTTGGAACAGAGAGCCCAGTGGAGCCCTTCTGTTCCAAACATCCTGTTCCTGTTCTGTTTGTAGTATTGATGCTGGTGTCTCCATGAAATGGAAACATCGCCACAGCGGCCATCCACTTACCTTCATGACCAACAATAGAACAGAACATTGAACATTACAGGACAGTACAGGCCATACAGCTCACATTGTTATGCCAACCCATGTGAACCTACTCCACAACAATCTAATTTTTCCCCCACCTCCCACCTGTCTATTTTTCTTACATCCACATGCCTATTTAAGAATGTTTAATTATGTTTCAGAGTCACAGAGATGTTCAGCTCAGAAACAGGCCCTTCTACCCATCATGTCCATGCTAACCATTAAACTAATTTTATCTGCATTAGGCCCATATCCTTACTCCTTTCCTATCCAAATGCCTTTTAAACATTGCAATTGTATTAATTGCCTAGAAATTGAAATACATACTTCATGTCCATATTCTCCAATTATTACATTGGACAATAATTTTTTTCAAAAGATTTGCTTCCTGAATAAAAATTGAGGATTATGATAGACAACTGCAAGCTGAATACAAAGATCATTTCAGATTTGCTGTATCACGTAGGAAGTGGAGGAACATAAAATTAACTGACTGAACTTGGCAGGTTTAATCGCATAATGATGCTGACACATTGCATTAGTTCAACTGACCTAAAAACGTTTGGCCGTTGATTTTCATTTGTACTCAGCATCTGATGCCCATCGTCGCCCAGCAATGATTGCCTTGATGCTGCTTTTCCACGGTCGCAATGTCCTGGTGAAATCTTTCACCATGTTCGTCACTGACGGCACCAAAAGCAGCAGGGAAGACGTCCAAGTGCGAATGCAGAAGATGAGTTTTCAACGACATGTTGCACACCATGGTTTTGTCTGCTTGAAGTAGACTTCAAATGTGACAAGAAATCACAAAAATAAGTTGTATCTAAAAAAACAGTATGTGATAGGAAAAGTTTAAGGTGATTTTTGTGAACAGGGGCCCCAAACTCCATAAAATACACCCAAAAGTGTTCAGAAAGCCAGATCTTCATTGTCCAGTGATATTGACCTGCGTGGAATACAATTATATGTCAGTTTGCTTCACTCTGGAAATCTAACCACACAATTCCACCTGTTAGGTGCAACACCTCTGTACAGTGCATATTCTACAGTAGGAGTATATTCTCCATATAATGTCCTGTTTACAGAGGAACTTGGAATGCCTTACTCCTTGAACAATCACCACTTGCTTAACCTGGTCTTCCCAGTGGAATGCTGGGAGTCGAACCAGGGTGCCTGTCAGGTGAATGTATGAATCATTCATTTTGTTAGGCAGAACCCCCACTTGACACTGCACCAATGCCCACCTCATCAGTCCCTGATCCCCAAGACTTCTTTGAAATCCCCTCTCCCTCCAAATGCCCACCCACCTCCAATCCTCATAAACATCACTGCAGCTCCCCTGCCCCCATGAGCCTTGACAACCCTCATCCAAACTATCCAAGAGTGTGGGTCCCAATGGAGTCCAGACCCAGAGAAAGGCCACTAGCTGTCCCAAACCCCAAACCAGCTCTTGCAACAGAGTGCACCAGCCAGCACGAGCATAGACCAGTCATTGGTACCCCATTGTTTCAGCCACCTTGCACTGGCCTCTGTTCATTGTGGTGGGATCCTCCCCTTAGAGACAGAGGTGGGCAATTTTTAATTCAGACCTCCAGCACAGTAAAAGGCTATTTTGGTCCAAGAGTCCATACTGGGGATGTAGGTTAATAGGATGCACAGACTTGTGGACCGAAATGGCTGTATGTATAAATTAAAAATTAAAAGGTTGGCCACCCCTGCATTAGAATATTTGACATTACAGCTTACACCTTCAAGCCTCTGAATCTGAAACTCCATTTGTTTCATCCCACAGGTGATCCAAGGTGCCCAGAGATGGCAGTTTGTGTGTCAACGCAGGGGGGAAAGTGCTGCGGAAATATGATCCAGGTCCAAGTCATATATTGCTGCAATTAATCCAGCCACTGGTGTCCATGGCATTTAATTTCCCAGGCATCAACTAGCTTACTGGTCTCTCACTCACTTAATCTGTGCTGGAGATACAAGAATCAGTCAAGTTCATTGTCATCTTATTGTACAAGGACAAGCTGACAAAACAGAGTTCTCCGGTCCTCTGTGCAAAACATGTAGACACACAAGCAGGAATAACACACATACATACAGACAAACAATACATGCAGGACAGATAAAGATTGATTCATTGATATGAGAGTCTTAGATGGTTAGTGTGAGCAGTTTCTCAGTGCCTGTGGGAAGAAGCTGTTCCTCAACCTGGTGATGCTGGCTCAGATACTCCTGTATCTCTTCCCTAGCAAACTAGTATGGCAAGCACTCCTTGGTCCCTCCTTGGTATCTGCTTGAGAGCCAGTCAGGACTGCCTGCAGCCAGTTTGGTGATGAACGCAACATGCAACCCATTTTCTTCCTTATCTGCAAGTGCCTTCATCCCTTCACCTCGATCTTCTTTGTAACCCAACATCCAGTTCACAGGAGCTAGAGAAGGCCATCCAGCCCCTTCAATCTCCTACATCAGAACCTGAAATCTGTAATGAAGGATGTTATAACAGAATATCCTATAATAGGATTGAGCAGTGTCATTGTGGATTTATGAAAGAAAAATCATGCAGTGGACCTTAAGGATGTGATTAATAGAATAGGTAAATGTTGTGGTATACAGTATCCGGCACCTATGGGGAAAGGTAGATGCCGTATAAATGAATTTTCCTATTGCTTGAGATTGTGTGGAGTGTGATCGGTGAACTAACGGCAATGCTAAACCCGTATTTTTGTATCTATTTATTTTCCACGATTTTTAAAAAAAAAATTTTTATTTTTCACACCATAAACCACATTAACCATGAAACATACTTTTTCCTTTTCAAATATATACAGTGCCATTTTCTCCGCCCCCCGCCCTCCCTCCTCCCATCCCATCCCACCCTCCCTACCTCCCCCCTCCCGTCCATTTAAAGTACAAAATCTAGGATACATTAAACCAGTCAAACAATGTTGTCATTCAATAAAAATAAACAAGAAATTCCACTGAGTCAATTCTTTTCATTTCCTTCTCCTTTCGTTAATTTAGGTAGTGAATGTCCCCGGTAGGTTTTCGCTATTGTGTTTCATGTAAGGCTCCCATATTTGTTCAAATATTTCAATATTATTTCTTAAACTATATGTTATTTTTTCTAATGGAATACATTTATTCATTTCTATATACCATTGTTGTATTTTCAAATTATCTTCCGATTTCCAGGTTGACATAATACATTTTTTTGCTACGGCTAGAGCTATCTTAACAAATCTTTTTTGTGCATCCTCCAAATCAATTCCAAATTCTTTGTTTTTTATGTTACTTAGGAGGAAGATCTCTGGATTCTTTGGTATATTGTTTTCTGTAATTTTATTTAATATTTGGTTTAGATCTTCCCAAAATTTTTCTACTTTCTCACATGTCCAGATTGCATGAATTGTTGTTCCCATTTCTTTTTTACATCGAAAACATCTATCAGATACTGTTGGGTCCCATTTATTTAACTTTTGAGGTGTAATGTACAGCCTGTGTATCCAGTTATATTGTATCATACGTAACCTCGTATTTATTGTATTTCTCATCGTTCCAGAACATAACTTCTCCCATGTTTCCTTTTTTATCTTTATATTTAAATCTTGTTCCCATTTTTGTTTAGTTTTACCATTTGTTTCCTCATTCTCCTATTCTCCTTTTCTTGCAGTTTAATATACATATTTGTTATAAATCTTTTGATTATCATTGTATCTGTAATCACATATTCAAAGTTACTTCCCTCTGGTAAACTCAGACTGCTTCCTAATTTGTCCTTCAAGTAGGATCTCAATTGGTAATATGCCAGAACTGTATCTTGAGTTATATTGTATTTATCTTTCATTTGTTCAAAGGATAATAATCTATTTCCTGAAAAACAATTTTCTATTCTTTTGATCCCTTTTTTCTCCCATTCTCTAAAGGAAAGGTTATCTATTGTAAAAGGGAGTAACTTGTTTTGCGTCAATATTAGTTTTGGTAATTGATAATTTGTTTTATTTCTTTCTACATGAATCTTCTTCCAAATATTGAGTCGATGATGTAATACTGGAGAACTTCTATATTGTACCAATTTTTTCCACAATTTTTTTGCCACTTGTTTGAATTCCAGATGACTAGAGTTGTATTTAGATTGTCAGAAGGCTTTCTACACAGAAGGAAAGGACTTGAATGTAGGAGTACAGATATCTTGTTGATTCTACACCTTGTACAGTTTTGCTCTCCTTACCCATCAGAAGATAACACTTGTCACGGGCGAATGGAACAAGATTCACCAGGTTGATTCCTGGGATAGTACATTTGTAGAATAAACAGAATTTGATTGGACTAGATCTATATTTTCTGGGCTTTAGAAGAAAGAAGGTTGAACCATTAAAAAGGTTCTTGTAGGGCTTGACAGGCTCGATGCAGGAAGGATGATTCTCTTGGCTGGGAAGTGAAGAACCAGTCATCACAGTCTCAAAGAAGATTTAGAACCAAAATGAGGATGACTGACTTTATTCAGTATAGTTCTCCACTCTGCATGGCCATGGGTGTTTAGTCGTTGCAGTCAAAGGTTGAATCAGGAATCAAGAGATAGTGAGAATGTGCAGATTCGTGGGGGTAAGTTGGAGATCATCCAAGAACTTGTGCTGGCTTGAATGTCAATGCTTCCTTCTACCTTTCCTGTTAATAGAAGAAACCCACTCAGTTATATGAGCCTGTTAACGCACGATCAGAAGATCAATCTGCTCTCAAGTCATCCACATAGGAGCAGGAGACCATTCCGCCCCAACGACCTGGAAGAGGGGACAGAGGGTCGTATATCTGAGTTTGCTGATGACACTAACTTGAGTGGAAAAGCAAATTGTGTAGAGGATACAGAGAGTCTGCAGAGAGTAATCGATAGGTTAAATGAACGGGCAAGGGTCCGGCAGATGGAGTACCATGTGGGTGTTATCCATTCTGGAAGGAAGAATGGAAAGTCAGAATATTATTTAAATGGCAAGCGATTGCAAGATGCTGGCGTTCTTGTGCATGAATTGCAAAAGGGTGGTTTGCAGGTGCAGCAGGCTGTCAAGAAGACAAATGCATTGTTGGCCTTCATTGATGGAGAGATTGAATTTAAGAGCAGGGAGGTTATGCTGCAACTGTACAGGATACTGGTGAGGCTGCATTTAGAGTACTGTGTGCAGTTCTGGTCTCCTTACTTGGAAAAGGATGTATTGGCTTTAGAAGAATGAGAGATCTTATAGAAACATAAAATTATGAAAGTCATAGATAAGATTGAGGTAGGAAAGTTGTTTCCATTCATAGGGGAGACCAGAACTAGGGGACATAGCCTCAAGATTCAGGGTGGTAGATTTGGGATGGAGATGAGGAGGAACTGCTTTTCCTGGAGACTGGTGAATCTGTGGTATTTTCTGCCCATTGAAGCAGTGGAGGCGACCTCAGTAAATATATTTAAGGCAAGGTTGGATAGATTTCTACATAGTTGGGGAATTAAAGGATATGGGGAAAAAGGCAGGGAGGTGGAGATGAGCCCATCATCAGATCATCCCTGATCACATTGAATGGCGGAGCAGCGGATGGTCAGCTCCTGCGGTTATTTTTTAATGCTCTTGAACCTGTTGTGCAGGAGCAGAAGGAGGACATCCATCTCATTCTGCTCATTCTGAGGATCAGTGAGCAGTGACTTGATAGCACTGTTGATGATGGAAGGTGGCGGATGGAGAAATGATCGGATGGATTGGATTTGCCCTAAGCCAGATGTATCCAGGGAATTTTCCACAATGTGGGTCCGTAACATTACTCCAAGTATAGAATGCCTTGGCTGGACGGACAGGTTGTTTTTGAGGGCAAGTGTTCAGTATGCAAATCGGTAAATTCTTCAGGGGATACACTCAGGGAACAGCTGTTAATCCTGAAAACCATGAACATCATTTATTCCCTGCAGGTTACTTTGCAGGTGCAGTTTGTAGATCTGAACAAGGCTTTCACTTGTTGGGAGAGTTACCCTGAATCATCTCAGAGTGGTTAGTTGTCTGGAGACAGACAGCAACCTCAGCCCTGCACCGAGTAAGACATTTAATATTTAATTAGTAGTGAACCTGTTTGGGAGTGATTTAAGATATAAATTACAGGAGAGAATCCCCTGGGCGGTGTCATATTGGTAGTATTTAATGGTTTCTTCATTAGCAGAAGAAATGTGACAGTCTTTTCAAACTGTATTAGGGGCATCGGTCTTGTCAGCCACAAACGAGCCTGCAGCTGACGTGGACATTTACCCCCTCCGTCAATCTTCGTCCGCGAAGCCAAGCCAAAGAAAGAAGGGGCTATAAGGGCCTTGATAAAGGCATTCTCTCCAGGTTTCTGTCATGAATTAATGCATAAGTGAAAGTTAAGGGTATCAGCAGAAGTCCAATGTGAATCCCTCAGCTCCATTACCTAACCCTACCTTCCTGAACCTGTCTTGAATCCATGTACCTTCATCAATCATTGTTTACCTGTTATTCTATGTCCACATGCATTTCTCCGAGGCAAGGCTGCCTTTTGTATGTATCAGAATGTAAAGTTTGAAAAGTCAAAAAGATGCTATGGTTTTGATTGAGAGAGGGTTTCTCATTTGTCTTCTAATGGATTCTATGTCAGGGAATTGTGGAACCAATGTTTTAATTAAATGAAAATAATTAACGATTGTTCTGGAGCTCAAGTTAAATGCTTCTCATTCCACAGATGCTGTCCGACCCAATGAGTACAGTGTTTAAATTTTTTTTTTCCAAATTGTGTGTGTGTGTGTGGGGGGGGGGGGGGGGGGTGGGTAGGGGGTCTTAACAGTTCCTGTGCCATTTAACCTTCATTTCAATTCTTTGTCCTTGTGCAGAGCTGTATGATTCATCACCTGCAGAACATCTCGACCTAGAGTCTGCCCATTCAGTGCTCACTGCAGCACAGCAGGTGAGTACAATCACATCCACTGATGCTACTCTCTGGCCAAATATCCTTCTTTTGCTTTGGAGAGGGTGCAGAGGAGATTCACCGCGATGTTGCCTGGATTGGAGAATATGTCAAATGAAGCAAAATTGACAGAGATAAGGCTTTGGAGAGACAAAGGATGAGAGGTGACTTAATAGTGGTATACAGGTTGGTGACCAACTCTGGTCAAATCTGGGTCAGGGAAGTTTGATGGCTGCTATCAATGCCAGGTATAGATTGGTCCATTATCATTTTCTCACCCCACGGAAATTACATCAATATAAACCAGAATTATCAGAGATGTGTTTTAGATGTGTTATAGAGGTGGGTTTCTTCTTCCATTCTACCTGGCTTTACACGAAGGTGAGGCTCTTCTGGTATGACCTCTGTGACACCCTAACCAAGATCTGGGAGCCACCTTCCCAGTAGACCCAGAGCTTTGTCTTCTGGGGAAATTTATCACGGTTGGTAGATCACTAACTAATCCTCAAATTAAATTCACAGAAATCGCCTTATGTGTGGCCAGGAAGTGCATAGCGGTAACGTGGAAGTCTAACTCCCATCTACTTATAGGTAGATTGTTTTCAGAAATGAATAGCTGCATCCCATTTGAAAAGGTCACATACAATTTCAGGAAGGGATAGAACACCTTCCTAAAAATTTGGCAGCCTTATTTCGAGCATATAGGCACCTAACTGGCACCAATAAAGGGTTATGATCGCTAGTAGACCTCTAAACATTTTAACCCTGTGGTGTTATTGTGTCTCCATATGTTTTACTGTCCACATTGACAATGGGATAATCTTTTTTTGTATTTCTTTTTCTTTGTTCTTTCTCTGATAAATAGGACGTGTAGAGGGGAGGGTGGTGGAGGGAGGGGTTCTCTTGATGTTTTGTATTTGGTATGATTGTTGCTTATTAAATATATTTAAAATGATAAATAAAATATTACCAAAAAAAGTGATGCACAGGGATACCTTGTACAGGACGGTTAATACATTCCAAAAAAGTTTAGTGTTATCGAAACCTGCACTGTTCAAAGCCTTATGTCAATATACTTTAATACAATACATTTCAATCCTATAATTAATTATTCTTTTATCTAGAACTCTTATGCAAAATTTGCATAAAATATTTAAGAGAGATATATCAAAATGAAAAATGACAGATTTTTTATTGGCAATAAAGTGAACATTATTTATTTAAGAAAATATTTGTCTAATGTAGATAGCAATTCTGTAGTTTTTTCTTCATCAGTCATGTCTTTATAACATCAAAGAGTATTTTGCAATGTATAAGACCACACCTTTATTTTATTTTAGTTTTCACATTTACAAAATCCAATCAACAAAGCCATTCATGTACATATACATACCCAAAGTCCGTATTTGTCCAAACACAGCGAATACATTCCAATAAATTATCTCGGTCCCACTCATCATGGCGCACACGGCCCCTACCAAGAACTGTAAAAAATATTTTTAAAAATCACAATGGCAATGCCATTCGAAGAAATCACTAAAAAGAAATAAACTTAGACCTGAAAAGGGCAGGTGTGTCATCGCGCCAAGTCCTATTTCCGTAATCACACCTCTGGCCGTACTTAGCCCTATTTAGCCCACACCTTTTTTTCCTGAGATGACAATATCAAATACCAGAGGGCATTGGTGATAAATGCCTTTATCAAGAGTTCAAGGGAAATGTCAGAGGTTGGTTTGTTTTTTTTTACACAGGGTTGGAGGTGGAGGCTGGTACAGTCGGGACTCTTAGAGGGGCTTTTAGACAGTCTCATGGATGTAAGAAAAATAGGATATGAGTGTGAGGTAGGGAAAAATTATTGTGGGGTAGGTTTCCATAGGTCGGCACAACATCGTGGGCGGACCGGGCTGTACTGTGCTGTCATGCTCTATGTTCTTTCCAAAGTTGTAGATCTTTCTATTGCACACAATGGCTGTGTTGGCCTCAGCAAGGGCCTACACTGTGGAAGACTCTCTATCGAACAGTTGGCAGACCAAAAAGCCTCACATAGTTCCCTTTCTCATGAGGCTGGGACATTGGGCTTAACTCTATTTCACATCATTGGCTTGAGGTGAAGGCATTTCATTCTCTTTCAGTTGATCCATTTCTCCTCTACCCCCACAGAAAGCTTATTAGTTGCCCCCATTACTTACCATATTTAACACATCAGGATGGAAAGGGAATGGCCAGGAGGAAGCACCTGTGCAAATTCTGGCTTTCCCCTGCCAGTAGAGTGCATCTGGTGGCCTTTGTTTCTTCTCTTCTACCTCCTTGACTTTCCATGGCTGTCCTGACATGGGGCAGTGCTCCTCTGGTGCAGAGGGAAAAGGCTCGTATCTACATGGGTTATTTCTAAGCACCAAGAGACTCCAAAGCACTGCTTGAACTCCCATTCTCAGCATTCATCGAGCAAGCTAAGTGTTTTTCAGAGGTGATAATTAAAGGGGAGTGCTGCAAACCATTGTACAGTAAAGCCCATCGGTATCCAGCACCTGTGGGGATTGGTAGATGCCAGATAAGTGGATTTTCCAGTTGCTTCAGATTGCATGTATTGATGAAGTAACGATTAGGAGGCACCAATTTAAAACTTTTGCACTTTTTACTGGTTTATTTTTCACAATTTTTATTTTTTTGGCCGTTGCTTGAATTCCAGATTAGAGAGATTTTACTGGATATCTAAGTGGTCTTTTTTTGGCTTAATTCTGAGAAATCGTTGACTTTCCAGTGTTTACAGGAACACGCACCAACGGTGACCTGGGAGATTATCAGCTAAAGATCTGGGCTATCAGCTGATGGTTCAAAATGCTCAAAGGACCAATGAGCTGGAACCACCGCATCATTATGTCCCTTGGATCCTGGTCAATGGGGTAAGGGTTCCGAAATAATCTCATTCGTGGTGCTGCTAAGATCATTCATATTTTTCTCCTTCCCTGGTTACATATTAATTACAAAGCAACAGCCCCAGAATTCTGCTGATACTAAATCAAGGCTCATTTCCATAATCCAGCATTTTGCCTTGTTTTGAAATGGAAATAAGGCCCTTTGCCTTAAGTTGCAGTCACCCTACCAACATCTCAACTAAACTGAAAGAGAAGAGGTGAAGGGATTAGAAAGCCACAATTTTCCTGCCTGACTCATAACTATATGGGAATCATTTATGTTGTTACCGTAAATATACGTGTAATAGTTGATGCCGTGTATAAGTCGACTCCTTTTTTGACCCCAAGATCTGGTATTTTCTATATATTGCGTGCAAAAGTCAACACCCTTATTTTTGGCCTCATCCATCCACCTACTGGAGCTTCCGACACCTCGACCGCTGTCTCTCGTCTTGGCCCCAGCTGCCCGCCCACTGTACCTCCCGACGCCACAACTGTCCTCCCATTTGAACGCCTGACGCCACGACCGCGGACTCTCACCTAGGCCCCGGCTGCCCACCCATCTGAGCTCCCGATTCCCCGAACTCGGACTTACCACCCAGTCCCGGTCATCTGCCTGCCCATCTAAGCTCCCGACGTCCCGAACGACACAGGTACTTATTGTGGTCAAAAGTAGTATATGTGTAACTTTTACCCTAAAAACTGGTCCATAAAATCTGGCTATTACACACCTATAATTCATATGGTAAGTAAATAGAACACACAAGATTACACAATGAGCATCTCTCAGATTCAGTGCAGCTGAAGATCTGTAATAAAGTGCACACCCTTGTTCTGAAGCAGCTGCTTTCCAGATCATTCTTGTAATCAGTCCTTACCAGCATCCCAAGTCTGCTTATCTATTCATTAATAAGTATTTTATTTATTTCTCTCTTTACTTTAACTTTAAGCAGTTTCACATTCTTTTTTCATATCTTCATTTACAAAATTCCATCTCTTGATCTTTCCTTAAGACCCTTCAGCCCACAGAACCTGACCTAGCTCTCTGAGCAATCCTATCCCAACCATTTTGTTTTCCTGTGAAATGAAATGTTTTCTCTTGCAAATTATTGTTATCATTCTCCAAGCCCTTCTGAAGTTTGGAGTGAATTTTCCTCTTCCATCGGTTTCTGGGGCAAAGCACATCCATTTGCAGTGTAGCATTATTGTTGGGTTCAATTCACAGTACCCCCACCTCCTCATCTTTGTAATCTTCTTCAGCCCTGCAACTCTGTGCTCCCCTCATTCCAGACTTTTCCCTGGATATAGTCAAACTAGTATTGGTAACCTTAACCTAATTGGCCCCTAAACTAAGTAATTCCTTCATTCATGAAGATCCTTTGAACCTACCACTTTGACCACCTGTCCCAATATGTGTCCCACATTGATCACTCATGTCCAATCCTTTACTGCGTTAAAGGTGTTATGATGATGCAACCTTGGATTTGATTCATGCCCCTGATAGAATTGATCTTCCCTTCATCCGAGGATAGATCAAGGTGCTATTTTCCAGGAATGCTGTTTCAATTACTGAGATAGATTTTCAGCTATTGGTAGAACCAGCAGATCTGAAGTGTATGGAGGACCAGGTCTTGCTGGTTGCAGGGTATGGTGGTTGAGCCACAGAGTAACCCTTGGTTACCAGCCAGCCCACCCCTTCTCTGGGGTGACCAGCTGAGGAACCCATCTTCTTGGATGGTGTCCATTGCCAGGAAGGGACCAGGCACTGCCAAAGTGTCATTACCACGTGGTGTGTGAGGAACAAGTTCAACCAAACCCAGAAGCTCAGTTTGAATGTGATAATAGTTTTTATTTGCCCATGAGAGAAATTCACCACAGAGAATCACAATCACTCACACACTCTCACAAAATTCAGAAAGCAGTCACATCGGACGCAACTAAACAAGTTATAAATATAATCTGCGCTAGATAGAGATATACAGTGGAGGAAAATGCAACAACAGTACCTACCCCCCCCCCCCCCCCCCATGAACTAGTGAAGGTACAGCATCAACATTAAATAAGGAAAAAGAAGCACAGTCCGATGATGATTAACCAGTGGACACCACAAAGGCCCGCACCTGTTACTGGCACACAGCTTGATCTTGATTCTCCAGTGTCGGTTCTGGCCTGTGACCTGGAGTGGAGCTCGGGTTGGTTTCTGAGGGAAAAAAGACCCAGGTGCTGAACGTGTCAGGGGTATTACCCCGTTACTGGTCAGTGGGGCTGACCCAGGTGATTAACAGAAACAGTGGTGACTTGTGTGATCTTTTGAAAAAGACAATCGCAAGGTGGGTACTCAGCACAGGTGGTCTTGACCTTGGGTGACATACGTGATGGCTGTTTCATCTTGTATTCTTGTGTGTGAGTTCTTAGACAACACATGGATGAAGGAAAAGGTTCTTTACTTTAAAGTTGTTGTAAACAGCACACGAGGCATGCCATGAGGCTGCAAGTCTCCATTTCAGATTTGCATACTGTAAGCTCTTTCAGGTGGCCAGAATATTCTGACATAAAGCCTCATATTCTAGCCCTATGCGACTGTCTGGAGGCCACCTGAAAGAGCAGGAGGCGCCTATGAGGCACACTTTCTAACCCTTCTCCGAGAGGGATAATTGCCGGAGCACTTAAGTCCCCCAGGGCACCTGAATGCAGCCACCTGAAAGCAGCTGCTAAGGGGCGGGCTGATGACAGTCAGCTGGCAATCCAACTCCCCGCACCTGACAGCCCCGCTCCCCGCTGCCTCTGACCCAGGTGCGGGACATCAGGGCAGGGGTAGCCGGCGTGGGACTATGGGGCAGGAGCTGCCGGCACTGGACTACAGGGCTAGGGCGGCAAGCATGGAACATCAGGGCTGGGGTGGCAGGCACAGGACTATGGGGAAGGGGCTGCCAGTGCGGGACTACAGGGCTTGTGACCAAAAGGGGCTGCCAGCGCAGGACTACGGGGCAGGGGCTGCCGGCACAGGATGTCAGGGCAGGGGTGGCCGATGCAGGACTATGGGGCAAGGGCTGCCAGCATGGGACTACAGGGCTAGGGCGGCAGGTGCGGAACATCAAGGCTGGGGCAGCAGACATGGGACTATGGGAAAGGGGCTGCCAATGTAGGACTATGGGGCAGGGGCTGCTGGTGCGGGATGTCAGGGCAGAGGTGGCCTATGCGGGACGCTCCACTACATCATAGAGGCTATTGAGATTGTTTTCTGGGGTCCTCTGGTTCTGAGCTAGTGTAAAAATAGATTTCAATTATCCCACATCCTGAGGAACATCTGGTTTGGAAGAGATTTGATGTTCATAACCTGAGGAAAATAGAGGCACAGGATGTCCAATGAAAGTGAGTGCCAAATGTCTTCTTCACGACCTGAAAACCCATGCCACCACTTTCATAGAATCGCAAGCTGTACTTCCTTAAAGGGGTATTTCCATGCATGTATTTAAATTATTTTGTATGCTGTTTGTTTTCATCTGCATATAGCTGAAGTAAAGTGGTTGTGATAGTACAGATTCTATCACCAATGTGTATATGTACAGATGGTCGTGTAGGATGACTGTGATTGGCTGAGAGTGTAGCCACACCTACTGGCAGGTCTTAAAGGATTGCTCCTAGCCAGACCAGGTCATTCTGGACTGGTTGACCTACATGTGATATGCTCCAGTCTTTTAGTTAATAAAAGTTTGGATCAACAAGTCTCTGGTTCTTTCGACGCGGTTTGACGTGTGAAATTAGTGACTGTAGTTTTCTTTCCTCAGGTACACTCTGAGGAAATCCAGCACCATGCAGAGATGAACCTTTTGGATCTGGTCTGTGAGATCTACACAGTGAGTAAAAGTAAAATTTCATCCTGGATTTATTTCATTTAGCAATGAAAATAAATATCCATTACAAACCAATGCTATAAATGTGTGGATTTGTAAACATCTGCAAATAAACTTTAGATAAAAAAAGTGCCATAAGAAGAAAGTCTGCAGATAAAAGAATGCAATAAAAGAAAAAACATAACACTGGAGTAATTCAGCAGGTCAAACATAGCAAAGATAAACATACATAACCAATGTTTCAGGCTTGAACCCTTCACCATATCTTGATACAGGTTCAAGCCCAAAACGTAGGTTATGTATCTTTGGTGTAATGACAACGATCTTGCACTCAACGTGGAGATGATTGTGGACTTCAGGAGGAAGTCGGGGAACATGACCCAGTCCCCATTGAGGGCTCAGTCGTGGAGAGGGTCAAGAACTTCAAATTCCTGGTGTCAATATCTCCGAGGATCTCTCCTGGAACTTTATGCAATCACAAAGAAGGCTCTCCAATGGCTATACTTTGTGAGGTGTCTGAGGAGATTCGGTACGTCACCGAATGGGGGTACCATGGAGAGCACTCACTGCCTGGAATGGAGGTGCCAACTCTCAGGGCAAGAATAAGCTCCAGTGGGTTGTTATCTCGGCTTGCAACATCACAGGCTCCCAATTTCACTCCATCGAGGACATGAAGCGGTGTCTTAAAAAAAGTAGCCTCTATCCTCAAGGACCCCCACCACCCAGGCCATTCCCTCTTCACTCTGCTACCATCAGGAAAAAAGATAGAGCCTAAAGATGAGAACTCAGTGGCACAAGGACAACTTTTTCCCCACTGCCATCATATTTCTGAATAATCAATGAACCAATGGCACTGCCCGACTTTTCGTGCACTGTTATTTTTATAGTAATGTCGTAAGATGGTTATAATATGAATGTTTGCTCTAGGACGCTGCTACAAAACTCCGAATTTCATGACTTGTTCATGACCATATATTTTAATTCTGATTTTTGCAGTGTAAAGAATGCTTCTTGATCTGATAAGTTTCTCCAGCAATGTGTTTTTTACTTAAGTAAAGGGTATTGTTTTTCAACAGAGGTTCAACTGAAGTAGGAAATATCTTTAAAGGGAAAAGAAAAGGGAAAGGATGACCTTTCAAAAGCAATTAATGACATTTTAAGATAATCTGGCTCAAACTGATCATGGACTAAATTTGCTTCACTTCAGTCAAAACTAATTAATCTTAAAATACATTGTCAGATGGAATCATGAAAATTAAGATTATATTTAATACTCAGATGATTGCAAAATCGGGAATAAAACTAGAACTAGACTCGATTTCCTTTTGATGCACTTCACTGGCAACAGTTCCTGGTGGAATGAGACCTCTATCTCTTTGATGGGCTCAACAGATTTCCCAGCTGGGAGGATGGTGGAACTGATGCCCCAAGCAATGTTACCTCTTGCGAGGATCCGGAAATCAAACAAGCTAAAATTTCCTGTCAATTAACAGCTCCTGTTTAAAAAAAATTTTATTGCTATGAGTCGAGAAAGCATCAACATTTTGATGACTCACATCCTGTACCACCTATAAATGTTTTGCTTTCTTTGGAATAATGGTTCCAGTACTTTAGGTTTTCCAGTTAGGGTGAGGGGTGGGCTTTACAGCTCTCTCTGAATGCACTGAGATCTTCCCTGGCCCAGGAAGAAGAGTTGATTGGAATAATGCAGTGGAGAACACCATCTTTAGTGCTTCTGACAGTGTTTGGTCTCATGTTTTGCATTCAACAGGGTACTTCACCTGTGGGTTGTGACCAAAATGCCAGCACCTGACCTTTTCATTCGTGAGCCCTGCTCTATCTTCCACGATTGTGTATGTAGCTCTTCTCAGAAGTTGTGCTCCGTTCTGCAAAAGTGATTTTGAACATACATGATTCAATTCAAAAAATGTTTGTCTTTAATTTATCAGATTTCTGTGTATTTCTGATATCTTATTCTGTGAATAAAGAGAGGGGGTGGGGGGGAGAGAGGGGGTGGGGGGGAGAGAGGGGGTGGGGGGGAGAGGGGGTGGGGGAGAGAGGGGGTGGGGGAGAGAGGGGGTGGGGGAGAGAGGGGGTGGGGGGAGAGAGGGGGAGAAAGAGAGGGAAGAGAGGGGGTGGGGAGAGAGGGGGTGGGAGGGGGAGAGAGGGGGTGGGAGGGGGAGAGAGGGAGGGGGAGAGAGGGGGTGGGAGGGGGAGAGAGGGAAGGGGAGAAAGAGAGGGAAGGGGAGAAAGAGAGGGAAGGGGAGAAAGAGAGGGAAGGGGAGAAAGAGAGGGAAGGGAAGAGAGGAAGGAAGGAGGGAGGGAGGGGAGCCGGCGCTGACGGGCAGGAACGGAGCCGAGTACCAGCCAGGGAGGCAGGATTACAGGAGGGCGGAGAGTTGGCGCCTGCAGGGGAGGAGCGGACGGACGGAGGGAGGGCGGCCGGCGAAAGGAAGCACCGCGGTGGCCGGCCGACAGCAGCAACGTGAGCGGGCGGGGACGGAGCGGACAGCGCTCGGTGGCCGCACTCCCCGTGAAAGCCGCAGCCGGGATGAAGCGCAAAATCTTCTTCGCGACGATCCCCGTCTTTGTGCTCAGCTGCATCCTGCTGTACAACGGGGCGTCTGGCGGCCTCGGGCCATGGTGGCGGGTCGCGGTGACGGAGCGGAACGCAGGTGGGTCACGGAGTGGGGAGTGGGGAGTGGGGAGGGGGGAGGGGGGTGGGAAGGGGTGAGACGGGGAGGGAGGTTGGGAAGGGGAGGGGGTGAGACGGGGAAGGGGGTGAGGGGAGAAAGGGTGGGGAGGCAGGAAAGTGGGGGGGGGGGGGAGTGGGGAGGGGAGGGAGAATGGTGAAGGGAGATGGAGGTGGGGACTGCTGCTCTTTCCCGTGATAATGAAATTATGTTTAGTATCGGGTCGAATAGGACGTGCACGGTTATTTTGGAGGGGGTGAGACAAACTCAGGTTAACTTGTATTTTTTGTTTCTCTGACTAATCTTTGGCTTGGCTTCGCGGACGAAGATTTATGGAGGGGGTAAAAAGTCCACGTCAGCTGCAGGCTCGTTTGTGGCTGACAAGTCCGATGCGGGACAGGCAGACACGGTTGCAGCGGCTGCAGGGGAAAATTGGTTGGTTGGGGTTGGGTGTTGGGTTTTTCCTCCTTTGCCTTTTGTCAGTGAGGTAGGCTCTGCGGTCTTCTTCAAAGGAGGTTGTTGCCCGCCAAACTGTGAGGCGCCAAGATGCACGGTTGGAGGTGAGATCAGCCCAGTGGCGGTGGTCAATGTGGCAGGCACCAAGAGATTTCTTTAGGCAGTCCTTGTACCTCTTCTTTGGTGCACCTCTGTCACGGTGGCCAGTGGAGAGCTCGCCATATAACACGATCTTGGGAAGGCGATGGTCCTCCATTCTGGAGACATGACCTACCCAGCGCAGTTGGATCTTCAGCAGCGTGGACTCGATGCTGTCGGCCTCTGCCATCTCGAGTACTTCGACGTTAGGGATGAAGTCACTCCAATGAATGTTGAGGATGGACCGGAGACAACGCTGGTGGAAGCGTTCTAGGAGCCGTAGGTGATGCCGGTAGAGGACCCATGATTCGGAGCCGAACAGGAGTGTGGGTATGACAACGGCTCTGTATACGCTTATCTTTGTGAGGTTTTTCAGTTGGTTGTTTTTCCAGACTCTTTTGTGTAGTCTTCCAAAGGCGCTATTTGCCTTGGCGAGTCTGTTGTCTATCTCATTGTCGATCCTTGCATCTGATGAAATGGTGCAGCCGAGATAGGTAAACTGGTTGACCGTTTTGAGTTTTGTGTGCCCGATGGAGATGTGGGGGGGCTGGTAGTCATGGTGGGGAGCTGGCTGATGGAGGACCTCAGTTTTCTTCAGGCTGACTTCCAGGCCAAACATTTTGGCAGTTTCCGCAAAGCAGGACGTCAAGCGCTGAAGAGCTGGCTCTGAATGGGCAACTAAAGCGGCATCGTCTGCAAAGAGTAGTTCACGGACAAGTTTCTCTTGTGTCTTGGTGTGAGCTTGCAGGCGCCTCAGATTGAAGAGACTGCCATCCGTGCGGTACCGGATGTAAACAGCGTCTTCATTGTTGGGGTCTTTCATGGCTTGGTTCAGCATCATGCTGAAGAAGATTGAAAAGAGGGTTGGTGCGAGAACACAGCCTTGCTTCACGCCATTGTTAATGGAGAAGGGTTCAGAGAGCTCATTGCTGTATCTGACCCGACCTTGTTACATTAAATTATCCCAGTTTGAAACACAATAATAAATATAAAGGATTAATAGAGAAATGTTCACAGTTAAGAATTTTGGAAAGAAAAGCAAAAATGGTGTTTCAAAAGTGCAAACAGGTTTTTTTATGGTTCCAGGATAAATTATGGTTAGGGGAGTAAGTGAAGGTTTAAGAGCCAGATAACATTTGGGTTAAAAACTGTCCAGGATAATCTGCACCAAACAATTTGGTGAAGGATCTCCTTATGTTCGGCAGCGTCAGTGGGAGAAAAAGAAATGTCAGTGTTTTAGGTTGGAACTTTTCATCAAGCCACCAGATTCCAGTCTCCTGTGTGAGCCTGTGGTGCTTTCCACAGGGTTTGGGCTTTGGAAAGTTCCCTGTATTTACTACTTGCCAATAACCTGCAGCTTGATAAACGAGACAGTTGCAGGTGACTCAAAATTTATGACCGTGAATAGCAACAAGTGAAAATCAAAATGAAAAGCAATTGGCAGAAATGTAAATTAGAAACAACGCTGTAACTCCTCAGGTAAGTCTGCCTGGGATGTCACATGCTCTGCTGAGTTCACCATCTTCTGTGACTAGGAATTAGTGGCTAGTAACACACTGGTGGAAGGGCAGATATGACAGGTGATATTTAATATGACTAATTTGAAACCATGCATTGTTAAATTTAAATAAAAAAAAATTAGACATACAACATGGTAACAGGCCCTTTTGGCCCATGGGCCCGGGTCGCCCATTCACACCCTATTAACCTATAACACCTGTACATTTTGACAGTGGGAGGAAACCGCCCCCCCCCCCCCCCCCCCCCAGGAGGAAACCCAAGAATATACAGGGAGAACTTATAGATTCGAACCCTGGCCTCGTTTGCTGGTGCTGTGATGGCGTGGCGCTAACCACCCTGCTCATTGTAATGAAGAGAATGACAAGAAACAAAGTCAAGGAAATGGGAAAAGAAAACTTTGTCATAGGAGGAACTCACCAGGTCAGAGGAGACAAAAAGATGGCCAAGGGTTTGAGTCCAGACCTGCCAGTAGCTTGTTTATTTCATATTGATTCCAACACCTACTGATGTTCGTGTCTCCAATAAGTACAGATTTGGAAATGGTGCTTACACAGAGCTTTGAGGCGCACTATTGAGATTTTTGTCTTCAAAAAGATATGGACTCCATGTGGGGAACAGAAAAGAATTTTGATTTCTGCAAATGGGATTCAGGATGGGATGGTATGTGGCATCTATGAACTGGAGTCCAGGATGTGTTTGAGAGGCTGCAGGGCATTCTGAGGGAGGTGGGGGGGGAGGTGAACAGCTACTTGCTGTAGCACCTGTTGATACTAATAATAAAAGTAAATAAACTGAATATACAGTAAAATCCCCTTTATTCAAGCAACCAGCAAAAAAAGCGGAAAATAAATAGGTAAAAATATGGGAGTTTAAAAACGATACCCCCTGGCAATTAGCTTGCCAATCCACGCCACCTGAAGCTTCTAGAAAATTCACTTATTTGGCATCTACCAATCCCCATTGGTGCTGGATATCGGGGATTTTTACAGAATATTGAGTTAAGAAAAAAATTATAAAGTCGAACAACAAAGTTGGACATTTTGGGATAACTTCCAGTACCATGTGTGCCAGCAAGAGTAGAAATAGAAAGCTTTATGAGATGACCTCTGTTTTTCCCTACAGTTGCTGATGGGACCCTCGAGTTTCTCATTGTTTGCTCAAGGTTCCAGCAACACAATCTCTTGTGTCCTTGGCTGGTGAGATGATGTGTGGAGAGTAGGGACGTGGAATTCAGGTTCCTGGGGCATTGGCACCACTTCAGTGGGAGGAAAGACCAGTACACTCGATTGCAGCATGCTGACGCGCAGGTGGTCTTGGGAGAGCTTCAGCAGGTTCTCAAAAAGGCAAAGGGAATGTTGGCCTTCGTTGCTCGAGGGATTGAATTTAGGAGTAGAGAGGTTGTGCAGCGCAGCAACTGTACAAGGTACCAGTAAGTCTGCATCGAGAGAACTGCTTGCAGTTCTCCTTAATTAAAAACAAAATTTAGATGTACAGCACAGCAACAGGCCCTTTTGGCCCTTGAATCCATGCTGCCCAATGACCAACACCCCCCCCCCCCCAGTATGTTTTGAATGGTGGGAGAAAACCGGAATCCCCCCGGGGAAAACCCACGCAGACACGGGAAGAATATACAAACTCCTGACAGCATGTGATTTGAACCCCGGTCCTGATTGTTGGTGCTGTAACCTGGTTGCCCCAGTTCCTACTTGTGGAAGGATGGACTGGCTTTGGAGGTAGTGCAGAAGAGGTTGACCAGGTTGATTCTGGGGGTGAAGGGGATGGCTTATGGGACAGATTGAGCTGTCTTGGTCAGTACTCGCAGGAATTCAGAAGAATGAGAGGGGATTGTATAAAAACGTAAAATTATGAAATTATAAGATAGAGGAAGGTAAGTTGTTTCCATTGAGTCCAAAACTAGGGGAGGGTAGTAAATTTAGACAGAAATTAGGAGGAACTCCTTTTCCCAGAAGGTGGTGAATCTGTCAAATTTGCTGCCCATTGAAGCAGTGGAGGTGACCTCAGTAAATACATTTAGGACAAGGTTGGATAGATTTCTACACAGTAAGGGAATTAAGACATATGGGGAAAGGCAGGTAGGTTGAGATGAGCCTATCATCAGATCAGCCAACAATCCCTCCAATTTGTAAATTGAGGAGTGCCTGCAGCAGAGAGAGGTGGGGAGTTGTTGACTAGAGAATAGCGATTGCAGCCAAAGAGTATTCCAATCTTTATATGGAAGAAGCCGCCTGCTTAATGACCCTCAGTTAAACCTAGCAAAAGGGTTGGCCCAGTCATTATAAAGTGGGGTATCATTGCATCCTAGGTGATCTTCCTTGATGCATGCTGGCATTACAACAGTGACTTCAATCATCTTGTATTGTGTGGAGGCTGAGAAGGATGCCCTGTAAGTACACATTCTTGAGCAACTTCATATAGGCACCAGAGAAGACAATTTAAGTAAGAGAATAGGAGCAGATCTAGAGTAGGCTATCAAGGCTGCATTCAATAAGATCATGATTAATCTGGCCGTGGACACAGCTTCACTTATCTGCCTATTGCCCTTAACCCTTAATTCCCCTGTTATTCAATAAATCAACTGGTGTCTTAAAACCATTCAACGAGTTAGTCTCTGCTGCTTCCTTGTGCAGAGACTGCCACAGATTCACTTCTCTCTGGGAGAAGCAGCCTTTTCCCTAAATCCACTCCCTTGGATTGCTGGGCTTTTTTTGATATTTTATTTTGACTTTTTACAGACTCAAAGTAATTTCAACCATCAATACAATCTTTTTCAACATTCAGAAAATGTACAGAGTCTGTGTTTTGTCATGCTCCCTTGCCCCCAAACACATAACCAGACCGATTATACATTCTACAAATACAAGTGGGGTTCAGAGCCCCCACCAAAAACCTAAAAAAAGGAACAACCTAATTAACTAAATAACCCAAGTAAGAAATAAAAGAAAAAACTAAAATAAAACAGACTTTAAACAAAAGGGCTAAAAAGACCTGAGCCCTGTTCCATTTCCTTCACTCCAATCCTTTCCTACTAAGATGGGTTTTAATAATCCCCATATTTCATGGGGTGGGGGGGGGTTGCTCGTCAATCTATGTACTTATGTATTTCAGATACGGCTGCCACATTTTAATGAATGTGTCATCTTTCCCCCTTAGATTGTGTGATTTTCTCCAAGGGAATGCAATTCTGCATTTCCTTATTCCATCTCGATGCTACATTCCTGAGTTCTAGCCTCGCCTGCCAGTGGAAATAATCTCCCTATTTCAATCGTACCTATTTCATTTCATAATTTAACATGTCTTTACATGATTTCATAATTTAAAATGTCTTTACGTGATATCCCCCCTCATCCTTCTAAAACTCCCATGAAGCTGCTTCTCCCAAACTACAAGATGGAGCATAACAGAGAGCTTCCATTTACACTCTTAAACTGATTCTCACCAACATTTCCTGACACATTTTCAAAAGAGAGCTTTTTGTGTTGTTAGGGAGTGAAGTACAAAGTAACTGATCACCCTTCCTGAAAATGCGTTGGGTCTTGTTTACACTTGCAGTGGAGGACAGGCAGTATTGAATAAAGAGCCAAACATTGTTTTGGATTCATTGAGTTGCCTGGAGATTGTGGAGTAGTTTTAATTTTTATTCATACTAAGATTCATTGGCTGCACCAGTATTAATTGTTCACACAAATTACCCCTGAAACCAGTTTTGTAATCCTAACACCTGCAATTTATTTATTGCATTTTGACTCAAAAAAAAACAATCTGCTGAGGAACTTAGCAGGTCAAACGATAGGTGTGGAGGGAAAGAGATCACCAATATTTCAGTGAAAGCACAAATGCTGGAGGGACTTGACAAGTCTCATGGCATCCACAGGAGGTCGAGGTATATGACCAATGTTTCAGGCTTGAGGCCTTCTTCAGATTTCAGTCGTGTGACGTCACATTTCGCCCTGAGATTTTATTTCCTGTGGGCGAGGCAGAATGACCACATATTGATAGTGCAAAAAAAATGGGTACAACATGTAAACAAATAATGAAATGCAAACTGTGCAATACAGAGAGGGGAAAAAAAATCAATAGTGCAACAGTAAGTGACCTTTAGTCCCTGATTGGGTTTGTTGTTGAGGAGTCTGATGGTGGAGGGGTAGCAGCTGTTCCTGAACCTGGTGGAGAGGGAGCAACTGTTCCTGAACCTGGTGGAGGGGGAGCAACTTTTCCTGAACCTGGTGGAGGGGGAGCAACTGTTCATGAACCTGGTGGAGAGGGAGCAGCTATTCTTGAGCCTAGTGGTACGAGTCTTGTGGCATCTCTACCTCTTCCCTGAGAACAGAGCATGTGCTGGGTGGTGTGGGTCCTTGATGATTGCTGCTGCTCCCCGACGATTACATTCCCTGTAGATGTTCTCGATGGGGAGGGTTTTTGCCTGTGATGTCCTGAGCTGTGTCCACTACCTTTTGCAGGGCTTTACACACAGGGGTATTGGTGTCCCTGTCCCAGACCGTGAATCCCTACTTCCTGTGGATGGAGTGAGACCTGCGGAGTTAGTTCCTCCAGTATTTCAGGGTTTTTACTGCAGTCACAGCTTCTGCACAGTTTCAGGTTTCATGCCAATATTTTGGGTCATGATCCTGAATCACAACCCAAAATGTTGATGATCTCTTTCCCCCACCCCTCCTTACCATAGATGCAACTTGACCTGCTGAGTTCCAGGATCTGCATGCACTTGTGTGTTCATTGTTCAGCTATATCTAGTAGTGTCATAATACATTCTTGGCTTGGGTGGTTTCATAGTCAACTACATTGTTGTGGTCTGGAATCACCTAGAGACCGGTAAGGGTAGTGGATTTGTTTCGACTGGATTACTGAACGAGAGAGTTTCTTTTTACATCATGGTGATATTTGTCTTGCGAGCTTTTTATTCCAATTTAATTATTTATCTGAATATACAATCTTAGCTGTCAATTCCAGGCTTTAAACTCCTCAGAATCATGAATCCAAGTCTCTGGACTATAATAGGGACCCATCAAAATCAAACCAGCATGTCTTGTGAGGTTTATCTTCCACATGGAATAGAGTGCAATTTAACCGAATCATGAGCTGATCTTTGACGTGGCCTAGCAAATTGCTCCCTGGTATAAAATGTACCACTTTGCTGAAGATTAATTCACCAGAGAGAGTGCAGTGATCCAAAATGGTGGATTCTGGCTCCTGCTTAAGAATAATTGGAATGAGTAATTAAGGCCATTAACTGGCCTTTCGCATTCTGCTCTGCCTGCCTTGCTTGCACTTAACCCCCTTTTGATTTTTAGGCCAAAATAAAATCCTGAGGCCCTTTTGATTTAAATTTTGGCATCAGCACAGTAACAGGCCCACGAACCTGTGTTGCCCAATTAACCTCTGTACGTTTTGAAGGTCTTGCATTATTGCCTCTTAACTGATTTCTTCACCATGGTCTCTGGCCAGCTGTCCAAACATGTGAGTAGGTGTCGGATTTATTTTTGGACACCACTGCCATGAAGCTTTGTACTATTGTGTCATAAAGCACAGGACAGACTTTTTGGCCCAATTCTGGGCAAGTCCTATTTGCCTGCAATAAACCCACACTATCCAAATGTCTTTGATATGTCGTAATTGTACCTGCAAAAGAGATCTGCATTTCTGTAGCACCTTTCATGAGCCTGGGATGTATGTTGGGTCTTTCTAGAACTAGTGACAAATATGCAGAAATGATGCAATTGTAATGTGGGACGTCGAAATCTGATGCACATTAGAAGCTCCAATAAATTTGAGCTGATGATGCCTTGTATGGGTGAATCACTCACCTTTATTTTTGCATTATTCAGTAAACACGCTAGAATTGTGAGGCAGTCAGTTATGGAGAAGTAAGCTTTGCATTACTGATTGTCTGGCAGGAAGCTGGATTTGCTCTCTGTTTTTTTTTCTTTGGCTTGGCTTCGCGGACGAAGATTTATGGAGGGGGTAAAAAGTCCACGTCAGCTGCAGGCTCGTTTGTGGCTGACCAGTCCGATGCGGGACAGGCAGACACGATTGCAGCGGTTGCAAGGGAAAATTGGTTGGTTGGGGTTGGGTGTTGGGTTTTTCCTCCTTTGCCTTTTGTCAGTGAGGTGGGCTCTGCGGTCTTCTTCAAAGGAGGCTGCTGCCCGCCAAACTGTGAGGCGCCAAGATGCACGGTTTGAGGCGTTATCAGCCCACTGGCGGTGGTCAATGTGGCAGGCACCAAGAGATTTCTTTAGGCAGTCCTTGTACCTTTTCTTTGGTGCACCTCTGTCACGGTGGCCAGTGGAGAGCTCGCCATATAATACGATCTTGGGAAGGCGATGGTCCTCCATTCTGGAGACGTGACCCATCCAGCGCAGCTGGATCTTCAGCAGCGTGTAGCACATGTTAAAAGCCATGTAGAATTTATCTTTACGTAGCTGCTTGTTATGATGTGGGATGCAATACTTGTGAGTGTAATTGAAACTCATTCAGTTTCAGCCTTCAGAAATGAACTGGATATGTCATTTCAAAAGGCAAGTGGGGGAAAGATTGAATAACCCTATCAAAGTGTCCACAAAGCTGAGTGATCTCCTTCATGGCTTGACTCTCATTGTTCATTATCTTTCTCTGCTGAAATCTAAACCACACCCAGTCATCACTTTTATTTCTTTGGTAATCATTAGATTAAATGGTTGGGATGCATTTTCTTTTATATTTTTACACAGGACAAGAAAGGTGCGACCAAACATAAACTTGGGGACAAGATGTCATATTTCTCCTTAACAGCATGAATGTTGATTTTTTTTTTCCCCCTCTAATTTCAAGTAGTCACCCGCCCGCCCCCCCAAAAAAACCCTGATTCCACTGTCTCCATCAGTTCTTTACCTACTCCTGCAGTTATTTCTCCACCCCATCTCTTCAGTTCCTCTTTCTAGTAGTCTCTCCCTCTACCTGTCTCTATCTCTCAGACCTTCTGCCCCAATCACCTCAGGACCCCCCGCCCCAATCACCTCAGGACCCCCCTCCTGCAGCTTCTTTTCCCCTTTATAAGCATAATGTTACTCCCTTCCTGCTAGTCTTGATAAAGGGTTCAAACCCAAACCTTTTTTATCCAGGATGCTGGGTACCTCGTGCAATTGGTTGCTGAAGAATGTTGTACATTAGCCATTGTCCATCCATTTTAAAAGGCTAATCTAACATGGCCAAAACATTTCTCTAACCTTCCAGATATTCTCATAAAATGTAACCACATTGTATATATTTAACATATTGGTGGAGTGTAAGTTGCCCGCTCTCTCGAAGGAGATCACCAGTAGCTTTGCCAGTGCTACTAAGAACTATAGATTGACACTCAGCCTGAAAAAGACGGACATTTTGTACCAACTGGCCCCTGGCTCAAGCTACGAAGAACAATCTGTCCTCAATGATGACTCGACTCAATGTTGCCAACCTGTTTTGCTACCTGGGCAGCACAATGAGTTTCTCTGGATGTAGAGATTGAGTCAAGAACCAGAAATACCTGCTTTGCCTTTGTCAGCTGAAAGATTGGGTTTGGTCACAGAACATCAGGTTGGCCACCAAGTGCAAGGTGTACAGGGCTGTTGTCATATCAGCCTTGCTCTACGTGGTGCCCATCTCAGAGTCACATCAACTGGACCTACTGCAGCAGTGCCACCTTTGTTCTCTGATGAAGATTACCTGGCGAGACAAGGTCTCCAATATCAAGGTCCTTTCTTGAGCCGGAATGCCAGCAGTTTCAGCCTTGGTGATGTCAGCCCATTTGCGCTGGGCAGGACATGTTTTCAGAACGCCTGGCAGAAGACTGCCCAAGGACATCTTGTCCAGCCAACGAGTAGGCCAGCGACGACGGTACAAGGATGTTCTGCACAGGAGCCTCAAGGAAGCTGACATTGCCCCATCAACATGGGAGGATCTGGCTCAAGCTCGCTCGCAGTGGGGGGGGGGGGGGGGGGGGAGGAACACGCCATCAGCAAAGGTGTGGACGCTGCTGAGAACAAGCTCAAAGAGGCAACAGGCCCAGGAAGCGCCACCACAGGGGCTTCTACTCCTGTGGCCCCTCGAGGCCTCACCTGCCAAGTAGGTGGCAGAGCCACTCCAGGGCATCCATTTCAAACCCCATAAACTGACTGAAAGGAACCAGCATCACCCTACGGGATGGATAGTCAGAAGAATCACATTGTATATATTTAACATATTGGTGGAGTACTCACATTGCGATTTACCTCATGTAATTCGATGGAGCTAGGAAAGGAATCCTGAATTTGGAAACTTTTTCTCATTTCCTTTTTTTAAAAAAAAAACTGAATCAGTAAGTAAAATCTGCACTTTGCTTTTTTCCCCCCAAAACATATTTATTGAGCATCAAAAACAACTTTGTACACATTATACAAATGTACATTGGGCTCCTATTTTAACAGAAAAATCAACACACACATACACAAATGTCCATGTACCCCGTCAGGTGCATGGCCGGATCCCATGTCCATCTTGGCACTTTTGCAAACTGTATCATCGGTATATTACTGATTGTACTGGTACAATCATCTCACAGTTAGTCTTTTACTCCAAAAGCACTCGTAATTCAGAGAGATTACGCATAAATTGCCATTTATGGGCACATTTTCCGGTGGATGCGCTTAATGTGCATTTGATTTTCTCCAGTTTATAAAGCCTGCACTTTTAACACATCAGCGTGTCATGACATGATTATCATAAAAGAATTTCAGACCCTTCAAACCTTCCTCAGGGTCCAAGTTATAAATAGTTTCTCACTGCTTGGAGTAGAAATACCATTCAACAGCAAATAAGCCAATTGAATGGTAATTATAGCCCCCTGGATGATATAATGAGAATTTGTAGTATTGCCTACCAACTCATTGAGTATATTTTTTGGTTTGTGATTATGAATGAATGTTGAATTTAGTCAGGCCAAATGTTCTTTAGAATGTTGTATTACAATAAAGTCTTTCCCACTTCATGCATTATTTAGAAAGGCCTGTGAATAGCTTATGTGGTACTTTCAACTGATATGTTCAAGGGTCAAAATTGTGTGGAACATTAATCTTCTGTTGTGCGCTTCATCCTAAACACACGACCTGCTTATGGATGTGGTCCAAAATCTTGTCTTTTGCAACACAGGAAACAGGAGCAAACCTGTTAAACCTCTGGATTTTCTTTCACCCATTCAGATAGATAATTTCTATTCTCTATAAAAATCACAAGTATACTTGGCAGAAAAGGACTCTTTGTTCCTGCCATTGGAGTCTACAATTCTTTAAGTTCTCATTCAGTTTTTAAAAGTAGGAATACATTGAAAGGGGGCTGTTTTTAATTTTTTTCAGACACATAAAATTCTTGAGATGTTTCTTGTTTCAGGATTGAAGGGTGTCCACTTAGAACAGAAATGTGGAAACATTTCTTCAGCAAGAGGGTGGTAAATCTGTGAAATTTGTTGCCACAGGCAGTTGTAGAGGTCAGGTCATTGAATGTATTCAAGACAGAGATTGGTAGGTTTTTGATTAGCCTAGACATCAAAAGTTATAGGGAGAAGGCTGAACAATGGGGCTGAGTGGGGAAATGGACCAGCTCATGATTGAATGGCAGGGTTGACACAATGGGCTGAATGGCCTGTTTCTGTCTTATAGTAATATATGCAAAGAAGCTGTTTACCTCTGAAGAGATAGTTTGGACGGAGTTTCTGATTAGATGTACAGCTTTGGGTGAGGTTGGACTCTTGAGTCCAACTCGGGTCAGAGTAATTTGTGTCAAATTATCATAGATGTCACCGATGGTCATGGCGTCACTTCTTGTTGATTCTCCTAATTGCCTCTGGGTTGGGTTGGCTCCACTGTTGAGATCGTCAAGAGTATCAATTTCCTTGGAGTGCACTTGGCGGAGAATCTCACCTGGTCCCTTAACACCAGCTCCGTAGCCAAGAAAGCCCAGCAGCACCTCTACTTCTTGCGAAGGCTGAGGAAAGTCCATCTCCCACCCTCCATCCTCACTACATTCTACAGAGGATGTGTCAAGAGCATCCTGAGCAATTGCATCACTGCCTGGTTTGGAAGCTGTATCACCTCGGACCGCAAGACCCTGCAGAGGATAGTGAAATCAGCAGAAAAGATCATTGGGGACTCTCTTCCCACCATGAAGGACGTCTACAACACTTGATGCAGGCAAAAGGCAATAAATATTGTGAAGGACTCCACACACCCCTCACATAAACTGTTCTCCCATCTGCCATCTGGTAGGAGGTACTGTAGCACTCTGGGCCCTAATGTCCATATTTGGAAATAATTATTCACGCCCCCCCCCCAAGCCTTCAGGCTCCAGAACTCCCAGAACATTTGTGGATTATGTACTGTGAACTTTTACTGTATAAGTCTTAATATTTTAATGTGTTTAACTTCTATTCATAATTATGTAAATATGCTCTGTTGTCCTGGAGACACTATCTCGTCTTTACCATGCGAGCCTGATATGAACGATAAATAAAGGTGACTTGATTTTCAGAAAAAGTTCTTGAGTTGGGTTTTACAGTCATCAGCTGATGGGGCCTTCTCAGATTCCTAGTGATCCAATTCCTCTTTGAACATCGTTGAATTCCTTCCTCCTCTAAATTCTCCAAATTTTAAAACGTTCAACAATCCACACAAATGGATTGCGGCCAGCAAGGAACTTTTCCGTTTCTATAGTGCCATTTGTAACTATAGTGAGCTCACAAGGTCCTTAGCGACCAACAAATTACATTTAGAAGTTGAGCCTTTATTGTATTACAAGAATTCTGTTGATAACCCTGGATATCAAATATTTTTCAAAAGGTTTGCTGCTTGAAATTGATTATGATAGACAACTTCAAACTGAACACAAATATAATTTCAGATTTGTTGCATCACATAGGAAACTGGAGAAACATTAAATTAACTTTGATTGAATTTAGCATGTTTAATCGCATAATGATGCTGACAGATTGCGTTATTTCGAATGACCTAAGAGTGTTTTGCCGCTGATTTTTATTTGTACTCAGAATCTGATGCTTCTCGGTCAGTGTCCAACAATAGTTGGCCAGCATTAATAGATTCCAGTTGCCCTGATACCTCTATTTCATGGTCGCAATGTCCTGGTGAAACCTTTCACCGTGTTCATCACTGACGGCACCAAATGCAGTAAATGAATTTTCAATAACTTGTTGCACCTTGTATAATTTTTTTTTTTTTTAAATTTTTTATTTTTCACACCATAAATCACATTAGCCATGATATACACTATTTCTTTTTCACACATATACAGTGACTTTTTCTCCCCCCCCCCCTTTCCTCCCAAACCACCCCCCCACCCCCCCCTCTCATCCATTTTAGGTATACAATCTAGGTTGCATTAAACCAGTCAGACAATGTTGTCATTCAACAAAATTACACCAGAAATTCTACTGAGTCCATTCCTTTCCCTCCCCCTCCCTCCACCAACCCAGGCAATGTTTGTCCCCGGTAGGTTCTTGCCACTGTATTCAATGCAAGGCTCCTATACTTGTTTGAATATTTCAATATTATTTCTTAACCTATATGTTATTTTTTCTAATGGAATACATTTATTCATTTAAATTTAGTAGTTTCTTCCTTTTAATTTGGTTATGTATTCCATTAATATTTAAAGACATATAGTTCAGCGTAGCCCTTTTTTATTTTGTTTATCTTCTCTTTCCATTTTTCCATCATTACCTTTCCTCCTTTTCCATTTCTGTTTTCTTATTTTCAACTCTTTATAAGACAACATTCCTACAACATCCAACATTTTCCTTATTCTCCTATTTAAAACTTCTTTATCCCCAATCTCCCCTTCCCCTCCTGAGTTGTCCTTTATCTCTTGTCGGACAACCACATCTCCCCTCTCCATTTGGATTTGCGAATCCACTCGCAAGCGTCAACTGATTTTGCAGTGACCGCTATTTCCCCCCACCCCGCCTCCCCCAGAAAAGATTTCACTTTTCATATGTCACAAAGGTCACTCTTTTAATTCCCTCCTTATTCTCTCTATTCCATTACCTTCCCTTATTAATTCTTGTCTATACTATCTATATTTTCCTCTAAGTACAGATACATTCATGTATGCTCATTGTCTCTATTCACTCTTATACCTCTTTACCCGCATACATATCAATCGTGATCATTTTTACTCTCATTACCCGTCTTCATCCCTCAGTCTATTTTTGTCTTTACCCACATACATATCAATCGTGATCATTTTAACTCTCATTACCCGTCTTCATCCCTCAGTCTATTTTTGAAATTGTTCTGCAAATTTTCGTGCTTCTTCTGGATCCGAGAACAGTCTGTTTTGTTGTCCTGGAATAAATATTTTCAATACCGCTGGATGCTTTAGTATAAATTTATACCCTTTCTTCCATAAAATCGCCTTTGCTGTATTGAACTCTTTTCTCTTCTTTAGGAGTTCAAAACTTATATCTGGATAAATGAAGATTTTTTGCCCTTTATACTCCAGTGGTTTGTTGCCCTCTCTTACTTTTTCCATTGTCTTCTCCAGTACCTTTTCTCTTGTAGTATATCTTAGGAATTTTACTACAATAGATCTTGGTTTTCGTTGTGGTTGTGGTTTAGAGGCCAATACTCTATGTGCCCTTTCTATTTCCATTTCTTGCTGTAGTTCTGGACATCCTAGGGTCTTAGGGATCCACTCTTTTATAAACTCCCTCATATTCTTGCCTTCTTCATCTTCCTTAAGGCCCACTATCTTTATGTTATTTCTTCTGTTATGGTTTTCCATTGTATCTATTTTTTGAGCTAGTAGTTTTTGTGTCTCTTTAGTTTTTTTATTAGATTTCTCCAATTTCTTTTTTAAGTCTTCTACCTCCATTTCTGCTGCTACTGCCCGCTCTTCCATCTTGTCCATTTTCTTTCCCATTTCTGTTAAGGTCATCTCCATTTTATTTATTTTCTCTTCTGTGTTGTTTATTCTTTTTCTTAAATCCTTAAATTCCTGTGTTTGCCATTCTTTAAATGACTCCATGTATCCTTTAATAAGAGCAAGTATATCCTTTATCTTGCCTTTCTTTTCTTCTTCTATTTCACTGTACTCTTCCTCTTCCTCTTCTTCTTCCTCTGGGTTGACCATCTGTTGTTTCTTTGGTGCCCTTTCCTCCTCTTCTTTCTTGTTTCTATTGTCTTCTGTGGTCTCTTCTTGCTGCAGGTGTTCTGCAGCTGTCGTTGCCGGCTGTGGAGATCGACTCCCCAGCTGGTCCCCCCTCCCGTCGGTGTGTTTTTTTTCATTCGCATCGCGCATGCGCGGTTGCGCACTTTTACTCGGCTCTGCGAGCCATTTTTGTAGTCCATTATTTACCGACCTGAGGGAGCGGGTTTCTCTCTCCGCAGCGGGCCTCTTCGGACAGGTAAGGCCTTCGCCTTTTTCCTCCTTTGTCTTCTCTTCCTCTCTTCTTACCGTTGCTTTCGATTTTTCTTTTTTTGTCGCCATCTTCTTTCCACCTTTATACTCACTTTTCTGTAACTTTTATTTCTGTGCCTTTGTGTTTTCCTTTGTTTTTCCCGACTTTTCTGGAGAGGGCTGGAGTTCACCGTCCGGCCACTACTCCATCACGTGACTCCTTGCACCTTGTATAATTGAAGCATATTAAAAATATGATGATGTGGCGGACTGAGCCACTCTGCAAGTGAACTGGGTTACGGAGCTGAGGAATGGCGGGGCCTCAATATACCGGGTGCAGTTCCAGTCCTTGGAGCTGACGTGATAAAGGTGCTGGGAGTTGCAAGCGTCAGTGGGTTCCAAGGGATTTAAGTTCTATTAGTCAGTTGGTTTAGCTCACTCTTGACTGTCAATGTGTTCTGTTTGCTGTACCTCCTTGCGTCTACAATAGGAAATCACAATAAAATGTTATATCTAAAAAAACAGTATGTGGTAGGAAAATTTTAAGATGATTCTCATGATCAGCTGCCCAAAGTCCATAAAATCCACCCAAAAATGTTCAGAAAGCAAAATCTTCGTTGCCCACTGTAATCTGCTTGTGATAAGCTCCAAAAGGTAGTGGTTTGCTGATGACCAGTTCAGCAAATAATGAGGAGCTGGAGGGACTCAGCGGGTCAGGTAGCGTCCATGCAGGGGCGCAGTGCTAATTTTTCAGCGGCAGGAGCTCACCAAAAAGACGGCGACGAGGAGGTGCCGGATCGAGATCCTGTGGGCTCCTGCAGCACTGCACCCTTGTGTCCATGGGTAGAAATGGTCAGTCAATATTTTGGGACAGGACCCTTTATTGAGACTAAATTAGGAGGGGGTGATTTTGTTTCCTTTTCCTTGATGTACTTTACATATCACATCCCATTGCCCATTTCTACCCATGGATGCTGTCTGACCCGCTGAGTTCCTCCAGCATCTCATCTGCAGTCTTTGTGTTTTCCTTCTTCCAGGTGTCTTTGTAGGAAAGCATGAGTAAGCAAAATGGCTGCCATTGCTGATGTCATCTTTTTATTATAGATTTGTTTTAATTCCAGACTTTCCATTCACTTGTAGGGCAGCAAAGACGCTGCCTCGCAGGACAAAGCTCGAGCCTGACTCCTAGTGATGTCCGTGTGAACTTTGCCTGTTCTCCCTGTGACTGCTTGGAATTCTTCCAGTTTTTCAAATTTCCTCCCATATCCCTAACATGTGCGTTTGTAGGTTAATTGGTCTCTACAAACTTTCCCTGGAGTGTAGATGCTTGGCTGAATCTGAGGAGGTTGATGGGGTAAGTGAAGAGTATTTTATGGGATCTGTGAAAGTTGTTGACGTGTTTGTCCCAAGGTCTCATGCACTGCCAGCCTGTGACCACATGCATATTGCAGGAACAACATCCCATCTTCCCTCTGAGCACCCTCCAACCAGATGGCATTAACATTGACGTCTCCAGTTTCTGTTAAACCCACTCCCGCCTTCTTCCCTTGTCACCTTTCCCAAAGCTCTGTCTCTCCCTTTCTCTTTCCCCCTGTTTCCTTTCACAGGACCAGCATCAATTCTCACCTCCTCTTATATCCAATTAACACCTTTTGTTCGGTCTGGACTCCTCCCACGTCTTTACTCTGCATCAGAATTTATTGTCATGAAACCTGTCACGAAACTCGTTCTGCGGCGCAGAGGGGAAGAAGCTATTTTTGTATTATCTTTTTCCACTGTTGACCCCCTCGATGAGGATTTTGAAAAAAAAATTAAATTTAGACCTACATCACGGAAACAGGCCATTTTAGTGAACGAGTCCGTGCCGCCAAATTTAGACCCAATTATAACCTGCACCCCCAGTACGTTTTGAACGGTGGGAAGAAACCAGAGCCCCCAGGGAAAACCCACGCAGCCACAGGGAGAGTGTACAAACTCCTTACAGACAGCGCGGGATTCGAACCCAGGCGCTAATTGCCGCCCCTGGTTTGTGTTCTCCTGTTTTCTCCCTCATGAAGTCTACAATCAGTTCCTTAATTTTGCTAACGTTGAGTGCAAGGTTGTCATTGTGAAGCTTCTCAATTAGCTGTTCTATTTCCCTCCAGTACAGTTCCTCTTTGGTGTCTGTGATTCTACTGACAACCGTGGTGTTATCACCAAATTTGTAGTTGGGATATCAATTGTGTCTCACCACACAGTCACGGGTGTAGAGGAAGTAGACATACTTGGGGGAAAAAGAGTGACTTGATAATTAACAGGCATAAATAACAAAGATTTTAAGTAAACTATCTGATGACACAGCAGCTTCAGAGGTTGACGTCTTACCAATGCCAAATGGAGAGGCATCAGTGCTTAAAGCTGCGGTATCAGAATCTTGTCAGTTTTGTTTGTTCAAAATATTTGCGGTGACGTTCATCCTTGGCGTAATCACTTGAGCTAATACCTTGGCACAGCCTCGCCAAGTGGTCTTTCTTTTAAATAGAACCCGCTGTTAGCTGGAGGCTTCTGTTTTTGGACTTGACTTCGGCCAGCCCTTGAGCCGTAAGTGGAGCAGAAACAGTGTTAAGGCCAAAGTTCAAAATCAGAATTTATTGTCAAGAACAAGTCACGAAATTTGTTTTGCGGCAGCATCACGGAGCAAACATTCATATAAACCACATTACAAAAATAAATGTAAATAGTGCACAAAAAGTCAAAGTGAGGCAGTGTCTTTGGTTCATTGCTCATTCAGGAATTTGATGGCAGTGGGGGAAAAAGCTGTCCTTTGAGTGATTGTCTTCAGGCCCTTGCACCTTTTTCCCGATGGGAGCAGAGTGAAGAGGCATGGCCTGGGTGGTGGGGGTCCTTGAGGATAGAGGCTACTTTTTTAAGACAAGGTATCCTTGATGGAGTGAAGTCTGGTGCCCGTGATCAAGCCTCTGGAGATTTTTCTTGTCCTGACCCTTGGCACCTCTATGCCAGACAGTGATGCAACCAGCCAGAATGCTCTCCGTGGTACATCTGTAGAGGTTTTCGAGAGTCTTTGGTGACATAATCTCCTTAAACACCTCACAAAGTACAGCCACTGGCGAGCCTTCTTTGTGATTGCATCGTCGTGGAGACTCCAGGGCAGATCCTCGGAAATGTTGACACCCAGGAATTTGGAGTTCTTGACCCTCTCCACTAACGAGCTCTTGATGGGGACTGGGTCATGTTGTCCCGACTTCCTCCTGAAGTCCACAATCATCACCTTAGTTTTGCTAACGTTGTGTGCATGTTATTGGTGTGACACCACTGAACGAGCTGATCTGTCTCTCCTGCATGCTTCCTCATAGCTGTTAGTGATTCTGCTGGTGTCGTCAGCAAATTTGTAAATAGCATTGGAATTGTGCTTGGCCACACAGTGCTGTATGTACGAGTTGCTGTTTTTGAGGTGATCCAGAGCTGAGTGGAGAGTCTGCTGTGGAGCGATTGTGGCGATAGGTGAATTGCAGTGGGTCCAGATCTTTGCTTAGTCACATGTTAATTCTGGCCACGACCAGCGTCTCAGAGCATTTCATCACAGTAGAAGTTAGTGCAACTAGACCAGGCGATAGTCACGAGGCAGCCCACACGGCTCTTCTTCTTGGCCGGGATGATCGATGCCCTTCTGAAGCAGGTGGGAACCTCCGACTGCAGTAATGGGAGGTTGAAAATGTCTATGAACACTCCGGCTAGTTGGTTGGCACAGATTTTAAGTACCCTGCCAGGTACATTGTCAGGGCCTGACGCCTTGTGAGGCTTCGCCCTCTTGAATGATGTTCTGCTGTCGGGCTCAGAGACGGGTATTACAGGGTTCTCAGCCTTTGCAGGGATTCTTGTAAGCACTGTTGAGCTCTCCTTCTCAAAGCGGGCATAGAAGATGTTCAGTTCATCAAGTAATGAAGCATCACAGCCATCTATGGGTGTTCGCCCTCACTTTGTAGGCTGTAGTGGCCTGCACTCCCTACCGTAGCTAGCGTCTATCTGTCTCTGTCTCCAGCTTCCTCTGGAATTGTCACTTTGCTGCAGAGATGGCCTTCCACAGGTCGTACCTGGATTTCCTGTGGAGATCTGATCCCTGGACTTAAACACCTTTGATCTCACCCTCAGCAGGTTGTGAATCCTCTGATTCATCCAAGGCTTCTGGTTGGGGAACACCCGGTATGTGCTCGTGGGCAGACACTTTTCCATGCAGGCTTTGATGAAGTCGATGACGTGTTGCATATTCATTCCAAGTCTCGATGAGTTCTTGAATGTGATCCAATCCACCAATTCAAAGCAGTCCTGCAGATGCTCCTCCGACCCCCTCCATCAGGTGCAAGTGCTCTCAGTACATCTGTACGTGGCACAGATGTGGCCCAGCCCTCGCACCTGGCCGTAATCAGAGCAGAGTTCCGTTTCATGCGCTGATCCAAGAGGGAAGGGGTCCAAAGTACGTACATTGTTTCCACCAGACAGTGGGGGAAAGGGGATATCTAATGTGGGCCTCATTCTGAGGGCCACCTTCGTGTGTGGTCGCATCAGGTTGTGCATGGAACCCAAGTACGAGGACACCAAATGCTGCTAGGTGCTGAGGTTCTACCAATACCAAGTGTAGCGACGGATAGGCCTGGCCCCTTTGCCATGCAATGTACCAGTCAACTGGACTGGTTTGTGGAAAAGTTTTTCCAGACAAACATCTTTCACCACAAGCCCATCAAGCAGTGGTCAGCATGGAACATCCTGCAGATACTGAGAGATGAGGACTTGATGGTGGTTCCCTGAGAAGATCATTCAGGTCATCTGGCGGAATGCCTCATCACTGGTGTTCACTAGCAAAACACCAGGACTTGGCCTGGCAGGCGATGAGAGTCAGATCCTTCTTGTACAACCAGAACATCACCCACAACGCACGTTATCCTCAAGGTGACTGCGGTGGAGTCGAGACAAGTCACCCATCTCTTTGCAGAATGCAGATTTGCTGAGAGTAGGCAAGGATCCTTGTCGCAGGACTCTGATCTATAGGCTGCTCCCGGGGATGCACACAGAGTCAGACATCCAGAATTGCTGGAAGACCATCAACTCAGTGAAAGATGCACTTTGGCCTGCCTGACACCTGTTGGTCTTTCAGCACATGGAGATGTCGGTGAGGGAATGCTGGTGACTGGCTCATGCCAGGCTGCAGGCATAAGTGCTCAGGGGCACACAGAGACTTGGTGCAGCCAACATGAGGACGTTGTTGGGAAGGACCATAGCCCAGAGCCCTTCTATTATTGGGCATTGACGGGCTTAGACCAACAGGAAGCCGCTACAACCATAGACAGGGGAGTAACTATAAGGTACTACAGTGGTGGCAATAGTGCTTAATGAAGACTGAAAGTAACAATGTACAGTGATGGAAATGTATGGATATGACACCAACAAAGTGAAAAGAAGTTGACCTTTTTTTTTTAATAAAGTTTACTTTTGGAAAATAAATCATTTTCTCTCTCAGCAGATAATGTTCCACCTCCAAGTTATGAGACAAGAATCTTCAAACCTGCCAAAGTTGACCAGTTGGAGAAGTGCCCGATTAATCCATCAGAACTTGGTAAGCAATAGGAGGAATTGGCAAAAGACATTTTTATTGAGGTTAGCACAGGATGTTCAGAATTAAGGAATATGGTTCATTTTGTGTTTTCAGACCTGGAAGAACAGAAGTTTGTTTGTCTTAAATACTGAGATAATTAAAGCTAATCACCATTCCTAGCTGCCGGCTCTATCTCTCTCCTTTGTCTGAGGCCGAGCCAGACTGGTCACAACATGGACCAGGATCTGACCTTGGCTTTTAATCAAATTCTCACATCATCATCAAGACTTCCCTGAAATGTCCATGGCCTTAAGACAGAGCAGAAATAGGCTATTCAGCCCTTTGAGCCAGCCCTGCCATTTAATCAGGAGCTGATCCATTTTCCCACACACCCCCACTGTCCGGCCTTCTCCCCATAACCTTTGTGCCCTGGATAATCAAGAACCTATCAATTTCTGCCTTAAATACACCTGCCCTCCACAACCACCTGTGGCAACAAATTCCACCCTCTGGCTGAAGAAATTTCTCCGCATCTCTTTTCTAAGTGGACACCCTTCAATCCTGAAGTTGTGTCCTCTTGTCCTGGACTCTCCCACCATGAGAAATAACCTTTCTACATCTAATCTGTCCATGCCTTTGAAATTTTTAAATGAGATTCCCCCCCCCCCCTTATTCCCCCCTCAACGAATACAAGCTAAGAGCTGTCAAACACTCCTCATATAATAACCCTTTCATTTCCAGATTCATCCTTCTGAACCCTCACCAATGCCATCACATCATTTCTTAAATGAGGAGCCCAAAACAGCAAACAATATACCAGGTGAGGTCTCTTCAGTGCCTTTTAAAGCTGCAACATCAGATTCCGATTTACTGTCAAAGTACATAAATTACATCACATTCAACCCTGAGATTGCTTTTTCTTGCAAGTGCGGCAGAATTACCACTAATTTGTAGTGCAAAAAAACTATACACAATGTAAACGTGAACAAATAAAGAACTGTAAACAGATAACAAATGTAAAAAAACTGTACAATACAAAGAGAACAAAAAACATCAATAAAGTGCACGAGTAGTGTCCCTGATTGAGTTTGTTGATGAGGAGTCTGATGGTAGAGGGGTAGCAGCTGTTCCTGAACATGGTGGTGCGAATCTTGTGGCACTGATTCCTCTTCCCTGATGGCAGCAGCAAGAACAAAGCATGTGTTGGGTGGTGTGGGTCCTTGATGATTGCTGCTGCTCTCCAACAGCAGTGTTCCCTGTAGAGTTACTCAATAGCGGGGAGAGATTTGCCTGTGATGTCCTGGGCTGTGCTCACTACCTTTTGGAGGGCTTTATGCTCAGGGGTATTGATGTCCCCATACCAGACTGTGATGCAGCCAGTCAGAACACGTTCCATCACACATCTGTAGAAATTTCCCAGGGTTTCTGGTGTCAGACCCCTGAGGAAGTAGAGGCGCTGACATGCTTTTATCATGATGCCATTGGTGTGTTGGGTCCAGGAAAGATCCTCTGAGATAGTGATTCCCAAGAAATTAATTGTGCTCACCCTCTCCACCTCTGATCCCCCAGTGATTACTAGAATGTATGCCTTTGACTTTTCTTTCCTGAAGTCAACAATCAGTTCCTTAGTTTTGGTGACATTGAGTGCAAGGTTGTTGCTGGTGCACCATTCAGCCAAGTTGTCAATCTCCATCATGTATAATGACTCATTCCATTCCTTTGTACAACCAACTACCATGGTATCAATGGTTCATTTGTAGACGGTGTTATTGTCATACTGAGCTGCACAGTCATAGGTGTAAAGTGAGTAGAGCAGGGGATAAGAACACAGCCCCGTGGTGCACATCCCTGCTCTTATATCCTATTCCTCTTGAATGTCAGAATGTCACTCAGCTCCACCTGTCCTCAACTATCCTTTGCTTACCCCAGACCAGACTATTCAGGCAATCTTCTCCCTTCCATCCAAAATTTTGGCCCCTCTGTTCTTGCATTCACCCATTGTCAGAGCAACCACCTTCCAACGTTGACTTCCAATTACACTATTATTAAAAATCTCATCTTATTTTCAAATGCTGCAAAGCCTTGTTTCTCCCTATCTGTGAGTTGCTCTAAGCCACTAAGTTCTGTGCACTCCTCTGCTACAATCTCCCTGAATTTAATCAGAGCTAAGCCCTAGAAACCTCTCACTACTTCTAGCTCTCATCAGCAAACAGGAAAGACTGCAGATGTTGGGAAACTGGAACAGCACACAAATTGCTGGAGGAAATCCCTGTCCTGGAAGTCAATAGAGAGTCGATGCTTAGGGCTGAAACTCTTAATCATTCTTGAAACGTTGCGGTCCGTAAGATGCTGAATAAATCTTACTACTGTTAAATGGTTGACTGAGGTGTGTTCGTTCTGTCGTCCACTCTTCACAAAAAGGACTGGCAGCGTTTCTGAGATTTATTCCTGACCTTGTGCTTTTCTCCCATTTTCCCCTTGTGTTGGAGTCAATGGTATTAATCAAACCCCTTCCTGTTAAACAGTTGGGCCACTGAGGATCGTGTTTGACCAGGAACAGTCACTGAAAGAGATAGCTGAATTGAATCCTTATGTGACATTTGGAGGTCAATACAAGCCAAAGGAATGCATCGCTCAGCAACGCATTGCCATCATTATTCCGTTCCGCAATCGCGACCACCACCTGAGGCACTGGCTCTACTACCTTCTCCCAATCTTACGGCGGCAGCAAGGGGATTTTGGCATTTTCATCATTGAGCAGGTAGGAGTCACTGTGGACAACACAGAGGATGACTTTAATTCCTCCAGGAGCAATGAGGGACTCTGGGCTTGTTCCACTCAGCGTGGACACAGCTTAAACGTGATTTAACAGGTATTCAAAACTCTGAAGAGTTTTGAAGATGTAAATGAAGGAAATTATCCTGGAGTTGGAAGGCCTGATAACTAAATGACATACATTAAAGGTGATGGGGATACAAAAAACATTTTTTCCAATGTATTTGTTAATCAGTCAGTAAATCTGTCATTTATTATCCATACCTAGTTTCCCCAAACTGAGGAGGCAGTTAAGTCACATTATTGCAAGTTAAGTCACATCGAGGCCTGGCCAGTCCAGAGCAGCAGATTATTTCAGTGAGGGACATGAGTGAACCACACAGGCTTTTACAATTCTTTTTTTTCACGGTTATTTTAAATTTTACGAACTCCAGATTTTATTTACGTAATCTTGTGTAAAAGTCGAGTTTTTTTAGACCTTTTTTTAGCGTTAAATTTATGTGGTTGATACTATTTTTGTCCGTGGTAAGTACCTGCGTAATTCGAGGCATTGGAAGTTCCGATGAGCGGGCAGGCAGGCGGCTGGGACTTTATTCCCTGGAGTGTAGAAGAATTAGGGGAGATTTGATAGAGGTATACAAAATTAGTGTATAGTTAGAGTAAATGCAAGTAGGCTTTCTCTACTGAGAATTGGTGAGATACAAACCAGAGGTAAAGGGAGAAAGGGGTGAAGTTTAGGGGGAACGTTGGGGAATTTCTTCACACAGAGAGTGGTGGGAGTGTGGAACGAGCTACCAGCCGAAGTGGTGAATGCAGGCTCATTTTTCACATTTAAGAAAAATTTGGAAAGGTACATGGATGGGAGAGGTGTGGAGGGCTCTGGACTGGGTAAAGGTCAGTGGAATAGGCAGAATATCAGTTTGCCATTGACTGGAAAGGCTCAAGGTCAATGGGAGGACTCTTAAATGCACTGATATCCAAAGGGTTTTGTGGATTTAGGACCATTGCTCCTTTAAAGAGGCCACACATGTAGACAAGGTGGTAGCAAAGGCATATGTTATGTTTTGCTTCATTGAGCAGGGCATTGAGTTTAAAAACAAAGAAGCCATATTGCAGCTGTATAAAACTTTGGCTAGGATGGACTTGGAGTATTGTATGATTCCAGTTGCCCCATTACAGGAAGGATGTGGAGGCTTTGAAAAGAGTGCAGAAGGATGTTTCCTGTATTTGAGAGTATGAGATAAAAGGAAGGGACATACAAAGTTCTTGTCAAGTCATGTTTATTTGTCATTCTTACCATAACCATTGCAGTGTACAGTGAAAATGAGATAGCATTTCTCCAGAACATGGAGTTGGTTACTTACATGGCTAAATTACATCAGTTGGTTTGTGTTTTTTCCGGACTGCCAGAGGCTGAGGACGTTATAAAATTAGGAGAGACAATGATAGGGTAGACAGAATCTTTTCCCAGGATAAAGATGTTGGAGACTAGCGTTTAAGTAAGATATGCAAGGCAAGTATTTTACACAGAATGATAGGTGCCTGGAATGGGCTGACAGGAGTAGTGGTGGAATCTGATGCAGTAGTAGCATGTAAGAGGCTTCTGGATCGACACATGAATATACAGGGAATGGAGAGATGTGAATCATGTGCAAGCAGCAGGGTTTTAGTGGAATTTAGGCATCACTCTCTGCACAGATGTGACCTGAAGGGCCTATTCCTGTACTGTTCTATGTTCTGACAGGAGAACATGTGACTGATGGAAATGAAACCATGCTGTGAAATGGATTCAGTCTCTTGATGCTTCTGATAGTTTATCATTGTTTTCCTATTAATAATATTATATTTAATAATTCAGACAAGCAAAGACTTACAATTTTAAATTAATTTCAGGATGGTTAAATTGGGTGGAGGCCATCAAAAAATTTGGCAGATGTCCACACAGTAGATGTCCATCTATTTTTGTTCCCCATTCTCCAAAATATGTTTCCTGGTAATGCGTCGCGTGCTGGGAAGATGCAAGATGAGGTCAAAATATTTTATGGGGTGGTGGGGGGTGGGGGGGAAGATTAATTCTCTCAATTGACAAAAGAAAAAGGTTCCCAAGTTTCCAATGGTTGGGAAGAAGTAGCGATTTAACCAGCATTGATGATATTTATTGCTGGTTCACTAAAGAGGGAATTCCTTTGGGAGTTCTCCTTCTGCTGTTTATCATCTGCAATGAAGCAGCAAGGTCACATTGGGTTTTCCAATGGGAATGCCTTTGGATGTTTATTTGTTAGGGAAAAAAAAACCAGCTGAAGTGTAGCCGAAAGGTCCTTGACCTTCACCTGAGCTTCTTATCAAATAAAAAGAGTGAAGAACTCCCTTGTTGCTAGCCTGGATTTGTTTTATTCTTTCCTGGGATGGCAAGGTCAAACCGTGCATCTTGGCGCCTCACAGTTTGGCGGGCAGCAACCTCCTTTGAAGAAGACCGCAGAGCCCACCTCACTGACAAAAGACAAAGGAGGAAAAACCCAACACCCAACCCCAACCAACCAATTTTCCCTTGCAACCGCTGCAACCGTGTCTGCCTGTCCCGCATCGGACTTGTCAGCCACAAACGAGCCTGCAGTTGACGTGGACATTACCCCTCCATAAATCTTCGTCCGCGAAGCCAAGCCAAAGAAGAAAAGAATTGCTAAGAGCCTCTATTTTGAACTGCTGCATTCTTACAAAGTTTCTCTGGTAATGCAATGGGGTGAGGAGTTCTGGGATTTAGACCCAGGGATTATTAAAGAATGCATTGGCCAGGAGCTTTTTAGTCTCTGGAGTAAGACCGTGGTGCTACTTGTAGAACCATAGAACACTACAGCACAGATAACAGGCCATTCAGCCCTTTTAGTCTGTGCCGAAACATTATTCTGCTAGTCCCACTGACCTGCACCCATTCCATAACCCTCCAGACCTCTCCCATCCTAATTATTCTCAAAACTTAAAATTGACCCCTCTCTTACCTCGTCAGATGGCAGCTTGTTCTACACCCCCTCCACTTTCTGAGTGAAGAAGTTCCCCCTAAACCTTTCCCCTTTTACCCGAAAGCAATGTCCACATTGAACAAAAGCTAACAGCATACTCCCAAAAGGCCATCTTTCATAACCCTCCATTGAACTAGCAGAACGTCAGTGTCTCTACTTCCTCAGGATTTTGCAGAGGTTTGGTATGACACTAGAAGCTCTTGCAAATTTCTACAGATAGTGTGGTGAAAGGTGTGCTGACCGTCTGCATCACGGTCTGGTACGGGGACACCACTACCCATGAGCATAAAGCCTTCCAAAAGATAGTGGACACAGCTCAGGCATAGGCAAAACCTTCCCCATTTTCGGGAATGCTGCCATCAGAGAGCAGCAGTAATCATCAAGGATCCACACCTGTTCTCGCTGCAACCATCAGGAAAGAGGTATCAGTGCCACAAGACTCGCACCACCAGGTTCAGAAATAGCTGCTCCCCCTCCATCATCAGACTCCTCAACGACAAACTCAATCAGGGACTCTTACTTTTGCACTTTGTTTTTTTTCCCCACTCTATATTGCAGTTTGTTTACATTTCTTTATTTGATTACGTGTAGGTTGAGTACAGTTTTTTTTTTGCACAACCAATAAGTGGTAATTCTGCCTCACCCTCAGGAAAAGGAATCTCAGGGTTGTATGTGATGTCATGCATGTTCTCTGACAATAAATTTGAAAAGCAGTGGTCTGATCAGGCACTTTCCACAGCCTCTGTTGTCCCAAGTAGGATGTTTAATGTGCAGCCACTTACAGCTGAAACATGGTTTCCAATTTGTACCTGGAAAGCTCTCTCAGAATGAAATACCTGAAGTGCTGGAGAAACTCAGTAGGTCATGCAACTTCTCTAGGATGCGACCACTTTATTTTTTATTTAAAACTGCTCACACACCCTGTACTTGCTAATGAGTAAACTATTAGCATTTACCTGTTCATCTCTTCTCTAATCCTCCTTCAATTTGAATTTTAAAAGTACCGCCTGAGAATCCAGAAAATCCGAAAATCCGGACCGATCCACTCTCTAAGCAGTCTGGAATTTTGTACTTCTTCTGAAAAGGGTCATCAACGTTTCGGTCCTGAGCCCTTTGTCAAGGTGTGATCAAAAAACATGAATAAAAAAGGGTGGGGTGGAAGGGAGGGATGAGAAGGGGGAGGAAGGGGCAGAGAGGGGAGCACAGGCTGAGAGTTAAAGGGATCAGAAAGTAGATACAAGTAGAAGAGGGGGAAACTGAGGTGGTGTGGAGGTTAGCACCTCTGATAGGAGAGGGAAAGGAGTGGGGAACTGGAGGAAAGGAGATACAGTGATAGGTGATAGTCTCAGGGGAGGGAGGGTTTAACAAAAATTGGAAAGTCGACGTTAATGCTGTTGGTTGGAGAGTTCCCAGGTAGAATACAAGGTGTTGCTCACAGAATGAAGTTTGTTATGACCAAATTATCTATCAGGAAGGTGTCTCGGTATCATTTTACGATAGATACTGTGAGACCGATCGAGTTCCTCCAGCATTTTAGTGTACAGATTTCTATCATTTTACATCCTCCTGTGTGTATCTTTTTTGGTTACTAAACTAACCAAGCATTGCTGTGTGACTGCAATGTTTCATCTATGACTGTTCAGATATTTGTACTTTCTACCCCGTCCCCACCCCCGGCAGGCTGGTGATGAAACTTTCAACCGAGCAAAGCTGCTCAATGTGGGATTTGTGGAAGCATTGAAAGAGAATGACTACGACTGTTTCATATTCAGCGATGTTGATATCATTCCTGAGGATGACCGGAACCTGTACCGTTGTACCAAGAATCCGCGACATCTGGCCTGTGCTATGGACAAGTTCAATTATCGGTATGTGGCTTGGCTACATTTCCTTTCTTTGTGCCTCAGTCCATCTACCTGTTAGGGATAAACATCGGCTCTGTCACCGTGACGGGCTTTCAGGCAGGGGAGCACTAACTGTATCACTTTCTATGAGTGGTTCAAGAATTTCTACTTTTGTTTACCACTGACATTTAAGATTAAATGGGGAGATTTAAAGGGCATTTATTTTACACAGGAGGCGGTAGGTGCCAGGCGTGCTGGTGAAAACAGATATGATGGTAGCATTTAAGAGGCTTCTTGACAGTCACCTGAATATGCAGGGAATATCAATTGGCATTGTGTTCAGCTGATCTCATTGGCTGAAGGACCTGTTGCTGTGCTCTATCTTCAGTTATTATGCTTTTCAGTCTCTGGCTGGTTCTGATTTTGATTTTCTTTCTCCACAGCCTTGAGAGATCTGGTGGAAAGGGAAGAGGTAAAAGGGCCAGTTGTTGCTTTTCCTGCAGTTTGCATGGGAAAGGGCCACGAGAAAGGAAGTGAGTGCTAGAGGCAGTGGAGAGAGGCAGGGAACGCTAAAGGGGAAGGGGCAGGGAAGAGGAATACCGCTGGCATCTTGTTGAAGATGGTAGAGATGGATCCATTGAACGTGGAGGCTGCAGGGAACTCGAGCATCGTTCTGGGTGGGTGGAAAGGGGTTGTGCCCAGAAATGCAATAAACAAAAGAAAGATGTAGTTGAGAACCTTGTCAAGTTGGGAGGAGAAACCACCTTCAAGGAAAAGGGAAGATCCCAAGACTGGTGTGAAACATGTCAACGTCAGAACTGATGCAACATGGTCGAAATAAAGGGAGCAGTATGGAATCCTTATAGGAAGTTGGGTGGGTGGAGGTGTGCTCAAGATCAGATTTAAGATTTATTGTCAGACAACATGCATGCCATGAGATTCCTTTTCCTGCGGGCAAGGCAGAATTACCACTTATTAATAGTGCAAAAAAACTGTACACAATGTACACCTGTAAACAAATAAAGAACTGTAAACAGATCATGAAGAGTAAATAAACTGACTGCAATACAAAGAGAGAAAAAAAAATCAATAAAGTGTAAGAGCCCTTAAATAAGTCCCTGATTGAGTTTGTCATTGAGGTGTCTGATATTGGAGGGGTAGCAGCTGTTCCTGAATCTGGTGGTGCAAGTCTTATGGCACTGATACCTCTTTCCTGACTCTCACCACCAATTTTAGGATCTGATTGTATGATAGTTGGGGGGCAGGTGAGGAAGGAGATGGAAATTAAGAGAGAAAGTAAGAGGAAAGGCAATAAAGTGGAGAGGGAGGTGGTAGACAGAGGGAGCCAGTCAGGAGAGAAGACTGGTAGGAAGACAGAGAGGGGGAGGCTCAGACTGATATTTGTCAGGGACGGGGCTGTAGCAAGATTGTGTGTCTAGAATCGAGACTGAAATTATGCACCTCCTTGCCATTGGAGTAAGACCTTGTTATGTCCAACTGTGGGCTGGCTGGTGTGCAATAGCACACCTGTTGCTCTTGAAATAGCCCCATGGAAAGTTTTACAGGTATATGAGAGCACAGTAACATCAGTCAAATACCCATCTCCGTGCCATTCCCTCAGAACTGAACTGATAATACTATTTTGGTGTTTTTGAATAAGATGCACCATGGAATTCTGATTTAAAGTCATGCGAGCTACTGATAAAAACACACAAAACACCTAAGCAATTAGTAATCAGGGTTAATTTCAAAGGGTTGCTCCAACTGAGTATCAGTGAGTTTGAATCTCAGAAATATTCCTGCTTCTTCGACATTCTCTGAGTCATGGATCACCTACTCCCACTAATTCCACTGGTGAGATGGGCACAGGGGCAAGAAATGCTTGAGGTTGGTGGATACTTTGGATGGTACTTTTCCTCTGGGGCTTACACCAGCTTCTGTGTATTCCTGATGGAAGGATTTGAGGTTTTCCATTCCGCCCTGAATGCCTTTTCCCACCTTAATCAGCCGTGGGCCACAAATTCCCAAAAGTTGGTGGGGGTGTTGGGAGTTTTACAAGAGAGGCCTTGAGAGATCTTTGAATTGTATCCTGTCTGCCAGGAAATCTCTTGGAGTTCAGTGTGTCTGATCAGCAGGTTGTTATAGGGCCTACAAAGAGGCCTTCCCAATGGTGCTGAGTGTAATTCAGTGCTGCAACCTGAACAGTGGCATTGATTCACTTATCTTTACAGTTAATGTAGGGGTGGATGGGAAGTGTAGCATGTCCATTGTTCAGAGGTACATACTGTTTAATCTTTAACAATCTGGTCTACTTATTTACAAAAGGTATTTCAGGGACAAAAGGGACGGGTGGGGTCACCTGCAGGGGAGTGTGCACATGAGTGTGCACATTCTTGTTTCACTGAAGGTTTTAACACCAATTGCCCTCTAATGTGCATTTTTATTTTCTCCCTCTCTCTTAATACAGGTTGCCTTATAATGGGTATTTTGGAGGGATCGTAGCTTTTACCAAGCACCAATATTTGAAAATAAATGGCTTCTCTAACAGTTACTGGGGCTGGGGGACTGAAGACGATGATACATACATGAGGTAGGAATGAAACAGGTGTTCAAAACTAAATCTTGGATCAGGACATATGCCCATTCAATGGTCTTCCATATACTTTTGCTTCAAATAATATATTAAAAAAAATCTTTTTATAGTATCTCGGGCTTTAGATTGATCAAACTTGGTTTGGTCAAAAACTTTTGCAATAGTTACGAACCTAGAACTTCAGTTTTGAATTTATAGTTTTAGGTGACTGTTTAGATGTGATTTATTTTTAAAGGAATGGGTTCCACACTTTCAATCTGAATGAGAAAATCTTGGATTCAATCCCCACCGCAGATAGTTCAGTAGTGGGACTGTTCTGACTCACACTTGTGCATTGCAGAGGTGTCATTTTCAGATATGTTAAATCAAATGTGGTGCCAAAGGTCCCATGATACTGTGGCAGAGAAGGGCAAAAGGAGCTTTAGTAAGGGCTCTAGTCAATGTTTACCTCGCAACCAATACCAATAAAAGCAGATTGCATGGTCTTACTCGTATTGCCTTTGGTTCGATCTTGCAATGTGAGAATTGTCTGCCATATTTCCTAGCCCCTTGGTGTTTGTGTTTCCAACTTGTAACCTTATTTCATTCTTTGGATGGTGTTTCATGCCAGGAAATGTGAAAATCAATAATTGGCTTTCATATTGCACAGAAGTGTCAGAAAACCATGTGATTGATCACCATGCTTATACCTGAACCACGCCGCTGGCCAAATTTTTGACTGCGCCACATCACCTCCATTGAAGTATGGTGAATTTAAATTAATTATATATAAAAAAATAAATTAAAAAAATTATATATGTACATATATATATATATATATCTATATATATAGATATATAGATATATATATATATATATATCTATATATATATATTGCAGTTAATCAGCAGATAGCACACCTTGCTCTCACAGACCTGTATAACCCTTGGATTCATCTGGACATGCACTCTGGATTGGAATTATTCTTCTCACTTCCATCCTGATATATTTCTGCCATGGCTAGCAAATATTTAGTTTATGAATCTCTGCTGCAACAATATTTAATTAATCGCAACAAAGATTTAATTTGCTACAGTGAAGGAAACAGAACACATTTAGAGACATTTTCTTTCAAGCCAAACACACATCTGTGGGAAAACAGTAATGTTCTACCCATTTTTTAATTGGGTTACTGGGAAAGGATCTTATATAGGAAGCAAGACATTTAAAATTAATCAAAGTCTATTGAACACTGAGCTCATCCATCTGGTAACTATGGCCATGGGATGAATCACTCGTAACCTTCAGCTTGTATGCTTCCATGGTCCAACCGGAAGGTATTAACATAGACTTTTCCCAATGTCTTCTTTCCTCTTGCATTCTCTCTCTCTCTTCCCTTTTCCCTCAGTTTCCTTTTCCTGAGCTCTGCTTCCACAGTTGCACATAACCCACTCTTCCCCAGTCACTTCTCACCTTTCCTTTCTCCTGTGTTCCATCCATATTCTGTCTGTTACTCTTCCCCAAATGCCCATTCTTCCCCCTCCAGCCTTTTAATTCTGGTGCATTCCTGCTTTTTACTCCTACCTTGAAGAAGGACTCAGGCCTGAAACATCGGTTATATACCATCACCTCCTATGGGCCCCACTAGGCTGGCAGAGTTCTTCCACCAGTTCTATATTTTTATGAAAATTGCAGTGCCTGCAGGCTTTTGTCTTTCATCCCAATTTCCACATGAAAACAAGTGGGTATTCTAATGGTTTACAGCACCTTCACTGAAGGAAGATTAATTAACTTATTTATTTTCTTTCTTTCTTTTGCAATATTTTTATTAACATTGAAATTTTACAACCAAAAATACAGCATATATGTTAAAAGTCAAAAAGATACATTACACTTAAATCATATAATTCATCCAAGGTACGCCAGATTTTAATTAAGCAGGTATTGTATTCATATTTTATTATTTATAAAAAAGAAAATCTACCAAGAAAGAAGTTATTTGACCAAAAACAAAAAAAAATTATAGATTTCTTCTCAGAGTGATAAATTACCACATGAATGTACAGTTCTAACTTCATCACAAATCAAAGGTTATGAAAATAATTAAAAAAAGGGTCACCACAGTGTTGGAAAATCTGAATTCAAACCAGAATTGAGCATCTAATCGTCTCTAAATGTAAACATGACATGATGTCACGTAGCCATTGAGCATGAGTAGGCGAGTAGCATCTGAGCAACACTGCCTGCCGAGCCATAAGAGAAATTAAAGCTAATACATGTAGCTCAGATGCTGTTAAAATCATGTCACTCTCTCCAACAATACCAAATAAAGCAGTTATGGGATTAGGTTTAAAAATAACTTCAAAAAGTGTAGAGAAAGTTTGAAATACTCAGTTCCAATATTTCTCAAGACTCTGACATGTGCAAAACATATGAATTAATGAAGCATCTCCATTGTTGCATTTATCACAACAAGGAAATACATCTGCATACAAACAAGATAGTTTGACTTTGGACATGTGAGCTCGATGGACTACTTTAAATTGTCGGAGAGAGTAATGAGCACATAAAGAAGAGGTATTAACCAATTTGAAAATTTCATTCCAAGTTTCTTCAGAAATTAAAAGCTGTGGGTCCTGTTCCCAGGCTTTTTAAATTTTATCTTAGGGAGCTTCCCAAGAACATATAAATGTTAGATATTGAACCATTATAGAAAGGTTGTAAATTAAAAATCTGTAGATAACGAAAAAAGTGAGTATTTGGTACGTTATACCTCGCCAGCAGCATTTGAAAAACGCATAAACAGAGGAGTTAAGTTTAACTCAAAACCTATTAACAATTGTTAATAATATAATTATCTCAATAAAAACAACACCCAAATATAAACCTTTATACCAACTATATACTAACAGTGGATATTTATAGAGTGTATGTGGAAAAAAAATACAAAAGCCATTATAGAGTAAGGCCAAATAAACTCTCAAAACAAAACCCCATGTCAGTCTCGTCAAGTCAGTCAGTCAAATGAACAGTCCACAGAATCTGGTCTCCATGCTTTAATGTCTAGTTCAGTTGTGCACAGGTCTTTGAGTTGAATGTGGAGAGAGATGACTTGTCACTGAGCAGACTTACAATCTTGGCAGGGGAATACAGGAGACTTTCCTTAGTTTCTTGTGTGGTAACGACTACCTTCAGTTTTCTCACAAGGGTGTTTCTCACAGTGACCTCCTAGTCATTAGCACAAAGTCCGCACCTCTGAAGCCCTCTCTAGGGTTGCACCAGGTGACCCTCTGTCACACGAAGTCTTCTCCACCAAAACCTTGCCTTGGGTTATACCAAGCAACTTTTGTCACACAAAGTTCTCTTCTCTAAAGGGGACTGGAGAACACAGGTCGGTCACACACTCTGGGAATCAGAGTGTAAAATCTGCTGTCAGAACAGTAGTGCTGCCACCCGCCAACAGAGCAGTTCAGCCTCCTGTCTTTTAGCTGGAGCTTCCAGGTCATCACACTGACAGTTCATTCCTCAGCGTGCTGGACAGTTAAACTGCTGCAGCAAGTGTCTTCGACACTCCTGATTGGAGGAGAGGAGTGGCCAGCAGCAGGTGCGCTCTCAGCGTGCACGGCTCTCGCACTCCACACAGCTGTTCACTCTCCCAGCTCGCTGCTCCGGCGCACCACACCATGCGTGCTCCTTTCTCCTGCTATACAGTCAGTCACTGTCCCTTGTCAGAAATAAAACTGTCCATAGTCCATAACAGGTAGACCATACTTAACTTCAAAGGAAGTGAGACTTCCCTCAACAAATAAATCTTTAAAACATTTAATGCCCAATCTATAGCATTCTTTAAAAGTTACATCAATCATGGAAAGCTCCTTAAACCAAAATGTTTTCTAAATTGTATGCATATTCTCAAAGAATGTTTAACCATCGGATGATTAGTTAATTTATTTAGAGATATAGGAAGTGAGAATCCAGGAAGAGAGATGAGAGAAAATTTTGTAATAGGATTAGATTCCAGAGAGATCCATAGTGGACCAAAATGTAAGGTTTTGTATATTGACTGCCCAATAATAAAACCTAAAGTTTGGTACAGCTGAACCTCAGTTCTTTTTAAGTTTTTGTAAATGGGCTTTATTTAGGCGAGGATGTTTATTCTTCCATATTAAAAGAAGATAAGATTGAATCACTACTTTCTTATCATTGAAAGTTTCATTCTTCCATGAAAGTTTTCAAGTTTACTGCAAATCACACTATGGAAATGTTCATTTAGCAAAGGGTTTTTGTTCACTTGGTGAGAGTAGCTCTATACAAGATTTTTTAAATTGTGTAATAAAACAGAAAATTTTGAAATTTCATTTAGTCTACCATTAGGCAGGCAAAGATTTGCCATCAGCAGAAGTTGCTTAAAGCCCCTTACATTCAGAGATAGAGAAGCAAAAAAGGGACTGGGTGTCCCTGGGACCTCTAGGTTCAAATCAACTTGCCAAGAAACAAAAGACATAGAACAGAACTGATGGCTCTGAAGTAGACTGTGGCAATTAAAACCTTCCAGAAAATGTTCACCCACCTTAAATGATTGTATATTAATTATTTTAGATGAAGGAATCACTGTCAAAGCATTTATTGCTCATTCTTCATTGTTGCTTCGAGGCTGATGTTGACCACCTTGAAATGCCTCAGATCTTCTGATGAAGGTCATTTTACCATGCTGTTTCTTGCATTTGGAGGCAGTACATGAGGAAAGAATAGCAATTATTTTCCGTGCCAGGATTGTGCACAACTTGGAGAGGAACCTAAAGATGTCTATTTCCTGTCCTTGCTGTGGTTTATGGTAGATGTTCTGGGTTTGACAGGTGCCGATGTATCGTGAGATGCAATTTGTTGGTAGTACCCTCTGCTGCCAAGGTACACCAGTGGTGTAGAGCAGCCATTCTCATGGGGGTGGGGGGGGTGGGGTGGGGCCACAGAACGTTTAAGTAAAATCCTTGTTTTCTTTTTGCCTTTCATCTTTAAAAATGTTTTTCATGTAGTTGGTAGGAGAGAAGTATGGAAGAAACCAACTAAATTTAACTGCTTCAAAGGGAAGGGAGCCCTTAAACAGTGAGCAAAGTCATAGTTGGGCCACAGCCAAAAAAAGGTTGAAAATGGATGTTGTAGAGATTAAATGTTTAGAGCGATGGACAGGATGCCAAACAAGTGTGCTTTGTCCCAGATGGCGAGCTTCTTGATGGTCGCAGGACCAATGCGCTTCCAGGTAATTACGCACTGGCTTTGCCATAAGAAATAAGACCAGGGCCTGATCAATAAGGTTGTCATTGATTCTGCACTTCAATCTGATCCCCATATTGTGCTCCCATAGTTTTGAGCCAGGTCCTGCTCCAGGTGGCTTGACCAAGGCCCACTTTTATAAAGTTTGTGTTGTGTGTACATTTTAATGGACATCTGGAGTAAACATAAACCGTAGAACGTTGCAGCATCGTACAGGTCCTTCAGCCACGATGTTATGCTGACGATGTAAATCTACTCCTCAAGAATCTTAATTTTTCCCTAACCACACCCATAACCCTCTATTTTCCTAACATCCATGTGCCTATCTGGGAGTCTTTTGAAAGTCTCTATGGTACTAACCTCAACCACCAACCCCAGCAATGTATTCCAAGCCCCACCAATGTTATGAGCCCAAAAGACCACAAAACCAAGTGGCAATAGAAATTCACCAAGATAAATGGTTACTTAAACAAAAGTTACTTTTAATTATCTTTAAACATGAATCTTACTTCTCACTCCTCCAAATCCACTGGTATCAGGAAATTCTTGTACTGTGCACAGAATTTAACATTTATGAATTTCACCAGGCTTTGGTTCTTGAAATGTAAATGGTTACCGCTCAGGAAGGTTCTTGTTGATTTTCAGATTTGTTGTTCGCTGGACACAAACTGATCCCTTTTAATCAGCCACATCAGTCTCTTGCCGAAGAAACCTGCCCCATCAGGGTTTTCCAGATGATAACCTCTTTCTTTCAGGTCACAACAGAGTTCCTTTTTGTTTCTCTTATTTCAAGTGAAACATTAGGCAGCCAGTCCTCTCCTCTTGTATGGACCACAAAGGCCTTGACCAGGCTGAACTAAGAACTCACAACCCATCTTCCAAATGGGGTTTTTCTACAAGCTTGCCAGCTTGTCCTGTTCCAGTCCCAGCTGCTCCTGCTGAACTGTAGAACTGAATTCTATCTCACTCACACTCATACATACACACACATACACACACACACACACACACACACACACACACACACACACACAGAGTAAATCACATGACCTTCTTACAACAGCCAACTGCAGACAGACTCGGCTCTGGACCTAATCTTTGGAATTTGTTCATCTTTTACTTTCCAAAACAATTATCCATTACTCCACAGCACGTCCAATTTACACCTACTTGTGAAGTCCTTATAGGGATCCTTCAAAGTTTTTGCAAAGGCACTCTGTAATTAAAGGGAGGCTTTCAATGTTGCCTTCTCCCATCTCTCGTCCTACAAATATATGGAGAATTTATTCAAGTGAAAGAGATTATATTTTTACTCTTTTTAATGTAAAACATATTCACGAATAGATATGTTTTTGATTTCTGCACAATTTCAATATAGTACAAAAGGTTGAGTATCAAGTGCGAGTATCAATTTTGTTGGAAAAGTACAAAAGATAGGTTATAGGTGGAGGTTAATTGCAACATTACTGAAGAAAAAAGAATTTTGTGACTTTATGAGATGACAGATAAAAATGTTTTTCTTGGAACTAATAATGATTCAGTAACAAGTAAGTTTACGATATGGGATTCTATGAAGGCATATTTAAGTGCATATGTCAGTGTATACCTGTTTGTCTACATTTGTTTTCAGTGCCTTGAAATGTTATTCTGCATCAAAGATGCTAAAATTGCAATTTTTAAAATTAATTTCGATCAGCTGCTTCTTGGTGGGCTTTGAACTGCCAATATTAAGATACACAATTTTCACTTAAAAATTCCTGCCCTTCCTGTAATCTACAGCCCTGCATTCCTCTGCTCTCCACTCTCTTAATTCATTCTGTTTCTGTGTCTCAGATTCTCTCCACCAGTGGCACCAGGTGTTCATAGGTACATGATCATCCGGCCCGTTGAGCCTGCTCTGCTATTCAATGAGATCATGGCTGATCTGACGATAGACCCATCTCCCCATATCCCTCATTTCCCCTACTATGTAAAAATCTATCCAACCTTGTCTTAAGATGTTTACTGAGGTGGCCTTCACTGCTTCAATGGGTATAAAAAACCACAGATTCACCAACCTCTGGGAAAAGCAGTTCCTCCTCATCTCCGTCCTAAATCTGCTATCCTGAATTTTGAGGCTATGTCTCCAGTTCTAGTCTCCCTCACCAAGGGAAACATTTACTTACCACTATCTTATCTATACCTTAAATAATTTTATACATTTCTATAAGATCCCCTTCTCATTCTTCTAAAGGAAATGTAGGAAAATGGCATTTTGTTTCCTTGTGCGGTTTAATAAGAGATCATGCTTTTAATTGCTCCAGGGATGTTTTATAATTCTCTTACTAAAAGAAGACTTTGTCATACTCTTCATGCTTTGCATTGAGAATGTCTCTTTTCTCCGGATCTTAGGGTAACATTGAATGGAATGGCAGTTGATCGGCCTGATAACACCATTGGAAGAACCAAAATGATACGACATGAAAGAGACAAGGGAAATGAGGTCAACGAGAAAAAGTAAGGCAGCTATCACTTTGTATGGCAAGGTTAAAGTGTAACAATATCAACGGTTGTACAGTAAAACTGGTATCTGGTGCTTAATGGGGATTGGTAGATGCCAAATAAGTGTTCCAGTTGCTTGATATTCACTCTTACAATGCCTCATGATTCACTGATTTTTGCTCACCAGACAAGTCTAATATACGGATATTGTGATGAATCCATCTGGCGTGTGAGTGGTGGTTTAGGAAACTAACGGCGAGGCGCACCAATTTTAAACTTGCATAGTTTTTACTTATTATTTTCTCGTTTATTCCCCTTTTCTTTTGCCAGTTGCTTGAGGCTACCATTTGCTTGAATTCCGGATACCAGGGGTTTTACTGCATATGATTCACCCTCACCCATAAAGGGATTGATCATTCAGGATTATGTGCTGACGAGGACTCAGATGATTGGGCTAATCTTTATTTCTTTGAACCTTAGAGGTAGTTATTTCGCATATCCAAGCAGACTTTTTCTCTATCAGAAAATCAGCATTCATGGGCAAAGGCAAGATAGTGGAGCTGACCATATTTGCAATATCTTACTGATTGCCACAGCAAGATAAAAGGGCCAATTGTCTCCTTCTAATTTCTTGTATTTGTTTGTTGTTGGAGGCAATCAAGGGAAAATGGTAACTGAATGGGCAAGTTTTGAGGTAGAGAATCAGCTGGCTTATATAGTGATGTTCAGTCTATTTCCTGTTGGAAGTGTTAATTGAACCTGTTTTCATCGTATCAGACAGTTAGTTTGAGATCAGAATGGCTTTGTTTTAGCTTTCCTTTGCATCGTTCTCAAATTTTTTTTTCAATATTTTTAATGTACAGTAAAACCCCTAGTAACCGGTATCTATGGGGATTGGCAGATACTGAATAAGTGAATTTAACATTTGCTTGATTCGGTGAAGAATGCCAAATTTAAACTTCTGTAATTTTTACCTATTTATTTTCCGTGATATATTTGCTTGAGGCTACTTGAATTCGGGATAATGGGTTTTACTGTACTAGTGAAGTTCCATTGGCAAGTACAGGTATTTTTTAACTGTAGCTAGATCAGTCATGATGTGCCACACCTTGGTCAAATTTCCTCTTAACTTTCTTTGCAGCAAGGAGAGGAATTTCAGGTTTTCTGATCCACTCCAGTAGTTGAAATTCCATTCTAGTAAATCTTCAATATCTGAATTCACTCAGGCTGAGGTTATTGTAGTCAAGGTCAATTATGTTTGTGTTTGATAGCCATACACCCAAGGACGTACCACCTAGGTTCCATTTAGCAACCCCGACATATTATCTTAGGTAATCTCTGAGGCTCACTGGTTTCCACCCACTGCTGGAATTCTTAGCTGCTGATCCATGAAGAAGTTAGGGCACACACACACTCTCAGCTGCAAAAAAAAGCTTTTAGCTAAATGGATTCAAGTTTCCTCTTGGCAAGGAGTCTTTTGATTCAGCCGGTGTTTGAGTTGAGGAGATGGAGAGGGTTTTGATGCTTGGAATGGAGAGGAAGCTGGCACACCCAGAACAATTGAGTGGTGGTAGATTGATGGCATGCATGCCGATAGGCTGCTTTCCCTTTTGACTGGAGAATCTAGAACAAGGAGCTGAGGAAGTCAGCCGTTTGCTACTGAGTTCCTTCTCTAGTGTTGAGAATTGTTGGAATGCTCTCCTGCTGTGCCCTTTCCCTCTCCTCGGAATATGGGGGTGCTCAAATGTTGTGCATTTTCAAGATTGATGAGAAGATTTTAAGATACTAAGAAAAGCAAAGGATCTGGGCATTGAATGGGAAAATGGAGAGGAGGATTTGCACTTAGCTTGCTGAATGGTGTGGCAGTTCAAGGTATTAGATATAAATTTTAATTTAGACATACAGAACGGTAACAGGCCCTTCCGGTCCACGAGCCCGTGCTGCCCAATTATACCCAATTAGCCTACAACCCAGTACGTTTTGGAGGGGGTGAGGAAACTGGAACACTTGGAGGAAACTCATATAGACACGGGGAGAACGTACAGACTCCTTACCAACACCGTTGGATTCGAATCCAGGTTAATGGCACCATAACAGCATTGCACTAACCGCTACACTAACTGTGCCTACTCTTCCTGCTTGTATTATGAAGCAGGTTTAAGAGATGCAAAAAAGACTAAAAATTGGGAAATGTCCTCTAGGTTTGTATCAAGGCTGAGAAGGTGAATCTGTGAAGTAATGCTTCTAAACCTTTGAATTTAGGGCATCATTCAGGTCAGATTGATACAGTCTAAATCATGTTTTTATAAGACATTCAACATCAATGTCTTAACTGACCTTTTCTGTATTTCCAGTTACATTGTTTATAACAAGATGAAGTTTACTATGCACCAAGATGGCCACAAATCCCTTAAGTATTCAGTCATCAAGATAGAAAAAAAGCAACTTTTCACCAAGATAACAGTTGACATTGGAAAGCCTCTCTCATAGACGAACTGGAAAAGTGCCTTCGCCACCATTACTATGAGTGGAATTACCAAAGAAATGTGTGTGCCTGCTGAGGAACTACTGTTCGAACACTTAAACACACAAATGGCACACATGCTAAATTATTCAAGTCTCCTCACTTTAAACAAAATGGTCTGTTCTCGCTCCTGTTTCTGTGGATTTGAGGGAAGAGTCTATTGGAGAGGGTTTGTCACAATTTTTCAGCAGAGAGAGGCTTGCCTAGTGAGAAGAGGAAGAGAATGTGAGTGAAAGGAATGATCCCTTCCTGCTGACTCAGAATTGTATTGATTCTGCCCTCCATTTTCAAATATTTTTCTTTCCCTCTTTGGACATGAAAGAAGGAATCAATGATTGCAGGATTCTACAGAAATGACTTTTTACAGGGAGCACTCCCTCACTTGTAGTTCCTCCTCCACCTTTGTCAGGCTAGTAACTAAGTCTACTGAGGAGGGAAGAGAGCTCTTTGTCCCTCTCAGAAGCAGTATAAACACTCAGGTATGTCTCGTGTGTTTTATTTTGCTAATGGATAATATTACATTTCCTTTGTGCCATCAGTTCATTGTAGGCACAAGGGATAGTTCTGCAGACGGTAGGGAGCAGATGTCCCCTAAAGTTTGGACGGGTTCCCCATCCCCCATCCCCACCCACCCCCAACTGTGACCACAGCACCCCTTTCAATTCTGCCCAAAGTGACCTTTGCAGTTACACCCACCATGTCGGTGCTCTGCTTTGTTTCATCTGCAGAGGCACCATCTCAAGGAAGGCGCTGATTCACACAGAGTGATATTCCGTAGGTACCTGGCTATCTTTCAGCTTTTCACCTAAGTGCCCATTTGTAACACTTTGTGAGTCTCAAAGTAGTGCAATCCAATAAAAGAGCATTGTGGTAGACTCGATTCCAAACTCAAGCTTGGAGATGTGGGTTCACCAATATGAAACCGCTGGTTAGGAATTGAGAGGGGAATGACCTGGATGGAACCTCCTTGATTGCAGAGACAGACAATCAAGTTCAACCATCTCAGCCCTGAGTAAGCATTGAATCTGTGATTGTATTTATCTTTCAGGCTCAGTCTTCCACTGAGTGATGATGTTATATTTGAGCACCTTGAAATGAGCTCTATTTTTATATAATGTGTTGTCCAACTTTTTATTCCATGTTTACAATGCATTCTGTAAATTACATGGTATGCAGAATCGTGAAACTCATGGCCAACTGATTCTCTTCTTTGCATCCTCTCTTTATTGCCCCAAATTTATTTGTATCTACAACTGCAACTTTAAATTGGGTTAAGGAGAGGTGAATAAAAATTGAAATCTTTTTTAGTCCACGAAAATGCATCGTCCACCAATGTTCCTGGAGCAACATAATTCACGTTACTTCTCGTCCACAGGGATTAGGAAAAAAAACTTGTGCAAAGTGTGAGTAGCATTGTGAACAATCTGTTGCTTTTGAACTCTTTAAAACCTCTTTTTCTTTAAAAAGTAACGATTATAAATGAACCAAAGATCGTTGCAAAATCTGTAAATTAAAATTATTTGTGAAAAAGGATATTTATTTAAAAATGTACAGCAGAGTAAGAAAGCTGAAACTCTGCAGATTTTATGGCAATTGTATAATGAATAATATGGGAGATGTGTGAAATCTATTTTTAATGTTCTTTATCTTGTATTTGTTTTTTTTTGTAGTTTTATTGATTCCAATGGCTTCTGAGATGGTATAATCCATTGTTGCCATGGCTGAATTATTCATTCACTTGTGAAGCATCTTTAATTTCTGCGTTCTTTGACTCCATGTTCATTGTGGGCCATCCTGTTTAATCCAACGAATAGCTATGGTTCCTAGATCAGCAAAGATCAATTCTCAATTCTCAATTTAGGCTAAGGTAAAGAATACAAGAGGAAATGATTTTGAACTCTAGAGCAGGGGAAGAAATATTCCTGTTCTGAATTCTGAATTTACCGTTTCCATTTGTGTTTTTGATAAATGTGTTGCCTGAAAATTGTTTTCACCGCTGCATATCTTAGCTAATGTCTCGAGCTCCATCTGGTTTCCAAAGTTCCTTCCTTTGCATTCCAGGTCCACTAGAATTTGCAGGTATGTTCACGATATAGTCATCATTCATAGAATCACTGTCCTCGATCTCCATATTCTTGTCCTCCCTCTCCAATTATTACCAATTTCTTCTGTCCTTCAACCTTTCCCACATTCTTGAATTATCATACTCCTGTGGATTTACAGCCCCCCACTTTCCTCTGACTCCATCTCTTCCTTTCTTTTGCCGTGTTTTCGCTATCCTTCATGTATTGAACAATCTGTCCTTGGCACACGCCTCAACTTCATCGCTCTAACTGAAAGAAACACAAAGACTGCAGATGCTCACCAACAGGGCAACAGGAGGCAACCAACAGTTTAAAGGAACCCCAGGATCAGAATATAAAATCCTTATGACTATCAGGGGTTCAGCTATGCCAGTCAATTGGAATGACAGGCTGGACCCCTATGATGAGAAGATAGGGCACCACATGGTCTCCCTTCAGAAGGAATCGGGATTTCCCAAGGCCAGGGGGAGATGAGGAGGAGCCGTATGGTTACTTGGGTGCCGGGGGGTATCACATCCGATTTAAGTAATCAGGGCACCCAGAAAGATGAACAGATTGAATCACTAAAGCTCTATTGTGGGTCCCTGCAGGAGGCACTGGATGCTGCCAGGCCATGTGTCAGTAGCACGGAGGTTAGTACACTGAGGCCGCCTGCCAAGTGCAGCAGCTTCAGGAAGCCTGCCGATATGGCTGGCAGATCTATCCTGTAAAAAACTGAACTATCAGAATGCATGGGGAAGAGAGTGATGCATGGTCGGGAAATGGGGATGTGTGGCTGGACAATGACGACTTTGAGGAGGCCGAGTCCAATTACACACGCCCTCCACTCTGCATCTCAAAGATCTTGCAAGCCCAGCTGGTAACCGCGCCACAAGGACTCCCTGTTGGCCTTCCACAATGGAGAAATTGCCGAGAATGGAGAGGGTCCAAGCGGTCAGGCAAAGAGCCGTTGTGAGATCAGGGATGAGATGAGCCCTCCATTATTTGCTTCTGCCACGTAGAGGCCAGCATTCTGGGCAGTCTGTCCGCACAGTATACAGTCAACAACTCCCTTCAGGTGCTGCCTGAAGGGATCGATGAGGGGACCACTTTATGGGATTGGGTGATGACTGCGGTGCAGGCCAGGTTCCTCACACTTTTAGAGTGCAGTGGCTCACAATCAATGAAGGTACGAGGGTCATTAGAGGATGGGGTCCACGGTGGAGTTCCCGGGCGCAGGGGCACTTAGTTACCACTATCCATCCTGACCTCAGAAGGTGGTCTTGCCCTTGATGGGACTGGCAAAACCATCTGGGAAGACATTGCCCTTCTGGAGTTGCTAGAATTTTTGGAATGGGGACCACCTGCCCAGGTTCGCTGCGTGGAGACAAGGCATGGTGATGGAAAGGACAGTGAACACATTCTCCTTGTCCTGCAAGGATATGTACTAAGCCCTAACACATGTTGGAGTAGACTGCACCCACATACATGGCATCTCTACCCCTGCCATATTCGCAATGTGGCAGGAGCACTGAGGGTAAAAGCTGCAAAAATTTGCACCTCGCATTGCGCTGCCCACCATGCTCCCCTACTACTTAGCCTCCTGGTCCTCCATCAGCTGAGGTGGCCCCTGCTGCCCTCAGGACAGAGATTATGTTACTGATGTGACAGAAAATCACATGTATGTGGATTGTGGAGGAACAAGTAGACTCCCTGTTTGTCTTCAACACTGTCGAGGGTCATGTGTCCTCCCTGTCTGAACCTTATTCGGAAGGTTGGACTCTGGCCACCCACTAGTGCTCGTTGGTTCATTTAAATGACTCAGTGTCATCATTGACTAGATTCCCAGCTCAGACAGTATAAAACATTGATGCATACCATATTTCTTTCTCTCTGCCTCATGGTCCAAGGCACATCTTGTCATGCACCTTTCAATTACAACTTTTGTCATGGGCCTCTTTAATTGCATCCTGTGGTATTTACTCTTCACTCATGTCTCTCAGCACACTCAGGAAATTGCAGTTTCAGCTTTTAATTACAATGTTACAGATCCACTAGCAGGAAATATTGTATACATTTTGTAACCACTTGGCAATAGCAGCATCCACCATTAACAGAGACTAATTCCCAAAGGGGTGGGTGCTTCAGGAGCTTTTATTTAAAATCTACCAATTTGGTCAACTTTCAGTCCCGACTCCTCCTAGCTACTGTTACAGTGAACCGACACAAGCATATGTGGCACCCATTTAAGGGAACGGGAGCAGGAACAGTATCCTGGTGTCAGATGACAGCCCAGAAAAATACGGTGCTCTCACAAGAATATACACCCTGGATGTATGCCTGCTGGCTTGGCCCCTACCTCACCCTGAGATAGCACGGTGTCGGGCATCTGGGTTCTGTGCTGAGGGAGCGTCTAAATGTGAAGCCAAGGTGCAGGATGCGCAAGCCAAGAGGAGGCTTTGTCACCGTATGGTCGTGGACTTTGATGGTAAAGGTGCACCCATATGCCAGCTAAGCCAGAGAAACTAAGCATGCGAGTCTGTGAACAGTCAATTTTCTCTCTTCCCTCTCCTCTCACTGCAGTTCCCACAACACCCTGATCCATTGGTAACATAATGACCCCGTTTGGTTGTTTTTTTTGGGGTGGTATCCTTCCTGGGACCCAGGTGCGATTAGTTGGGTAAGCAGTGCTGCAGGGGGTTTGACCCATTAAATCACTAACCTGGCGATTTAAGGGGAATCCCACCCCCGCGATGATGAGTTGAATGATGCACCATGCACTTACCAGAAGTACTACTGGAAGTGACAAATTGAAGTCTAAATGGTGAATGGGAACGATCTTCAGATGCTGGCTAAGCAACACTTCAGTACAGCAGGCAACTGTTGTGACCACCACTGTCAGGCAAATGCACTCGTCATTGGAGGAGCAGCAGGATGTAAGCACTGTGCGCTGATGTCACTGGAACAGCAGGGTCGGCCATTTTTGTTTTCAAAAATGTCCTACTTAAGTTTAACTGGGTTCCCTGACTATCTTTGAGGTAGATCAAAGACCCAGTTGGATTTGGACCACACTGACCGGGACAGACCCTTTCAAGCTACCATGTGAGTGGGGCACTGTCTTGGGTAAACTTATACCTCTCATTTTGTTCATTTTAAATTGGTCACAGTGTTTGAGCTACCGAAAGAAAATAGACACACACACCGAGAGCAGTTCAGTTTATACAAATGTTAAATTTACTTTCTCGAAGGAGAGTGGCAACCCGCTCTCCCAGAGGTGCACTTGATGGGTCTAACTTCTCATCCCAACTAATGGGTGGTCCCAACAAAGACAGGGTATTGGCCAACATGCCAAACCCATCATCTTTGGAAGTCCATCCAGGAATCAAGAACTGCTCAGGGCTCACCTCTTTCGTTCGGCGAAACATCTTGAGACCAACCCTGCTCGCAGCACCAATTGTCTTGGGTAAACTTATACCTCTCATTTTTTTTTGTTTTAGATTGGTCAGTGTTTGAGCTACAGAAAGAAAATAGACACACACACCGAGAGCAGTTCAGTTTATACAGATGTTTATTACAAATTCAAAAGTTGATTTCAAACTACAATATGCAAGTCCTTCCCAACTATACTTATTAACGCCTGGACTGGTCCCAACTGCCGAAGCGAGGCAACGACTGCACACTTGTAGTAGGTTGTCGGGGCGCCGGTAGCAGCTTCTCCACCTCCCCCGACCAGGATGTTGGCTGGACTCTAGAAGTTCTTCTTCTTGCTGAGAGATGTTGCCATCTCTCGGAGAGTCTCAAACTTCAGCAGCGGGACCATGGCTTATATTACCCAAAAACTGCTTACCCAAGCACCTATTCCCAGTACAGCAAGAAAGATAAGCGAGCAAGCTAGCATGCTAGGCTTCAATCGAATAACATAATTTTCAGCTTATCACTTTGAATACAATGGTTTATTTTGCATCAAGGCTAAGCCTCTGACAGTCTGTGACCAAAACAAGCAGGAAGATTAAATGTTCTTGGCACACAGATGTCCTTTTTTCAGATAATTGCATCTCTGGCCCCTGGGTGGGGTGGAATTTAGCTTATGTCTGCTGATTCTAAAGAAACAAGCAGGTTCTCAGCCTTGCAGAAGCAAAGGCTGCAAAAGTAAGAAACACAGTTTAAATCTTCCATTACAGGCGCTAACCAGGCAAATTGGCAGGTTAACCCCATTTTACATGACAGCTTGAAAAGGCCTATTGAGTTTGATAATGTGCCTCGTCCATCATACGAAAGGTACTTGAATATATATCGATCGACTTGATCTGTGTTTTAGACATGGTTTTACTGTTATAACATGTCACTTATATTTTACAGTTTAGAAACCAGTTACTCATTGTGCTTGTAGTGATTGGTGAGTGATGAGACTTCCGAGGAGTGGAATGCTATATGTGAATTGTGGAGGAGCATATGGCCTCTTTGTCCAGAACATTGTGGATTGCAGAAGGGTCATGTGTTCTCCCTGTCTGAAACTTATTCAGAAGTTACATCACCTGCCATTCAAGGTTGGACTCCGGCCACCAATTAGCATTGGCTCATTTTAAATGACTCAGTGTCATCACTGACCAGATACCCAGCTCAGAACAGTATAAAACATTGAGGCACACCACATTTCTTTCCCTCCAAGCCCCGACGTCGCTCTATGCCAGGTCACTCCTCTGGACGTTGCTGGAGGAGTAGCAGGTAAGATATGCACTACACTTTTGAGCCGTAGTACTGCGATGGATCAGTGCTTGCAAAGAGCTGCACCCCTGTTAGTACAGGGAATCGGGAGTATGTTTGGAAGTCCCCATCTGAAGTGTGTGGGACCGTGCAGAAGATAGACAGCCACTAGTATCGGAGTCCAGCCTGGGTCCGATGTGAATGTCTACATTGTGTAATTAAGTATCACTTGATGTTTTCCCCTGTTTGTTTCCAATGTGTTCAATAAAGTTCCCCTTTGATTGTAGCACTTGTGTCCAAACTCATCTCTCTGTGAACCCACCAAACCTGATACTTTCCAAACACGGCAGCATGTTATTAGGCACAATCAAGCTGGGCCTCTGGGCCTGTTTCTGCAGGACTGAATGAACTGTTCTTCAGTAGACGATCTATTAGTGTTTGTTTAGAAGAATGAGAAAACACCAGAGCTCCACCAAAATGGATGTGAATTGTGTGTTTTGATGAATAATGAAAGTATTCTTTGTTTCTAGCTAATGAAAGAAATTTGTAATCTGTTGTTGAGGAAAAATTTTCAAAGAGAATTTAATTAAGATTTGATGAGTTTTATTTTGTATGGAACTGGCAATTGTATAGGCCCGGAACACCAAATAGAAAGGTTCGAATGACTTCACTGAACATCTGGGAAAGGGTATTTGTGGGGGCTTGCTGATATTTGTAACCAGTGCCAATTCACTTAAAGCTAAAGACATTTCCTCTTTGCCAGGCAGAAACTACATATATTTAGAAATCACAGCCCACACTGGCAAAAATGTTCCAAGAATCTTGGCAAAATACAGAAATGCTGGAACTCAGCTGGTCTTGCAGCATCCATAGGAGGTAAAGACCTGATGTTTTGGGCCTGAACCCTTTATTCAAATTGGAGGAACACCCTCCAACTGGATGGAATTAACATAGACTTCTCTGGATTCCTTTAAACCACTTATAGCCAATTTTTAAATTTTATATTTTTAATTTAGACATACAGCATGGTAACAGGCCATTTCAGGCTACGAGTATGTACCAGGTGTGTAGGTTAATTGGGTGCCACGGACACAAAGGCTGAAATGGCCTTTCACTGTGCTCTATGTCTAAATTAAAAATGTAAAATTAAAAGGTTGGCCACCCCTGTTTTAAACCAACACCCCCACCCCCATCTTTGTCTGTTTTCCTCTAGTTTCCCTCTTCCCTGTCTCCTTTCACAGAGCCAAAATCAATTCTTACCTTTCCCCTTATCATAATCCAATTAATGCCTTTTGTCTGTTGGTCCCCTCCCATTCATATCCCTGCCTTTAATTCAGATGCTGTGTTTCTTTGCTCAAACCCGGCTCAGGCCCGGAACGTCCTATGGACGCTGTGAGTCTGGCTGAGTTCCTCCAGCATTTCTATGTTTTGTCTGCAATCACAGCTTCTGAAGACTTTTGTGTTTCATTCCAAGAAATTTGTGCCTTGTTTATGCAATTTGTCTACTCCATATGAGAAATTATAAAATGTACGATAATTTGTATCAGTGACTTCTTGAAATAGATTTAAGAATGCTTAAATTATGCAGCAGTCAAACAACATTTTGTAGAAAGGTCAGGCTTCGTAATAAAAACAGAGAATGCTGGATATACTCATCAAGTCAGACATGGAGAAACAGTAAAATGGCTCAGGTCAACGGTCTTTCAACAGAACTTTACATTCAATGTTGGGCCTCATTTGAATAAGTGCAGGTTTAAAATCACCTGTAGAATGGAGCCAGTCAGTGGCAGTTATTTCTACCATGGAGGTTGGTGCTTCAAGTTGGTGGAACCCATGCAGACCAGACTCTGAGGGTTGTAGGTTCTGGGTGGGGGGGGGGAGGGGTGTGGGTGAGCAGCGGACCAGACAAGGAACTCGTGCCAGGCTGCTGATCCCCTACCCAGGTGTAAAACGCTAAAGTCTGCAGACACTGTGGTTGAAGTAAAAACAATGCTGGAGAAAATCAACAGCATACTTTATCTTCTTTCTTTGGCTTGGCTTCGCGGACGAAGATTTATGGAGGGGGTAAAAAGTCCACGTCAGCTGCAGGCTCGTTTGTGGCTGACAAGTCCGATGCGGGACAGGCAGACACGGTTGCAGCGGTTGCAGGGGAAAATTGGTTGGTTGGGGTTGGGTGTTGGGTTTTTCCTCCTTTGCCTTTTGTATAGCAAAGATAAAGACACATAACCAACATTATGTGCTTGAGCCCTTCGTTAAGGTATTGGGAAATGGGATTTGTGAGGGTGCTGATGGCGATTGGGGCTCCTGCAGTGTTTCAGACTTTGGCATTGGTAGGATGAGGAGAATGACTTGGATGCCTGGACCTCTGGTTGACTGAGGGTGGCCAGATGTCTGGTTTTAGGCCAGACAGTATGGATTTTGAGGACTCTGTCCTCCATCCGATGCCACCTCAAGCTGCACATTTAGGGGTATAGGGCTTACACCCCCAAATAGAGGGCAGAAAAGGCATTTCCCTGTTAAATGCGGCGTGCATGGCCATGTTTCTTCTTGCGCGGGGAAGTGTGACGGCAGCGAATGAAGTGCCAGCTGGCACATGGTCAATGAGGGGGAAGTGTGACCGTGGTGAATGAAGGTCCATGGTAGGTAAGACTTCTCTACCCCCCCCCCCCCCCCACCCCGAGAGAACTTCTGATGCTGACCCTGCATCCAGGTTTGTATCAAGGGATAATAACCTGGGTGAGAAAGTGAATCTGTGAAGTAATGCTTCTAAACCTTTGAATTTCGGGCACCATTCAGGTCACCGTTTTGGTAAGTTGGAAATGGCCACCCTACAAGAGGCAGTGCATCCACGGGCGCTCAGTGTCTCGGAAGGGCCCGTCTTTTGCTTCTCTTTCCCATCATGATCATGGTGCTGGTCCAGTGGTGCATCTTCGTGGGCCTTGACGGGGCTGTGTCGGCAGCTGTCTGCAGACCGGCTCGCAACGCATGCACAGCACGTACGAGACGGATGCTGTGAGCAGGCGCGAGGGGGCAACCAGCAGCTCTGGCCTTTGGTGTCCTCACTGAGCACCAGGCACACAGGCCATGGAAGGAACTTTGAACTGTTGAATTTTGGATTTTTAAGAAAATAACTTTATTTTTCACCCTGAAGAATACTTTTGATTTATAACTAGTACTCCTGAAATTCCTCTTTAATATATTGAACCATCTTTTTAATGGAAGTCCCGCCTCCTTGTGTTGCTAGGTAACAGTTGAGAATGGGCCGATGCGTACCTACCATTTACCCAATTGGATTGATAGCGAGTTGACAACTCCTGGTGCGCCGTTTATACGTCATGGAAGTCCCACATCGCCATTGGTTAGCACATCTGTCAGTCACTCACGCTCGTTGCGTCCCAGCACGGCCGAGAATGGAGGCGGTGGCCGACGTGTTAGAGTCATACCGGGGCCGGGACCGGTTGGTGCGCACGCTGGGCTACAGCTCACGGCTGCTGGGCGGCCTGCTGTTGGCGACCAGGAATGGCGGCTCGGGGCTGCAGCGCGGGCTGCTGCGCCTCTCGCAGGAGCTCAGCAACTGCAGGGCGACTCTCCGTCTCTTCGACGACCTGGCCATGTTGATGTTCTCGCGAGAATATGGCTTGGGCGCATCGGTAAGGGCGGGTCCTGCACCGAGGGGGCGGAGCATTTGCAGCGGGCGTGGCCTACACGGAGGAGGCGGGCCTGCTCAGAGGTGGGGGGGGTCTGCGCCAATGGGGCGGGTCCTCCTGCAAGGGGAGGGAGCGGGGCCTGCACAGGACCTGGGCATGTTTGGAGATGGGCTTGTAATCCAAATCATCTAGACTCAGGTGGTGGAAGTACCTGAAGTCAGACAGGATTCAGCTCTGCCTCTGCCATTCAAGGAATTGGTTGCTCATGCAATCCTGTCCTCAACTGCTCACTCTCTTGCCTCCTTATAATCCCAACTCCCTCATTATTTAAATGACTGGTCAATCTGCTCCATTAACATATTCAATGGTTCTGTCACCACACTCTCAGTGGTAGAGAGTTAAGTAGATTGACAACTTTTGGAGAAGAACTTTGTCCCCATTTCTGCACTGAATGGATAACCCTTTAATTTGAAACCATATCCCCATGATTCTAAAAACTGTGCTAAGGGAAACCTATTCAAAGTATTGGCATGCCAATGTCCTGGTTGATAATCCAGTGAGTATTGGTTCAAATTTTTGTCCTATACCATGCTCTTCATATGGGAATCAACCCCCAACAGAAAAGTCCTGTTTTCTGGAATTCAAGTAACTGGCAAAAAAATTGTGTGGGAAATCCCGAACTGTCTGTAAGGGATTTGTACGTTCTCCTTGTGTCTACGTGGGTTTTCCCCAGGGGCTCCAGTTTTGTACCACCGTTTGAAACATACAGGGCATTGTAAGGCAATTGATGCTATTGCCACCGCCCTTCATCTAGCCCTCACCCACCTGGAAAATAAAGACTTGTATGTTTCAAGGCTGTTTAAGGACTTCAGTTCAGCATTCAACCCGATCATACCTCAGTACCCGATAATGAAATTGGGGTTGCTGGGACGAAACACCTCCCTCTGCAATTGGATTCTCAACTTCCTGTTGGGGAGATGTCAAGCAGTCTGAATTGGAAACAGCACTTCAAGACTACCACACTGAGCAAGGGCCCCCCTCAAGGCTACGTGCTTAGTCCACTGCTGTTTACTTTGCTGGCCCTTGATTGTGCAGCCAAACGCAAATTTGCTGATGACATGACAGCCTTATCAGTAAGAATGAGGAAGCAGCATACAGAGACAAAGTGCAGACACTAACAAACTGGTACAGAGTAGACAACCTGTATCTGAATGTTAAAATATTTTAACATTCCTAAAGTTGTCGACTTTAGGAGGGCCCGAGGAGATCACGCTCCCCAACCAATGACAGCTCTACCGTTGAGGTCATCAAAAGTATCAAGTTCCTCAGAGTGCACCTGGCAGAGAACCTCACCTGGTCCCTTAACACCAGCTCCATAGCCAAGAAAACCCAGGCCTGCAAAGGCTGAGGAAAGTTCATCTCCCATCCTCCATCCTCACTACATTCTACAGAGGATGTATTGAGAGCATCCTGTGCAACTGCATCACTACCTGGTTTGGAAGCTGTACCACCTCAGACTGCAAAACCCTGCATAGGATAGTGAAGTCAGTGGAAAAGATCATTGGGGAACCTCTTCCTAGCATAATGGATCACAAGACAACCTTGCAAGTTAAGGATAACGCCTCCCTTCCAGATGGACTGAACATCTATGCACAGTCGATGAAGAATAGACTGACACTAAAGAAAGCTCTTTTCTCTTCCCCACCCCCCCCCCCCAAAACCCGATTCATAGCCGCAGCTGAGGTGACAAGGTCATGAGGTGAACCCACATTAAGCAGCAGATCCAAACAATATATAGAACCTGGTTGGGTACTGAAGGACTGCTCAGACCAATTAGGAGATCTTCACAGACAGCGGTTGCAATTTGAGAAGACTGAGGCAGACAAGAGAAAACCAAAAAATGAGGGAGATGATTCAAACAAAGGCAAAGAGTGAGGGTGGGGTGTTGCAGTATCAACCAGCACCAAAGCCGCCACACAAACCCCTGTCGCTGGGCACTCCACGAAGACTCCTGCAGCCTGCCAAGGCCTGACGGAAGTGACCGCCATCCTATGTAAACACTGTTGGGACTAACTGCCCCGAGGCATTGGCAAGTGAACCGGCGTGGACTTGAAGGGCTGACATGGCCTGTTTCCACGCCGTAAACAGTTATATGGTTATATCGTTATAAAGGACATCTACAACACTTGGTGCAGGTGGAAAGCAATAAACATTGTGAAAGACTCCACACATCCTGCATGTAAACTGTTTTCCCTTCTGCCATCTGGCAGGAAATACCGAAGCACTTGGGCCCTTACATCCAGAGTGGGAAGCAGCTTTTTCCCCCAAGCCATCGGGCTCTTGAACTCCTGGTACAGATGTAGAGAGTGTGCCGTGGACTTTCAGTGTATATGTCTTCATACCTTAATACTTTAATGTGTTAACTGCTTTCCTAACTTGCATCTATGTAAATATGCTCCGTGGTCCTGGAAAAACCTAGCTCGTCCTACCATTTGAGCATGGTATGAATGATAAATAAAGTTGACTTGACCTGAATTGGGTGTAATTGGGCAGCACGAGCTCATGGGCTGACTGGGCCTGTTACCATGCTGTATGTCTAAATTTAAATCAATGGGTAAAAATTGGCGTGCCTTGCAACCCGCAGTCTCAAGCAACCAGAAAGCTTGCTTATCCAGCTTATCCCTGTAGGTGCTGGATACCAGGGATTTACTGTATATCCTTTTTTCATTGGAGACTAAAATGGTAGTCACTATGCCAAGTACAGCCTGACAGTTGCCACGTAAAATTGCTTCTGGGTATCCCTACTTTTATACTTAATATCCTTGACAACAAAGGCCAAAATCTATTTGCTTAATCTACCTTGATTCCCATTGACTGTGTGCTGCAACATTTTACCGTCTCAGTCCATTTCAATAATAATTTTCTCTTTCATTCTTCCTTCCAGAGTGGGTGACCACACATTTCCTCACATTGCACTCCAGCCTCATGCCCTCTCACTTGATCTAATATTCTTTTGCATGCTCTTTTAGTTATGCCTTTGCCTCAAGTCTAGCAGTGGATAGCAGTAGCATCAGAACACCCAACCTGTTCTAGTACGAAGCACCCAAGTCAGGAACAAGTTGACCTTGCACTGCAGCTAGTTGCCTGCTCTCTGTGGAGCGTCTGTCTGGCACAGCACAATGAGTCCGATAAAGTGTAACCACCACAATGCAATAGGTAACATGGTAGCCAATCTTCACAAAGCAAGTTTTTACAATGTGACCAAGGACGGATCATCTGTTTTAGGAATATTGGTTGATGGATATTGCGTAGAGGATACAGATTTCTTTTACAAGTTCTATGGGATTAATTACATTGACCTGTGAGGGCACTGGTAGCCTGGGTTTACCTTCTGCATAAACTCTACCGGCTACATCACTGTGTGGTACAGTCACTGCAGAGAAATAGATCGGAGATCAATCCTCAGGACCATAAGAGGATCACTGGAGTCACTCTCTTCCACCCCCCCCCCCCCCCCCCCCATCGACGTGATCCACTGGGATCGTTGACTGAAACAGTGGAGAGCAGTAGCAAAATTACTGAGGACCCCTTCCACCCTGCACACAGCATTTTTCAGCTGCTCCCATCAGGAAAGAGCTACTGGTGTTTCAGAGCCGGCACCACCAGGCTGAGGAACAGCTTCTTCCCACGGGCAGTGAGAATGCTGAACGACCAAAGGAACTGCTCACACTGATCATCCAAGACTCTAAAATTTTTCAAAACAATATTTATTTATTTGTATAGATTAAATACTTGTCCTGCATATGTATTGTTTGTCCATATGTGTGTTATGCCTGGCTGTTTGTGCATGTTTTGCACTGAGGATCGGAGAAGGCTGATTTGTCAGGTTGTACTTGTGCAATCAGATGACAAATAAACTTGACTTTAATGTCAAATCTACAGGGTAATACAGTAACAATGACGACATATAGAATATTTCCCACACGTCCTCTGGACATGCAATGTTTATATCAGGATTTTTCATCCTGCACCTCATGGAGCGGCCACAGTAGCAAGGCCTCCAACACAATTGGACCCACAGGGCCCAAAGAGTAAATTTGAGTACTGAAATAATTTTAGTATTCCTTAACTTGCTGTGTAGGAGGAAGATGCTGCAGTACGGTGGCTGTCCGTGGTTGCAAATGTGACAGATCAGCTCTACTACCCCTGTGAACACCTAGCTTGGGCAGCAGATTACAAAATCCTCAGCATCTACTCCAACAAGTGGTGGACACTTAGTAACATACTCTGGAGTCTGTCGCTGGCACTGGGTGTTATACGGTGACTGACACGTTAAAACTCAATATCCTTTTATGTCGCTTAATGGGAATGAAAGGCTGGAATGGATGGGGAGCAGTAGGTTTACACTCAACAATACAATGCTGACCAATTACTTGTGATTAGATTAGGACAGTAGAGGTTTGGACTGTGAACATGAGTTCTACCACGATGGCAGCAGGGGCTGCTTAACTTAAAGATTAGCGGTGGGTTTATGGACAAGAGGATTAAGCATTAAATTTAGCCTTGCACGCTTTGGCCCAAGCCTGCAGGAAGATTTCCAATGGGCTTTTAAAATATGACACTCATGGGATGGCGATTGAGGCCTAACTCACGTGTAATTGGTTTAACAACCTGCAGTCACGCTGTTCACCATTCTAAATGTTTAATGATGAAGAAAGGGAATCTGCAGATTTTATTAATACTTTGCATTTAATAGTAGTTGTAGATCACCAAGAAACAAACAGAATGACAGAATTAATTTTCTTCTTCCTCCTCTATGAATAGATCTTTAAGAGTTCTGCAGCTGCTAAAGAGAAAGCTGAAGAGAGGGCGAAGGGGGCAAGTTGGAACAGAGTACGGTGAAAAACATGACTGTTTATATTGCAGTGCCCAAAATTGAAACTAAATTTAAATTTAGACATACAGCACAGTAACTGGTGCTTTCAGCCCAACAAGCCCGTGACACCCAATTACGCCCAATTGACCTACAATCCCAGGTATATTTTTGAAGGGTGGGAGAAAACCGGAGCACCCGGCGGAAACACACGCAGACACTAGGAGAATGTACAAACTCCTTATAGACAGTGCCAGATTTGAATCCCGGTCCTGATGGCTGGTGATGTAACAGTGTTGCGCTAACCACTAAGCTAACTGTGCCACCCTAATATAAATAAAAATAAATAATGCTGGAAATACTTTGCAGAATCAGATGAGGCAACGAGCCTTAATGATTCAGGTTGATGAGCTTCTGTGGCTTGTAGCCACAGGCCAAGAACTTGAAACGTTAGCTCTGGTTCCCACTCCACAGATGCTTTCTGATCTGCTGAGTACTTCCAGTATTTATCTTTTTTCTTGTTTCAGATTTTGGATTTTCAGAATCAATGCCGGATTCAGGTTGAATCTGATGAAGTCTGTGGACTTTGCACATTCTCTAGCCCCTTGCATTTTCTCCTAGATGCTCTGCTTTCCTCCAGGTCCCAAAAATGTGGCATTGGGAGGTTAAATTGGTCAATGTACGTTTCCCCTAGAGCAGTGGTTCTCAACCTTTTTCTTTCCACTCACATCAGTAAGGGTCTGCTTAAGGTGGTATGTGGGTGGAAAGAAAAAGGTTGAAAACCACCATTTTAATCATGCCTCATTGATTCGTTATGTGCACGGTTTCATAACTCCAAAGGAAATGGGCCAATGACAATTTTTCTCAAGCAAAATATTTCAGTAACAACTGGGTCTAGAGCAATGATTCTCAACCTTCCCTTCCCACTTACAAACCACCTTCAGCAATCCCTTAGTGGTCTCAGAGCACCTTTGGCATAGGGATTACTTAAAGTGGGATGTGAGTGGAAAGAAAAAGGTTGAGAGGTAAAATCTGGGATGGGGCAAGGGGTAGGAGCATTGGTGCAAATGTGGAGAGAATAAAGTGAGTGAAGATAGCATGAATGTTATTCTTGTGGGAAAATGTAGAAGTGTATTTTAGTCATCTGAAGAGTTGGTTGTCCAGGTATTATTTTCCTGTTCTTGATATGGGGAAGATTCGGATGCCAAAAATCCACCACAATGCCAGAAATTTGGCAATGGTAATGTAACAGAATAATGTCAGAAATAGCGTCACCTTTATTTATTGTTCATACCATAACCACTAATAGCACAGTAAAGGCAAGATAGCATTTCTCCAGGACCATGAAACAGATTTACAGAAGTAGGAATTAACTAATAAGTCATATTACAATTTAAAAAAAACCCATGATATACTAGTACATATACGTTCTAGTAATTGAGGAGAGCCTAATTTATTGGAGATAATCAGTCAGGCAAATGTGCTTAAAATTTAGACTCACAACACAGTAACAGGGCCCTTTCTGCCCACGAGTCTATGCTGCTCAATTACACCCAATTAACCTGCACCCACGGTACACTTTTCAACAGTGGGAGGAAATCCATGCAGACATGGGAAGAATGTACAAACTCCTTACAAGCTTTGAACCTGTGTCACCAGCACATTTACAATATTACACTAACTGCTATGCTAACCATGCTGCCCATAAATGGGCTTCAATCCTGCTCCAAATTCAGTCAGGTCATGAATGATCCTCTGCCTCATTTTCATTCTCCTGCATTATCCTCATACTTCTTAATTTTCTTTCTATCTCTCTTCATCCCTGTTTTACATGAACACAGTAACTAATCCTCCTCACCTCACCAAGATAAAAAGTTTCAAAGACTTGTCACCTTCTGAATCAAAAATTTTCTTCTTATTTCAATCCCAAATGGCCTTTCACTCATTCTGAGTGCTGGAGGAACACAGCAGATCAGACAGCATCAATGGGTCAGTCAATGACTTGGGTCAGGAGCCTGTATCGAGACTAAGGTAAAAAGGATGCTGGGATAGAGGCCAAGAGGATATAGAACAGAAGGTGTGAGGTGCAGGGACAGGTAGAAAGAGAGATCACTAGAATTATTCTGAGATAATGAACATAGAGCATTAGAGCAAAATACAGACCCCCTCATGTAATAATTGAATTTTGCAGACCAATTTTTAGGGAGAAATTTAGAGGGTCAACTATAACACCCATTACTACTTTTGATTGCGGTCAGTACCTGCTTTGTTCAGAGCTTTGGGAGCTCGGATGGGTGGGCGGCAGATTGGGACTGGGTGGTAAGTCTGCGGGCAAGATGTCTAGACTTCTAGTGGGCGGGCGGCTGGGGCCTAGGCATCGGAAACTCTGAGGCAGGTGACCAGGGCCTAGGTGAGGGTCCGCAGCTGGAGCGTTTGGAGCTTCGGTGAGCAGGAGATCGGAGCCAAATACAGGGGGCTCCACTTTTACATGCGATATATGGAAAATACCTGATTTGGGGGCCAAAAATTAGAGGCGGGGGTTGACTCATCTTTTACATGAGTTTATACGGAACCCAATAAAACAAAACTCGCCCTACCCCATAACCTTCTGTTTTACTTTCAACTATGTGCCTGTCCAAGAGTCTCTTAAATCCCCCTATTGTTCCTGCCTCCACCACAACCCCTGGCAATGCATTCCAGGCACCCACAACTCTGGGTAAAAAAAAACTTACCCCTGATGTTTCCCCTACACTTTTCTCCTTTCACTTTGTACAGATGCCCTCTGGTATTTGCTACTCCCGCCCTGGGAAAAAGGTGCTGACTGTCTACCTTATCTCTCATAATCTTGTAGACCTATTAAGTCACCTCCCATCCTCCTTCACTCCAAAGAGAAAAGACCTGGCTCTGCAAACCCTGCCTCATAAGACATATTTTCCAATCCAGGCAACATCCTGGTAAATCTCCTCTGCACCTTCTCCATAGCTTCCACATCCTTCCTGTACTGAAGTGACCAGAACTCAACACAATATTCTAACTGTGGTCTCACCAAAGATTCAACATTACCTCATGAAGCTGCAACATGACCTGATTATTGGTTCTTCCCTCTTCACAGGAGAAACATTCTTTCATCCACCTTAACAAGCCCAGTAAGAATGAAATCACCTCTTTCTGCTCTAAATTCTGAAGAATACAGACATGGGCTACTCATTTTCACTTCATACAGAAAACCCATCATCCCAGGAACTTCATTGCATTCCTGTGGGAGTGTAATTACTTGTTGCAGTGACACATGTGCACAGGCATCCAGGAACCTGAGAACGTCAGTTTTCCAATCTGTCACCATTCAAAATTACTCTGCTTTCCTGCCATGTGGATGACCTCATATATTTTCTATTATATACTTCCTATGCCACCGACTGGCCTATTCATTTATCAATATCCCTTAAAGCAGTGGTTCTCAACCTTTTTCTTTCCACTCACATACCACTTTAAGTATTCCCTATGGCATCGGTGCTCTGTAATGAGTAAGGGATTGCTTAAGGTTGTGTGTGGGTGGAAAGAAAAAGTTTGAAGACCACTGTTTTAATCATATCTCATTGACTCGTTATATGCATGGCTTCATAACTCCAAAGGAAATAGGTCAATGACAATTTTTCTCAAGCAAAAGATTTCAGTAACAACTGTGTCAGTTGCATCACAGAGCACCGATGGCACAGGGATTACTTAAAAGAAAAAGGTTGAGAACCACTGCCTCTTCACATCCTCTACCCTGCTCATAATCTCACCCTGTTTAGTATCATCACCAAACGTGGAAATACGGCATTGCTTCTTTCACCCAAATAATTGAAATGATTTCACTAGGTGGGGCCAAAGCGTGAAACTCCACCAGTCATAGCCTGAGGGAGAGGCATTTATACAGAACAGAAATGAGTACTGAAAAATTCTCCAGTACTAGTCAGCGGGTCTGGTAGCATTGTTGTAATGCGAAACTGAATGATCATTTCCAGTCCAAAACACCAGATTTGAAATGTTAGTTTCAAGGTACAGAGAGGGAATTAAGTAGAAAAGATACATTTTCAGTAGGGAGAGGCTGGGGTTGCTATGGCAATATGCTCTTTATGAAGTTGTAGAAAATCAGCAAGTCATGCAGCATTCTTAATGTAGCAAAGATAAAGGTACCGTTACAGGCCCAGAGGACCCTAAAACCCAGCAGCAATAAAAATTCACCAAGGCAAATGGTTACTTAAACAAAAGTTACTTTTAATTCTCTTTAAATATAAAAACAATATCAAACTTTAAATAACTTATTACTATTAACTTAATCTTGCCACCCCCTTCTAATTCTAAGCGCACATGTATGTAATGTGTGTGTAAGTTCAGAAAAGTTCTTTGATTCACAGTCCAATCTCACTTCTCACTGTTCCAAGTTCACCGGTATCAGGCAATTCTTGTACTGTGCACAGAATTTAACATTTATGAATCTTCACCAGGCTTTGGTGCTTGAAAAGTAAATGGTTACTGCTCAGGAAGGTTCTTGTTGGTTTTCAGAGAGAGATTTGAGCACACACAACTGATTCCTTCCGATCAGCCACTTCAGTGTCTTGCCGAAGAAACTTACCCCATCACGTTTCTTTCAGGTTCCTTTTCTGTTTCCCTTATCTAAGAAGAAACATTATAGAGCCAGCCATCTCCTCTTGTATGGACCACAAGGGCTTTGAACAGGCTGAACTAAGAACTCACTACCCTTCTTCAAAATTGGGTTTTTCCACAAGCTTGCCAGCTTGTCATGTTCCAGTCGCAGCTGCTGCTGCTGAACTGTAGAAATGATTTCTCTCTCTCTCTCTCTCTCTCTCTCTCTCTCTCTCTCTCTCTCTCTCACACACAGAGTAAACCATATGACTCTCTTAGAACAAACTGTATTCAGACAGACTGCGGCCCCGGACCCAATCCTCTGAGTCCGTTCAACTGTTGCTTTACTTTTTTTTAAACTTTATTTATTCGTTCAAAAAACAAATAATATATGACATATACAGCAATTAAACATGAACATTTTAAAAAATATATATAAGAAAAGAAAAGAACGCCCCCTTCAGTCAACTCTCCTAAGGAGAGCCAGAAAAAAAGAATAAAAGAAAGAATATTAAAGAAAAAGTTAAATATACATATTAAAATCTAATCAATATAAATTGAAATGTAAATATTCCGAGTATAACAGCCACTTATTAATTAAAAAATTATAATTATCATGCGAAACATACATAATATTTTCCATTATTAAACAAAATTTATCTCATTATGCCATCTATTAATATCAATCATATTTGTATCTTTCCTTGTACTAGCAATACATTTTTTTACTACGGATAAAGCTAAATATACAAAAGCAAGCTGGAATTTATCTAATCCCAAACCTTTCAGAGATTGCAAACTATCCAATAAAAATACTGTTGGATCTAAAACTATTTTAATCTTATACAGGTATTCTAAAAACGATTGAATTTTCTTCCAAAAAGATTGTATATGTATACATAACCAAACAGCATGAAAAAAAGTTCCAACCGTATCACCACATCTAGAACACAAATCTGATTCATTAAAACCATATTTTTAAAATTTTTCAGGTGTCAAATATAATTGATGTAAAAAATTGTAATTAATCATTGCATAACATGCATTTATAAATCTAGTTACGCTATCATAACAGATATCTAACCAATCATCTTCAGAAAAAATAAAACCAATATCTGCTTTCCATTTAATTTTAGATCTATCCCAACCCTTTTTATCCATACCATCCTGTAATATTTGTTACATAAATGAAATATAACCCTTCTCTGGTACCTTCATAAGAAAAGTCTCAAATTTAGTCATTTTAGGTAAAATCATATCTCTACCAAACATACATTTTACCAAAGATCGAATTTGATAATAGAGAAATAAAGAATTCTTATCAATACCAAAATCTTCCCTCATCTGATTAAAAGATTAAAAACTTACCCTCTTTAAAACAATCTCCCAAATTTTTCACACCTTTAAGTCTCCAATGCAATAAACTTTGATTATGTATTGAAAAAGAAATAAGTTGATTATTATACAAAGGAGTCAAAGCCAATAATTTACCCCTAGAGCCTATCATTTTATTTTTCTTTATCCATAACTTCATTAAATGTTTTAGTATAGGCACATTATATTGTTGTAACAAATTTATATTCCACCTAAATGAAAATTGGTGTATTTCAAATTCATAAATACTTGTCATCTCAATTTTAGCCCAACTTCCATCAATGAACTAATAAATTTAAGTTGGGCAGTCTCATAATAATTTTGAAAATGTGGTAAACGTAGTCCCCCTAACTCATATTTCCAAGTTAATTTATTCAAAGCTACTCTTGAAAATTTACCCCTCAATAAAAACGCCCTAACCATTTTATTCAAATCTCGAAAAAAAATTTTATCATGTAAATATGGAATAGATTGAAACAAATATTGTATACCCGGAAAGATATTCATCTTAAGAGAAAGATTTTTCCTTTTATTCATCTAGACATGAATCATTTTCAAGGATTGACTTCTTTTTAGTATTGGCACATTTACAAGGGAAAATACAACAAGCGGAATATAAAAGGGTGATTTCAGATAATTCTCTTATATTTTACATATGAAACTTCTGAGAAAATTCAAATAGCTTATCGTTGGAGATTTAATACAATGTTGTTAAAAATATGGAATTTATTGATTTTTTGAAAAAACAAATTAATTTTTTTTGAAAGAAAATTCTAATTCTGTTCAAAGTAAGTTTGTATTATGGGATGCTATAAAAGCCTATATGAGAGGACAAATAATTAGTTATACTTCTAAAATAAAAAAGAATCGATTAAATCAGTCTTGAATTAGAGAAACAAATCGATGAGTTAGAAAAAGAATTTCAGAAAGATGCTACAGAAGATCAGAAAATAGAATTATCTTGGCTGAAACTGAAATATAATAGTTTGCAATCTTATCAATTTGAATGTGTGATTGATAGGACTAAACAACGGTATTATGAATGGGGAGAGAAAGCACATAAGGTATTGGCGCAGCAATTAAAGAAAGAACAGATATCGAGGACTATTAATGCTGTTAGATGGAATTCTCTTATTACTTATAAACCTCATGAGATTAATAATGAATTTTATAAAAAGTTATATATATCTGAAGGAAAACAGGAAACTGGATCGATTGATCTTTTTTTAATCACAGTTGAATTTACCGATATTAGAGGATGGAGATAATACAGGAGTTAGAAGAACCATTTACTGTTTCGGAAATTAAAATGGCTATGCTGGAAATGCCGAACGGTAAATTGCCTGGTGATGATGGATTTTCGGTTGAATTTTATAAAATTTTTTATGATGATTTATCTACAGTGTTTGGGGATGTAGTATGTCAAGTTGGAGAACGTTATGAATTACCTGAGTCTTGTTCTAGTGCTTTAATTACAGTAATTCCTAAAAAAGATAGAGATCCTTTGAAAGTATCTTCATATACACCAATTTTGTTGTTAAATGTAGATTATAAAATAATAGCTAAAATATTAGTGAATAGATTGGCTAAATTTTTTCCAGAATTGATTCATATTGATCAAACAGGTTTTATAAAGAATAGATATGCTTCAGATAAAATTTTGCGCGATTGGTTTGATTAATAGATTTTGACAATCTTTAGATCACCTGATGGTGATATCCTTAGATGCAGAAAAAGCATTTGATAGAGTTGAATGGAATTTTTTGTTTAAGGTTTTGGAGAAATTTGTTTGGTCCTTCTTTTATTGGTTGGATTAGGGCTCTATATAGTAAACCGGTAGCTAGAGTATTGACAAATGGTTTGATTTTGGAATCTTTTAAGTTAACTCGATCAACTCGTCAAGGTTGTCCTTTATAACCAGCTTTGTTTGTGTTAATGATTGAACCTTTAGCACAGTTGATAAGACAAAATACACAGATACAAGTTATGAAAGTTTTAGATGAGGGGTATAAAATTAATTTATTTGCTGATGATGTATTGGTGTATTTAATAAACCCAGCTCAGTCACTTTTGCATTTGAAGGAATGTTTAATACAATATGGATGTCTTTCTTGATATAAAGTTAATTGGGAAAAAAGTGAAATATTACCGGTAAGTGAAGGAGATTATTCTGTTTATAAGAATATTATTAATTTGAAGTGGACTGATCGAATTAAATATCTGGGTATAATTTTGAATGTTAATTATCAATCTTTATATAAATTAAATTATGCTCCATTAATGAAAAAAATTAAAACTGATTTCATTAAATTGAAAGATTTACCTATTAATTTAATGGGAAGGATAAATACAATCAACTGTTGCTTTCCAAAACAATAACCCATTACTCCACAGCACATCCAATTAACACCTAGTTGTGAAGTCTCTATGGGCATTCTTCAAAGTTTTTTCTTTTTATTAAAAATAATTTTTTATTTTTCACTCCGTGAACCATATCAACCAAAATATGTATAAAGGTTTCTCATTAAATTTACACAGTGGTCTTTTTTCCCCCTTTCCCTCCCTCCCCTCTACCCACCCCCCTCCAAAACCCATCTTTCTTTCTTTGGCTTGGCTTCGCGGACGAAGATTTATGGAGGGGGTAAAAAGTCCACGTCAGCTGCAGGCTCGTTTGTGGCTGACCAGTCCGATGCGGGACAGGCAGACACGATTGCAGCGGTTGCAAGGGAAAATTGGTTGGTTGGGGTTGGGTGTTGGGTTTTTCCTCCTTTGCCTTTTGTCAGTGAGGTGGGCTCTGCGGTCTTCTTCAAAGGAGGCTGCTGCCCGCCAAACTGTGAGGCGCCAAGATGCACGGTTTGAGGCGTTATCAGCCCACTGGCGGTGGTCAATGTGGCAGGCACCAAGAGATTTCTTTAGGCAGTCCTTGTACCTTTTCTTTGGTGCACCTCTGTCACGGTGGCCAGTGGAGAGCTCGCCATATAATACGATCTTGGGAAGGCGATGGTCCTCCATTCTGGAGACGTGACCCATCCAGCGCAGCTGGATCTTCAGCAGCGTGGACTCGATGCTGTCGACCTCTGCCATCTCGAGTACCTCGACGTTAGGGGTGTGAGCGCTCCAATGGATGTTGAGGATGGAGCGGAGACAACGCTGGTGGAAGCGTTCTAGGAGCCGTAGGTGGTGACGGTAGAGGACCCATGATTCGGAGCCGAACAGGAGTGTGGGTATGACAATGGCTCTGTATACGCTTATCTTTGTGAGGTTTTTCAGTTGGTTGTTTTTCCAGACTCTTTTGTGTAGTCTTCCAAAACCCATAAATATTCAACATATACCATATAATAAAACCATAAAGCAATATCTTCACATAAAGGAAAATAAACAAGAAAAATGCATCATCTATTTATTACACACTGAATCTAGTCGTTTTGTCTTCTTATCATTTTCATTCTCATTCTAGGGGTTGGAGGTCATAGGCAAGCTCTCTCTGATATGTTCTATGTATGGTTCTCCAGTTTGTTCAAACATTGTGACTTTATTTTTTAAATTATATGTTTTTTTTCCAATGGAATACATTTATTAATTTCCATGTACCATTGCTGTATACTCATGCTCTCTTCCATTTTCAAAGTTGACATTATACATTATTTTGCTATCACTAAGGCTATCATAATGAATTTTTTTGCACTTCATCCAATTTGAGGCCTAATTCTCTTCTTCTTAGGTAGTTAAAAGAAATATCTCTGGGTTTTTTTGGTATGTAATTTTTTGTAATTTTATTTAGTATCTGATTTAATTTTTCCCAAAACGTATTCACTTTCGTACATGCCCAAGTTGCATGTAATGTTGTTCCCATTTCCTTCTTACAGTGAAAACATCTATCCGATAATGTTGAATCCCATTTTTTTAATTTTTGAGGAGTGATATATACCCTGTGTAACCAATTATACTGAATCACGTGTAACCTTGTGTTTATTGTATTCTTCATAGTTCCAGAACATAACTTTTCCCAAACTTCATTTTTTATCTTTATGTTTAGATCCTTTTCCCACTTCTGCTTAGGTTTATAGTTTATTTAATTTTCCTTATCTTGCAGCTTAATGTACATGTTGGTTATAAATCTTTTAATTATCATTGTGTCTGTAATTACATATTCAAAACTGCTTCCTTCTGGTGATCTCAAACTGTTCCCCAATTTATCCTTTAAATCAGCTTTCAATTGATGATATGCAAACATTGTATCATGAGTTATTCCATATTTATACTTCAACTGTTCAAATGTTAATAAATTATTTCCCAAAAGACAGTTTTCTATTCTTTTGATTCCTTTTCTCTCCCATTCTCTAAAGCAGTGGTTTCCAACCTTTTACTTTCCACTCACATACCACTTTAAGTATTCCCTATGCCGTAAGTGTTATTTGATTAGTAAGTGATTGCTTAAGGTGGTATGTGAGTAGGAAGGGAAGGTTGAGAATCACTGCTCTAGACCCAATTATTACTGAAATATTTTGCTTGAGAAAAATTGTCATTGGCCTATTTCCTTTGGAGTTATGAAACTGTGCACATAATGAATCAATTTGGAATGATTAAAACAGTGGTTTTCAAACTTTTTCTTTCCACCCACATTCCACCTTAAGGAATCCCTTATTAATCACAGAACACTTATGGCATAGGGAATACTTAAAGTGGTATGTGAGTGGAAAGTAAAAGGTTGGGAACCACTGCTCTAAAGGAAAGGTTGTCTATTGTAAAAGGGATGAGCAGATTTTGTGTCAATAATAATTTTGGTATTTGATAATTCATTTTTTTCCTTTCTAAGTGGATCTTCTTCCATGTATTAAGTAAATGATGCAGTATCGGTGAGTTTTTATATTGTACCAGCTTTTCATCCCACTTATAAAGTATATGTTCCGGTACCTTCTCCCCTATTTTATCTAGCTCTATCTTAGCCCAGTCTGGTTTTTCCCTTGTCTGGTAAAAATCTGATAAATACCTTAATTGTGTGGCTCTATAATAATTTCTAAAATTTAATAACTGCAAACCACCTTGATTATACCTCTCTGCTAATTTATCTAACACTACTGTTTGCTTCCTCCTTTTCCACAAGAATTCCCTTATTATTCTCTTTAGTTCATTAAATAATTTTTCTGTTAAAGGAATTGGTAACGTTTGAAATAAGTATTGTATCCTTGGGAACACGTTCATTTTAATGCAGTTTACCCTCCCTATCAACTTTAGCGGTAATTCTTTCCAATGTTCTAAGTCTTCCTGCAATTTCTTTATTAGTGTCTGATAATTTAGTTTGTACAAGTGGCTTAATTTATTATCTAACCTGATCCTTAGGTATCGGATTGCTTGTGTTTGCCATTTAAATGGTGATTTTTAAAAAAAATTCTGTATAGTCTGCGTTACTCATTGGCATCATTTCAGTTTTATTTGCATTGATCTTGTACCTCGATGTTTCTCCATATTCCTTCAATTTCTTATGTAATTCTTTTACTGATACCTCTGGTTCTGGTAGGTATACTATGATGTCATCTGCAAATAAGCTGATTTTATACTCCTCCTTTATTTTTATCACTTTTATTTTCTATTCATCAGTTCTGCCAAAGGTTCTATTGCTAAGGCGAACAATGAGGGGGACAGTGGACATCCCTGTCTAGTTGACCCACTTAATTTAAAGTGACTCGATACATATCCATTTACTGCTACCTTCGCCAATGGTCCATTATACAATGCTTTAATCCAATTTATATATTTTTCTGGTAGATTGAACTTCTGTAATACTTTAAATAAGTAGTTCCACTCTACTCTGTCAAAGGCTTTTTCTGCGTCTTGAGCAACAGCCAATGTTGGTTTCTTATTTCCTTAAACTGCGTGGATTAGATTAATAAATTTACAGACATTGTCCGCTGTTTGTCTTTTCTTAATAAATCCAGTTTGATCTTGTTTTACTATTTTAAGTTCACAATCGGCCAATCTGTTTGCTAATAATTTTGCTATTATCTTATAGTTTGAGTTAAGTAGAGATATTGGTCTTTATGATGCTGGTGTTAATGGGTCCTTCCCCGTCTTTGGTATTACTGTAATTATTGCTGTCTTACATGAATCTGGCAAGCTTTGTGTTTCTTCTATCTGGTTTATTACTTCCAGGAGAGGAGGAATTAATAACTCTTTAAATGTTTTATAAAATTCTATTTCAAATGGTTTTATTAGTTTATTTTGTTCCTCTTCTTGCAATTTCAGCAGTTCAATTTTAGCTAAAAATTCCTCTATTTTATCATCTTTCCCCTCGTTCACAGTTTGATACAATCATAAAATTCCTTAAAGTTCTCATTAATCTCTGTTGGGTTTTATGTAATTTGTTTGTCCTTTTTCCTTGATGTCAGTATCGTTCTTTTAGCTTGTTCTGTTTTAAGTTGCCAGGCAGATATTTTATGTGTTTTTTTTTCCCAGTTCGTAATACTTTTGCTTTGTTTTCATTATGTTCTTCTCCACCTTGTACGTTTGTAATGTTTCGTTTTTTATTTTTTTGTCCGCCAATTCTCTCCTTTTCGTTATATCATCCCTTTTTACTAATTCCTTTTCTGTACTTTCCAACTGCTCTATTTCCCGATTGTAATCCTTTTTCATCTTAGTCACATAACTTAATATCTGCCCTCGAATGAAGGCTTTCATTGCGTCCCATAATATAAATTTGTCTTTCACTGATCCTGATCAGGTGAGACCACACCTGGAGTATTGTGTGCAGTTTTACAATGGAGGGAGTGCAGAGGCGATTCACCAGGCTGATACCTGGAATGGCAGGAATGACTTATGAGGAAAGATTGCGCAAATTGGGATTGTACTCGCTGGAGTTTAGAAGATTGAGAGGGGATCTCATAGAGACATATAAAATTCTGGCAGGACTGGATGTTTCCAATGATGGGAAAATCCAGAACCCGGGGCCATAGTTTGAGGATAATAGGCAAACCATTTAGGACCGAGATGAGGAGGAATTTCCTGACCCAGAGAGTGGTGAATCTGTGGAATTCATTGCCACAGAGGGCAATAGAGGCAGGTTCATTAAATATATTTAAGAGGGAATTAGATATATTTCTTCATTATAAGGGTATTAAAGGTTACGGAGAGAAGGCGGGGACGGGGTACTGAACTTTAAGATCAGCCATGATCTCGTTGAATGGCGGAGCAGGCTCGAAGGGTCGAATGACCTACTCCTGCTCCTATCTTCTATGTTTCTATGTTTCTATGTGTTTATTTCAAAATATGTTTTAATTTGGCGTTCAATAAACTCCCTAAATTCCTGTCTTTTAAGTAGCATGGAGTTTAACCTCTATCTATATTTTCTTGGTGGGATGTCCTCCAGTTCTATTGCTAATAATAGGGGTGAATGATCTGATAGTAGTCTAACTTTATACTCAATTTTCTTAACTCTTCCATGAATATGGGCTGACAACAAAAACATATCAATCCTTGAGTAAGTTTTGTGCCTACTCGAATAATATGAAAATTCCTTCTCTCTTGGAAGAAGGAATATATGTTGCCTCCTCCATATATCCATAAGTTTCATTTCCTGCATTGATTTAACCATAAATTTGGCTACTTTATTCTTTTTACTTGTCTTTTGTACCGTTTTATCCAACATTGGGTCCAAATTAAGGTTAAAATCCCCTCCTATCAATATATTTCCTTGTGTGTCTGCAATCTTCAAAAAAATATCCTGCATAAACTTTTGATCCTCCTCGTTAGGCGCATATATATTGAGCAAATTCCAAAATTCCTGACACTTTATCATTGCATACCTCCCTGCCGGGTCTATTATTTCCTCCTCTATTTTGATTGGTACATTTTTGTTAACTAGTATGGCTACACCTCTAGCTTTTGAATTATAGGATGCTGCCGTTATGTGTCCTACCCAGTCTCTCTTTAGTTTGTTATGTTCTGCTTCAGTTAGATGCATTTCCTGCACAAATGCTATATCTATTTTTTCCTTCTTCAATAAATTTAGTAGCCTCTTCCTTTTAATTTGGTAATGTATTCCATTAATGTTTATAGTCATATAGTTCAATGTGGCCATCTTATACTTTTCCACCTCCATCCCCCTTCTCCCCATTTTCATCTCTTAGTTTTCTCTTATTACACTTAATGCATGGCAACACATTTAAGACATAAAGTACCCCCGCAGTTCCACATCTACTAATTCCTTAACCCCAAAAGTTCCCCCCCCCCTCTGAGTTGCCCCTCTGAGTTGCTGGGCAACCATAACTCCCCTTTTCATTTGGATTGCAATCTTGTTCACAGCGTCAACTGATTTTGCAGTGACGATTATTCCCCCTCTACCCAACCCTCTCCAGAAAACACTTTTTTTTGAACACATATAACAAAGCTCTCTCTCTTCCTTCCCCCCCCTTACTCCCTTCCTTCCCTTCTCTTTTCCCTCTTTAGTTCTTTACATATACATGGTTTTTACATCTTTATATATACTTTATCGCCATTCTTCATTCTTGTTACATCTCTTCATCTCTTCTCCTGTCCTGCAAACGTTCTGCGAATTCTTGCGTTTTCTATGGATCCGAGAACAGTCTGTTTTGCTTCCCGGGTATAAATATTTTAAGCACGGCTGGATGTCTTAACATGAATTTGTAACCTTTTTTCCTTAAAATCGATTTCGCAGTATTAAACTCCTTTCTCCTCTTTAACAGTTCAAAACATGTCTGGGTAAAAAAAAATTTTTTTGACCCTAGTATTCCAATGGTTTATTATCTTCTCTAACTTTATTCCTTGCCCGTTCCAGTATATTTTCTCTTGTCGTGTATCTACAGGGGAATCACGTTGCTCTCCATTGCAGGCAAAATCTTCGCTAGGATTCTACTAAATAGAATAATACCTAGTGTCGCTGAGAATATTCTCCCAGAATCACAGTGCGGCTTTCGCGCAAACAGAGGAACCACTGACATGGTCTTTGCCCTCAGACAGCTCCAAGAAAAGTGCAGAGAACAAAACAAAGGACTCTACATCACCTTTGTTGACCTCACCAAAGCCTTCGACACCGTGAGCAGGAAAGGGCTTTGGCAAATACTAGAGCGCATCGGATGTCCCCCAAAGTTCCTCAACATGATTATCCAACTGCACGAAAACCAACAAGGTCGGGTCAGATACAGCAATGAGCTCTCTGAACCCTTCTCCATTAACAATGGCGTGAAGCAAGGCTGTGTTCTCGCACCAACCCTCTTTTCAATCTTCTTCAGCATGATGCTGAACCAAGCCATGAAAGACCCCAACAATGAAGACGCTGTTTACATCCGGTACCGCACGGATGGCAGTCTCTTCAATCTGAGGCGCCTGCAAGCTCACACCAAGACACAAGAGAAACTTGTCCGTGAACTACTCTTTGCAGATGATGCCGCTTTAGTTGCCCATTCAGAGCCAGCTCTTCAGCGCTTGACGTCCTGCTTTGCGGAAACTGCCAAAATGTTTGGCCTGGAAGTCAGCCTGAAGAAAACTGAGGTCCTCCATCAGCCAGCTCCCCACCATGACTACCAGCCCCCCCACATCTCCATCGGGCACACAAAACTCAAAACGGTCAACCAGTTTACCTATCTCGGCTGCACCATTTCATCAGATGCAAGGATCGACAATGAGATAGACAACAGACTCGCCAAGGCAAATAGCGCCTTTGGAAGACTACACAAAAGAGTCTGGAAAAACAACCAACTGAAAAACCTCACAAAGATAAGCGTATACAGAGCCGTTGTCATACCCACACTCCTGTTCGGCTCCGAATCATGGGTCCTCTACCGGCACCACCTACGGCTCCTAGAACGCTTCCACCAGCGTTGTCTCCGCTCCATCCTCAACATCCATTGGAGCGCTCACACCCCTAACGTCGAGGTACTCGAGATGGCAGAGGTCGACAGCATCGAGTCCACGCTGCTGAAGATCCAGCTGCGCTGGATGGGTCACGTCTCCAGAATGGAGGACCATCGCCTTCCCAAGATCGTATTATATGGCGAGCTCTCCACTGGCCACCGCGACAGAGGTGCACCAAAGAAAAGGTACAAGGACTGCCTAAAGAAATCTCTTGGTGCCTGCCACATTGACCACCGCCAGTGTGCTGATAACGCCTCAAACCGTGCATCTTGGCGCCTCACAGTTTGGCGGGCAGCAGCCTCCTTTGAAGAAGACCGCAGAGCCCACCTCACTGACAAAAGGCAAAGGAGGAAAAACCCAACACCCAACCCCAACCAACCAATTTTCCCTTGCAACCGCTGCAATCGTGTCTGCCTGTCCCGCATCGGACTGGTCAGCCACAAACGAGCCTGCAGCTGACGTGGACTTTTTACCCCCTCCATAAATCTTCGTCCGCGAAGCCAAGCCAAAGACAGTATCTCAAAAAATTTTATTAAGATGGATCTTGGTTTTTAATGTGCCTGTGGTTTCGGAGCAAATGCTCTGTGTGCCCTTTCTATTTCCATTTCTTCCTGCATTTCTGTAATTCCCAGGACCATCGGGTTCCATCCTTTTATAAATTCCTTCATGTCTGTGCCTTCTTCACTCTCCTTCAGGCCCACTATTTTTATGTTGTTCCGCCTATTATAATTTTCCAACTTATCAATTTTCTGAGATAACAACTCTTGTGTCTCTTTAATTTTTTTGTCACTTTCTTCCAATTTTTCTCTCAAGTCATTTACTTCCATTTCTACAGCCGTTTCCCGCTCTTCCACATTCTCTACTCTTTTCCCTATTTCTGTCATTACCGTTCTAACCTTTGCATTTTATCTTCTGCTCTTTTCATTTTCCTTTTAATTACATTAAATTCTAATGATAACCATTCTTTTAGTGATCTCATTTGTTCTTCAAAAAGGACTTTATCTATATTCTGTTCATCAGTTTTACCTTTTATTTATCTTTGTCCATCAGGTTTATCTTCTATTTCTCTGTGAAGATCTTGGTCTTCTTCTTCCTCTTCTTCTGTATCTGTACCTGTGTTTGTGTCTTCTTCTCTTCTTTGTGTCTGTGTCTCTTCTGTTTTCCCTGATGAGCTGCTTGTATCCTTTTGTTGGGCCTCTTGTTGCTGGGCCTCTTGTTGCTGGTCCTCCCCTCCTGGGCTGCTCGTCTGTTGTGCTTCCTGATGTTGGTCTTCTTGTCGGTCATCCCTCCGTCTATCTCCCACGTCTGTTTCATTGCTCCCTCTTCTGCTGTCTTCCTCGTCCTCCAGCTGGGAGCCCTGGTGTCGGGCATCCCTCAGCTATTCGTGCTGTGGCATCCCGCTCCTCTGCTGAGCCCCTCTCCCACTGGTGTCCTCTTTCTCCTTTGATTGCGCAGTTATGCACTTTTGTTTGGCTCCGAGAGCCATTTTTGTGGTGCCACCGGCTGGTGGGTTGCGACTCTGCAGGCCAGGCACTGACCTCGAGGGTCGGGCGCTCCTCGCCACCACAGCGTCCTGTTCCTTTGTGCAGGTAAGACCTTCTTCTTTCTTCTCCGGCGACTTTTCTACTTCTTTTTTTTCCAGTTGTTTTTACTTTCTCCTTCTTGGAAGCCATCTTCTTTCTCTTCTCTGTAACTTTATCTTCTATTTCTTACATTTTATTTTTGTTATGCTTTGCTTTTTCCTAACTTTTTTCCTATTTTACTGGAAAGGGCTGGTTTTCCTGACCGGCCACTACTCCATCACGTGACTCCCTCCTTCAAAGTTTTTTCAAAGGCATTCGGAGCCTGGACTTTCTGGAGCATTTGTTTCTGTGAGTGACCTAACCAAAAACCCCACAATCTATCTTCCAAAAACATATCTATACATAATATAAAATATAACATAATCTGTCACAGTACATATCCAACATTTGGGCCAGAGCTCTTAATCAAGGTATGAGCTGAAAGCAGGCAAGTCTCTGAATAAAGTAGTGGGAGGGGAAGAGCATGGGGCAACAGGCAAGAGGTCGGAGGTGAATAGAGGGAGGGGCTAGCTCTCTGGAGAGGGTGGGGGATCAGGGAGGGGAAATGGAGGGTTGGGGAAGTCAGAGGGAGGAGGAGGGTTGGGGAGGTCAGAGGGTGGAGGGTAGGTGGGGTCATAGGAGAGTTGGAGGAGAGATGAGATGGTCAGGTCTAGGGGGAGCTCAGAGGAGAGTTGTAGGGAGATGACGGGGGAATTAAAGGATATGGGGGAAAGGCAGGTAGGTGGAGATAGGCCTATTATCAGATCTGCCATGATCTTATTGAATGGCGGAGCAGGCTTGACAGTTCGGGTGGCCGACTCCTGCTTCTATTTCTTATGTTTAAACATTTTAAACAAATGCCCTATCCATCTTAGAGAACTGAAGCAGTGGCATATGTACCAGGTTCGGAAGCGAGCAGAAATCCTCAACGTCATCGGCAGCCTGAGTGACCTGGCCAATGCTGTACACTGGATGCCAGTGGGCTTCTTGTGGGCAGGGCATTTCCCCGAGTGGCTGGTTGGACTAATGGGCACCATCTCATCCCTGATTGGTCTCTATCAAATGTCGTGCATGGGAAACACAACCAAGGACCCATAAGAAGATGGTGACTCCACATTGACCTGGTAATCTAGCATTGGGATGACATTTGCATGATGACAGTTTGTTTTATTGTCTTTTTTGAGCTAATGAGCCTTGGGCCATTGTCCTTCTGTAGAGGGCTGCGGGTGGAGGTGGGAGAGGATAAATGACCCTTGCCCTCTTCAAACTTCTGAATGAAGCCACTGGCAGCCTCCTCTTCCCCTCAATGAAGGCTCCTAAGGTGGAATAATAGCATTACAACTTTATCCCTTGATCCTGCTGACAACCAGGTTCTCTGACGTGGCATTGAGGCAACTTATCTCTTCATGTCTGTTTTTCCACTCCCAGATACGACTGCTTTACCCTTTGATTTGCGCTCTTCCCTCTTCCTTCCCCCATCCCATATCACTGAATCTCTTGCCACAGAAAGAATCATGCAATTATGTTTATTTCCCAGGGCTATTTCATGAAGTTTTCTCCATGAAGTAACATGGTTGACGAGTTTTCCCCAACACCTAGTGGGCAAGGCTTCACCTCAAATCAGGAAATTAAAGTCTACAATCAAACTTCTGAACTTTGCTGTGGATCAGTAACATGTCAGGATCTGCCTCTGGATCACAGTGTTGACCAATGGATGTGCAGGCTTTGACGAAACAGGATTCAGTTCTTACCATGAAAACTCAAGACTTGAGACTTTGTGAGCTAAATACCAACCAGAAATCAAATTTGTCAGCCTGTGAATGCAATAGCTTAATTCCATTTTATCAGTTGGTAATATAAAGTACTTTGAACTTCAAGAAAACACAACACAAACACTGGAATAAAATAGAAAGTGGGAGACCTGTTTGGAGTGTCAGCTTCTGTGGATAGAGAAAAAGTCAAAAGTACATGCACGCGCGCACACACACACACACACACACACACACACACACACACACACACACACACACACACACTTCAGAGAACATTTCCACAGGGACCACACCCTCTGTGCATCATACTAAAGTAAAACATCAAAAAACTTTATTACTCCTTCAGAAGATTTATATTTCACAGGAACACAGCACTAACACCACAGAAATCTAATCTTAACAGAATGGTAACAGAGGCAGAAACCTAATTCATGACACATGGATGAAGGGTGTTTCAGATCATTTCATAGAAACATAGAAGATAGGAGCAGGAGTAGGTCATTCAACCCTTCGAGCCTGCTCCGCCATTCAACGAGATCATGGCTGATCTTAAAGTTCAGTACCCCGTCCCCGCCTTCTCTCCGTAACCTTTAATACCCTTATACTGAAGAAATATATCTAATTCCCTCTTAAATATATTTAATGAACCTGCCTCTATTGCCCTCTGTGGCAATGAATTCCACAGATTCACCACTCTCTGGGTCAAGAAATTCCTCCTCATCTCGGTCCTAAATGGTTTGCCTATTATCCTCAAACCATGGCCCCGGGTTCTGGATTTTCCCACCATTGGAAACATCCCATCTGCATCCATTCAGTCCAGTCCTGCCAGAATTTTATATTTCTCTATGAGATCCCCTCTCAATCTTCTAAACTCCAGGGAGTACAATCCCAATTTGCGCAATCTTTCCTCATAAGTCATTCCTGCCATTCCAGGTATCGGCCTGGTGAATCGCCTCTGCACTCCCTCCATTGCAAGAACATTCTTCCTTAGATAAGATGACCAAAACTGCACACAATACTCCAGGTGTGGTCTCACCAAGGCCCTGTACAGCTGCAGTACGGTATCCTTGTTCCTATACTCAAACCCTCTTGATATGAAGGCCAACATACCATTTGCCTTTTTAACCGCCTGCTGTACCTGCATGCTCGCCTTCAGAGACTGATGTACAAGTACCCCTAGGTCTCTCTGCACTTCCCCATCTCTTAATCTATTGCCATTCAAATAGTAATCTGCCCTCCGGTTTGTATTACCAAAGTGGATAATCTCACATTTATCCACATTGTAGTGCATTTGCCATGTATCTGCCGAGTCCCTCAATTTATCCAAATCACACTGGAGCTTCCTGACCTCCTCTTCCATGCACACAACCCCTCCTAGCTTAATGTCATCTGCAAATTTGGAGATATTACATCCAATCCCCTCATCCAGATCATTAATGTAAATTGTGAACAGCTGGGGTCCCAGTACAGATCCCTGTGGCACCCCACTGGTCACCACCTGCCACTCAGAAACGAGCCATTTATCCCAACTCTCTGTCTTCTACCTGCCAGCCAGTTCTCAATCCACATCAATACTTTGCCCCCAATCCCATGAGCCTTGATTTTGGAAGCCAGTCGTTTATGCGGGACCTTATCGAAGGCCTTTCGGAAGTCCAGGTACACCACATCCACTGGCTCTCCCCCATCTATTTTATCTGTCACCATCTCAAAGAATTCCAATAGATTTGTCAAGCACGATTTACCTTTTGTAAATCCATGTTGACTCCGTCCGATCCCTTCTCTGCTAGTCATATGCTCCGCTATTACGTCCTTAATAATGGATTCCATCATTTTGCCCACTACTGATGTAAGGCTCACCGGCCTATAATTCCCCACTTTTTCTCTACCCCCCTTTTTAAATAGTGGGGTAACATTAGCTACCCTCCAATCCATGGGTACTGATCCTGAGTCTATCGAGTTCTGGAAAATAATTCTTAAAGCATCTGCTATCTGAATGGCCACTTCCTTAAGTACCCTAGGATGTAGATTATCAGGCCCTTGGGATTTATCTGCCTTCAATCCCATCAATTTCCCCAAGACCATGTCCTTAGAGACACTGATTTCTTTCAGTTCCTCCCTTGCATTAGTCTCTATGTTTCCCAACGTCCTTGGGAGGTTATTTGTGTCCTCTCTTGTAAAAACAGAACTAAAGTAAGAATTTAATTGGTCTGCCATTTCCTTATTCCCCATTATATATTCCCCTGATTCCGACTGCAAAGGACCTACTCTGGATTTCACCAATCTTTTCCTCTTGACATACTTATAAAAGCTTTTGCAGTCGGTTTTTATATTTGCCGCAAGCTTACTTTCGTAATTTATTTTTGCTCTCTTGATTAATCCCTTTGTCCTCCTTTGGTGCATCTTGAACTGCTCCCAGTCTTCGGTTGTGGTACTTTTTTTGGCCAATTGATATGCTCTCTCTTTGGACCCAATGCTGTCTCTAATTTCCCTTGTTATCCACGGTTGAGTCACCTTTTTTGGTTTATTTTTATGCCAAACTGGTATAAACGATTTTTGCAATTTCTCCATTAGATCTGTGAATGCTTTCCATTGTCTATCCACAGTCAACTCCCCCATAAACACCACCCAATCAATCTTACTCAACTCCCGTCTCATACCATCATAATTCCCTTTATTTAGTCTCGGTTTTAATTTCATCACTCTCCATGTCGAGTGAGAATTCGATCATATTGTGATCGCTCCTACCCAAAGGGCCTCGTACAACAAGATTGCTGATTAGCCCCTTATCATTGCATAATACCCAATCTAAAATGGCCTGCTCCTGAGTTGGTTCCTTGACATATTGGTCTAGATAACCGTCCCGTAAATATTCAAGGAATTCCTCCTCAGTATTTTTACCAATTTGACTAGTCCAATCTATATGCAAATTAAAGTCTCCCATGATGACAGCTGTTCCCTTATTGCACGCTTTTCTAATTTCTCTTTTAATGCCTTCCCTCACCTCTACACTACTATTTGGAGGCCTATATACCACCCCCACTAACGTTTTCCGCCCCTTGCTATTCCTCAGTTCTTCCCATATAGATTCCGCATCTTCTGAGTTAATATCCTTCCTGTCAATCGTGTCGGTCCCTTCTCTCACCATCAATACTACCCCACCCCCTTTTCTTTCTTGCCGATCCCTCCTAAATACCGTATACCCCGGGATGTTAAGTTCCCAGGCTTGCCCACCCTGCAGCCATGTTTCTGTAATCCCAATCAAATCATATTTGTTTATCTCAATTTCCACAGCTAATTCATCTACCTTATTCCGAATGCTTCTTGCATTAAGATATAAAGCCTTCAGATTTGCTTTTTTCACCCTCCTTGCTCTTTCTGATTTTTTACTTTCGCTGCCTAACCTAACTTTTCCTGTTTTATCTTTTCTGTCCTTTGCCCTATCATACAGGTTCCCACCCTCCTGCCAAATTAGTTTAAACCGCACCCAACGGCTGTACCAAACCTAGCTGCCAATATATTGACCCCTTTTGGGTTTAGGTGTAACCCATCCTTCTTGTAGAGGTCATGCCTTCCCCAAAAGAGATCCCAATGATCCAAGAAGCCAAAACCCTGTCCTTTACACCAGCCCCTCAGCCACACTTTTTTCTTAACCTTCCATTTTTGTCCTCAGTTGCACTTGGCACAGGTAGCAAACTAGAGATCACCACCCTGGCTGTCCTATTTCTTAGTTTCTGTCCTAGCTCTCTGTAATCCTTTTTCAGTACTTCCTCCTTTTTATCTATGTCATTGGTATCCACATGTACCAAGACATCAGGCTGTTCGCCTTCCCCTTTTAGAATACCCTGGACCTGATTTGAGATACCCCGTACCCTTGCACCAGGGAGGCAGCACACCATGCGGGCATACCTATCTGGCTCACAGAATCTCCTGTCTGTATTTCTGACAATGGAGTCCCCAATGACCACTGCATTCCTCTTTACCTTTTGGTCCACCATGCCAGGCTTAGTGCCAGCGACCTGGTGTCACTGCTGCCAGCTTCTGTCAGGTCATCTCTCTCAACAGCATCCAACAAAATATACCTGTTACTGAGAGGGATATTCACAGGTGTGCTCTCCATTTTCCTGGTATTTTTCTTCCCACCCCTGACAGTTACCCACTTACCTGACACATCTGGTCTTGGGGTAACTATGTCCCTGAAAGTTGAATCTATCAACTCCTCACTCTCCCTTACCAGCCGTAGGTCCTCAAGTTGCAGCTCCAGTTCCCCAACTCGGTCCTTAAGGAACTGCATCTCGGTGCACCTGACGCAGATGTGGCTATTTGGGAGGGTGGGACTCACCCATGGTTCCCACATCTGACATCCAGTACAAAGCACTAACCCCATAGGCAGACTGAGCTAAAATAATGCCACTTACCCTTCTCCTCGCCTGCTTTTGCCTAAGCCTGTTGAGCCAAAGGCTGGAAGTCCCACTCCTTCAGTGCCCCACTCCTTCAGTGCCCCACTCACTCAGTGCGCCGCTCCTCGGTGGCCGCTCCCTCCCCTTTTACTCCTTTTACTGGCCCCTTGACCAATTAACCCAGTCACTCTCTCCATGCTCCTGCTCCTCTGACTCACAGCTCAAACTCCAGCTGCTGCCTCCTCAGACTCCCAGCCCTATTTGAGTAGGCCCAAGCCCCAGTAAGCCCTTGTATTTAACTGCTTACCTCCACGTCACTCTCTCCGAGCTTCTTCTTCGACTCCCAGCTCGAATTTACATATAGATTGGACTAACCAAATTAGTAAGTCCAGCTATTTATTCTACTCACCTCTCTGATGCTGTCTCTTGGCTCCTCCTCCTCTCACCCGACACCAGGCACTGACTCACTGTCTCCTCCGACCCCGAGTCTGACCTTTCTGGGAAATTCCCTTTTTCTAATTTTCAATGAAAACATGAACTAATTCTAGGTTTCTAAACAACCTATGAGTTCTGCAACACTGCTAAATGAAGCAGAAAACCCTGGATGCAGGCAGTGCCTAAAGCTCCCTCTGACTATATATCCTTTGTGGCCGCTTCACTAAGCGGCCCCTGGAGGTTCCAGTGTGGGTATAATTTAAGGTTGCTGTTTTTGCACCAAGGAAAAACTAATTTATGGGATGTGCTCTTACTAATACAACTAGATATTATTGCCTTTTCCTAATTACACTGGGAATGGTGACAGGCCACCTTCATGAACGTTGGTAGACGATGTGGTTGACCATCTTATAACCATGCATTTATAATGTCTGGGCACTACTGTCAAGGCCAGCATTTATTGTCTTTCCCCTATTACCATGGTGAGCCACCTTCGTGCTGTTGAGGAGGGGATTTCAGAACTTGGACCCAACAATGGAAAAATTGAGAGATGACTGGGGGAGCCTGCAGGTGGTGATGTTCCCTGTGCCTGCTGCCATTGTTCATTTTGTTGGGAATTTGGGAGGCAAGAGCAAGGAAAGTTCAGTGTACTTTAGAGATGGTGGACATCAGATCCAGTGCATTGGCTTAGGAGTGATCCATTTCAAAGCTACCAACCTTCACAGGAGAAGTTAAAACTGGAGCCTTGTTGCTGGAGTACATTAGATGGCTGTGTTTGAATAAGTGTGGCAAGAGTAATGAAGATCAAAACATTCCAGCTGCTTTAAATCTAAGCGAAAGCAACAAAATATGAGAAACACTCCACATCCGTGGAAAGAGAAGCAGTTAATGAATCAGACCCAAGCTTTATCAGAAAGGGAAAAGATACTTTTCAGTCATGCAGAAAGTGGGGAAGACCTCTAATAGTATGTTAATGTGGAAGTTAGATCATGTTTCTGTCTATTACTCTCATTGTAGGGCTGTGGGATGTGACCAACAGGCCAGACATAAAGAAACTGAGCTAAAAATGATGACAGGCTGAAATGGTTAGTTCTGCGTCAAAAAGAGAGAGTTTCCAAAAGTTGGAAATTTGATCTTGAGTTCAAGCAAGCTGCAAAGTGCCCAGACAGACAGAGGATGAGGTGTTCGTGCTTAACCATCTGATTCCACAAGTACAACCCAACAAAACAGCATTCTCTGGTCCTTGGTACAAAACATGCAGACTCAAAACCAGACGCATACAGGCAAAGAATACATATGCAGGACAAATATAGATATAAATATTGTTTAGTAAATATAAGGGCCTCGGAGGGTTAGTGTGATCAGTTCCTTTGGTCATTCTCACTGCCCGCAGGTGATGTTGCTCCTCAAACCTGCTTTGAACTTTGTATTAACTGCAGGGTCAGAGTGGGAAGTTTAAGGCCAGTAAGATGATGAAGATTTATTTCCCAGCCAACATCATTAAATAGAGATTATCTGCTTATTTCTCTTCACAAAAGTGAAGGAGCTTGCGCTTCTGTGCCAAATATGACTAAACTTGGAAACGATTTAATTGACTCTCAGGCTGACTTCATGAAAGGTGTATGGAATACAAGGGCCTTTTCTGTCTTTAATTTGTTGAATGTGGGAAACTGCCTTTCTCATTTTGCAGGAAGCTCAAAAACATTTTCAGAACCAGTACTGGAACATAAAGGGGTTCATGAGTTCCCAGTTGAGTGTTGTTTCTAAACAACCTATGAGTTCTGCAACACTGCTAAATGAAGCAGAAAACCCTGGATGCAGGCAGTGCCTAAAGCTCCCTCTGACTATATATCCTTTGTGGCTGCTTCACTAAGCGGCCCCTGGAGGTTCCAGTGTGGGTTGGATAGAGGCACCTTATTCACAGAACCTTTGTGTAAACTTTGTAAACTGAATTGTAGGCTGCAAATTGTGCAGCAGGTTGCTGTGGTAACCATATAATTTGACTGAAGTACATCCTTGTTTGACTTCAGTCAAAAAAAGATCTTGAGAAAGAGTTTGCTGAGCTTCTCTGGACATGGATAAATGCACTCAGGGCTGTAATTGTGCAGATTGGCGCATTCAAATCCCACTACAAGGCAAGAACTGAAAAAAAGAACCACTAAGCAATGAAAAAGTGATGATGTAGCCGTTAGATTATTGTAAAAAATATCCACTTGAATGGCCACTATATGGCCTGGACCCATAGTTCAATCGCATACTGGCATAGTTGGCACTCAATGGGGCTCGTGTCGCCGGTTTCCCCCACTTCCTTCTTGAGTACTCCTACATTCCAGATAGATTTGCATGATCTAAACCGCCTGTGTCTGACGTGTGGGGTTTTTTTTTCTAATTATATCCTCAATATGCCTCTTCAGTCAAGGTTCCCAAAAGGGCAGCACGAATGCTGTTACAGCATCAGCGACCACAGCTCGAAACCCATGCTGACTGTAAGGAGATTGTGCATTCTCCACACATCTGCGCCAGTTTTCTCCCACGAACCAGGGGTTGTAGGCCAATTGGGTGTAATTGGGCGGCACGGTTTCGTGGGCCGAAAGGGCCTGTTAGTCTAAATTTAAATTTAAATCTTGTCAGCCTTGATATTTACTCTAATGGGGCAACTGAACTCACCATCTCACTTTTAAAACCCTTCTACTTGCCAAATATCCCTTCAGTACAAACAGCTTTTCAAAATCAGATTTTTAGAGATGCCATCAAAATTTAAGATATTAGTTTGAGGAACAATCCCATCATTTTCCATCACTATCTCATGGTCTCTGGTCTCCAAATCACTCCCCCAGCCTCATTTTTAAAAGAAGGAAGGAGTCAAGATCCCTTTTAGTAAACACCCACCGAAATGCTGGAAGAACTCAGCCGGACCCGCAGCGTCTATATTACTGACATTTTGGGCCTGAGCCCTTCTTCAAGGTAAGCAAAGAACAGGAAGGCGTCAGAATGAAGACTGAAGACTGGCCTGAGGACGTCCAGACCAACGAAAGGTATTAATTGACAATGATGAGAGGTAAGAATTGATTTTGGCTTTGTGAAAGGAGACAGGGAAAAGGAAAGAAAGAGAGAGAGAGAGTGGGGGAAAGGCTCACTTGACTCATTCTGCCCCATCTAATCTCTGAGCACCAAGGCAGCCCCAGTTGATATTAGGGAAGTTAAAATCACTTTTTATTCCAGCCTTATTATTCCTATATCTATCTGTAATATCCCTATATATACATACATACACACACACATATATGCATATATATATATATATATATATATATATATATAATATGTATACATACCAATTCTTGTTGACAGGGGCCGATAATATAATCCCATCAAAGTCAGAGGTCATGTCTTTCCAACAAGATATTAAACTAGGGAACAAAATAGTACAGAGCAGTAAGGAGAAGGTTAGAATGCAAACAATGAAAGTTTGTAGTAAGTATTTGAATATGGATGGGCAGGTGATAGAGAAGGGAAATGCTCTGGAAGAAGATGAAGGGCAATTGGCAGGAAAAGTAAATAATGTTGTTCTTAAAGATGAGGGAAAACAGGGATTAAAAAATGGGAAATCCCTGAAATTCATATATTTTAATGCCAGGAGTATTGTAAAAAAGGTGGATGAGCTGAAGGTGTGGATTGATACTTGGAAGTATGATGTGGTAGCGATTAGTGAGACATGGTTGCAGGAGGGATGTGATTGGCAACTGAATATCCCTGGGTTTCGTTGTTTTAGGTGTGATAGAGTCGGAGGGGCAAGAGGAGGTGGGGTTGCATTGCTTGTCAGGGAAAATATTACAGCGGTGCCTAGGAAGGATAGATTAGAGGTCACATCCACGGAGGCTATTTGGGTGGAACTGAGGAGTAGGAAAGGAGAGGTTACACTTGTAGGGGTGTATTATAGACCACCCGGAGGGGACCGAGACCTAGAGGAGCAAATCTGTAGGGAGATAGTAGATATTTGTGATAAGCACAGGGTTGTAATTATGGGAGATTTTAATTTTCCACATATAGATTGGGAAACACATTCTGTGAAAGGAATGGATGGGTTAGAGTTTGTGAAATGTGTGCAAGATAGTTTTTTACAACAATATGTAGAGGTGCCGACCAGAGAAGGAGCAGTGTTAGATCTACTGTTGGCAAATGGGATGGGTCAAGTGACGGAGGTTAGTGTTGGCGAGCACTTCGGGTCCAGTGATCATAATGCCATCAGCTTCAATGTCATTATGGAAAGAGAGAAATCAGGGCCAAGGATTGAGGTTTTTGATTGGGGAAAAGCTAGATTTGAGGAGATGCGAAAGGACTTGCAGGGTGTGCATTGGGACAATTTGTTTTATGGGCAGGATGTAGTAGAGAGATGGAAGTCTTTTAAAGATCAGATTTTGAGAGTGCAAAAGCTTTATGTTCCTGTTAGGTTAAAAGGAGGGGCAAAAGGTTTGAGAGAGCCGTGGTTTTCAAGGAATATTGGAAACTTGGTTCGAAGAAAAAGGGAGGCGTACATTAGATATAAGAAGCATGGAGTTAAGGAGATGTTTGAAAGATACATTGAATGTAAGAGGAATCTTAAGAGAGGAATTAGGAAAGCTAAAAGAAGGTACGAGAAAACTATGGCAAGCAGGGTGAAAACTAATCCAAAAGAGTTCTACAAATATGTTAATGGTAAGAGGAAAGCTAGAGACAAAATTGGTCCCTTAGAAAATCAGAGTGGAAAACTGTGTGTGGAACCTAGAGAAATGGGGGAGATATTGAACAGTTTCTTTTCTTCGGTATTCACTAAGGAGAAGGATATTGGGAGATGTGGGATAAAAAAAGCAAATTGGGTAAATATGGGGAATATAGAGATTACAAAAGGTGTAGTTTTAAGGCTTTTGAAGAATATAAAGGTGGATAAGTCTCCGGGACCAGACGGGATCTTCCCCAGGACATTGAGAGAAGTGAAGGAGGAAATAGCAGAGGCTCTGGCGGTAATTTTTCAAATGTCATTAGATATGGGGATAGTGCCGGAGGATTGGCGCATTGCGCATGTGGTTCCGTTATTTAAAAAGGGTTCAAGGAGGAAGCCTGGCAACTATCGGCCTGTAAGTTTGATGTCTGTGGTAGGTAAATTAATGGAGAAAATTCTTAGAGATAGTACTTATAAACATCTGGATAGACAGGGTCTGATCAGGAGCACTCAACATGGATTTGTGGGAGGAAGGTCATGTTTGACCAATCTGATTGAATTTTTTGAAGAGGTGACTAGGAATGTGGATGAGGGTAGCGCAGTGGATGTTGTCTATATGGACTTCAGTAAGGCCTTCGATAAGGTACCACATGGAAGGTTAGTTAGGAAGGTGCAGTCTTTAGGTATAAATTTTGAGATAGTCAAATGGATTGAACATTGGCTGAAAGGGAGAGGCCAGAGAGTGGTAGTGGATAATTGTCTGTCAGGTTGGAGGCCGGTGACCAGTGGTGTGCCTCAAGGATCTGTATTGGGCCCATTGTTGTTCGTTATATACATTAATGATCTAGATGATGGGGTGGTGAATTGGATTAGTAAATATGCAGACGATACTAAGATAGGTGGAATAGTGGATAATGAAGAAGGTTTTCAAGGATTGCAGAGGGATTTGGGCTGCTTAGAAAAGTGGGCTGTAAAATGGCAGATGGAATTTAATGCTGATAAGTGTGAGGTGCTTCATTTTGGTAAGAAGAATCAGAATAGGACATATGTGGTAAATGGGAGAGCATTGAGAAATACAGAAGAGCAGAAAGATTTAGGAGTGACGGTACATCGTTCCCTGAAGGTAGAAACTCACGTGAATAGGGTGGTGAAGAAGGCTTTTAGTATGCTGGCCTTTATCAATCATTGCATGGAATATAGGAGTTGGGAGGTGATGTTGAGATTGTATAAGACGTTGGTGCGGCCTAATTTGGAGTTCTGTGTGCAGTTCTGGTCGCCTAATTATAGGAAGGATATAAACAGAGTGGAGAGAGTGCAGAGAAGGTTTACCAGAATGTTGCCTGGGTTTAAGCATCTGGAGTATGGGGAGAGATTGGACAGATTGGGTCTTTATTCTTTGGAGCGTAGAAGGTTGAGAGGGGATTTGATAGAAGTATTTAAGATTATGAAAGGGATAGACAGAATGGATGTGGATAGACTATTTCCGTTAAGAGGAGGAAAGTTTAAAACAAGAGGACATGAGTTAAGAATTAAGGGGCAGAGGTTTAGAGGTAACATGAGGGGGAACTTCTTTACTCAGAGAGTGGTAGCTGTGTGGAATGATCTTCCGGGAGAAATAGTGGCGGCGGAGTCAATTGTATTATTTAAGAAAAGGTTGGACAGGTATATGGATGAGAAGAAGATGGAGGGTTATGGGCATTGTGCAGGGAGGTGGGATTAGAAAGGGGTGTTTGGTTCGGTGCGGACTAGAAGGGCCTAATGGCCTGTTTCCGTGCTGTAATTGTTATGTTATGTTATGTTATGTTATGTTATGAGGCCTCCTCTCGGGTGAATATTATCCTTCTGCACCTTCTTTGTTCTATTCTCTCTCCTGAGTTACCGAAGAATCAAGTTGAATATAAGAGTATAAGCAATCACCCAAATGGAAAAAAAAGTCACTGTAATTTTCTAGGAAGAGGACAAATAATTAAATTCAATACTTTCGTCCTTTACCTCACCAATCCAGAAATTGCTCGTCTATGGGCAGCATGGCTCGAATCCAGCACTATCTGTAAGGAGTTTGTACGTGTTCCCTGTGACTGCGCAGGTTTCTTGTGGGAGCTCTGGCTCCCTCCCACTCTTCAAAGCGCATGGGATTGTAGGTCAATTTGGGTGCAATTGGGTGGTACGGGTTTAGGTGGTCGGAATTGGCTCATACCATGTCGTAAATAAATACATTTAAATACGATATATATTTAAAAGAGAAAATTGTATGTGCGTAGCACCTTCTTAGGTTGGTACTTTCCAAAGTGTCTCCCAGCCAATAAAGGACTTTGAAGCGTTCTCATTGTTTTGATGTGGAAATCTCATCAGTTAATCTAAGCCCAGAAAATGCCCACAAACTGCAGGAAGTCGATGTTCAAATGATCTATTTTAGTGAAGTTAGTTGGATAAATTCTGGTCAGAAGGATGGTTTGCACTTTGAAATTATGGAAACTTTTAAACCTACCTCAGAGGGTAAACAAGGCCTTACATCAAAGTTTCAGATGAAAAAGGGCACCTTAATATTACTTTGTTACCTCGGCCCTTCTCTGGAAAGCGAGTGCATGTGTTCAGGTCTGTAGTGTGGCACTTAAATTCATAGCACAAGGGAAAGGGTGCACCTCAAACCAACTTCTCATTCACCTTGTCTATGTCACTTCCAAGATTAAGATACTGGAGCCTAGGGGTGTGAATTAGGAATGGATCTGGTGAATTATCTAATCAGAAAATAATTAATTTATTTTAAACTAAATTTGAAGAGCTATCAATTAAAGAAATAGTGTGATACTTTGTTGAATATCTGTATGGTATATAGCTGTATAAAATTGACGGACATGGCACACCTTGGAAAGTAAGTGATCGTACTGAAAATGGAAGATCTTTGACTTTGAAATGACTGTTTATTAAATGTATAGTCATTACACCCCATCACATAACGCCCTAGGTACACTGCCAGTTAGTTGTGCAAGTTTAGAGTTTACATAAATAAACCTCTGAGATAATGAGAGCACAAAGTCAGGCAGTGTCTGTGGTTAATTGATCATTCAGGAATCTGATGGCGGAGGGGAAGAAGCTATCCTTGTGCCGCTGAGGGCTAGTCTTCAAGCTCCTCTACCTATCTCCAACAATGGTAGCAGAGCGAAGAGTGCGAGGCCTGGGTCCTTGAGGATAGAAGCTTTCTTGATATTGCCTCATGTACTCGATGGAGTGAAGTCTGGTGCCTGTGATGCCGCAGGCCGAGTTAACAACCCTCTGGAGTTCTTTCTTGTCCTGAGCTTTGGACCCTCCGTACCAGTCAGTGACGCAACCAGCCAGAATGTAGAGGTTGGTGACAAACCAAATCTTCTTTGCTTGATGGTATAACCCACCCCGTGAACATCCAATGGAGCAGAAATAGCTTCTTCCCCTCCACCATCAGATATCTGAATGAATAATGAACTACGGACACCACCTCATGTTCTCTTCTTTTGCACAAATGTATTTATTTTTTAAAATAGTGGATTTACAGAATTGTAATTTTTGCACCTGTAAAGCCCAATGATGCTTGCCACAAAACAACGAATTATATGACACATGGTCCTGACAATAAATTCTGATTCTGATCTTAATTCAGTGTGTTCCTTGGAGTTCACTTAACTTGTGACCTATCGTGGAAATCTCACGTCAGGAAGGCCATTTCCTGAAAAGTTTGAAGTGGGCAAGGCTACTGGCCACCGTCACGTCACCCTTCTACAGGAGCTCTATAGAGAGCTGCATCACAGTGCGATACTGCTGCTGCAGAGAAATGGATCAAAGATCAATCCTCAGAGCCACAAGAGTGGCAGAGGGGGATCACTGGAGTCTTCCCCCACCCCAACCCCTGACATATCCTCCCAGGATCGTTGTCTAAAGAGGAAGCACAAAATCATTGAGGACCCCTTCCACCCTGCACACAGCATCTTTCAGCGGCTCACATCAGGAAAGAGATACAGGAGGATCAGAGCCAGCACCACCAGGCTGAGGAACAGCTTCTTCCCTAAATATTTATTTATTTATTTGTACCTATGAATGAATACTTTCCTGCATATGTATTGTTTATCTGGTGTTATATCTGGTTGTGCGTCTGCGTGTTTTGGACCGAGAACCAGATAACATTATTTCATCAGGTTGTACTTGTACAATCAGATGACAATAAACTTGTCTTGACTTAACTTGAGGTTTTTCCAGAAGGTGTACCCACATGCCTTTTAGCCATCCATGAGGGTTCCGAGACACGACTGTCAAGCTGAGGAGTGGATTTGTCTGTAAGCAGCTTCGTTGAATGTGGAATGGTCACTGTAAATCAATTACCACTTAAAGAGTACTTTTATCATCCATGCAGTAGACTGGACTCCACCCGTGCAATTAATATAAAGCAACAGCAGGTGGCAGCAACACCCAAGATCCGAATTGTATGAAGTTGGTCTGACTGGCAGAGACAGAGAATCAATGGGTCGCAAGAGACTGATTTGGTGCAAAAAGCAAATTGCTGGAGAAAGTCTGAGTTGCTGTGGGAATCAGCGGGGTTACAGGGAATGGCAACGGATAATTTGTCTCCTGAGATAGAGTCAGAGAGATCGAGAAAAGGAAGAAACATCAGAAATGGTCTGTGAATTTGACACATGGTCAAATAGGAAGGTAGCAAAACGGACAACTTGCAGAAAGCAATAATAATGCAGTCGTCAGTGTAATGGACAAAGAGTTAGATTGTGGGATCAAGTATTGTTCCATGCATCAATGAAAAGGCAGGTATGAATGAACCCATGCGAATGCACATGGCTTCACTCTGGATTTGTAAGAAGTGAGTGGAGTTAAAAGAGAAGTTGTCCAGGATAAGAACAAATTCTGGAGGGCAGATGAGGACGTTGACTACGATCAGAGTTGTACCATCAGAGGTGTATGATCCAGTGATCACTGGGGGAATCAGCTGCGGAGAGGGTGAGCACATTTAAATTCCTGGGAGTCATTACCTCAGAGGATCTTTCCTGGACCCAACCCACCAATGGCATCGTGAAGAAAGCACATCAGCACCTCTGCTTCCTCGAAACTTTGTGGGGGTTTGGTATGACATTGGAATCCTTGGCAAACTTCTGCAGATGTGCAGTGGAAAGTCTGCTGACCGGCTGCATCACAGTCTGGTATTAGGGGCACCAATACCTCTGACTGGGAAGCCCCACAAAAGGTAGTAGACACCATCCAGTTCATCATGGGCAAAACCCCATCATCATGAAAATCTACATGAAATGCTGCCGTCAAGTATCCATTCCGCCAAAGACACACTCTGTTCTTGCTGCTGCCACCAGGAAAGAGGTCTAGATGCCACAAGACTTGCACCACCAGGTTCAGGAAAAGCTGCTACTCCTCCACCATCAGACTCCTCAATGACAAACTCAATCAGGGACTCATTTACAGACTCTCACTTTGCACATCATTTATTTCTTTTTATTTAAATATTTTATTTATGTTTTTAAAACCACAATTACAATTATTAATAATAAATTGAAAAAAAAGATACATATGTGGTGTATATATCTCTTATCCCTCCCTCCTTCCCCAACCCCAACTATCCCTAAGCCCCAATAAGAAAATAGAGAAAATTTTTAAAATTTATTTCTAATTTTTTTTTTCTGTTTGCATTTTTTTTCTTTGTTTACATTTCTCTCTTTTGTATACATATCTTTTCTGGAGTACAGTTTTTTACACTATTGATAGGTAGTAATTCTGCCTGGACCACAGGGAAAAGAATCTCAAGGTTCTATGTGATGTCATGTACGTACTCTGACAATAAATAAATCAGAAATCTGGTGGAGGGGAACTGTTTGGATCTTTGTTGCAGAAAGAAGCGTGGGGGGGGGGGGGCCTTTCAGACTTTCCTGATGGGGAATGGAGGTGCATGAAGCTCAGTCATCTATAGTGAAGATGAAGCGGTGGGGGTAGGGAGCTTGACAGAACGATGGAGGGCATTCGAGCTCTCCCAGATGACAGTGGGAAGGGATTGGACAAGAGGACAACAGGGTTGTCAAGGTACGAGCTCAGCGGACCACAAGCCAGGCAGAAATAGTGGGCCTACCGGGACCATCCTGTAAATGAGAACAGTTGACCTCCTTCTCAGATAGTTCCATGGGAGTGATATTCTGCTGCTGTGATGTTCTTGTGCCATGATTTCTACTATTCTCGCCTCTTCAGTCTATTAACTAGTGATAATGTTTTTCAGACAGCAGTGTTGGAGAAAATTGTATAATTGCTGTCCGTGTGGTCGCTTAAACTGCAAGCACCTGAGTGCAATAGGCCCGGTGGTTGGACATGCAGTAGAGTAGATGACCATCAACGAATTTTTCCGGTACGATTTCCTCCATAATGTTGTAGGGGTCCTGCAGGAAAAATCGCATGGCAGGAACTGACTCACAATTCCTGCATGTTGCTTTTTCGACTGCCCATGTAGTGGCAATATTCCATGCCTGCAGTATATAAACCATAAATGATTCAACTTTTGAAAATGATGTGATTGAGGGTATGAGCCTTAAAGGTCAGTGATGATCTGCTGGCCCTGTTCTTTGCACCTGTGACTGTCGGGGTGAACAATCTGTTGTATCAGCCTGTACCTGAGATAGAAAGAGGTAGCTGGAAACTGGAAGAGGCAACCTCAATCTCTCTCCCCTCTCTCCTCTCTCTCTCTCTCTCTCTCTCACTCTCCCCTCCCCCCCTCCTCTCTCACATACACTCACGCACAGACAGGCATAGGCACAGTCATACACACCCACCCACCCACACACGCAGGCATGCACCCACCCACCCACACAGGCGCGTGCACACACACCCACCCACTCTGCCCCAGTTGTTGGTATAAATTTGTTTTCAGCTGCACTGCTTCTATCCCCAGGTGAATAAGCAAATAAAACCCCTCTGCCCAGTAGCCTGGCTGGCGCTACTAATTCTGGAGAGAATGAAGTAACTGCTTAATGAGGCAGGACGTTAATAATGAATAAACGAATAATGAGCAAACAAACTCCTTTGCGGGGCTCCTGAGACAAGTCATCGTATTGATAGGGTGTCACTGGACTGCCAATGAGCCCAGGCTCAGTGAGGGCAGGTCATGATGGAAAGCAGCTCCATTACCAGACAGAGCCCCAGTGACGGCCACAAGTCTGGCACGGTTCCCCGCTGCCCCTGACCAGCAGTCGGGGGGCAGTTATCGAAAGTGGCCATCGCTCCAATGCAGAACCAACTCAGAACTGTCCGTGCAAAAAGCTCTAACATTCAGAATCAGAATTTATCATCACAAGATTTGTTGTTTTACGGCAGCATCGCGCAGTGCAAACATTTCGATAAAACCACATTTCAATATAAATAAAAACAGGGCAAGAAAAAGACGAAGTGAGGTAATGTCTGTGGTTCATTGTTCATTGAGAAATCTGACAGCAGAAGAGATGAAGCTGGCCTTGAGCCGCTGAAGGCTTTTGTCTCTGAGGCCCAAATGTTTATCCTGTATGTGCCATGAACTCTTGATCCATCCACTGGTGGGAAAAATCAATTCTAATCTTTCCTCTTATCATATCCTCTAGACACCTTTGTCTGTTGGTCTGGACCCCTCCCCCTGCCATTCTTCCCCCTTTCTCCAGTCTTTATTTAGACTCTTGCCTGCTTGAGGAAGGGCTCAGGCAACGAAACATTGGTCATATACATTTATCTCCTATAGATGGTGCAGGACCGGCTGAGTTCCTCTAGCATTTCCAACCCCATCACCTCTATCAAACCTCCCCCCAACCTTGCTTTCTCCAAAGAGAACAATGTCAGCTTCTCCAGTTTAACCTTGGAACTGGATCCCTCCTTCCTGCCACCATTCCAGTAAATCGATCCTGAACCAACTCCTGGGCCCTTGATGTCATGTCTCTGGAGTGGTGGCAGGAGCCCACATGTGTTAAAAGGTGCAGCAACTATGCATAAACTAAATCCAGGGAGCGAGGTGAGTAGTCTGTGTTCTCTCCCAGCCATAAAAGCTCGACTCCTCCTGGCCAACTCCAGCTAGCTCAACATTAGACTCAAAATGAAACTCCTCTGCCTTTCTCTCTCCTCAACTGCATTCTAACCCCAATCTCACCATTCCTCCTTTAGGTAACACTAGTGTGGACAGTCTCATCTGTCATGTGATGAGTAACTTGTCTGGAGGTACATCACCTGCCAATCAAATTTGGTCTCTACCCACCCATTGGTGCATACCTGATTATTGGTCCTGTCAGGCATCTGGTCAATACCTGGGATGGATCCTCTAGCTTACTGTTCTATAAACTCCACCACATGGAGTAGCTCTTTCTCTTTTGCTCTTCAGTCCTGAGACGAACCCTGGTCCACTCCAGGTCGCGAACTGTGGAGGAGTCGTTGGTAAGGTGTGCACTACATAGTAATCGGGGCTGTTGTACATTAGCATTATAGATAGCATCGGAGCCATGTTCACGTTAGACAAGGAACAACAGGTAGCGTATTGTAATCTTTGGTTGTCATAAGTCTATATAAACTGTTGCTGGTATCGGTAATCAATATATCCGATGTGACTGGGTTGTACTGTGCTTGTATGAGTGTAAGCAGTTGCTAGTATTGGTCGAGTTAAGTCCGATGTGATTGTGCTGTGTGATTGAGAGTATTAGTGTGTGTTATCCCTGTTGCAATCCCTTTACGTGTGTTTTAATAAAGATCAGCGTGTGTCCAGTCCATGTCCAAACAGGATCGCTGTTGCCTGGCCATTCAGCCTGGATTCAATTTGACCTCGACTGATCCATTTCTCAGCTCCACAGATCATGACCCAAATCCCCCTTACTAAACATTATAAAAAGCCAAGTTGAACATCAGGCTTTACCACAAAGGGTGAGAAACAAGGATGTGATGCTTCAATTACTGGTAAGATGATGTGGAGGTTAAGATAATGGACTGGCCACCATAGGCCTGGACCGTTAAGCAGAGGTATGAGTTCACATCTCACCACAGAAGCTGGGAAATAAAAAAATAAAATCTTGAATTACTAAATCATTGAATGGTTCTGAAAACCCAGCTGCTTTGCCATTGTCCCTCGAGAAGGAAATCTCCCGTCCTTCTCTAATGATCACCAGCATCAAAGCAGCTTCATGAGGGGGAAACCCAGTGCTATACAATCCAGTGATCATTGGGGGATCAGGGGTGCAGAGTGGGAGCAAGTTCTTGGGAATCACCATCTCAGCGGGCATTTCCTGAACTTAACACACAAATGGCATTATGAAGAAAGCCTCTGGTACCTCAGGAGTTTGTGGAGGTTCGGTATGACATTGGAAACCCTGGCAAACTTTTATAGATGTGTGGTGGGAAAGTGTGCCGACTATTTATTTTCTGTAATTTTTTTCTTTATTTACATTTCTCTCTTTTGTATAAATATCTTTTCTTGAGTAGTTTTTGCACTACCGATTAGTAGAAATTCTGCCTGACCCGCAGGAGAAAGAATCTTAGGGTTACAGGTAATGTCATGCATGTATTCTGACAAACAAATCTGAATTTTGAACTTTGATTTGTGGTTTCTCAGAACTACCATCTGCTTAGGATGGGCAATGCATAACAGCCAAGCACGTCCACATCCCATGAACACATCCATTAAAAATGTTGGACATTTGTGCACATTGCATTCACTCTGGTCTTAGGGGAAAAATTAGTTTCACAAGCAGGCCACCCTCAGTTAAACGACAAGGACAGGTTTAACACATTCAAGTAAAGTAAAAGAAAGAATAGAGAGGGCGATCTCATCTTCCTGAGAAGGTATCATTTGGATATAGAGAAACTGTTTCACCTAGTGGGGGGAGATACGGATCAGACAATCCATCTTAAGATTAGAGACTGACTGTTAAGAAGTGGAAAGCTGGAACTCTCTCCTTCAGAAGGCTTTGTATTAACTTAAATTCCATCTAAAGAGGGAGAAGGTGACTGAGGCTATTGACCAGTCTTGTAAATTGAAGGTGAGTAGAGGAGGCTGAGGTAATGACTGGCCTTGATTTAACTGAATGATGAGGCAGGCGTCGAGAGGCTGAATGGCTGGCTCATGTTCCAATGTTCTCCTTGCGAAGGACTGGGTACAGCGAGCAATAAAAAGCATTCTACGCGTGGGAGGGTGAACACAATGAGAGATTTGTGCCGAGACCATCAACAGTCTGCCTGCATAGGGGTGAAAGAAGCACACAATTGTTCCCTTAATTTTGAAACGCACAGCCTGTCTCAGTATGGGCATTGTGTGGAAAAGCTGCATGTTCTGCCTGGTGTGTTTTCCTGCTGGCTGTCCCAAACAGATTACCAGCTCTGTGAAAGTGCACTGCTCCGGCATCAGAATCAACATTTATTCTCATCAATGCATCGCAGAATTCATTGTTTTGTGGCAGAATCACAGTCCAAACTTTATATGAACCACCTTACAAAATAAATAAAGTGCAAGACAAAATAAAAAAGACAAAGTAAGGCTGTGGTTCATTGTTCATTCAAGAATCTGATGGGAGTGGTGAAGAAGCTGCCCCTGTGACATTGAGGGATCGTCTTCAGGTCTGTACCTTTTTCCCGAATCTCCTCAAACTCCTTTAGTCCAGCACTTTCAAGGGGCCCATATTCACTCAGTACGTCTGGGTGATAACTTTTAATGGAATACCATGAATAGCACGGACTAGTTCCTGGTTTTCCATCTGAGGAGAAATTCAATTTTATGTTGTATCAAATTATGACAAGAAATTTCTTCAGCCAGGTGAATTTTTCCATGAGGTTGTGGCAGTTCGGTCTCTGAGTATCTTCAAGGCACGAGACAGAGATATTTGGTTTTTAAAGGAGCCATGGGATATGGAGGAAAGTGGAGCTGAGGTGAAAGATCAGCCTCAATCTCATTGTATGGTGGATCAGGCATAAGGTGCCAAACAACCTAATTCTGCTTCTATTGGAATGTGATTGAATGAAGGGGCAGAGTCAATGGGCTGAATAGCCTTATTTCTGCTCCTATGTCTTATGGAATGGGCCATTTGTTAAAACCCTCATCTTCAACCGGCACAGTTAGCGCCACAGTGACCCCATTTCAAATCCTCCACTGTTTGGAAGGAGTTTATACATTCTCCCTGTGTCTGTGTGGGTTTCCTTTGGGTGCTCCAAAATGTACAGGGGCTGTAGGTCAATTGGATGTAATTGGGTGGCATGGGCAGATGAGCCGAGAGGCCCTATTACTGTGTTGTATGTCTTCGTCTAAATCTCACTATTAGATACATCCACCCTTGCAGCATTCTGACGGGCCTGTTTCCTTTTGTCTGCCTGGGCCTCTTTTCTGTTTCCACTGCCCATTCCCTGCCTCCCCTTCTCACCGCACTTCCTGGGCAGCAAAAGGGGGCGTTACACCAGTCCTTTCAACCTCTCTCCTTCCCACCGTCCAGTAACCTAAACTAGCCTTGCTGATGGAGCAGATGTTCAGAATGTGTTTGTTTTCATCATTTTAGAGATCGACTAGATTGGATGACGCTCCTCAGAGCGTGTAACTCACTCCACGGGGTTGGCCCCGAGCTCCTAGTTATTTGTCACATCAATTTACCATCCCTCTCTCCCGCTGACCTATCTGTCTGTGGGCCAATGTGAGGAACTGCCGTTCATCTGCCTTGGAGACACATTGCAGCTTTCCTGACTCGGTGCTGAATTCTGCAATGTCATTGTTTTCTCTTTGCCCATCAGAAGCGTCCCGTTCTGCTGTCAAATTATCCATCCACATTTGTCAGAGGTCATACATACATGACATTCATTACCTGTAACCCTGAGATTTTTTTTCCTGCGGGTCAGGCAGAATTTCTACTGATCAGTAGTGCAAAAAAACTGTACTCAAGAAAAGATATTTATACGAGAAAAATGTAAACAAAGAAAAAATGCACACTAACTGACTGTGCAATGCAGAAAATCAATAATAAATAAAGTGTAAAAATTAGAGACCTTAAATAAGTCCCTGATTGAGTTTGTCATTGTGGAGTCTGATGGTGGAGGGGGAGCAGCTGTTCCTGAACCTGGTGGTGTGAGTCTCGTGGCACCGACACCTCTTTCCTGATGGGAACAGTGAGAACAGAGGGTGTGCTGAATGGTGTGGATCCTTGATGATTGCTGCTGCTCTCCGTTGGCAGCGTTCCCCATAGATGTTCTCAATGGTGGGGAGGGTTTTGCCTGTGATGTCCTGGGCTGTGTCCACTACCTTTTTGGGGAGTAGGGGTAGTGGTGTCCCCATACCAGAATGTGATGTAGCTGGTCAGCACACTTTGCACCAGGGATTCTGGTGTTATACCAAACCTCCAGTTTGCAGGGGTACATGGAACTGTTCGAAATCTTCAAAATCGTGCAGGTTTGGACAAAGTAAATCAGGAAAACTAAATGGAGTGTTTGTAACCATAAGGTTTCAGGACGAATTGAGTCCGCTTTCAGACAAGGGAGTAATTAAGATGCAGCCAGTCATTTTTTTGCCCCTAATGAGAAAGTCACTTTTAGAAACCAAGCATATTTAGGAAGAGATTTTTTAAAAATCCAGGGAGAGAGAGAGAGAGAGAGAGAGTGAGAGATAACACAGATAGAGATAACCAGAGAATCTTCTCTGGTTAGGGAGTTTGGCCAGAGGACAGAGAGGAAATATTAGAGCCTGATTTTCAGAAAGAAACTCAGACACACTAAAAAGGAATGCAAGAGAAATTTGGAACTCCTTCCACAAATGAGGAAATCGTCCATTTTCGATAAACAAAGGACTCGAGGGGCTCAATGGCCCCCTACTGTTTTCACATTAGTCCTGAAGTCATAGAGCATCTATACTAATCCCATTTAGCAGCACCTTTGTCTATAGCTTTCAATGCCTTGGCAATCAAGTGCACGTCCCACTGTTGCGAGAGTCTCTGCATCTGCAGGGGAAAAAAATCTCAGGGTTGTATGTGATGTATGTCTGTACTCTGAACTTTGAACTTGTCACTCACTCTGTTCCAGATTCCAACCACGGTGTAGGTGAAATAAAAATCACTTCTACACGCCCTTTAGCTTTAGACACAGATCCAAGCTTTCACGATCTTGCAGGTAGCTGCTATGAAGAGGGATTTTGCTGAAAGAAACAGGTTCCGCTGGGAAGCCCAGCTGCGATGATAGTACGCGACGGGCAGAATGACCAGGTGCTGCTCTAGAAAACTACCGCCACCGAATCAGGTTTCCCCGCTCCAATTAGGAAGAACTATCCTCTATGGGAGCTTAAAAACAACAAAAGAGAGGGATTGAGGAAGAATTTGTTCAGGAGTTGAATGTAATTCTGAGGCAATTCTTCCGAATAAACAGAGACTCGCTCAAAAGTGACGGCAGACTGAAGGAGGAAAATCTTCCCTCTCTCCTCGCTGATTGGACAATAATCCTGTCGATGCTCCCACCCTGCCTTCCTCATTTGCTGGAACGAGTGTCAATCAAGAAAAAAGCTACAGCGTGTGTATGAATGTGATCGCACGGAACCTTTCAGAGGACAGGGCTGGAAGAAGTCGGGGAACTGATCGGGTCAGTTTCACTGCGGGCTCTTTGCGAGCGTCGTCCCGGAGTCGCACCCCTTCCCTCACTGTGGGAGGCGCCGGTGGGGTGGGAGTGGAGAGAGCAGGACTCCATAAATGTGCCGAGAGTCGGGAATGCTCAGTCGAAGAATGATTTAGCGAGCGCGGAGGTTGCTGCAGCCGAGGGGAGTTTGCACAGGGACTCTGCCGTTTCCGTAAGTTCTGCAAGCGCAGATCTGGAAGCTCGACTCAATTCCCCCCTCCTCTCCGGCCACAAAGGTACGTGTCCAGGGGTTGGAGGGGTTGGGGAGACACTAGTAAGTTCTGGCAGTCAACAGCCTTGCTTGGAAAGGAGTAATGTTTAATCTGCAATTTTAATGTGGCTTTCAAATGTAACAAGTCGAGGCAGGGTCCAAACTGCAAACGACCCAAGTGCACTGAAGAAAATTATGTTGCACGCTCGTTAAGTCTTTTCGAGCGAAGTTTAGAAGCGTTCTCCAATCCTGAAGCTTCCCCCCCACCTTCTTTGGTTTGGCTCTTGTTTAATTTGCACAGTGCACAGCGAATTAGGATGGTGAACCCTTGCGAACTTCTATCCCCTCCTCACTGTATTCCAAAGGGATGTTTGGATCTTATCGTGATGCTGCAGTACATTGTCAGTCGTCATCTTATAGATCAAAAGCGAGGGGCCGAATAGCCGACGCACACCTTCTGTTCTCGTGATTATACTATTCCAAGAGTTCCTAGGCTTTCCTATTAGCTGCATTAAACGTTGCATGAATCTTGCCCAGGAGGGGGGAAAATCCTGGCAGAAATGTGGCTTTTTGTTTGGGGTTTAAACTGTGGGAATCAAATGCTTAAGTTACAAGTCCTAGTTGCTTGCAATGGGCAGGTAACCCCTTGAGAGTTTTTTTTTAAAAGATACACTAAAAAGGAATGCAAGAGAAATTTGACATTTGAGATCTTTTAAAAGTGATTTGAGAAATTGGAAAAAAAAATTTCTGGTGGAGTCCCGATCAAAAGGGGTAGGTGTAGGGGAATAAGATCAGATCCAGACTGTTCGGGCCTGAAGTGATCATGCCACTTCTCGTACAATGCGGTTGAAGTGTGGAACTCTTCCTGTGTACCTGGGCAGGGCCTGGTTTGAATCTCTCGTTACTGAAGCTGACAAGATTCCTTTATGGGGAGAGTCATCTTCCCATGAAATAGGTTAGTGTGTAGTCATTGATGTACTGTAACAAATGCGGCTGCCAATTTGTACATGCAACCTCTCACAAAAGCAGTAATTTTAAGTGAGGGACCCCTGGAGAGTGCCTCTGCTCTTCAATGTAAAAGATCCAGGGTTAACATTTAATATCTCCTCCAGTGAGAGGAGTGTGTTGTAAAAGTCTTTAACTGAACTTGCCTGGTGTCTCTGGATTGGATGGCAAACGGTAGCTCGGCCACAAATTAAAATGGTGAGCTAAACATGAGAGAGCTTTGCAGTTTATTATTTCTGTCTTGCCCTGTAGCTTTGTTCTTGCATGCTTATATTTTGCCCTGTTGTCTGACTGAACTGCCTTTGGCTGGTTTTGGAGATAAACTGTAGCCCAGTCTTGCATCCGGTTGTGTTGTGACCGACCTCTGCTTCCATGTGAGCTAACGACTTGTGAAGAGTGAATGTGAATCTGTTGACCAGGGTTTCTTGTAATTTTGTAACTACCTCAGTTGACTATCCATTTCTCTCCATGAATGTTGTCTGCTGAGTCATCCTGCCTTTTCTTTGTTCAGTGGGTGGGGGGTTTGATTTCACAATATATGGAAGTTCCCACATTGTGGTATGGATGTCTATTTGTTCACAGTGCACCCACTGTCTGAACAACTTGGCCAGCCTTGGCCAAACACATCTGGGAATGACCAGGATTCAGGGTGGCATATTGTTTCATTTTCGATTATGTTCCTGATCTCATGGCCCCATTTTTCACTTCTCAGGCAAGGTGGGCTTGGAGAGGGAATGGGGTGTGGGTGCAAATTGCCCCCTGTCCTTCGAAGTCCCTTCAAGATCCAGGCAATGTTTTTATATTGAATTCAATTGTATGTTTTGTTGTCAGAGTTAACTGTTCTGCCAACTCTACGATGTTCTGGGTCTCCAGGCAACTGACATGGTTACAGATAAATGTTCCTCTTTGGAGTTAGTACAGCACCAGTGGCCCAGGTGCGAATCCGGTGCTGTCTGTAATGAGTTTGGATGTCCTCCCCATGGGTTTCCTCTAGGTGCTCTGGTTTCCTCTTGCCCTCCAAAAATGTATGGGGTTTGTATGGGCCTGATACCGTATTGCAACTCTAAATTTTTAAAAATTTGAATCAATATCACAAACATAATATTCCATCTACTCATGAGGAAGTAGAGACACATCAGCAACTCTCTTTCCTCAAGAGCGACATCAGAAATCTGACAAATTTCTACAGATGTTTGGTGGATCACGGTCTGGGATGGGGACACAAATACCCCTGAGCATAAAGCCCTCCAAAAGGTGGTGGACGCAGCCCAGGACATGACAGACAAAAGCCTCCCCACTGTTGAGAACATCTCCAGGGAACGCTGCCGTTGGAAAGCAGCAGCGATCGACAAAAGTCCTCACCACCCAGCACACATTTGGAGCTACCATCAGGAAAGAGGTCGAGGTGCCATAGGACTCACACCACCAGATTCAAGGACAGCTGCTCCCCCTCCACCATCAGACTCCTCAACAATAAACTCAGTCAGGGACTCATTCCTTTAAGGACCCTCACTTTTGCACTTTATTGATTTAAAAAAAAATCTCTCCATATTGTACAGTCAGTTTGTTTACATTTTGTTACTTGTTTACCATTCTTTATCTGTTTACATGTGTGCATTGTGCATTTTTTTTACTACCAGTAAGTGGTAATTCTGCCTTTCCCACAGTGGGGGGGAAAAGAATCGCTGGGTTGTATGTGGTTTTGTGTATATACTCTGACAATAAATCCGAAATCCATCTACATTTGTGTTATCAGACCCACTGCTGTAGTATGTCGCAGTGAACTCCAACCTAATTGGATCATGACTCGAAATCTATGTAACTGCAATTTCGATATTAAACCTCTAACTCCATTTCACCTCTCTTTCCCTCCTGACAACCCAAAGTAATGGCAGGATGGTCAACTGCTCAACTCTCCTCGTACCCGCATCTGCGACCAAGCCCGTACTATCACATAAAGCAACTGTGACCTGCCTTGAAAGATTGGCCCAGTTTAAGGCATGATGTGTGTTGAATGTGTCCGTGTAATCCAGTATTGGATGCAGGTGATGAGTGACCACCACATCTCCACTTCAGGGATCCTGCTGTTTGTCTCAGCTGCACGCTGAGGAAAAATTCTTCCTCCTGCATTAGCGGTTTTGCCCCAGAGAAAGGCAGATTCCTTCTTCCTTGTGTAATTATATATAATTTTAACCAAATCCAGGAAATGGCCCTGACCTACTGACATTCCCATTTACATCAATGCTCACACATGAAAAGGCATCTTTTAAATCTTCAAAAGGCCTTTTGCTGCCCCCACAAGGCCTGGGATAAAAGGATTCTACTACTTTAAAAAGAATTCCGTGCATGTTTCTTTTTTCAAAGAGCAGCCTTCCCCTCCCCCCGCCACCCACACTGTCTTCCTGTTGCTGTCTACACTGGAGTGGATCTCCAGGTTTTGCTGAATCCTTTCAACTTGAACATTTGGCTCGGTTCAGAGGAGGTTCATTTCTTTTGAAGTTGTACTGCATGAGTCTGGAGATAGCATCAGCAAACCTGGCTGAATCATCCTGGTGTGGTACCAAGGAACTGGTCATGACAGTTTGCTGAGCCTTTTAGTGCTGTCAATTGTGCTAGAATAAAAGGGCTTCAGACAAAATTTGATACCAGTTTATGGGAGAGTGGGTGGAACAGAGAGGTGGAGAGCAAAGGGAATTCCAGAGTATTTGGGCGTTGGCAGCAGAAGGAAAGCTGCCAATGGGCATGTGGAAGATGGTCAAGGCAGGCTGTGTAGACCTTTGAGAATGGACGTATTGAAGGAAATGTCGGATGAGACTTGTGGGGGAGGAACCCTAAATTAAAGCCAAACTTGGAGGATATTGGGAATTCAGACTCCTCCTGCAGGTGGACAATTGATTTTTGGGTTGAACTGCGTTAAGACAGTAGCCTTGTCAATAATGTTATGGTATGTGATGGCCTCCTCCCATTTCTGAGACAATCAGTCAGTCCATAGGCAATGGTACAAAGTTTCCACCTTTCTTTGTCTGATTTATTGTCAGAGTATGTGCATGACGTCACATAACCCCTGAGATTCCTTTTTCTGCAGGGGAGACAGAATTGCCACTCATTTTTGTGCAAAAACAACTGCACTCAACGCGCACACGTTTTTTTTTAAAAAAAGTAAACAAAAAGAGAGAAAATAGAAAATGCAAGAGGAAGAGTTTGTAAATGAGTCCTTGATTGAGTTTGTCATTGAGGAGTCTGATGGTGGAGGGATAGCAGCTGTTCCTGAACCTGGTGGTGCAAATTTCCTTTAGTCCTAACCAGTCAATTGGTTGTGGCTATTTTCAGGTCTTTTTAAACACTTATGAGATACAGCACCGTAACCGGCGCACAAGCCCACTCTGTCTGAAGACACCCACTAGACCAATTAGCCTACAAACCCCGTGTGTCTTTGAGAGGAAACCCATTCGACTTGGGGAGAACATACAAACTGCTTTGAGGTCTCCATTACTGTAATGATCAACCAGAGTGGGTTGGGCCCTGTCACACTTCCATGGCCAGCTGTCGGACCCTGACTTGGAGATGAGACTCCAAAGCAGCCATGCTCAGTGAGGTCCCTTGTGGGGACCACCACACACTTAAGTCTTCACTTCACATGTAGTCGATAGGAGAGAAGCCAAACTTGATTGCTTCACAGGGAAGAGGGCCCATAAACCTCGAGCAGAGTCTTGGGGGGAGGTGGGGGGGTGGGTGGGCTAGCCAGAAAAAAAGATTGAGTGCTGCTGCTACAAAGAGCTCTGCTTGTTGGAGGCATGGGATCGTGCTCTGAAAGTAAACAAAAGTCATCGTAAGCAATGGCTTCATGGGCATATCTGAGTGTGGGTTTAACGTCTTCTTAACAAAGATGGAGATGTTTGTCTTTTCTCCAAGAATGTGCCTAGATGGCTGGAACTTTCTGATGAATGCACCAGTTGTGACGGATGGGATGGTGGTTCTGCTTGGGCAGGAGAGGAGGCTCTGGCGAGAGTGGGAAAGGGTTGAGGTGTGGCAGGGAGGGGCTCTGTTGGGTGGTGCTGCTCAGCTGGCCTGGGCGGTTCTGCTGGTCTGGCCATGGTCCTGACACCCTCTACTTTGTCTCCCAGCAGGATGTCGGTGACAGTACACGAAAACCGTAAGTCTCGCTCCAGCTCGGGCTCGATGAACATCCAGCTGTTCCACAAGCCCACCCACGCTGACAGCCTCCTCACTCATCTCGACCTTCTCCGCAAGCGGCACCTCTTCACAGACGTGAGCCTCCGGGCCGGGAACCGGGTCTTCCATTGCCACCGCGTGGTGCTGGCCTCCTGCAGCCGCTACTTTGAGGCCATGTTCGCCGGCGGCATGAAGGAGAGCCGAGATAGCGAGGTGAACTTCCGTGACTCGCTGCACCCTGAGGTGCTGGAACTGCTGCTGGACTACGCCTACACCTCCCGCATCCTCATCAATGAGGAGAATGCCGAGTCGCTCCTTGAGGTCAGCGACATGCTGCAGTTCCATGACATCCGAGACGCCTCAGCGGAGTTCCTGGAGAAAAACCTCCACCCAATGAACTGCCTGGGGATGATGCTCCTGTCCGATGCCCACCAGTGTGAGCAGCTCTTCGAGCTCTCCTGGCAGACGTGCCTGGCTTACTTCGCCGTGCTCTACAGGACGGAGGACTTCCTCAGCCTGCCCAAGGACAAACTGCTGGAGCTGGTCCTTAGTGAGGAGCTGGAGGTGGAGGACGAGAGCCTGGTGTACGAGGCAGTGCTGGGCTGGGTGAAGCACGACCTGCGGAGGAGACAGGTCCACCTGCACGAGCTGCTGCGCTGCGTGCGCCTGGCCCTCCTGCCCGAGTCCTACCTGTACGAGAGTGTGTTGACTGAGGAGTTGGTGGGCGGCCATGAGCTGGGCCGGGGGCTGGTGGAGGAGGCCATCTCCTGCAAGCTGAAGATCCTCCAGAATGATGGCGTGGTTACCCTGCTGTGTGCCCGTCCCCGTAAGGTCAACCATGACATCTTGCTGCTGGGCGGCCAGACCTTTGTCTGTGACAAGATCTATGCCATCGATCAGAAAACCAAAGCAGTGACGCCTCGGGCCGACGTCCCCAGCCCACGCAAGGAGTGCAGTGCGTGTGCCATTGGCTGCCGGGTCTACGTCACTGGGGGCCGGGGCTCGGAGAATGGAGTGTCCCGGGACGTGTGGGTGTATGACACGCTCCACGATGAGTGGAGCAAAGCGGCGCCCATGCTGCTTGCGAGGTACGGCCACGGCTCAGCAGAGCTCGAACAGTGCCTGTATGCCGTTGGCGGGCACACGGCTGTCAGCACCACGCTTCCCGCCTCTCCCTCTGTCTCCGTCAAGCAGGTGGAGCAGTTCGACCCGCAGGCCAACAAGTGGAGCCTGGTGGCGCCCCTCCGCGAGGGCGTCAGCAATGCTGCTGTGGTTGGCGCCAAGCTCAGACTCTTCGTCTTCGGTGGCACCAGCGTCAGCCGGGAGAAGCTGCCCCGTGTCCAGTGCTTCACTCCCGGTGAGAGCCGCTGGACGGTGCCTGCCAAGTGCCCGCAGCCCTGGCGCTACACCTCCGCGGCAGTGGTGGGTGACCACATTGTCGTCATTGGGGGTGACACCGAGATCTCTGCCAACTCTGCCTACCGCTTCAACACTGATACTTACCAGTGGACCAAGTTCGGTGACGTGGCAGCCAGGAGGGTGAGCTGCCACTCGGTGGCTTCTGGAAACCGACTGTACGTCGTTGGGGGCTACTTTGGCGACCAGCGGTGCAAGACCTTGGACTGTTACGATGCTTCGACCGACTCTTGGAGCAACGTCACCACCATTCCCTATTCACTCATTCCCACTGCCTTTGTCAGCACGTGGAAGTACCTCTCAGTTTAAGATGCTCCACAGGCACCCAGCGTCCTCAGGTAACCAACCCCTTTGGCAGTAACCCTTGTCCTGTGCACTGCTGAACCACTGGAGTAATGTTTCCCAAAGCCAGCCTCTGTGTCACACGGGAGCACATTGAATGGCTCCCCTCTTTAGAACAAGGGGATGGGGGTAATTTACAAGATTTTGCCAGGACTTGGAGCAAAGTTGAAATTTAATTTTGGATATACAGCACGGTTACAGGCCCTGTAAAATCCTGGTATGTTTTGAACGGTGGGAGGAAACTGGAGAAAACCCACGCAGATGTGGGGAGAACGTACCTTACAGACGGTGCTGGATTCTAACCCTGGTCGCTGGCGCTGTGTGACGCTGTTACAAAGGTTATATAGGTTAGGACATTTTTTACCTGGAGTGTCAAAGAGTGAGGGGGGGGGAATTTGATAAGCATAAAAAAAAAATGATGCAGGGTGTAGATATGGTAAACACAAACAGGCTTTCTCCACTGAGGTTGGGTGAGATGAGGGTTGAGGGTGAAATGTATAAGGAGAACATTAGATGGTGTGGAATGAGCTACCTGTGGAGGTGGCTGATGCAAGCTTGATTTTGCCAATTGAGAGAATATTGGATAGGTACAATGGAGAACTTTGGTCTGGGGCAATAAAGGGACATCCGTGATCTGAAACCCACCAAAAAAGGGGCAACACCTTTACAGTACCAGCGCTCGGGACTTGGGTTTGAATCCCGCGCTGTCTTTAAGGAGTTTATACGGTTTCCTCCCACCATTCGAAACATACCAGGGTGTAGGTTAATGGGGTGTAAATTGGGTGGTAAGAGCTTGTGGGCTGAAATGGCCTGTTATCATGTTGCATGTCTAAAATATATTTTTAAAAAAAGAGCCCATTGTTGTATGTGAAGTGAATGCTGAAAAAGCTGAGCCTGATAAGAACATGCTGGGAAGTGGGATTAGGCTGTGTAGCCTGTCCCCTGGGAGGGGGGGGGGGTTGCTCCAGGTGAAAACACAATGCTGGAGAAACTCAGCAGGTCAAACAGTGACCTTCAGGGCTGTAAGGTGGTAGGTAGTTCTTGGACAAACCTTGGCTGATTTGAGGGAGCTCTGTGTTCAGTGAGGCCAGAAGTGCACTGGTTGGACATTTTTTTTATCAGATCCCCATGCCTTGCTGATTGGGTTCACTTCTATTTAAAGGGGTTGTGACCTGGTGTTGCCGGCCTCCTGACAAAGGCTTGGTGGGTTGAATCCTGTGAAAAGATCATCTGTTGCTTTTGGTATGGACGGCATGGTTGGCCTTGCAGTTAGTCAGGGGCCCGGGTTAGAATCTGACGCTGTCCTTGAGGAGTTTGTGTGTTCTCCCCGTGGCCCGCGTGGGGTTTTGCCAGGAGCAATGGTTTCCTCCCACCTTCCAAAACGTGTGGTGCTTGTAAGTTAACTGGTTCTAATTAGACAGCATGGGTTTCATTGGGCAGAATGGGCTTTACCTTGTTGTATTGTTAAAATGTAAAATGGTGCTACTTGTATATTGCTCATTTGCTGGGCTTGGTGTGTGGACATCCCCCCTGCTCCAGGTTGTGACCTAGGTCTGGTGCCCCCTTATGACTCCCAGGTTTGATAAGTACTGGTTCCAGGGCTGTCGACTTGCTGGCTCAAATGCCTGTCTCTGCTGGAGAGATTTGGGCTTTGATTAGAATGTTGCAGAGACACTGGCGCTGATAAGGAACTCTGCAACTGCGACTTGAACAAAGCTGGGTGGACATCTAAAGAGAAACATTGCCCACTTCCATTCTTCCATTTGTGTGGTATGTGTGAGCCCATACTTTGAGAGTTTGTTCACTGCATGGGATTTTAGGGTTGACTGGCCATCTCCCTGCTGAACTGTGTGGTTACAAAACTACAGACAGAATCTGGCTCAAGATTTGTGTTGGCATGGAGACCATTTGTACATTCCCATCCATAGGATCCAAATCCCAACCTCTCATCAATGGGTCCTGGAGAAAATTGCCCTCTGAGAGGTAGGTGGGGGGGGGGGGCGGAATGGTTGGGGAAAGAGGGGTCCGTCTTGAATGTGGAAAGAATTAACAAGCGAGGTAGATGCATTTTTCAATGTGTAGAAATCTGATGATAACCCCAACCTCTGTACCACCTGTGGCATTTTGCTCTTCAGGAGACCAGATTATTAAAATTGTGGTTTTGGGGGAAATGGGAAATATCTTGGGCAGACAGACTCTCGCGCCTGGGGAATGAATAGCCTCAGGACACGAGGTCTGGTGGCAGGGTTAGATTTTATAGGGGTGAACATCCCACATTGTTTAGGGAATCTAGGAGCAAGATGCTGCATTCCTAGTTCTGTCCTGTGTGTAAACAATGCTGGAGAAACTCAGCAGGTCAAAGATAAGTAAACAAAGTTTCAGGCTTGAGCCCTTGAAGTTCAGGCACCTGCCTACATTTTGCTCATACCTTGATGAAAGGCTCAAGTCTGAAACGTTGGTTATGGTGCCTATCTACATTTGGCTCATAACTTGATGTGGGCGAAAGCCCAAAACATTGGTTATGTATTTTTATTTTTGCTACATAAAGTACACTGTTTGACCTATTGAGTTTCTCCAGCATTGTGGATTTTAATTCAACCACAGTGTCTGCAGACTTCTGTGTTTTACTCTGTCTTTTGTAAACCAAGTGACACCAAAACTGAGATCTTGCCTCATGGGGATGATCCTGGGCTCAAAGGCCACACCACTAGCTGATAGCGGTCCAGCCATAATTGTAACGAGACCATTTAATGGGTGATGCTGGATTTGGGGTTGGGGAATAAATTCAGGCACTCCTGCAGGAAAGGGCACCACTCTCTGGGAGCTGGGGTGGGTTGGGTGCCATGCTTCTAGCAGAGAAGTGGGGTACAAATTCCAGCCCAGCTCTTTGTTTATTGGTCCAGCTAGGCACCTATTATTCAGCTTTTCCACAGAGGCCAAGAACATTAACCAGTGACCACCTCAAACCCCAGCAGCTGGAGACGTTTTAAGTAATTAAATTTGGAACCATATGCTGACCTCATAATGGCAATGACTGTTTTTTTTGTAAAAACCTCTCTGATTCACCATCGTTCTTCAGGGAAGAATATCTTTCATCCAGCGTAGACCCCAGCTTTGCCATTTTTGCTGATTTTTTTTTTAAACTGCTCTCTCCAATCCAAAAAACAGCTCTGCTTGTGTTTGGAAAATGCTGGTGATCAAATGCATTTGGTGGGGGGCGGCGGGGTGAAGGCAAAACATAAGTTTTATAGGTGAAGGCTGCTAGCTTCATGTTTCCCTCTCTGATCAGGTTACGTTTAGTTTTCTCCTCTATGAGCACCGACTGGGAGATCGTTTTGTTGAGCACCTCTGCTCTGTCCACCACGATAGCGTGGATCTCCCAGTGGCCACCCATTTCAATTTCCCATGCTATTCCCTTGCTGACGTGTCTGTCCATGGTCTCGTGCACTGCCAGAGGGAGATTATCCGCAAATTGGAGGAAGACCTCAGGCCCAAAACATCAGTAGTATTATCTTTACCACCTTTGGATCCCGTGAGTCTGGCATTTCTGGGTGTTTTTACTAGAGTTTCATTGTGTGTCCATCCTGTGTAACTGGCCCCCTGTCTCTCACAAGTATGGGATATTTCAAGTATCTCAAAGTAAGATTACTGTCACAGTGAGCTCCCCTGCTCAGTTATAGGATAATAGCCAGATAATCCTCCCTCAGTGCAGTCAGTTGAACGGTTTTAGGTATTTGCCAGGATACTTGGCAAATTCTTCACTGCCATTACGTGGGTGGGTTTTTCCATGAGCGTTCTGCTGTGCAAACCAATCAGGCTGAGCTCCTAGAAATAAATTTGGCCTGAACCCTGAGGAGAGTTTATTGGGACGTCTCAGTGTGGAGAAGGCACACTCTTCTCTCTCAAGGGAAAGATGTCCAATTACAAGATGAACTGCCGAGAGTGCTCAAATACTGTGAGGATCCACGCAGGGGAGGGATGTATTAAGAGGCTCATGAACAATGAACCACAGACCCTGCCTAACTTTGACTTTTTCTCACACTATTTTTATTTATTTTGCAAGGTGGTTTTATATAAGTGTTTGCATTGCCACAAAACACCAAATTTTATGACGTGTTCATGACATTAAATTCTTAAATGCAAGTTATGTAGAGAATTGCTGGTAATCTTTCTAAATGGGCCTCTTCATAGGCTCAACCAAGCAGTTAGGTTTTAATGGCCACAGAGCCTTCCTGTTAAACCTTGGTCTGAGGCATAAGGTTTGATCAAGCATGGGATGGACAGACATGGCAGAAGAGCCTGTTTCTGCTGTATAAACTCTCTGTATAATCTGTGACAAAAGCTGTACGCTGCTGAATTTCCAAAATACACAAGAAGATGAAATGAACAGAGGCTCTGAGCAGGGTCTCCTATGGGAAGATCTGAAGGGATGGGAGTATTGGGGTTGAAGTGGGTGAGCAAGCCCTTGGGTTTGTCATTATTGCGGAGATTTGCCCTGAAGTCCGCTGGATAGTGGTGACTGTAGCATTGTGTTTCAAGAACCAGGTCTTCCAAGCCTTGATGTAAGAAGTGGTAATGTTAGCATGGTGGTCCTTAATAGAAGGTTCTCCTGGTTTGATCCAAGTTGGAAAGATTAGTAATGGAATGGAGGGTGACCCTTGTACTCTCAAATGCACCCCACCCCCCACACCCTTTTTTTTTTCTCCCACCTTCAATGAGCAGAATCCTAAAATTTAGAACCAGCTTTTGGGAAACATTCTACATTCAGAGGGGTGGTAAGAGTTTAAAATGTTCTTTCTGTTTTGGTTTGGACTTGAATTTGAGGGATATTTGGTGATGATGTAGAAGGGAAAGTGTTCTCAGTGCGATTTGAAAGTCAATTTTGACCTTGTTGAGCACCATAGTATGTAAGATGGTCTTTTGTTCCTTATACTAACTGATGGCCAAATCAGAGAGGAGAGGGAGAGAGGAGAGGAGAGGGAGAGAGGAGAGGAGAGGGAGAGAGGAGAGGAGAGGGAGAGAGGAGAGGAGAGGGAGAGAGGAGAGGAGAGGGAGAGAGGAGAGGAGAGGGAGAGAGGAGAGGAGAGGGAGAGAGGAGAGGAGAGGGGGAGAGGAGAGGAGAGGGAGAGAGGAGAGGGAGAGAGGAGAGGGAGAG